>NC_045561.1:81566218-82313093 GCF_009819795.1 Aythya fuligula | reverse complement strand
GAGACAGGTGATGTTCCCAGTTCCCAGTTAAATGCAGATACAGATATGGATCCTTCTCTTCCCCACAGATCTGGATTCAGGTCCTTTCCTGAATCATAAGAATAGTTTTTAGTTGTCAGTGTTTCTAAGTCCCACATATTTCTTTGTGGGCGGTTGTTGCTGTTGGGAAGGGGACCAGGGCTACAGTAATGCTGGATATCTAGGTGGGATCCACCAAGGTACAGCAGGTGCCTGCAGTGCCTGCTCTGGTTGAAAGTGATCTTGCGATCCTAAATTGTCTACTTACAATGCATGTAACAACTCACATGATGTTGGCAGATAAGGAATATATAGTTGGGAGATATGGAGTACACAATGCTGCAGAGCAATCACAGAATCACAGAATGGTTTAGGATGGAAGGGACCTCTGGAGATCATCTGTCCTAATCTTAATCCCCTTAATAGAGTGGGGGAAAGTTTACTCTGCATTTAATTTTCAGTTCTGCCGCAGACTTCCCGTGGATGAGACACATTGTCTACCCTGTGGTTTAATTCCCACTTGTATAAAATAGAAGTAATTCTTCTAGATCTCACTGAGATGCTATCAGGCACAGCACAAGGCAAGGTACATCAGATAATTTCAAGAAAGCTGGTATGTCTTGTCTGTCCAGCACAACACAGAACCACGCAGGGATACCAATGTGAAACCAAGACGTATAACTGATCCTTGAGGAGCACAATGGAGCATTATACTAATGTTACAAGTCTTCTTCCACGTCCATAGCTAGACTGAACTGAGGCATGCCAGGAATCTCTGCATACCATGTACAGTATTTAAACTTGCCCTAAGATTTTATCTTTTTATATAAACATATATAAATCAGGGAAAAAATGGCTAGAGTGTCAGCTCTCTCCAGGTATGTTGAAGACATGATCCTCTAAAGTAATTCCACATCTCTTATCTGTGAAGCTTCAGAAATAACAAAAATAATCACCTGAGATTCAAAAGAGCCGCTACCTATCTGTGGGTTTCAGGCCCCAATTCCTTCAACTACATATTAGGCACTGCCTGATTTAGGCCATAGATTCACCGAGTGGCCTCCGGGGTGCTTATTTCTCTCTTCTGACCAAGGTGGGTACCCTTGGTGACTATATGCCTACCACAAATGCCCAAACTTAAGAAGGGTAAATGTATAGAGTATGAATACAAAAATGCATATTTGGACCCTGCTTTGGACCACTTGCCTAGGGCAAAATTAACACTTCTCTCCTCACCCTCTAGGTTAGACTAATTATTCTACCCTGAGAAATAGGTAATAACCACACTGAAAACAACCAGATAACTAAATAGTAAATACATCCTAAAACTGGATGAATGTGTTCCCATTGCTGAAGATAAATCCCCACAAATAAAGCCTGGTTTAACATGCATGGTGAGCATCCTTCTGCCCAGAGAGCCTCCTGAAAGAAAACCTCATAGAAATAGTGAGGAATATTAAAGCAGTTGATGCGATGGCAAGAGACGGGGTGATGAGCCTGCCTTTAGCACACCTCTGTTTGCATATCCAATTCACCTCAGGGAATTTGCTGTTTTGAGTTAGCAGCCAACTGAACCTCTCTCTAGTAAAAAATCCTCAATTTGACTAATTTGCTCACTATTTATGGCATTTAGTACCTTAACTCAAGGTTGCTGCAGGGCTTACAGGCTTAAAGAGATCTTCCTTTTAAGATAACGAACTACAATGATGATGGGGGCTTTGTAAATACATAAAAGGCACTGCGATATCATGGTAGGAAACACCTTGTGGAACACTAGATGAAGCGATAGGGGAAAGACAGGTGATCTGATTGCTAGGTTAGATCAGTTATCATTTGTATTAGCACATATATTTAAGCAAGAGGTATAAGGAAAGTTGTTCAAGTTGTACTCTCAACAGAAAATGCCTAAATCCATCTCTGCTATTATCCTTCAACAGCTAAAGTTTTCAAGGGAAGTCCGAGTGCTAGAGTCAGCAGACAGTGCTTGTTACACTCTTCCTTCTGGAGCACATACCCACTGCTCACATTAGGCTGCCTTGTGGCCGAAGGAGAGCAGCAGAGAGACTTTACAGCATGATGAAGAATCATCTTTCTCACGAGCCCTTTTTATCATCTTGGCATCTGATGTTTTCACCTCATTTACCATACTAGCATTATTCGATTCTGATAAGACCAAACTCTACTCAGTCACAGTGCATTATTTTAAGTTCATAACAACAATAATGAATTCAAGTATCTGTCATCTAACCTGTTTTTATGAGGACCCTAAACTAGAGAGGCTGTTCAATAATGCAAGGATTTATATTATTTTTTTTTTTTTGATGGGGGGCACACTCAGAGCAAGACATGCAAATGCAGCATCATTTGCTCAAAGTTGCAGGGACAACTACGTTTGACTCAAGTCAGTGTGCTGGAGTTAAAATGGAAGTTAGAGCCATCACTTATCAGCTCTTTTAACTAGAGGTCAGTGCATCTAAAGGATGCTGTAATTTTCCACTGCTTTCTACAAGGACAGGAATTACTTTTTTTTTTTTTTTTCTCAGTACAGCCCTGCATCACTCTGTGATCCTGTGAGCGTAATCCCTTGGCACTAAAGCCTCTTATTGACGATGCAGTAAACCTGCTCTGTACACACCAGAAAAGTAAAATAAAAGATGTTCCAAATTTGTGTTTGGCAAAATAAGAGACTGAAATCAATTAGATGTTTCCAGATCAATAGGGGTTTCAGTCAATACCCTTCTGTCAGAACAACATCTAGCAGACCTGTTGACAGCACTCAAAATCTCATGATTTAAAATCTCTGTTTGGGTTGTTATTAAAGCTGTTATTCAGTCCTTATCTGTTTGCTGCTACTTGTAGAGACTGTTTGTGGGGACAGCCTGAAGGTCTTGACTGAAAGTTTTGGCTGTCGCACACGAAACTTAATTACAAGGTCAGAGGCAAGAACTTGTTTGTTGGGGATGTAGGGGAGGAAAATAAAAGCTTTCGAGATTTCGCTTCAGAGCAATCTCCTTTTGCATTTGGGGGCAGTGTCACTGTTGCAGTCCAAGGCTTGAATTCCATCTTTGTTTAATTAACCCGAACCCAAATATTGCTGAAAATATTTGCAGAATTTGGGGAAGCTTCCGTCCAGAGTCAGCCAAGCAATTCTAGGAATAGTTCAACCTGCCACATCCTAACATCTATATTCAGCAAGATAAGTAAGCAGGAATTCTTTCCTTTAGCACTGAATTCATTGCCAAAATGAAGTTCAGAAGCTATCTGAGAATCTAATTCCTCAAGGATGGAGGCACTGAAGGACATGCGTAAATCTTGCCCCGCAGCGGACAATGAGTACCAGTACAATGAGAATCAGAGGAAGAGAGCTCACAAATTATGATTACCATGCGGGCTGTGGGAGCCTTTGACCTTCCTGAAGGGCAAGAGGGGAAAGTTTCTATGCACCCAGCAAGCACTGCTAGGCGGGACTAACACCCATCCCCTGCAGATGAAGAATCCCCCCAAACTGCAAGCCTTCTTGAGGGAAACAAATTTCCATAGGCCAGCAGCTGCTGAAAGTGCTTCAAACAGCACAGGCCCACGCTGGTGATGTGCCTGTTTGTTGAAGATGAACTGAATCACATCCCTATAGGCTTTACACTGGACACATCCCTATAGGACCCTAAGGTTACTCATACCTGCCTCATACAGGCAAGCCAGCCCACTCTGCCCTTATGCCTGCATCACCTAAGGGTCTGTCAGTCTGTGTCTTTCTGCATTTCTCACCTCCCCACAGCAGGACCCTGGTCTGAATGCTGGCACGGTGAGGAGGCTGATGAGAGCCTGCTCACCTGGTGCTACTTTTACGTGGAGCCGAGCCATTTGGCAGCGTCACGCTTCATATTACATTACAAAATCCAATCGTCTCTCTCTCTTCTTTTCTTCTTGCCAGCAAGCAGCAGGTCCTGGGGCTTTGTGAGTTGGTTAAATTCTGTGAGCACAGACCCAGCACCATGCCACTCAGACAGGTAATATCAGAACGAATGCCTCAGCCCCGGGTCCATGTAGCTCAGCATACGGGGCTACCAGCACCAGCTAACAGTCCCCTGCTAAGGTTGACAGCAGGAACAGGCAACTGTTCAGTGATTCGCCCCCAAAACACCCTTGGCTTGCGGGCGTTCGTTCGCGGTTCAGGAACATTCTGGGTCAGGCACACTGCCTTTGTACTCCACTGCCCTCAAGTATTCTTTTGTCACTCATTCACCCAGCCATTACCCAACCCACCCACACCTCGGTGTGCGCACATCCTGCAGCGAGCTGTTCCGCAACTGTTCCTACTGCCGCTGTGGAGTCTCCATTTACTTTTGCGTTTTGCATGTCCACCTTTTACTTCATTCATTTTTCTTTGAAAAAGCATAACATTTTTATTTGAAAATTTTAGAAGCTCGGGACAATTTGTCAGAATTGTAATCTCGGGGAGAAACGTAATGGGAGTGAGAAATATTATTGCAGTTATTTTGGCTCTCCTCTTGCCTTTACTTATCAGCGACTATGCAAACTCCCGATGCAAACCCTTGCAGTTTGGCGACATTTGCACAATGCCCGACCCTTTTCCAGAACAGCCTGCCCTCGAGTAACGGGATGCCTCTTGGCCACCTTTCCTTTGCTTGAGCTCCGTCTTCCGTTCCAACTGGAGCCGTCACCGTCGGGAAAAGCTTTAAAACGCAATTTTGGGGGGCTTGCTAAGCGCATCCCGGGCTCCTGAGACCCGGCTTTGGGAGCTGACAACCTCCCACCGTACCGAGCCGCCGAGTACCCGCTGCGGAGGCGGACAAGTGCGTGTGTGTAGGGGGGGGGCGAACCGACTGCCGGACAGACGGCCGGACAGACGGCCGGACAGCGGTGTCCCGAGCCGGGCGGCGGCCGGGGGGGCGCCGCCGGGGCGCTGCCGGCGGAAGGCGCTGGGGGCCGTGCCCGGCCCGGCGCTATCCGGCCGGCGGGGAAGCGCTGCCGGCAGCCGCGGCTCGGCGCCCGGGGGCGGGAGCGGAGCCGGGGCCGCCTCCTCCGCCCGCCTTGGCTCGGGGCCCGGCCGGGGAAAGGAGGGGGAGAAGGGGACGGGGAAGGGGACGGGGACGGGGGAGGGGGGGGGTCCCGGTGCGCGGCGGCTCGCAGCGGGTGCGGGCAGCGCCTCCTGGCGCCGCCGCGGGGCCGGGGCGGGTGTCGGAGGGCAGGGCAGGGCCGGCCCCCCCGCGGCGGGGTGTGCGCGGCTGCCGCTGATGACAGTAATTTTGAGGGCGATGTTGCAACGGGGCAGAGTGTGCGGGGCGGCCCGTGCCCGCGTTTATAACGCTCCCGGAGCGCCCTCGGCACCGCGATCCTAAGCGGGGCAGCGGCAGCGGCGCCCGGCCCCTCCGCCCCCCCACCCCCTACCCCCGCCGCCTCCCCCTGCCCCCGGGCCGGGCACTTGGCCGGCCTCAGCCCGCCCCCGGCTGCTGAGCGCAGAGCACGGCCCCGCGGCGGAGATGAGGGGCAAGGAGGAGAAGTCGTCGCTCAAAGGTGATGATGGGGGGCACCGGGGGACACGGGGGAGGGGGGGGGCACCGACTGGGAGGGAGGAGGGGGCGTGAGGGACGCCGCGACCCGCGGCAGGTTGCGCGGGGCACCGGGGGCTGTGGCAGAGCCTGGGGTTTCTTTTTCTTTTCGCCTTTCTTTTCTCTTTTTTCTCTTTAATTTCTGCCTCCGCTGCTAGCGGCAGTTTTGGCGACAGGCGCGAGGAAAGCGACAAGTGGGAGCAGGCAGAGCCCCAGCAGCCGCTCCCCTCGCCCCTGCCCTCCCCGGCGCCGCTGCGCCCGCACTGGGGCGCCAGGGATCCCCCCCCCCCCTCCCCATCTCCCGGCGGGACCCCGACCCCTTTCCCTCCTTCTTCCCTCGGTGTAAGGCGCTTTTGGAGAGCTGCGCCCACCTCGCTGGGTGCCCCTGCTGCTGTCACCCCCCGAGGTGCGGCCGGCTGCCAAGGGATGCCGCCCAGCGGCCGGCTGGTGTTGGGCACGGGGGGGGCACGGCAGCGGTGCCCCACGCACCGTGATCCCGAGTGGTCGTGGATAGGGGAAGCAAAAGGGAAAGCAATTCCTCTCCCCCCCCCCCTTTTCTTTTTTTTTTTTCTCCCTTTTTTTTTTTTTTATTTTCTCCTTTTTTTTTTGACGTTTGCACTGGTGCACTTGTCATCTCCCCACCGCTTCCAGCAGCAGACCTCTCAGCCCTTTCCTCCCCCCGCCTCCAAGTTCAGGGAACCGGGACTTATTTATTTATTTTCCCTTACGTTTTCCCCTTTTTTGGCATTAAAAAAAAAAAAAAAGGAAAAAAAATTTTTTTTTTTTTTTGGTTCGCTTTTGTGCTTTTGTTTGTTTTCCTTTTCCCTTTCGGTAACGGCCCGGCCGGGATCAGGGCAGCGCACAGAAGGGACATTTGTTTGTTTTAATGCAAACCGGGCAGGAAATCTTGTTCTCCGGAGCGGGGAGCAGGGAGGGGGGGGAATCAGTCTCCCGGGGCCGGCAGCGGGGCGGCGCCGTTCATCCCCCCCCCCGACGGCCCCGGAGGCGGCCCCCGGGGGGGGGACGATCGGCGCCGCCCCTCTCCGGTCCCGCCCCGCTCCGCCGCCACTTAAGCGCTGTCGGGGGCCGCTCCGGGGCAGTGCGGTGCTGGTCGCAGTCGGCTCCTTTTCGCGGCATCTTTTTTCCCCTTCCAATCCCAGCGCAATGACAGTGAAGGCAGCCGAGGCGTCGGGTCCCACCTTGACCTACGCCAAGATGAGGGGCATGGTGGCCATCCTCATCGGTGAGGCGGGCAGCGGGGATGCTGTTGGGTGGTGTGCTTTTTTTTTTTTTTTTTAACAAGACAGGCAGATGGCTTCGCGATTTTTTTATTTTTTATTTTTTTTAACACTCCTGTCCTTTTATTTTATAGCTTTCATGAAGCAGAGAAGAATGGGGCTGAATGACTTCATTCAGAAGATAGCCACCAACTCCTATGCATGCAAACAGTAAGTATCAGACACTTCGGCCGGGTTTCAGTAATAAATACCATTACGTTTTATGAGACCGAGGGAAAAAAATTGTTTACTCTAATGCCTCTGGCATGACTGTTACTGAAGAGTTAATTGCTCTTCTTGAGGTATTATTACTCACCTTGCACCAGTTCTTCATGAGCTGGGTTTGGGCGAGATGAGTCGGATGGGATTTCTAGAGCCCTGTCCCTATTTTGATTTGTACTTACGGCACAAAGACATTTCTTCTTATGGCCGATTTTACTTTCTCTAGATGGATTTTATTTCTCAAGCCGAATAGGTTGTTTCAGTTGCTTTCTTTAACAGTCTAAGCCAAAACTGAACTCTCGCCAGCGCGGTACTTGCTTGCCCTCTGGCGGAAAAATCTGCCTGACACTTACGGTGACTGATTATGCATGCTTTTCTCCTTACAGCCCTGAAGTTCAGTCTATTCTGAAAATCTCCCAGCCTCAAGAGCCTGAACTTATGAACGCTAATCCTTCTCCTCCGGTAAGCAGATTTAATGCTCTGTGAAGCATTTTTAGAACATCAACTGAGCTGGTAATAGAAGCGTAGCAAAATTAGCATCACGAGTGTAACTTCAGTTTATAGCACTGATGTAGCTGGGAAAAAGAGTAATTAAGTTAGACTGAAACATTTTCCTAAAGTGGAGAAGAAGATTTTAAAAATAAAGCTTATTAGTTGAAACTTCACTGTGGAATGTAGCTAAGACCTCAAAGAATTCTTAAGTAAACCACTGCTGTTACACTTCTATTGCGTAGTACCAAATAGTTTAACTTAATGACAGATGTCTAGATTCCTTTCCTTTTAGTGATAAGGAGAGGGCTGATCCTTTCTTTTGTGATCACTTTATCTATACTTTAAAAAAAAGAGAAGCACTGTTGAGCCTCTCACCACCAAGCTGTTTTAATAAATGTGGTTTCTATGTGTTTATTTTTCTAGCCCAGTCCTTCGCAGCAGATCAATCTTGGTCCATCATCCAACCCACATGCCAAACCGTCAGACTTCCATTTCTTAAAAGTGATTGGAAAAGGCAGTTTTGGGAAGGTAAGCTCAACTTCTTTTTACTGTAATTGATTATTCTTCAGCTCTTTTATGTAATGTCTGAGGGTTGTGCCTATACCGGCTTTGGGGAAAGGTGGTCATTTAAAACAGACCCGGGCATGTGCTGCTGCCCTGTGCCTGGCCCACTGCTGAGCTGTGGGAAGCAGGAGCGGGGTGCTGCATTTAAAAGTCACAGAAGAGCAAGGGAGTGAGGAGGCAGGAGTGCTTTAGCTTGGGGGAATTACTCTTGGAAAGAACGCTAGCTGTAAAAGCTGGATTTGTTTATCTGTGGGAGTGGTGATAGCTTTAGGCATTGCCAGCAAAGAGCTTGCAAGGTGAACTGGAGGAGTGTAGGAGTGCTCAGCATTTATCAGAAAGCGTTGTTTCTCATTGCTTGCAATTTGTTCTGTATTTCAGTATTGCTCAGTTCTGGGAATTTGTTCTGTTTCAGGTTCTCCTTGCACGGCATAAGGCAGAAGAGCAGTTTTACGCTGTCAAAGTCCTGCAGAAAAAAGCAATCCTGAAAAAGAAGGAGGTAAGCTGCTTCTTAGTGATGCTGTTGTGATGTCAGTCAAATACATTTTTACTGCTATTGCTCAGCAAATCCTGTTGCTAAACATTGATGGTTTCTCATGTTTTCAGGAAAAGCACATTATGTCAGAACGCAATGTCCTGCTGAAAAATGTGAAACACCCCTTCCTAGTCGGACTTCACTTCTCCTTCCAAACTGCAGACAAATTGTATTTTGTCCTAGACTACATCAATGGTGGAGAGGTAAGCAGCAAGAAAATTAAATACCGTTTCCTATCATGTGACAGTGGTAGGGTAGGCTTTTACCCCTTCCTTTTAAATAAGAGTTCCAGGGGGAAAAGCCATGAGGGAAAAGTTACTAGAGTTAATGTTTCCAGCCTGCCAAGTTTTGAACTACCAAAGGATCGTTAGGCCATTTCCTGCCATTGTTCTCCCTAGCTATATATGTTGAGTCTAATTAAGTGCATTGTTAACAGGCTTTGGCGCCGTTTACAGAACTTTGTTCTTTCTGTCTCCTGCAGTTGTTCTACCATCTCCAGAGGGAGCGTTGCTTCCTGGAACCAAGAGCCCGATTTTATGCTGCTGAAATTGCCAGTGCATTGGGCTACCTGCACTCCCTGAACATAGTTTATCGGTAAGCAGCGTTGTTCTGCTTGTTAGACTAAAAAAAATACAGGTCCTGTGTTTAATAAGCATTAAAAAGTTTACCTCAGTATTAGCTCAAAATAGCTAAACAGTCTTCTTGCTCTAATGAGTGCTTTTGTTCTTTCATCTTTCCTACAGTGACTTGAAGCCAGAGAATATTCTGCTTGATTCTCAAGGGCACATTGTCTTGACGGACTTCGGACTCTGCAAAGAAAACATAGAGCACAACGGCACAACCTCCACCTTCTGCGGCACACCTGAGGTACGTCCAGTCCTCAGCCTGCAGTGAGAATTGACACTTCTTGTGCATTTTTACAGTGGGTTAGACAAGTGGGAGGCAGTATGGGTCTTGTAATATCAGGCTGTGGTGAGGACATGGGGGACACAGCTTGTTGATTAGGGAGAGAACGGCTTTTAAGCTGTCTCCCTGTTTATAAAGTACTTGCATCTTTCCAGTAGCTTAGATGTTGCTGGGATTCAGTAAGCTACTTTCACTCAACAGCAAGGGGGTTTCTTAACTGCAAGGATCGCTTTGGCTAACAAGGCTCTTTTCTTCCACAGTATCTTGCTCCTGAAGTTCTGCACAAGCAGCCCTATGACAGGACTGTGGACTGGTGGTGCCTTGGAGCAGTCTTGTATGAGATGCTTTATGGCCTGGTAAGTCCTTGGTGTCAGATCAAACGAGCTTGCTCTTGAGCTTTCCCTGTGCTCTCGGCACAGACTCGCATGTTGTCAGCCTCATTAACTTTGGTCTCTCCATTGCTGTTTCCACAGCCGCCCTTCTACAGCAGGAACACAGCAGAAATGTATGATAACATCTTGAACAAACCCTTGCAGCTGAAGCCAAATATTACCAACTCTGCTAGACATCTCCTGGAAGGCCTTCTGCAGAAGGATAGGACAAAGAGGCTTGGCGCCAAGGAGGACTTCGTAAGTGCCAAGTGGCCAGTTCTTCCCTGTGTGCAGCACAGGAAGATGACTAGGTCATATTACTTACATTAGCTGGGGTCTGAATTAATCTATTTTTCTCTCCCTAACAGATGGAGATTAAGAGTCACATCTTCTTCTCCCCAATTAACTGGGATGATCTCATTAATAAGAAGATTACTCCCCCTTTTAACCCAAATGTGGTACGTATCACTTCTAATTATAGAATGTATAAAGTGTCTTTGCTTCCTACATGTCTATGTGGGGCGCCCAGAAGCCAGAGGGAACTAATCAGGTAGCTGTGTTTGGGAAACACAGCTTTTCCTTTCCTTGTGGCTGTCTAGACAAGGTTAAAAATAAGCTGTAGCTGACTTTTTGCTGATGGACAGTCTAAATTTAGCTGGCTTTTTTTTTTTTTTTTTTTTTTTGGCCTCTGACAAATGATTCATTTGCGTGGCTATTTAAAAATAATCCCCCTTATCCCCATGTTACTAAAGGGTAAGGTAAGGTGCAGAAAGGAAGTAGCTTCACAAGCACAGAGTAACATTTGGCTTGTCAGATATTAGCATCTAAGAATAGGGTTGTGGTAGTTCTTCTACTGTCTGAGCACTTCTCCAGCTCAGTTTAATAACTTGTCCAGAGATGGTAGTCTCAGATTAAGGGTGCTTGTCCCATTCTGAATTGAACTGTGCACTTAGAGAAAATAGAAAGACTTGTTCTAAATGTTGTGCCTTTCCATTTCTCTCTTTTCAACAGAGTGGCCCCAGTGACCTGCGGCACTTCGATCCTGAGTTTACAGATGAGCCAGTCCCCAACTCCATCGGCCAGTCTCCAGACAGCATCCTCATCACCGCCAGTGTCAAAGAAGCTGCTGAGGCTTTTTTGGGCTTCTCGTATGCCCCACCCGTGGATTCTTTCTTATGAACATTTTTCTTTCTTTCCCTTTTTAATAATAATAATTATTATTTTTGGTTTTGTTTGGCCTGCTGGTGGAATTGCCAGTTGACCAGTCATCTTGAAACAGAATTTGCACATTTCCACCATGGCAGCTTTGCAGCCTTAATTTCAACTACACTGTTCGCTGGAAGCTTTTTTGAAGAGCACATCACTCTCTGAATGAGCGTTACAGGCTTTTCATTTCCATTCGTTCTTCCCCCAAAGTGGTGCTGTCTCCTTGGGAAAGAAAAATAAAAGTGACTGCTGCCATAGGCTGCTACAGCAGACTGTAGGAATAAGAACAAGCAGTTTTGAAATCATGCTCTGAAAAGCCTTGCCTGAAGATCTATCCGCACGTGATGAGGATTTTATGAAATGTGCCTTTTTCTGATGAGATCTTGTTAGCTCCAAAGCTTTCCCTGTTGCAGAGTGTGTTTCTTAGTTCATTTATGTGGGTTTACTATGTGAACAAATGGTATGCGTGTGGTCTGCGTACTACAGATGGACTTAGTGTAAAGCATCAATGTGACACTTGCAGGATACCACAATGTGGGGCATTGTTTGTTTCTTCCATATTTGGAAGATAAATTAAGTGTAATTTTGAAATTTTTTTTGTAAATCTATACAGTCAACTAAAATTATTGAAATGGGCTCACAATTACTTGTATCCAAATGCTTGAAGAAAGCATTGCTGCTATGAAAAGATTTCTATTTTTAGAAAGGGTTTTTATGGACCAAAATGCCCCAGCTGCAGTCAGTCAAAGCTGTTGGTTTCTTTTTTTCTTTTTCCTTTTTTTTCCCTTTCTTTTTGTTTAAAAGATGTCATCTGTAAAATGGGCATTATTTATGGTTTTGGGGGTTTTTCATTCCTAATTGTATGTATTGTAAAAAAGATCTGTACATTCAGTTGTAACTCTAGATGTATATTTAAACTTACAGACTTACTTGTAATGTATACTATCATTGTAATGTAATATAATTAACATGGTTATATGTATCATATTTTTTTGTGACCAAACCCATTGGTTTGCAGTAAAATCTTGAAAAATACATCCATGAAGTCTCATTTCTCTTTTAAAACAAAGGTTTTATCCCTAAAAAAAAAAAAAAATAGCTTCTTTAAACAAATAAAAATAAAAAAAAAAATCAGCTGCCAATTAGCAAGGATACCTGTATAACTTTGCTTAGGTGTGTGATGATTATTTTGTCAAGCTGCACATATACATGCTGTTTGCCAAAATACTTGTTTTCCAAATGTGGGTGGGTATACATCAGTTTGGGCTCCCTTGTGTGGGAGCATCATAGGTCCTCAAGGACTTTATCTACCTCTAGCAAAGTGATGGTACTGCTCCCTGATGTAGACAAAGCTTAACTACACTTAAAGAATTAACTCATTAGGACAGTTGTATAACAAAGACTTGAGCTATTTTACTACTATGCTGCAGACATGCTAAAAGTAGGTTTTTCTAAGGCTAGTGGAAGCTCCCTATTTGGGCATCTGTCTGGGAGCATTGAACATTGCTGCTATAACGTGTACAATGCACCCTGAAATCTGCCCTCCTACCCTATAGCAAGAGGGCAGATTTCACCAACTCATTAAATGCTTACTTGGATGGGGTATGCATTTTGTGAAAAAATGAGCTGTTAAATACAGGTTTTTATTACTGACTACAGCTGGGTGGATTGCAAGAGGGAGTTGCTGTCTTGTTTCAGTCAAGAATTAAGCTTCTGGGGTGATCCCATTCAATTTCTTTTTCTGCATGGTGATGGATGGTTTCCTTCTATTAGGGACTGCGTGCCTGCACCTTATTTACAGCTCCCATTGTCCGCTGGTTATTGCAGTTGGTGGTCTTAGCAATTTGGAGAATCAAAATGAGCAGTTGCTCAGAATAACCTGGACAGACTCTGCTGTAGCTCATGTCACTGCAATAATGGAAGTGTAAGCAAAGCTCTCATAGGGATGGTATTTCTGTTCATTATGTTTCTGAGATAAAAACATTCAGTAATTTTCCATCTTTTATTATCTGCTGGATGAAGGAACAACAACAACAACAAAGTGTTTTCACCTATAAATCGTGTCTCTGGGAAACTACTCTCACAGCTGAAAATGCTAAGTTATAGCAGCCAAGAAACCCGTCTCCTTTCAGATCATGTTAGGATATGAAAGAAATGTAGCTGCCTCCCCCTCAGACTTCAGCAACCTTCAAATTCATAAGTTCAGTAACTCTTTGAATAGCATGCTGACAGGCCTTGCAAAGTTTTCCACTGCTATAATGTGCCTGAAACATCTTTTGTGTTGATGCCTTCTGGGACAGAGGTGTTAAAATATAAAGTACTAATTTGCTTCTATAGAAAATGAAACTGCACTTGCTACGCCACACAGTTTTGTGATATGCATTATCTTTGCCTTACATTTCCCACTCATTAGCAAGGTGCTGCATGTAGATATGCAAACAGAAAAGTGCAGCCTTAACGTAACAAAATGTTAAATGCTTTCTACCAATTTTAATAAAAAACCACTGGAGGTATTAATAATGAAGAAACGTGGAACTTCAGTGACTCAGAGCTGTACCGTGAGTGCATTTTGTCTTTGCCAAGTACATAGTAAAATTTTAATGGGTTACTTTTAAAAAAACAATCAGTCTGATTGTAATTTTAACTGTTTTACTGTGCATAGGCTCATTATGTTGCTGCTGCTTTGTGCAAAAGTCTGCAACTGTTAGCAATGCATATTCAACACAACGCCTCCATTTTCAGTGTAGCAAAGGTGAATAATTTGCCTGTGTTTTTATATGCCTGGTGTTAACATACTACAGGCATGCCTAAAGGGAGACAGTCTGTGGTAGTCAGCTGTGCTATAACTGCCACTGGCTTGGGTAGCTTTAGGTAGCAGAACAGTTGACCCAATGAGCCTTAAATCAAACATTATATTGTATCCTGTCCAGTAAGTGCCATAGGGCCCTCTTACATTCCTTGGACGGAGTGTATTGATGGTACATACAAACATACACAAATTCAGACATTTCACATAGTTCATTCTGTATCACTTATCTTTATGCACCATAAGTCACATATCACTTCATGAACCTTAGGAAGTTAATTGAAGCTTCCTGGTGATTACGGTATACTTCTTATGCTCCATGTATAATCAAGAAAGTGTCAGGTACTTTCTGGAGGGTGGTGTCTACCTTAAGAGAGTCAGGCAGGAAATGCCATTTTCTCCTCCAAAAGGTTTTCACAATGTATTCTATGACCATCTTCCATACACTTCTCATAAAGAGTCTGCAGAAATTAATTAAGAAGAAAAAAGACTCTTCTAATGCTTTGCAAGTAGAGTGAAAAATTTCTACTGGCAGATACCAGAAAATAATAATAATAATAAATAAATAATAAAAAAAAGAGGGGACATGGCTCAGAAAAGAGCTTTGTGTGGTGGGTCTAATTAGGCATCTTACCTAGGGTACCTAAAATGAGGTGAGATGAATCCTGGCCCATCTGCACTCTTCTATGAAGTGAAATAAAATATTTAACATTACTCTCCTATTTTACTGTAGCTCTACAGATGTTCATGTGATACCATATGGCTATAGTTGTCCCTGGTAGATCTAGCAAAATGGCTTATAGTAATGATGGTTTCTGATACCTCCCACATTCACTGTTTCTGATGTCAAGACCAACATATAAAGACTGAGATAAAATTTTCCATGCTGGCTGGAACTGCCTCTGGAAAGTTTCTGTAAAAATGCTTCCAAAACTGCTTTCCAAAAATGAGAGTAAACAAAGAAAAAAAAAAAAAAAAAGTGTGTCCTTTGAAAAAGAAAACTTTAAACAGATAGTGCAGATACGTGCTGCATTTATTTTTTGAATCAGAGACAATCTGGCCAGCAGATTGCTTTATTGTCAGGTAAGGCATGAGATGAAAGTTTTCTTTGGGAGACTGAAGTTCATCAGTTTTTTCTGTAGAGGTATGGGTACTGCAATAATGTTGTATAACTGCTACACATTTCCATTTGGTCACCTGCAGTCATGACATAAATTTTACAACCTTCAGTGTTTGGGAGCCCTGAAGACCTCAGGGGTCTATTGTTTATTCAGGAGTTTCCTCCTACTCCCATGTGCCTGAATAATAATAAAGAAAGATAAAAAATAAAAAATAAAAAATAAAATAAAATAAATAAAGGTGTAGTCATGGGGGAAAGGGGACCTCTGTGCTTCCCTACAGATTTAGTATAGCATGAAGAGCCCGACTGTGAGCTCGCCTGGTGCTGTGCTGCCAATCTGATATCAGGACCATAGTCAGGGCTGAAGGCAGTCAATGTCCATGTCCTTGCGGTCCCTGGTCTTTGTACATGGTACCACTGACTGATAGCAGCGGCGGTGGCACTTTCCTGTGTGGCTTGCCTGGACCTGGCTGGGAAATCCCTTGAACCTTTTTCACTGCTTGTGCCAGTATTTGGTTCTGTGAGATCCTCAAACAATAGTTGCCCACAGCTGAAGGCCCCCCCTTCAGCCACGCTGCCCAGCTGGAGCCCTCTGCTCCCCGGCTTTACCCCCTTCCGGGTCCCATGGCAGCAGGTGTCCTGGCTCTCAAAGTCCACCTGGACCAAGAGTGACACCGTGTGGTCATGGCCGTGCAGCGCTCCCGAGGAGAAGGAAGCCTGAGCGACCATGAACACTCAATAGCAAAAGGGGCCTGTAGCTTCTGGAGATAGGAAATGGTGTCCTTCTACACCTGGGTTATCAATTGCTTTATCCTACTGTTAAGTAAGGCACAGGAGTGATCTCATAACTCCCGTTCCTGTTCCTCACAGGCTTCGCCTCCTGGTGACAGGTTGCTTCCTTTCTCCAAGCTATATAGGCCTCAGCCAGCCTCAACAAACTCTTCATTTGGTCAGATGCAGTCTCCTCTGCAAGATCCCTCTCTCTGGATCCACCAGCTTTTGAGATGCATCCCGCTGACACAAGAGTTTCCTCCATTTCATTAAACACAAGAGTTCCCTACATTTTAGTGTTTTGGTGCACAGACTGCCAACTGCTTACACAGCCAGTGTTCAGTCCTTCCCTGTCCTCTAGTGTATAGGCCTAAGCTGCAATGGGCAAGAGCAACATGCACCATGCCCATGGGCTCCTTCAGTAGCTCCTGATTTTGGAAGAACAAACAGTAAGAAAATGGGCTACAGCCTGGGCCAATTTGTTCGGTCAGGATCTGTTCACTGAATCAGCTTTCCCCACCATGCTGGAGGATGTGAGGCATGCAGTGGTTTGTGAAAGGTCCTTCATTTATGCAGAAAAGATATCCCACACTTCAGGCCATCTCTTATGAATGTAGTATGTGAAGCACACAAATAAGTGGTTTAAAGGATAAGGCTTAAGCCTTCTTAGACTTCATTCCTCTTTCAGTAATTGTAAACATCTCTCCCATTCTTTAGAGTCTGTCCTAATGCCTGTTCCCTGGTGGCTTGATACTGAGAATTTCTACACTGGTATTTTTTTAAGTTAGAAAACAAACTTCATTTTGGTATACTGAAGTAGAGATATAGTAGAGAGACCAAACAGGTTCAAAAATATATTGTAAGTCAATTATCATTTTTTTTGCTGTTCCCAGGGAAATCATTTCATTAATTCAGGTAAATGAAAACACCGCTCCAAAGACAGCTGTGCAGCTAGCCTCTCTCCAAATACAAAGCAAATACCATTCAGTGAAGTTTCCTGCTAAGAACCATGCTGTAGCAATTCAGCTATATATGCTCAATATAGCCTTTATGTGGATTTGAATGAAATTAATAGACGTCATATAACATACTGCAGTTTGTTGACTGAGCTGAGCTGATTGACTGAGCTGATTGACTGAGCTGAGGTACACCAAAATAAGAAATAGAGATGATGTGTGTGTATACAGGGGCCTAGCTTTTCTGAAGGCACAAAATAACGCATTGATTACTTTTAAGTGACAACCACACAACAACCTATAGGCAAGACGTCACTGGATTATGGTAAAGGGGGTCTCAGATGTGACTTTTATTTCCAGATTTGGGTCCAAATTTTCTTAGTGCTCCAGGCCACTTGGCTTCAGGATTGGGATCACACTACATATCCTAGGCTAGATGCCATTCTTAAACTCAAGATCCAGAGGGTGGTGGTGTAGGTACAAGCAATTTGTCCACCAAGGTGGACAAATAAAGTTGTAATTTATTGATGTATTTTCATAGTTTGGTTGTAAAGTTATAATTTACCAAGCTATTTTAAAAATATATGTGTAGACTTGGACAAAACCTTATTAAGAAACATTTCTGTTTGATAAGTAGTTATCCAACTATTATTTTATTCAACCCTGAATACAGAATATTATCTCACTGAGGCATTGAGCCACGCTTCAGTTAACAGTGTATGGCTACATTAATTAAATCATATCACTTTGTGAGTCAGACATGAGCCAGTTGCCCAGTCTCCCTTTACAGAGAGAAACAGGCAACCAGGGAGATCAACTGTTCTCTGACTTATAAATGCAGTCAGAGAAAACAGATAACCTTCCCCACCTCCCCAAATGATCATTCAGTATGTAAACACCTTGTTCAACATACATGTATATTTAGCGAGTCACATCTTAGGCACGTGGGACTGATATCAAAAGGATGTAGAACTAACTAGAAATGCTGCTCACTAGGCAGTTGAAGTATTTCACCTTTGCAGATGCAGATCCATCTTGCAAACAATTAAAACTTAAATAAATAAAATAAATGAAGAAAAATTAAGTAAATAAATAAATAAAATCTGTATTTGTTTCAACTATCACTGCAAGCTAGTAGAAGGCTTATCAGATGTGACTATTAATACACTTACAAAGCATGGATTTCAAAATTTTCATTTACAGATAACTAGTGATATATTACTCCTTATTTTGTGGTCACTAAAAAGAAATAGCAACAATTGAGAATAAGGAGAAAACAAGAACATGCATCCTATAAAACGAAAAGTGCTTGAGAACAAGAAATATGAAAAAATATATATATATAAATTTTAAATTTCTAAAGCACCTATAACCTTGGCTGCCTGCCTTGAAATATACATGATATATTAAAAAATAATAACATGACATTGCATCTCTTGGCATATTGCCATCATACAAAATATTGTGATAGATAATGGTGGAGACCTGGAACTAGATAAGGTGCTGGAAATAAATAAGATGCTGGGGCACTACATTAGGAAATCATTTGCAGCATTTTCCACAGAGAAGTAATTCTTGTATGAAATAATGTCAAAATCTGCATAGAGTTATACTAAGTCATGTAAATTTTTAAACCTCATCCTGGCACCCATTTATAGATGCACTATCCTATAGATGCCCAACTTTAAGAAGGGTCATAAGGAGGACCCAGGGAACTACAGGCCTGTAAGCCTGACCTTGGTGCTGGGGGAGATTATTGAACAGATCATCTCATGTGCAATCGCAAAACGTGTGCAAGACAACCAGGGAACCAGGGGATCAGGCCTAGCCAGCATGGGTTCATGAAAGGCAAGTCCTGCCTGACCAACCTCATCTCCTTCTATGACTGGGTGACCTGCCTGGTAGATGAGGGAAAGGCTGTTGATGTAGTCTACCTAGACTTCAGCAAGGCCTTTGACATGGTCTCCCACAGTATTCTCCTGGAGAAGCTGGCAGCCCATGGCTTGGACAGGTTCACTCTTTGCTGGATTAAAAATTGGCTGGATGGCCAGGCCCAGAGAGTGGTGGTGAACAGAGTGAAATCCAGCTGGCAACTGGTCACCAGTGGTGTTCCCCAGGCGTCAGTGTTGGGGCCCATGCTCTTTAATATCTTCATTGATGATTGGAATGAGGAAATTGAGTGCACCCTCAGTACGTTTGCAGATAACACCAAGTTGGGGACAATTGTCGATCTGCCAGAGGGTAGGAAGGCCCTGCAGAGGGACCTGGACAAGTTGGGTCAATGGGCAGAGGCCAATGGGATGAGGTGCAACATGGCTAAGTGTCAGGTCCTGCCCTTTGGTCACAACCCAATGCAATTCTACAGGCTTGGGGCAGAGTGGCTGGAAAGCTGTCCAGAGGAAAAGGATCTGGGAGTGTTGATCGATGCTTGCCTGCGCATGAGTCGGCAGCATGCCCAGGTGGCCAAGAAGGTCAACAGCATCCTGGCCTGTATCAGGAATAGTGCAGCCAGCATGACCAGGGGGGTGATCATCCCTCTGTACTCGGCTCTGGTGAGGCTGCACCTTGAGTGCTGTGTTCAGCCTTGGGCCCCTCACTACAAGAAGGACATCGAGGCCCTGGAGCATGTCCAGAGAAGGGCTACAAAGCTGATGAGGGGCTTGGAACACAAGTCCTATGAGGAGCATCTGAGGGAATTGGGATTGTTTAGTCTGGAGAAGAGGAGGCTCAGAGGAGACCTTATTGCTCTCTACAGCTACCTGAAAGGAAGGTGTGGGGAGCTGGGGGTCGGCCTCTGCTCACAGATAACTAGTGATGGGACTAGAGGGAATGGCCTCAAGTTGTACCAGGAGAGGTCAGGAGAGGTTGGAGATTAGGAGAAATTTCTTCTCAGAGAGAGCAGTCAGATATTGGGATGAGTTGCCCAGGGAGATGGTGGAGTCACTGTCCCTGAAGATGTTTAATAAAAGGTTGGACATGGCACTTAAGGACATGATTTAGTGGGCAATATTGGTGGTAGGGGGATAGTTGGACCAAATGATCTTGGAGGTCTTTTCCAACTTTAATGACTGTATGATTGCATGATTCAATGATTCTGGCATTTTTTCATACAACATAAGAGCACTGTTAGTGAAGCCAAACAGCTGACACAAATCAAACCAAACATTTGATGACGGTGTGTTACCATCTGGGTCAAAAAATAATTCACCAACTGTTCATAATAGAATGCTTTGGTTAATCACTGTGAGCCAGACTATAGAGGCTTCCAATATACCACACACACAGAGCAGTCACTCTGATACAGTAATTGTGATAGCTCTTGCTGATGCATTCAGATGAGCATTTTTTATATGATTCACTCTTCTCCTTCAGTTTGCTTCAGCTATGCAAGATGCATGGCAATGGATAGGCCAGACAGCTGTTGGTTTTCATGTCACCTTGGCTGGAGCTGCCTAATAAGAAACTGGTGACAGAGTTTGCAATTACTTTGCCTTAATAAGCCATTGCCCATCAGCTCAGCAGTGGTGACATACCCTCTATCCTTGCCAGAAGCTGCACAGTACAACTTACAGGTTTTGTGAGCAGTTCATTTAACTAAAATGAGGGTTACCATTCTCATGGTCGTGCCAAAGCCACTGATGGTCACTCAGTTGTGCTATAGAAAATTGATCCCTTTGAGCTAAATGACTGTAACTAAAGATTATAACTGGTGACCAGAGGCTGCAGGTGGCTGTTAGCTGTGGACAACTGGCCCATCCTTGATTTGCCTTTGTGTAACCCTGTGTACTGGAGCCCAGGGCTGTGGACCACAATAGCAGTGTTGCAGAACATTCTTGTGATGTTCACAAAATCTGCTCCATTTCTAAAAGGTTCCTGTGTTTGAGGTGTAGTGCTCACAAGAAGGTTCAGAGGGAAACGGTGCGATCTTCCAAATAAGCAGAAATCGAATCTAGATAATCTTAAGTATGTTCATGCATCATGGTTTTTCTTCTTCCCATTATGTAGTCAAGTCTGAAGTCACTTCAGAAATTTAGGAACGCTCAAAATAAGCATTTGAATGCACCTCCTGCATTTTAATATGATAAATTTAATTTGCTAAGATTATTTTGTGAATATTGTTAATTTTGAAGCAAGAAAAAAAAAAAAAAGAAAAAAAAAAAAGAGAGAGAGTGAGCTTGATTCTCCCCTCTCTCTGTCAGTTTGATTCTGGCACAGCAAGGTTGACTGTACTGAAACTAATCTGAGATTCTGCTGTGCAATTAAAAAAAAAAATTAGGCCTGCAACTCTTTTAATATTACATGCCAGTTGTTACGGTGAGAATAATTTTTGACAATATATGCTTACCTTTTTCTGCTGGGGGCAGTTTTATGTGACTAATGATAGTTTTCAATGAGACAAAACCTGAACATCTACAAACTGTGAGGAATTGTAAACAAACTATTTGTATCTATCCCCTGATATTTTATGAGTGCATAAGAACCAAGAAATAGATATTTTTCTCACATGTAGCCAAGTGTATATTCCCTATCCATTTCTTCACTTCACTTAAGCTCTTTCATCTGTTGCAGCAAATACACCTTTAGAGTACCATGTCATCTTGTAAGTTCTCTTCAAGTAAAAAAAAAAAAAAAAAAAAGTCTGCATAGGTCCCAGAATTGCCTTTCTGAAGAGGCCATTTAAAAATACAGATCAATACCTTACCCTGGATGAGACTTCAAGAACTCAATTTTCAGTGCTCTTGTACTGCTGGCACAGTGCTCATTGCTGATGGATGACACTTACGTATACTGTATTAGTCACCCAGGCACCTGCAGTACCCAAAGCCATTACACGTGGAGATAAAATACACATTGCTTATAGTTTAAAACCCAACAGCAATCTATGTAATCACATAATAAAAATAGGACCTATTTTACCTTTCTATTTATCCATCACTGAGCAGCATGCAATTCTATGATTCTATGAGATTGCAATTGCAATTTGGTTTCACAAAGATTACAACTACAAACCCATTGTCCCAGTTGCCCGTGACCCTCTCTATATAATCTGCTGTTTGTCACATCCCTGTCTCTGTGTCCCTCTCAGATTCAGACATGGATATTTTCTGTGGTGCCGGGAAATCTCATGTCTTCTCTTTTCCTACCATAGTGTCTTATACAAGGCACTGAAGTGTACTGCAAGCAGCTTTGTTTCTGATTCTTCTGATTCAGGTACTGCACTGATCATGGCACAGCAAGCCCTAACATCCTGCCCATTTTTTTTTTTTAATTGCAGACATTTCTAACAATATGCTATCAGATGTAAAAAGTAGGGACCCATACATCCCATATTAGCTTTCCTACATCCATCTTCTTTTTTTTTTTTTTTTATAGGAAAGCTTTTATCCTATCTGAAATTTGGATTTCACAGACTCACAAGATACACACTGCAGAATCATTATGTTCCACATTTGTCCTGGAGACTCTAAATCAAAACAGGAATTTATTCCTATTTGAAAGACTGCAAACTTTGTTTCAGTCATTCTTAAAATAGCCAGTTTTCAAAAAGGGTAAGATTGCCAAAAAAAAAAAAAAAAAAAAAAAAAAAAAAAAAAAAAACTTCAGTTTTTTATGTTCACATAAATTACAGTGACTCCACAGAGTCATCAGAGCTTACCTGGGTTCACATAGTTAAAACTGAAAGCAAAATTTGGCCATCATGGTTATTACTACTTAATAGGCGAGCCCTGCTAAAGAGCAAAATAGATTGACGGTAATCTCTTCCCACGATGCTGTCTGTTTTTGTTTTTAGCTCTAAGCACAATGCTTTCCATTATCCTTCCTAAATTTAGAATATCTGCCTTTACAGGTTCAGAGTCTCCTCTTACGTTTGCTGTAGATTGGGAGTCTTGCAACAGCCCTAAATACAGTGAGGCGCTAATGCTAAATTACTCAGTGGCTAAAGACAAAAATACATGGATTACATGATCAGGATATAAAAAGGATGTTAAGAATCTTGTGAGTGCAAATGTGGTGCTTCAAGAAGCTTAGCTGTCTACAGTGTGCTTTGGTTTTGATTTATTACCGTAAACTGCACTCAAAGGCAGCTGGAAAAGGACAGTTCCTGAACTGAAGAGTCACTTCAGAAGCTACCTGATTACATCAAATGCAAAGCTTGCTCCATCCTTGCTTTGCATATAGTTTCAGCTTGCAAATATATTTCAGTGAGGACTATAGTTTTTTTACACTATAAATTCTTCATCAGAAAAGAATTTTAAATCAATTTCTTTTAAATACAAATTTTATGATTAAATAAACTGTTAAATTATTAAATAAATTATATAAACTATTGAATTATATTAATTAAATACTGATTTTACCAAATCTAAGTCCATTAATGACATCTCCATAATGATTTATGTGATAATTTATGCTCATAGTAGAATAAAAGAGATTTTGTAGACACAAAACCAAACCAAACCAAAAAACAAAAACAAAAACAAGCAAGCAAGCAAACATCGAATGAACACCAAACACTGATTGCAGGTGCATCTTGAAATTAGCAGAGGTGTACTCTGGTATTTTCTCACTCTGAGCATAGTACTCTTGTCTTTTTACCTCAACCATGCTAGAGCTGCAGAACTGGACAGCTTTTCTTCACTCCAGGTAACTGATATAAGAAGCTCTTACCTTGTGGATTCATGCAAAGCCACATGACAGAACTACCAGCTATTAATTTAGGAGGAGGCATGGTATTACATTTTAGAAGTAAAAAATCCTATTTCCTAACCCCTAATTTGAGCCTGACCCTAGGAGGATGTGTACTCTGCAGCTGGAATGTGACTTTATGAGTGCACAGGCATCCTTGAGCTAGATTTAAGGTACCTGCAGGCCGCTCTCTCTGAAAAAGCTGATGGGAACATCCCCAGCCCTCCACAGGGGGCTGCTACCAGGCTGCATGGCTGGTCAAATACATGTTCTGTTTCTGAGCTGGGTTTGGCAATCTACACTAAATTTTGCTGCAGGAACATCACTAGCTTGATCAATGCTTATCCTAGTTAACTCTGACAGCAGCAGCAAGCAAGGCGTGACAGCCTGGCTTTCAGTCTAGGCTCAGCAAACCCCCAGGGGATGTGGGGTGCTCACTTCAGCAGTGAGCCTATGCAGAAACAACACACGTGAACAGTGTTCTTCACTACTTACTGCTTATATTCCAGCTCGCTAGATGAAGTATTGACCAAGTGCATTTCTCTGGCCTGTCATCATGCCTTCTGCTGGCAACAGACTTCTCACCTTCTTTACTAATTCACAAGAAAAATGGGTGCCAGGTCACACGCCACAGGCTATGTCTTCCTGCCAGGGGAGGATGGCATGGGTGTTTAGCTACGGCCACAGACTCTCTGCTCCTGGATCTCCCTTCTGTCTCTCCTGTTGATGACCTTAGAATTACTGTATTAAGGCAACAGTGAGTGATTGCTCCCTGCTCCCTGCTCACCCTCTCCATGACACTTGTGATTTATAGGCAAGCAGGTAAAGGTGAGCAAAAACAATTACCAAGAGGGTGAACATCCACAGTTTAGTGAACAGGCAATTTTTCTCCATCCCAGAGTCTTACTTAAGCCACGTACTTTTTTTTTTTTTTTTTTTTTTTTTTTTTTTTTTTTTTTTTTGCCTCTGAACAAGAGCAAAAATGATGCTGACAAGGACTGAGAGAACTGGAGGAGCACCATGCTCTTTAGCAGGTTCTTCCTAAACTACATAGACTTCATTGCAGTGATCCTGCTGCTGAGAGGTGCTAGCTGCCACGGATTAAAGGCAACTGATACGTGTCAAGTGCTGTGAAGAATAAAATTATTCACATATCCAGTGGCTTAGCTCTTCCTTTTGAAAATGTGGTGCATAGTGGAGCACTGGGAAGAGTCTGCTTCAATTTCTGTTTGAGCCATCCCAAATATGAGTGGCCCTGCTAAGCATGTGGGGGATTTTGCTGTCCCTGATGACTGAACCTATTTCTTACTACCAGAAATGTTTGGAAGTCTTGCAGCCACCTTCTCTAGCTCACTGCCATGTTCTCCTCCCAGTTGGACATTGCAAGGAGTGAGATTTGTTACTTTTTGGTTAACAGCTTATTCGGAGGCAATGTACTCAGCACATTTGGTGTGGCATCTTGACTCACTCGCTACCTGACACCTCTTGCTGCTCTCTTGCAGGAAGCTTAACTGCTCTGTAGCTACAGGGGCTGTAGTGGGCCCTCGTTTCGTGCAAGCAGACGGCCCCTTGTCTCCTAACCTCCTTGGTGGAGCACAGCCATAGAGTAGATGAAGTTGGGAATGTAGGTAGACCCCCCAAATAGACTGAAGAATAGAAAGAAACATGGAATTAGGGTTTTCAGTGAGTTGGGGGCAGAACATGGTGGAGGGAAAAATCTGGAAAGATGCCCGTGAACTCATTATATGGCTTATGCAAGCCATTGCTCATGTGCAAAGCTTGGAGCTGTACAAAGTTTGGCAGCTGCATTTACCGTTAGTATCAGGTGATTCATGAGCAATGCACGACTTTCTGGGAAGAGACACATTTTGTTTCCTGTTGCCTGGCCCCTGACCTGGTCCGGCAGCAAAGGTGGAGCTCCCCGCGGTGTGCTCGGGGCCGTGCAGCAGGCCTGCGGGCTATTGTGTGCCCTTATCTGCTGGAGCAGCAGGATGTGCGGTGGCCTTGCTCCCCTCTGGAAAAGCACGCAGAGGCCTGAAATTTCATTATTCGTGGAAAAATACAGCCTTCGAACAACTGAACCAATATACATAGCCTTTGGCTCTGAGTAATGGCCTAGTCCTATTATAGGATGAGGTGTCAAAGCAAGGCCGTGCCAAGACCTTGAGATAAGGGGTTTAATAAGGCTTGAACCTGACACCGTTGCGACACAGAGAGAGATAACTGCACAGTGCAGCCCCAGGGGACGAAATGTGGGCTGCAACATCGCTGTGGTGCTGCAGGAAGGGAGCTGGGGGAGGCCTCAGACTGCTGTAGGGGAAAGGCAGTTTTGGTGCTCCCTTTGGGATGCTCCTGTCACTAGATGTGCTGGAGACATGGAGCTGATTTAGCAGCAGCTGCTGCCATCCCTGGCTCTGATCGCCTGTGTATTGCATCACGTATCACAGTAAATTTGGTGTTAGCTAGCTGCAATGCCACCAGCAATTAGGATGTGACAACCAGTAGCTGAGAACAGCCTCCAAGCCGCAGTGAATGGGCACTACAGCGAAAGTGGTGCCTGACCGAGTGTGATCCTAAGGGTTTAAGCTGTTGCTGCAGTCACAGCCTGCATCCCCACGCTGCTGCCCTGAGGATACAGCAGAGGCACTGCAGGCAGGGGCATCTGCCAGCCTACCAAAAACTGTTACAGACAGAGAGGCTGTAGAACTAATCCCAAATCTGTGTTAATGGATCTTGCCACAAAACACCCTCTCTGGTCTTCATTTACTAAGCTGACGGCATGGGAGTAGGGGTGAAGAAACTAAATTCAAATCCTTATTTTGATTTGCTTTCATATTGGTGAATATTTCAGTTTTTAATTGTGGCCTAGCTACTTCAAAAGAAGTGCTCAGTGTACTCTTTTTGGTATGATCCAGCTCTCTTAAGTTATCCGTTATGGTGTGAACACTGTTACAGAATTAGAATCACAGAGTGGTTTGGCTTGGAAGGTACCTTAAAGACCATCCAGTCGCACCCCCCCTGCCATGGGCAGGGAAACCTCCCACCAGACCGGGTTGCCCAAAGCCCCATCCAGCCTGGCCTTGAACACCTCCAGGGATGGGGCATCCACAGCTTCTCTGGGCAACCTGTGTCAGTGCCTCACCACCCTCTAATCTAATATCTAATCTAATATCTAATATCTAATCTAATTGTCCTCTGTTTTAGTTACCCCTTGTCCTATCACCATACTCCCTGACCAAGAGTTCCTCACCACCTTTTCTGTAGGTACTGGAAAGCTGCTATGAGTTCTTCCTGGGGCCTTTTCTTCACCAGGCTAAATAACCCCAACTTTCTCAGCCTTAAAGTGATGAAGTAAAGCTTTTAGTAGTTTGGTATGACGTTATTCCAGAATGATTAGTTGCCCAAAGTTACCATACCGGTAAATCCTAAGTGAACTTGAAATGTAATTGTTCTGCTTTCCCACAGGAAAAAATATTGTGCTGGTGACATCTAGTGGAATAAAAATTGACATCTTTTGTTTTTGTAAGACAGACAATAAGACAAAAAAATCCCCATTAAAAACAATGGATTTTTTTTTTCTCTTTCAAACTGTATTAATCTGAACCCCATAAAAAGGAAATTTATTTTGTTTGTCTGTACTCAAGAAACCCAAACCAACACTGTGAAACCTCCTTCTGGGAGCTCATGGTCCCTGTGGATGCATGTAAGCATGAAGATTATGATATCATTATTAAGACAACGGAGGTACGTGACATTTATATAGCACATATAACCGTGAAGTGTGGATAAAAAGAAGGTATCTGTAGTGGATTAATCCCTTCAAATCATCTGAATCCCCGTGTTTGCCGTTGTTGTTCTTCCCTATGGCCAGAGGGTGGAGAACTCGGGGTTTCTCTCAGACAGGCCTTCAGCTGGGGCACATCAAGTGGCACTTTGTAGTAATACAGCTGCCCAGTTTTTAGTGCTAGGTGCTTTGCTTCCTGGATCTTGCCAGTTTACTAAGTTTAAACAGATTTGGTTGGGGAAAGAAAAACAAAAACAACAAAAAAAAGAAATCTGTCCTATGAGGACAGCTGCTATGAGTACCCACCCTGCAGTTAGCTGTAGGCAGGGTTTCTGGTGACTAAATACATAACAACCTGGTTAATATACTTAGCAGGAAAGACAGGGATTGGGGATTGCCTTTTTCCCTCCATTCATAAGTACACGAGGCAATCTCAGTGTAATTTGCCCATGGCTATAACAAATGTAATTGGGCTGTAACTGTACAGCTATGCCTTGTTTTTTTTTGAGGCCTTTTGAGCACTGACCTTCAGTCCCTGCTCTCTTTCCTTCTGGCTGAGCATCCTGTCCTAAGCTCCCTGGTAGCCTGCCCAGGTCTTTTTGATGTTTCCCAGACAGAGTGGCAGCCTGGTGCAGCACCCGACCTCTGCAGCCCCTGGCCTCTCTTTGTCATGGCTTTGAAAACCCTGCTCAGTCACAGTCCTTGTGAGCAGTAGGTCCACTGCATTTAAGATCTACTTGCAGCAAACCCCAGTGTAAATACCGTTCTCTCCATAAACACTGCTAGGAAAAAATCTGATTTTGCCACTGATAGAAAATGCATTTACTTGCAAAAGTATTACTGACACCTCCTCCTCCCCCATTCTGCTTCCTACCAATGGCTTGAAATTTAGCAAGGGTAACCTTTGTATCAAGAATGTATGTTTTCCTGTTCCTGCCAAAACCTGCCTAGGTTTGGTTAAATAAGGACTTCAGACATGCACAGGCATGCTAGAGCTTAAAAGCTGAAGTCTTTCAAGGTGCTGTCCTCAGCAAATGTATATGTCCTCCTTTCCCAGCTCCTGGTGTTTGGAGGCTGGACCTTGCCCTTGTCCCTCTTAGGAGGGGAGAGCTGCCCCTGTCCTGCAGCCCCACAGACAGGGCCAAAGAAATGTCACAGCCTGGAGGTAGCTCCAGCCCCACCCTGCAGCACAGAGTTGCAATGAGATGCTGGGGAAGTCACTTATGCCAGGCTTTCTGTGGGAGTTTGTAGGTTTGTAGATGTCTGGTTTCTTAAATGCACAGATAATAATTACAGTAGGAACTCTACTTGAACTCTACCAACAAATCATTGTCAAAATGGACAAAAATCTGCTGTTGCTTCCAAAATGTCTGTCCTGGGTCTGCTTCTCTTTTCTGCTTTTTGTTCCACCACTTATGTTATTAGGGATGTGCATATTACATTTGTGTGGGAGACGACAAACAACACGGCTGGGAGGGTAGCTGCAGGCATGTGGAAGGGCAGGAGAAAAGTTAATGTTGTGAGTTGAAAAGAAAGTGGGAAATAATTCAGTTAGGAAGACTGCAAAGGTTTACATTTAAGCAAGAATAATTGATTACAAATTTACAAAATGGGACCTGATGGGCTGGATAATAGTTCTGCAGATAAGGAACAAGGGGCAGTAGTGTACCCTAAGTTATTCATGAACACTAATGCTGGCACTGTTGTGAGTAGCACATCTGGGACATATAAACAGAAAAGCAACACAGAAGAGGCATGAAGAAATATTTCTGCCTTACTCAGCACCCCTGAGGCCCCAGCTAGTGTTTTGTGTCCAGCTCTGGGCAATGTTCCCCAAAGAGAAGTGTGAGCCAGCGAGGACTCCAGGGGCCAGCAGCAGATAGTCAGTGTCTTCGAAGAGCAGAGGAACAGGCAGTTCTTCGTGTCCCCTGGGGACAGAGAGATAAAAGATGGACTAGCCATAGTACAGAGGGTTTAGTCTAAATATCACTCTAACAAGGAGCATAATTAGGCACTGGAAATAACCTGCCTCAGTAGACTGTGAAATCTCTATTTTTAAGAACAGGTTAGACAGGAATGATTTAACTAGAGGGATATCCAGGGAAGGCTGATATAGCTGACCTTTTCTTAAGGCAGGAGGATGGACTAGATGGCCTACAGAGGATGCTGTCAGACTATTCTCTTCACTTTTCACAAGCTGAGATCCTGAAACTTATTTTCAGCTTTGTTCAAGACTCCCAAGTGCAAACAAAGTCAGTGGAAACTGCGTTTGCGTGTATTAAGACTTGTTTAATGCTAAATGACAAGGATAGACCTTAGGTTTCTCAGACTGGGCACTTGAATTTAAGGGATATTTTTGAACTCTAAATAATACATCTCAGTTCCCCAACTGTAACACAGAGATAACGCTATCAACACATCTTATTAGCATGCTTTGAAGATTGGTTAATTCAGGCTTTTGAATTTTTTACATATATTACTGTATCATCTAGGGTTTTATAGGAAAGAAGTTAACCATATCATCGTGATGGCTTATCTTAATTTACAAGCTTTGAACCACATACTGGAACAAAACAAATAAAATCAAAATACTGAATAACACTGTAGATTATAAGAGCAGCAGCAGGCTCAGTGGTTTTGCAGTCTGAGCTCTGATGTAACACAGACCACCAAACGATTATTAGCTAAATGTTATCTGCTCTATGTACTGAAAAAGGTGAGGGCGTGTGAAAGAAACTGTATGCAATAATGATATTAAACAATGCATTGTACATATACACAAAAGAGCTGAGTTACAGAGGCATGAATACTCTCTGTCCTTGGGTTTTCCCCACTTCTGCATAACTGCCTTTTACATGTATAATAGTCTTTCTAGGTGTCCTTGTGCATGAAATAAACCTACGCAGTACTCAAATGTAAAGAACATAAATATAAGATCCATTGAGAGGGACCTGTCTTGACATCAGGAGACTCAGCCTAAACAGATATTTGCTTCCTTCTCCTGCACAGCTGAAGGGGGCCAAAGAGGGGCACAACACAACTGTTGCTGAGGCAGCTGTAAGGTTGCTTCCCATGTTCCCCATCTCCCAAGGCAGGAGACAGGGTGCACAGGGCTGTGCAGCCTGGGCAGGAGCCATGTCCATGTCTGGGGCCACACCGAGATCTCTCCTTTCAGAACCTCACAGCAACCTACAGCTATCAAACCTCTGACCCACAGTTGCTCAGGGATGAAGCAGAGGGATGGAATGATGCAGGAGGTCTCTGAAAGCAGCCATGGAAAATATAAGAGCCTGTGCAGTCTCTTCAGCTAAAGTAAACCCTGGTAGATGGTTGATACCTACAAGCTCATGCATTGCACCTGGCCAGCTGCAGTTACCATGCAGTGCAAAACAGTACAGTGTAGCTCAACTGTTTTTTCTCCAAGAAACTGCCTCTGAATACGACTCACTTTATCTCACCAGTTATCTGAGACAAAGCCAGATCTGACAAAGACTTTAATGGTGAAGGTAGCTCTTGTCCTGAGCTCCCAATGCCTCTTAGCAGCTTAAGAGAGACACAGGTGGAAGATCAGCTCAGGGTGACACTGCTGAAGCTGTGTGCGTTGCTACAGCTGTAACACTGGCATGCGTGTCACTTGGTAGGGAGGATTTTGACTGAGTGAAGTGGTTTCAGGCTGATCTTAGGCCCTCCCTTCTTAGTGGCAAATTGATAAGTGGACTGTCATGAGAGTGCTACGAAGGTGTGATGCCTGAGCAGCTGAGCACTGTCCCTGGGGTACATGCCCAGCTGTGTCCCGTCCACATCAATGGTGCAAGGTCTGAACAGTTCTGAGTACCCTACAGCCATAATCCTGAAGAATTAAATCTCTTCTAGCTATAAATTTGCTTATCCTCAATTTTAATGTCATGTATATTCAACCTGAAGATGAAGTGTTAAATACTTCTTATGCCTTTTTGAAAGTCAAAATCGAAAGGCTGACCTAGAGAACATGGCTTATAAAAATGAAAATAAAAATAAAAATGCTGATTTCTTTATGTTCATATTCTCATTTTTTTGAGTTTCTAACAATGAAGCTGAACAAACACAGGCTCTCGAGATTTTACCACTGAAAGGAGGGGTTGCATAGATGTGATAATCATAAGACTCCAGGAATTAGGTGCTTTAACATGTTGCTTCTGATTTCAGTGGCATGTGTCCAACAGTTTTAGACCAGGCCTCTTTTAGAGCTTGCAAGGGGGCCAAAACCTACAATTACAACTACAGATATACATCTCTCAATATGTTGTTAGTCTCCAAAAACCCTAAACCACAGAGAGAGATGTTTAAAAGTCAGATGTCCTGCAGCTAAGTGGGGACTTTCTTCAGGAGCAAAATGAAGGTCTAAGTTTACCTCTTCCCTTCTGTAGCTGCTCTGCCTCTTGAGTGGACTGAGAGAGAAGGCAGAGAACTGAGAGACAGAAAGCTTGAGTATGTGAATGTGGGGGGCGTGAAGGGGTGTTCACTGAAGCACAACAGAAATTTCAGAGCTGTTCATCAGGAGAGGACAGACACCTTATGCAGAAAGATCAGGTGCAATTCAGGAGAATCACAGATGTTGAAGAAGAAACTTTTATTTCAGACAGTGGAGTGCACGTGTGCCTTTATCTAAGAAAGAAAAAGATTTGGAGAAAGAAGTAGAGCATGAGGGAAATGCTCAAAGCTCTTTGCATAGCAGGGGAGAATGTGAAGAAAAGAATGCCCAAACTCCTCACCAGCTTCCACAAAAATCAGTGAGATTGGTGTGATCTGCCTGTGATGAAGCTGGAAAAGGGGTCTCTGGTCAGGAAGGTCAGGAAGACCCTTTCAGGTTCCCTTGCTTTCATAGAGGCAGCTACAAGTTAACAGTCACCCTAGTGCTGTGCTGTTTTCTGTTTGCTTTTTGTGATGAGAAGTAACCTTCAGCTGAGTCAGGTAACCCCACCTATTGACTCCACACGCACAAAAGCTTTCTTGTGCCTTGCGTGGCTGCTGAAGGCACTGTGCATCTTGTGCAGGGCACATGCTGTACCGCTGACAGCATGCTGGCCGTTGCCAATGTGTATTTCTTCCATGGGATTTTAAACAATGGAACTCAGTGACTGATCTGAAACAGGGAGCTTTAAGCCAAATTTAGCAGCACAGAGTCTGAATCTGAATGAGAAGGAAGGGAGAGGGGTGTCTTTTGGATGAGGTTCCTCACAGGCCAGCAGCCCGAGACAAGGGGAAGCCAAATGGTTGCAACAAGACTTCTTCAGCCTGTGGAGTGTGGAGAGGTTGTGGTGCTGATGTCTCCTTTCACACAAGTCCTTTGGACCAGCAGCTGTGGTGCCTGCTGCCAGGCTCGTGGCGGGGAGGGAGCCAGCCCCAGCGCCTGGGGTGAAGGGACACCATTTGTAAAAGTCACGCTGGTAAAGCAAAGGGACAAATTACTGCGATATTCTCTGAAGAGATCTTGCACCCACTCTGGAGAACACTAAATCAGCTTCCCCAGAGGCGATACGTATCTGGGGTTTTTAGAAAAGCAAATAAAGCACAAGCTCCTGAGCAGCTGCCGCTGGCTGCCAGCCACAGCAGGCCACAACCAGCCCAGTGCTGCGGGAGGGCGGGCGGCAGGCAGCTGCTCACTGGGCCTGTGGGTGTCCGAGCAGGTTATGGGGCTGGGCAGCTGGCCCTCAATCCTCCTCACAGCGACTGAGAGGAATCTTCTGTTTCTTCTTCAAAGTGGGAAGCCAGCACACAGTATCTCCACTCCTCCCCAGCCCCTCCACCAGCCAAGTGCATACCAGGCACAGGGGCTGGACAGCTAGGGCAGGAAACCTTCCTGGTGCCACCTGCCAAAGCCCTGCTGGCCGGTTGTTTTCCCCCACCGGCACTAAAATACTGGATTTTGGTGGGTGCAAATGCAGAGGTGGATCCTGAGAGAGAAACCTTCAGGTCCTTCTCAGCAGCCTCTGTTTTGTTGTCTGGGCAGATACCAGAGCTGTTGCCCCATCTGTGGAGCTCTCAGTTTCTCCTGCTGTGGGTGGGGATGCTGAGAGCAGACCCCACAGCAACCTCCTTCAGCAGCGACATGTCCGTAAGAGCTGGCAAAACTATTTTTTATTATTGTGTGGTAAGGGAGATACCCTGGGAACTTGCATCCTCCAAAGCACTGACACCTTCTGGCAATGTCCTGGCAAAGTGTGTTGGAGGCTGGTCTTATTCCCCATCTGCCTACGATGGTCTGAGCATTTCGATGGGCTTTGGAAAGCTTTACCCTGACATTTGGTATTAATGAGCGCCTGTAAAACTCTTTCCAGGTTGCCAATTGTGGTTAAAAACCAGCAAGACATTGAAGCACAGCGTTAATAACATTTAGTTGTTTATTTTTGTAACAACAAGATTTTCAGGAGAAAATACAACACTTTCTTAGTGGAAATAATTAAAACCATGAAAATGACTGCATTTCCTGTGTGACTGACATATTCCATGTGGGAGAAAATGTTTCCCAGCAACAAAAAATACATTGTAGTGGCTCACATTTTTCTTAGCACTCCGCATCCCTTTCCTTAACCAGAACAACAGGCAAAGGGAACAACATGTTACACATTTTTAACAATTCATCACATAAGGAAGTAGCAACACCCTTTTCCCACAGAGCAGTGATGTAAAGGGCTTCCATTTTGGGGTACTTTGCTTTGAAATTCCTAAAAAGTGCCTGACTTCAGTCAGGAGGAGATGTTATCTTTCCAACACAGGCCCAATCCTTGCAATGGGGCTGCAGACAAGCAGGCACTGCACAAGGTGCGTCCTGGCCCTGGTCCTGGCCCTGGTCCTGGTTCTGGTCCTGGCCCTGGTCCTGGTCCTGGCCCTCATCCTGGTCCTGGCCCTGGTCTTCCCCTGTGCTATTTCTGAAATGCATCCCCTGAGGCCCGTCTGGAGTTCAGCCTCTGCCAAACAGGCAGCCGGCTGAAATCACCCTGAGCACGTGAAGCATTGTGCTGGGTGCTCATAAAGACATTTGAAAGGTAACTCTGATACATCTCTTCATCTCTTGCTGTTTCATCCTGCCTATTTTTTTCTCCTATGCTGATTCCAGAAGATTATATCAAAAGTAGACAAGAAAGGAATCAAGACGTTAAAATTTTCAGTTTAGATAGAGAAACTGCTTTGCCATTTCCCGCAAGGCAATGAACTGGATAACATTTTTTTCAAAACTTTCTGACATTCATTTATCATGACTTTATTTCAGATGGGCCACTTTCTTTCAAATGTGTAGAGCTTTATTTTTATGCTTTATTAAAAATTGGTACACGTGAAATATTTGAAGCACACAGGAAAGAACAGGGTGTGATGGCAAACTGCAGATGTTATTCAGCAACTGCTACATGTGGCTCTTTAGGTTACCCAGAAGTTACCAGACCTTTCCTTTTTCCTTGCATGTCAGGCTACACTGACATGAAAGTAAAAATATGAAGTAAAACACAGTTTTTATTTCATTTTCTCAGCTCATTTCTTTTTGTATTGTCCTTTCCAACCTCCCAGTCATAATTTCAGTTTAAGTTTTTGCCAAAACATAATTCTAAAAGTTGCTGGCCCTGGCCATGTTGCACTTCTAAAGAGCCTTTTTAAAGACAATGCTAACAGAAGAGCAGCAGGAATAAATAGTTGTGCAGTGAGTCAGGTGTTCTTCAGGCACTGGAGGGAGTTGTGAAGTGCAATAAGCTCTGGACTCTATTATTTGTGCTATCAAAAAGGGTCAAGAACTTTTCTGAAAGACTTCTGAAGTCAGATAAAAACACATTGGTATAAATCACCACCTCTCAAAGAGTAAGAACTAAACACAAAGAGAATGACTTGGTAAGTAAAACAGGACTCAAAATGAAGAAAACTTGTGTTCTCAGTTCTGAAATGAATTTGATTTACATCATCAGATTATTTATTTCATTTATTTACTTGGTACTATCTATATATTGATATATTTAGAGTTATTCATCTGCAAAATGAGGCAAATTACATAACCTAAGTACTGCATTTATGAAATTCATATTTATCAAAAGGTTTTTGCACAGCCAACTCTGAATTGCAATTCATTTACTGTATAACAGTAACAACAGTTTCTATATTCACAGCTCCTTAAGGATGGATCCTTTCATTTTCTGGAGATAGCTTTCTCTGTCTTTTTAATCAATTTTCCATTTTGCTGTGACTGGAATTTTGGCACATTTTCCCCCTTGCGTGTGGGTGTCAATGTGTCAACGCTAATGGGAAAGGCCACTAGTGCTTTTTTAGTTTGGCACTATTTTTCTGGAATAAATTATATATATATATATTTCTCTGTTTCCTTCTTTTCTGTCCATGCCTTTTTCCTCCTGTCTTCCTCTCAGCCTCCCTCATGTTGTCCCATGCTGGCTACCTTATGAAACTCATTTGCAAACAGATTCAGGAAGCTTAATTTCAGCTGATGTGTCAAGCAATGCTGCCCATAGTTTCACACCAAATCTTTATTTCCACATTTTAGAATAAATTAATTGGGAGAATTTCATTATCCTCTTTCCACGAGCCATAAAATCTACAGGGAAATAAGATTTCTTTATTCAGCCTTGCATAAAAATGGCCTGAGAAAATGGATTCAGAAAGCCCTTCAGATCCTGATACATTCCTATTGGTGTAATGCTGACTTTCCTGTCTCTCCACCATCCCAAATTTGAGATATTAAATCACTGGAAACACAGACATATACGAATCAGTACCAAAGAATTTAGAAAAAAATGTGCACCCCAGCCTCACAGATTTTCCAGGCAGATTATCCAGCAATTTAAACGGGAATGTTATCTTTTTTTTTTTTTTTTTCCAGCCTTATCGTGCTTCTACTTATAAACTCTCTAGTCAGTTTTGAAAGCAAAGAACTGAGAAAATGTCAGAAAGGTTGATTTCTTGCCAACTGCAATTGGACAAAACAGAGGAATCTCATGTCACTGTTACACTAATGGCTCGTCACCTGACCCTCTCCTGTTTTTGGCTGTTTTATCCTTTCCAACCTTCTTTCTCTGAACGGCATGACCCTCTGCCTAGCCTCAAATTGCACAGTTGTGGAACAGCTGCTTATACTGCTTAGAGTGTTGTTGTTTGCCTCTGCTGGTGTCTGGTATTTTTTTCTGGAGCGTTCCCCACTCCTGATGTCAGCAGGTCTCATTGCCCACACAGCAGGGAGAGGGACAGAGCGGTGTCAATGCTTTCCCACTTTGCAAATCCCCTGGCAGTGGCCATGCTGCCTTACTCTGTTTGTGGCTGTTGTACTGGACTTCTGTTTGGTTGTTGGCTTGTTCATTTCTGCTAGAAAACAGAGGGGCACAGGGCTTCAGGACGAGGACACTGGGGACTACCTGTGAGTGTTTCACCGTTGCTGTGTCTAATGAAATCCCTGTGCAGTTGCCTGGCCTTCCAGACTAGCACAAGCTATTTGCTTTCCTTCTGTCTGTTTTCACTGGCCACAACCAGCCTTTTTGCAGTCCTTTTTCTGGAACGCCAGTAAACATCAAAAACATTAATGCCTCAGCTTTCCAGCCACAACTGTGAAACCAGATGCCTGCACCTGCTGGGCTGTGACTCCTCACTATCAGCTGGCTACCAAGAACACCGCAAAAAATCCCTCCTGACAATTCCACGCCATCCAGCAGACCTTAGCATAAAATACTTCACATTTCAACTCTCTGGGTATGTTTTTTCCCTTACATGGGGAAGCGTTTATCATCCTAACACAGTGTGTTTGGCATTGGGTGCAGCTGAGGGAGCAGAGCAAAACCCAGGAGGCTCCTTGGTGTAGGGCCAGCGCAGCACTGCCATGGGCAGTCAGGCTTAAGCTGCTTGCAGAGTCCTCCACCTTTTCAGTGCTGCCAACACCCTCAATGCCTTCCTTCTTTTTTGTCTGGTCATTACGGATTATGGCCTGTGCCCTGTACTGGCTTCTTGACCACAAATGGGAGCTGGCTGCCTCCTGAAGTCACCACTGGAGCGAAGCTCTACCACTGCTGTGCGGCAGCTGGCACAAGCACTGTGAAATAAAGGGGAAGCTAGGCAGGGGAAATGGGCAAGGCTCAGCTTCTGAGGGGGATGAAGATAGCACCAAACTCCAGGCTGAAACACAGTTGAAAGAAATCCCACTGTTTGTCTAAAAGGAATTCACTGGTGTATTTACTTAATGTTCACTATTTAAAGTTTCCTCAGCTCAGGATGACAAGTATGCTTCTTGGTGACAGGAAGGATGCAGCACTTGATGCTTTTAAAAGCACTTGATAAGCTTTTAAGTTCTTCCAAAGTATATAGGTGCTAGCAGCCATACATAACCAGTATATTTATCTGGAGGACTACATTTAGAGGAGAGGTTTTGAACATTTAGAGGGCTGCAGTCACATTACACCTCTCACTTCTGTCAAAATTAGTAATAGCCTCTAGCTGTTGAAACTGATTCAGCTCACAGCTGAAGAACACTCTACAACTGTGAAGGGAGTGGAGACACATGCACAGGCAGTCTTGATACAGGTTTGCAAGACCATTTCTGGGTGGAATGAGGGGGAAGTGAGAGGACAGAGAGGCTGTAGTCCTTCACAAATGCGAGAAGGAGTGGTAGATACTTCTAGTCCTACAGATGCCATGCTGCAAACTCATCTTAATGATTTCACACAGTAGTCCCAATTTTCAGCAAAGCAGCCACCCATTAAGTGGATGGCAAAAAAAAAAAAAAATAATAGCAAAACTAAGGAGTCAGTTCTCAGATATCTGATTAGATGGGACATATTGTCTACATGAAAACTTCTGTAACTCCACAAGCACAAACTCAACATTTGAGAATACCTGAATAACCCCTGTGTTAAGACACCATGAGGTTGGGAACGTCTGTCATCAGTTCAGGCTGTTCAGGATGCCTCGCATCCCACCAGGCATTCCTCCCTTCATCCTGCCAGACCTCTAGGAGAGCCAGCGAGCTTCTCATCCCTGCTCTGTGAAGCTGAACCTGCCATTAAGCTCAACACTCAGCTGACCTCTCTTCTTCTCCTGGGTCCGCAGTAGGCAGTGAGAATCACGCACAGGACCAGTAAGTATCCACCTTGGAGAGCATCCTCCGAGGGCAAGCACCTGGACATGGCAGTTCTCTCACCTCTACAGGACCATTGCACATAAAGATACTTGGGAAGTGGGAACAACTGAGTAGATCTGGAGTTAACTGAGTTTCCAGAGAGGGGGTGCTTAAGCAGAACTGTGGGTTATATGAGGAGGCTGGTTACACATCGCGTTGTAACACAGGAATCCTGTCACAGCTGGGTTTAATCTTTGGAAATACTTCCTCTCCTTCTGCAGCCTAGACAGCCTTTCATTTACTCCCAAACATCATAATGCTTTCTTTAAAGTTGACAGTGTTTGTTTGCATGTAGCAGATGATGAAGCAACATCTCTCCGGAAGCGGCAAGAAATGGTTACCAGCCCGGCAAGCATCCCGTACCATCTGACGGGTATGTATTTTACATGGAAAATATGTCACACATGAGAGCAGAGCTAGCCTGACTCACTTACCCCTACACAAAAGGTGCTGCCAAACCCAAACCCGCTGGGACTGGTATTCCTGCAGCATGCCCACTGCTCCAGTGTCTGAAGCTGACAGGAACGTAGCTGTCAGATGGGGAAGTAGCAGCGTCTTTTGTCACATTTTCTTGTTAAGCAAACACTGATAAAGTGCACATCATGTCTGCTCTACTTCAGGAAAAAATGTTTAGGACTTCCTGGAAATATTGCAAAAGCTACCAACTTCCCACCTCCCATGCTATCAGCAGGCATGAGTGTATTAAAACAAAGCAACCAAACCAAACAGCAAATCGTGAAAGAAAGAGAACAAATAAGGAGCCTGCAGTGCTGCCAAATTATACAACAGTGATTCCCACTGGGATTAACTTGGACAATTCGCCTCACTGAGGCCAGTGGGTCTGCTGAGAGCACTCAAAGGCTCCTGCATCGGCTGCAGGAGCAGGAGCAGGGGTAGGAGCAGGATGGGGCAGGCAGCCCCTGTAGGCAGCTCTCTTGCGCCTTCTGTAGCCTTCCCTGCTGGTGTGGTCCACCCCTGGCCACTGCTTCCACTGCAGCTGTTAGGGATGGAGCAGCCTCCAGCAGCTCTCAAAACCAAGCCTTCAACTTTATATAACTGAGACAATCTCATTTTTTCCTGCAGATAGTTGTTACAGAAGAGAGCGTGGCTTGCCCTTGTGTTTGCTTGTAAAATAGTGTGCGCATCTATGCCATGAAAAACTCCTGGCTCCTAGCTACTTGGAGTGCAGAGGACCGAGACAGCTTTCATATTTCTCTGCTATTTCTCAGCACAACTTGCTTGTGACTCACGAGAATGAAGTGACGCTGCATGTGTGCGTTCAGTGCCCAAACTTTAGCTGACACGGCAAACACTCCAAAGCCTCCCACCCCGTGTACCTTCCCTACTAAAAAAGCATGTGTGAGCATTAGGGAGAGCAACAAGAGGGAGATCCCTGAAGCTCGTGGGTAAGGAATGTGCACCGAGCTGTGCCTGAACGTCTGATGTCTCCAACTATTTGTTAAAGGCAAGGGCAATACTTCCGACAGACGGCCCTCCCCTCGCCTGCAATAGGCTCCCAAGAATAGCAACAGCCTGTGTCACTGGAAAGGGCAAAGCCTTCTGAAATAGCAACAAAGTTGTTCACAAACCACTTTGCGGTTCGCATTTGGTTTCAGCCAGCTTCAGCAACTTGTTGCCATGAGGAAAATAAGCCGGGCTGCCCTGGCTGGCCGGGGCAGGAGGGCTGTGCTCTGAGGGACCTGTGGCCAAGGTGCGAAGCAGGGCGCTGGAGCGGCGATGGTACCCGGGCAGAGTGCAGAGGACCTGGGCCAGCAGTGCCAGAAGATGGGAGCAGGGGAGGATGAGGAGGGCGGCAGAGGCAGCAGGCGCCTCCGCCAGCTGCCGGCTGCAGCAGGTAAGGTGGTGGGGCCGGGGGCTGGGTGCTACCGAACAGCAGCGTGCAGCTGGTGTGGATGTGGGAAAACCACATAGCACGACGCGGGGACTGCGGGCATACACACTGCCTCGGTTTCCCACAGAGCGAGAGGGCAAATAGGGGAACGACGGCTTTAGTCTTGCATCAGGGCAGATGTGATACTTTTCCCTCAAGGCCCATCTTTCGTGCATGGGTTGTCTGTGGTGTAAATCCTTTCCTTCACGCAGATCAGCCACCTGAACAGAGAACCCGCCGCACCTGGGATAAGAGCAGTGCTCCAACCCTTGTGTGCTCGATTCAGCCCTAGGGACTGAAGTCCAAGGAGGCCATGTGAGCAGGGCACCTGCTCATGCTGGGGAAATTTTTGGGGTGGGGGCACAGGGACTCCCTGCTGTCTCTTCTACTCTAGCACTTCATGAGGGAGCAGGGTTTCTGTGCTGACACATGGAGAGATCAATGGCAGAATTTCTTGTGAAATGATTTTTGAGTGCTAAAGCTAGATTTCATATCTCTTCACTTTTGCTGTCACCCCCAGCCAGCGTTTTTAAGTTACAGTGCGGTTTTGCATCTCGGGTCCTTTCTACTGGCAATAAGATCAAATGAAAACGACACACAAATGTGACATTTCTCACCCACAAGATAGCTGTGCCCAAACAGGAAAGCGTTGTTGCAAGCCAGAAATTACTGTGATGTCCTGAGCAAGTTTTGTTCACGTAAAAATGAATGAACTGACTAACCAGTGCATGCTTAGATAGCACAGGCACAAATCCTTTGTCAGAGTGCAGTAACGATCAGTCCAGAAACATCTGCTGACACCTGGGAGCAGAGGAAGCAGAGGTTAATGAAGAACAGAAAGGCAGTTGGTGTGCAGACATATTTAACATTACCTAAGGGTATGGGGGAGCAGTGCAGATTGCTACAGGATGGCGTTATCAAAGGGAAACACGGCAGTTACAATAAACAGGCAGCAAAGCGACGGCTACGATTAGAAGAGTATGTGCAAGCTACACACTTGGCCTTACCCTCAGAAATTAAAGCGTAACCTGAGAAATGTGGTCACATTGCTAGGAATTAAGAGAAGTTGTTGATTCTTACTGCAAAATAACAAAACAAAGCCTAGAAACCATTTAATTTAATGAAGGGCCAGGCTGCCTGTTGACATAATGAAAATGCATGGCAGAGCGCTGAGAGGTGGAGAGATGGCCTGGCTGGCTCTGCCCAGGCTCTGCATTGCCCTATCTTTCCATCAATTCCAGGACATTTTTTTTCATGAAGTCTCAATATTACACGATGCATTAATCAGACTTATGGTACATAAAGTACACAATACCTCCCACCATTGCAGGAATTTAGATGCAGGAGAATGTGTGATACATTAGTTTCCTTCTGCCTTTTTTTCTAGCTCCGTTTACAAAATGTTTGCTTTGGGTTGGCCTTTCACACTTGGATGGCAGGAGTCATGTTTGTCAAAGAGCTATTCTGAAAATGGGATAATCATCTGTGTTGCAGATTCAAATCTATGCAGTGAACCCAACTTATCATTATTTTCTCACCTGTGCTTATTAACCAAGGATTGACAGAGCTTGATTTCACCTTCCAAATGTCTAAATATATCAAAGAATCCCTAAGGATTTAAAAAACATACTCTCTCTTCCTGAAAGACAATGTCTTTCCATTCCAACTTGAGACATTTCTCACCTCAAGTTACTCTGAAGTCAACAGAAGAAGGCACCATGTAGGAAGAGATTGTGAATTCCCCTCCTAGTAAAATAGATGCATTTGCACAGATTACATAAAGAAGTAATCTCCCCCTGCTCCAACTCAGTATGTTTTTCTATATACATCATGTTCTCTTGAAAGAAGGAAAGGGAAAACTGCACCAAAGAAACCTTAGTATCTGGACTGATGTGGAACATCATGCTGTCATGAGGATTTGAAAAGAGCAGACATCTCTCACAGCTCTTCTGCACATGAAAGGGGGAAAGAGCATTGTTTCCCAGCTTGAACTGCTTGCAAATCTTTCCTGGCACAGATCATTTATCCGTAATGCTCATGAAGCGCATGTGCAGACCAAGTATTTCACCTTCAGAAAGGCTGCATTTTCCCAAATATGTTCTTGAAAATAAATAGAAAAGAGCACACCCTTACTAGCTTGGCCCCATCCAGTCCCATCAGCAGTACACTGCTATACTGCAACTGCTCTTGCTCTCCTTTTCAGGAACAAAGAATAAACATTTCCAGCAAACGTTCTTGAAGATAAGTTTGTTTGCCAAGTCGTGCTGCTTTTGACCTGAGTAACAGTTATGAAAAACCATTTTGTTTACATGGAGAAACTAAATAATAGACTTTCCAATCACTTGTCACATACCAGCCATGCACTCGTCAGCCATGGGGTTTGTTGCAGGCAGAAGGAGAAATTTCTCTGGAAGCCATCATTAAAATAGTTTGTTCCCTTGGGTTGCACACTGCCATGTATTTTGCAGGCATCTCATAAAAATAAGAGGAATATACATTTTAAGAAACTTTTTTTTTTTTTTAAATGCATCTGAACTGCCAGCAACTTCATTAAAAACGACACTTAAAAGGACTGTGAGTACAACTACTGCAGTATGCTTTATCTTGAATTGTTAAAGCAAAACATGCTGAAGTCAAAGAGAACTTTGTCTGGAGGAAGACCACAAAGTAAAACTGAGCAGAGTTTTCAGGGCTTAACTTAGCAGGCAGTTTTGAGCAGGCAGGTCTTAGGTACACCAGTTACAGCAAAACCTCCTAGTGATATAAGACTGTTTCTCAGCAGAATAATGCCTGGGAATGACAAGTTGGCTGCTGAGTCTGTTTCTATCATTGCAGGAAGAAAATCTGTCTCCCTCTGTATTACAGCAGAACCTGCTTTCCACTCAGGGGTCCTCTTTAAATACAGCCCGCAGCTACTTCTATACCACTGTGGGCATGTGTCACCAGCAGACCAACAAGGGTACCAGCTGATCCAGTAAAATACAAACATGAAGACATCTGTCAAGGTGCTGCACTTGGAGATGCAAAAAGTATATATGTCCTTGAGTGCTACCCTAGCAAATTCCAGGTATCCAAGCTCCACCCCCAGCTTGTAGAGTCTCTCTGATTAAAAATAAATAATCTCCTCCATTGCATTGCTCTGAGGACCATGGGCTGGGGAGAGGAGAGTCTGGGTTATAAGGAACAGTGCTGGTGGCAGACTCCTTTAAGATATTTGAATTGCCACTGTCATTTTGAGTAAGAAACTGGAACCATACCAAACTGGCAGTTGCACATTTAAAAAATTAAAAGCTGTGCAGGACACAGAGCTCAGAGCAAAAATAGGAGACACAGCCCAGGCTGTGTCCTTAAGGTTTTTGTCCCATTGTTATTTAACATTTTTCTTAGTTACCTAGAGGATTTGAGGGTGATAAAGGTAATAGGTGATTAATAAATGAGATATATTACTGGTTGAATGAACTTAGGATGGCTTGTCCTGCAAGCAAATATCATGTCTGGGGTTCCTCTCAGCTAACTTTAGACATCTGCATCTGAGCAAGCAACACAGATTCCTTTTATAGTCAATGAAGAGAAATAGGCATCTGACCCATTTCAAATATCTAGAAGTACCTATTTTCTGCAAATGGTTACAGAAAAAATCTAGAGATGCTGCCTTTCTCTCAGTTAGGAAACTTGAACACGCCCTATGTGTTTTAACACAGCCAAACGCAAAGTAACTTTCATTCCTGGTTAGGATGTAAACGGTTAGGCCATATCCAAAGAAAACACACTGAGATCCTTGGAAAGAACTTGGTCATAGAAGAAATGGGTTGTCCTGGAGAGTAACTAGCTGAAAGTGAGCTCCTGTACACTGCTCTGACAATCATTTGATCGGTACTGAGCGAAATCTCCACCAGGAGCAGGACAAGAATCGAAAACTCCCATTTGGCACTGTGCAACCACTACAGCAGCACTGGATCCAGTTCCCAATTTATTAAAATTGATAATCTGGAGAGAGTTCAGAGAACAGAGCTTTGAATACTTAAGGGACTGGTAAACTTGTAAAGACTCACAGGCTAAGTAGTTTATCCAGGAGACATCTGTGCGATGACTTGATGACAGGATATAATTTTGTACTCAGTGAACAAAGTTACATGCAGGCAAATGGAGAGTGAGATCTGATGACTGGAAGTCAAGGCTGCAGAAATCAGGTTATGCAGAAATAAATTATAGATAATTTGAAATAAAAGCAATTAACCATTGTCACAATGTACGATTTAAAGTCATTGGTTTTCAACCACTAGCATTTTCTAAATCAAAGCTTAATATTTTTAATGACCTATTTCAAATAAAAATACATTTAAATGTGTCCAAAGGGTTATGTTGTGCTGTTCATGAGTATCAGACCAGATGACTACAATGGTCTCTTTTGGCTTCATAATATACAGATTAATCCAAAATCTTAGGTTAAATGTGTCAATGATGAAAATGCAGGGCTATCCAAGCAAGCACTGGTATCAACACTGAGCAGAAGTCTGGGCAGAACACTGTGATAAAAGTAATACAACAGTGTTGTATCATCATCTCTGATTTTTGGTCAGGGTTTATTGGAAGTGTACATTTTCCAGAGCTAGTAATGCACAGCAACCAGGCAAGTCAAAAATAGAAAGGGGAGGGAGAATTAGTTTTTGCAATGATAAAACAAATATTGCATGTGTACCTTGCCATAACCCATGTACTAACCTCTGTTTAAAACAAGTGCCATGCTCAGGCACATACACAACCATGTGTCTTTCACAGGTCTCTTGCCATCTGTGGCCTGCCTGCCAGCCTAGGGCAAGGGGCAGTGTGGGCTGATGCGTACTGGGGGTGCTCAATAACATGGGGCTGCTGCCTAGCTCAAAGAGAGCAAACCGAGGGCCAAGCAGGAGAGCTGATAGGCAATACCCGTCTTTAATGGGCTTACACATATCCTCTGACCCTGGAGGGATGGCTTATGCCCACACAGCTAAGCTCTGCTGCCTTCCGAAATAACCTGGCCTCCTGTGGGCTGGCTGCAGGGTGTGATGGTGGCCTTGTGCCACCAGCCAGGCCGTGTCCAGGAATTGTCAGCAGAGCGCGAGGTGGCACGGGGCAAAATCATGCCAGACACCATGCCAACAATGCAGTTGGATACATGGCTCCCTTCCAGGGTCGGGGCCTGGGCTCTGGCATTGTTTGTTTTAGTAGTACAGATATCCTGCTAGGCCGCTCTCTGCCTCCCCTTGACTGGTTTTCTTCAGAAATGCAATATCCTCTCTTAAATGGGACTGATCCTCGCCAATGTGCTCAAAAGTTACTGGCAAGGTACTTTCAGGCAGTCAGCATGATCAGAGAGCCTTAATGCCTTAGAAAAATAAACTGAAAATAAACAGTCTATGCTTAATTTTCTGTTGGGCTGTATACCACTTTCCAGCCAAGCTGGAAAATACTTGCTGCAGGAGAATTGACTGAAGTATGGACTCTGTTATGCTGCAAAAGCTACCTCTCTTCAGACACATGCTATCTCTCCAGCTAAGCAGGAAATCAGAAGTCAGTTTACTCTTCTCCTAGCTGTGTTGCAGCCAACATCATGGTGAGAGGAAAATCACACTGGGAGAATGAACAAGACCAACAATAACAAACTAAATATTCCTCAAAGTTTAGGGTGCAAAAGGCTTCACAGTTAGTAGAACAGGATCAGTTAAATCTATCTTGTAACAACAAACAATGTATCATAGTTGCATAAAATGAATTTATTTTAAAGTGGACGTTCAAAGGCATATAATCTCCATTTGGTTTAGGTTTTCACCATCTGTTTTTTATTCCTGACATTGTGGCTGACCTAAACTATGCAAAATATCTGATCCTGATATTCCAAAAAATCTGAGATTAGTGATGAGCAAAGCCCAGATAGTTCAGAAATTTGTACCTCAAAGATTTGTTTCCCTCAAATATCTTGGCTGTCTGGATCAGCCTGTTTGTCAGTGCATATGTTTTAATACGGCAAAGAAAAAGAAATCACTGGTACCAGCAGCCATCATGGCATCTTCAGATGAAGCAAAGTAAGTGGTGAGGGGTTATTATACTACTGATTGAAATCAAGGTTGAAGCAATTTGGCTGGAAAATTATTGCTTTCATTGCCCATAGTAGACTGGTTGGGTGGACAAGAGTCCCGCAACTCATTACATGAAAAACCCTGAGAATGCCTCAAGGTAAAAATTGCTTTCTTACCAGAAGGTTACACTGTCAATACTGCCTTTTGCAATAATATTCTGCAGTAAAAGATCTAATTATTTAGGGCCCAACCAAAATCCTATTGACTTTTGTTTAGGAAGATGAGGAAACTAAAAACATTAATTATTATGATATGCAATCACATGAACTAAACATTATATAAATGTATTTTTATATATAAATACTAATAATTATAATAATTATTAATATTACTAATACTAATATATATATATATATATGTATATATATATATACTCTTTTAAAAAACAGCATTGTATATAGCCACTGCTGCTGGGTTTGTATGTACCTAACTTCTGCCTAAAAGCAATGAAACATTTTTAGGGCTGGTATACCAAAAAACCTTATTACTGGTTGTCAGAATGTTGCAGAAATCATGCTATCAATTTCTTTTTCTCTCTTATTTCAGGCTGTGGAACATTTACATTTCTATCTTCTGCCATTGCTGCTGTAAGTGGACTTCTGATGGGTTATGAGTTAGGCCTTATCTCTGGAGCACTTCTTCAGATGAGCAGCATATTAGCACTCTCTTGCAAGGAGCAGGAAATTGTTGTAAGTTCCCTTCTTTTTGGCGCCTTATTTGCATCCCTTACGGGTGGATTCCTGATAGACAGATTTGGAAGGAGGTTTGCAATAATTATTGCATCTTCTTTACTTGTGTTGGGAAGTCTGATTTTACTACCCTATGAATCGTATGGGATACTTATTGTGGGACGGATTGCCATAGGTATTTCCATATCATTATCATCAATTGCGACATGTGTATATATTGCCGAGATTGCCCCACAGCACAGAAGAGGCCTTCTTGTATCATTGAATGAACTCATGATTGTGATAGGCATTCTCTTTGCCTATATTTCAAACTATGCATTTGCCAGCGTATCTCACGGCTGGAAGTATATGTTTGGCCTTGTGATTCCATTAGGTGCCTTGCAGGCTATTGCGATGTATTTTCTTCCTCCAAGTCCTCGGTTTCTTGTCATGAAAAATAATGATGAAGCCGCAAGAAAAATACTGGAGAGACTACGGGAAACTTCAGATGCTACTAAAGAACTCACTTTGATCAAGTCTTCCCTGAAAGACGAACATCAGTATAGTTTCTTGGACCTGTTTCGTTCAAAGAACAACATGAGGGCGCGAATGTTGGTGGGGCTCACACTAGTCTTTTTTGTGCAAACAACCGGGCAACCCAACATTTTATTCTATGCATCAACTGTTTTGAAGTCAGTTGGGTTCCAGAGCAATGAGGCCGCCAGTTTGGCTTCTACTGGAGTTGGAGTGGTTAAAGTGGTCAGCACAGTCCCAGCCACGTTTTTTGTGGATCAAGTTGGAAGTAAAACTTTTCTGTGTATTGGCTCTTCTGTTATGGCAGTATCATTGGTCACAATGGGCTTAGTGAACCACAACATACACGTGAACTTCACCAATGTCTGTAGAAGCCAGTCTCCAGAGGATTCCTACCTCCAGAGACCAGGAAACCTCACTGGTGTCACCAATGGGAGTCTCAAGGACCTCTTCTCTAGTATGGCTTCACCAGAAAGACTCTCCTTCGACACACAGAGAAACCCTGATGTTGCCAGGACAGGAGAACTGAACAGGACTACCCTGGCAGAAGGCAAAAGCATGATGGGATCTCACACAGAAAGTGGGGAGGTTCCCGTTGTCCTGAAATGGCTCTCACTGGCCAGCCTGCTTGTTTATGTTGCTGCCTTTTCCATAGGTCTTGGACCAAGTAAGTATTTCTTTTTTTTTTTTTTTTTTTCTAATTCTTTGTAATGATTTACTTAACAGTGAATTAAGTGCTGGGATGACAGTGTTTTCTGCTAATACGCATCGGCATTATCACAGTCTGTCCTGGTGAGCCCAAGGTGTACTTTTTGGGAAGAGGTCCTGCCCATTTAAGGTCAATGGTCTTATCTCCCTTCAGTTCAGTGAAATTAACTGTTCACCTCCAGTGAAGTCAGAAACTGGTGTGAGCTTTGTCCAGCAAAGTTACAGGGCTCCTGCGTATTTTTCCTCTTCATGTTCTGTAGTGTTGTTACACAGGGAAGGTGAAGATGTAGGCATTTGCTGCTGCTAACCCATAAATCCAAGATTATGATGAGCTCTTGACCTCTGCATGATAAAACACCATTAAATCCACAGAATGGCAGCGTGCCTGAGTCCTGTTGAGGATCTGGCCCCCTGACTGTATAACAGCCTTCAGATACAGTTAGGGAATATAAAGCATCATAGTTCATGAGCAAACTTAAGTATCGTCATCATCATCACTACCTGTGCTTCTATGAAATGGAAGAACATGAAGGAGAGTCGCTGTGCAATGGAGGCACTGTTGCAGCTGCTGTCACACTTGTCGAGGAGACACTTCTCCTGAGGAGAACATTTCTGCCGTTCCCGGGCACTAGGAACTAAATCCCTTCATTTTGTTTTGTCTTGTTTTGCTTTAATAGGACTTGCATATTAATTTACTTTGAAGGGGTTGATTTTTTAAGCCACATTGCAAAAAGCACCTGCACAGAGTCCATTATTTATTAACTGACTTCATGTGCTCTTGTGCCCTGGCTCAAACTTGACTTGCAAACACACTGTACTCCTGCTGCACTATTATGATAAAAAGCTTCCACAAGAATAAAGCCCAACAATTGCACTAACAGCAACTCTCCCCTGCAGTATTTATTTTAAACATTGCTCACTGGGAGAGCTGCGTGAGATAAACATCCATTGCCAGGGCAGCAAGCTCGGCTGTGTTATTGCAGCATTGTTTCCTCCCTTGCAGACCATCTTGGGGCTAGATTCGGCTTTCAGTGACACAAGTCCAAAACTAGGGGTGCAGCCCTGAAAAGAAAATATTACATTAGCTTTTCCTTGGGTGTTTCAAAAGCACAGTTAATGACCCTCAGGGCAGGAGCACTGCTTCAGGTTTGGACTGAAGTTTTGGGCTCTTGCTGAAATCAGCTTTCCTGTTGACCTGGCCGTAAATGTGCTCCTGGTCATTTGGGCAGGCCCGATGTGACGCTAGTGATAACAATGCCTGCTTCCTTGGGGGCTATGGAAACCAAGGTGTGTGCCATGCTAATCTGAGAAGTCTTTGAGGCCCGTGTTTGTTCTCTGAAATCTTTCTTGACTGAGAGCACAAGTCAAGAAAGTCTCAAATGGCAAATGGGGAAAAACAGGCACCATCTCGGCTGCAGCTTGTTAAAATCATGTGCAATTAAGCCATGGTGCATCTGCATAGGAAGTGAAGGCCGGGGCCAGGAGAAATACAGGTATTTCAAAACACAAACACACACTTGCAAGACAATTCCCTAAATTTAAAAATACAGTATTCATTTAAAACTGGCAATGCATAGAAAACACGAGGTTAAGAAAATCAAGAAGTTGTTGGAATATGCAAAGGATCTCTTGTGGTTGGACAGTCTGGGTTGGGAAGGAGGTTTTGGTTTGTTTCTCATATTCAGCCTTCAACATCTGTTGCTTGGAGTCCAAATCCTTGAATGTATTTTAAAAGCTTAGATTTCTTATCCTCAGTGTGCCTTTCTTAGTGTAAAGAATAAGTGGGCCCCTTCGCCTATATAAAGTAAACAGTTTTAACATGTTTATGTTATTCATCTCTAAATCTGGTCTGTGGTCTGGACCAGACCAGTTGCCATTGTCTGCTCTGCAGAGAGACGAGGCATCGGGGTTACAGCGCTGCTTCCAGCGCTCACCGCCCACCACGGCCAGGCAGTGCCTGGGGACAGAAGCACTGAAACCAAGCACAGTTGTATTTTCAGTGCTCATGTCTCCTGCTCTGCACTACATCTGCCTGTTCTGCTGGCTCAGGTGGCAGCAGTGTTGGGGATGTGTCTGTTTGTGATCTAAAGGTCCCATCAGGCTCTTCTGGACAAACTGCAGAGAGGTTCTTGTTCTTCCCCTCTTCTCCGCTGGGCCACTTTTGGAACAAATTCAGCCACTTTATTTTGAGTCCTTCCTGTCTGATGTTTTGCAGGGATAAAGGAGAGCCTGTGCAGCACCATTAGGTAAATGGCACACTCTTCATAGGGCAGAGCTTGCAATCTGAGCTCTTTTTATAAATTATTTTTTTCCTTTTATTTTCTTTCCTTTTTTGGGGGGGGATTCTAGCCAAAGAGCTAGTTGCAATCCAGATTTGCACAGCTGGCATTCGTAAATGTTGCATTTTTCCATGATTCCTCCTTTGCTTCCAAATTACATTAAGTAGATAGATTTTTTAATGAACCAAAGATATGCTAAATATATTTATTGCCATTTATCAAAGCACTCATGCAGCAAGCTGATGAGTGCTCAAAAACAGGCCATGAGCAATAAAAGCCATTTCTGCATTACAAAAGAATTCACAGGCAGGTGAGCATCTGTTTAGTTACTTTTTTGATTCAGGGGTGCTCTGTGTTTATATCAGCAACCCCTAGGCAAGATAAAAGGAGCATTTCTGTTGCTCTGTTATGGATTAATTATGTTTGATGAAATGTGATCCAACTGCTTGTTCGCACTCAATTTCACGCCATCATAAGGACGTTTTGTAGGTGCAACAAATGAGTATTGCATCATGCTCCAGAACAGCACATGCTGTTTCTCCAGTGGTGTTTGCAGGAGCACCTCCAGGCAGCTACTAGCACAGGGGACTCAGTTGACACACATCTTTGTCTTGAGTTACCTTTGCTTTATATCAGAAAAGTGACACGAGGATGAATTTTTCTCAGTAGGGAAAGATATCTGTGGAGCCCATGAGAAATCTCAATCTGGCTGCTACGTGGAGGGCGAGGAACACAATGAGGGCTCTGTGCTGCATCCAGTGAGTGTTTGCAAAGAGGCTTGCTGGGGCCACAAGAAGTCTCAGCCTCACAGAAACAGCCTTGCCATGCCTTGCACAGGGAGCAGTGAGTGCAGGCAAATGGCATGAGTGCAGTGTGGAAGTAGATCACCAATGCGTCACTGAAGCTAGGTGTGGCCCTGAAAATTTGTTTAACATAAAGAAAACACAGAGAAATTCTTCTAGTCAGGGCCGGGCCCACATATAACCATTCACTAAATGGCACAGAATTAACTGAAATAGTTGCAGAGCATCTCATTTGCAGGTTCTCTGTTCAAAACACTTGGGGGGAGGGCAAAAATAGGGGTCCTTTCTTATAAAGAAGTGTCACCTCCTTCATGGATCACCACTGTATGGTGGAACATACCAAAATGCAGAAACCAGGAGAGCCAAACTCCTGGAGTATCAGACTTATTTTCCAAAATAAGGCTGTAAATGTGGGACTCTTGGAGTCAGATGGAGCATATGCAAGAGAGTTTTCTTGCTTAAGAACTGTAGGGCACCTTCAGCCTTTCCGAAACAGAGCAGGTGGCCAGAACCCTGATGCTTCCCTCAGTGACTCAATGAAAATTCAGATTTGGGTGTCAGATGATCTGCTCCTTTTGCATCATTAGGATCAAAAGCTAAATATCACTCATGCATGGACAACTTGCTTCCATGTTTTCCTATATATCCATGGAGGTCTTTGCAAGCATAAGCCCAGGGTTTTGGCACTGGGTGACCTCACCAATAAGCTGGTGAAAGAGAGATGTAGCGCATTAATACAGGAATGCAGTGTGCTCTGGAACTAATCCTCTCCATCCAACAAATATCAGAGGGGCTCCAACAAGTCCAAGGCCTGGAAGGAACTCACTCAGCACTAACACAGACTGGACCCAAAGGGCATTTGTTTCTCAGGCTTGAATTTGTTCTAGCAGAAAAAATATAAGAGCAAAACAGGACCTCCCAGTGGTTTCTTTACAAATCTCAGGTATCTCTTCACATATAACACAGGAGTCCTGCATGCAGTTCAAGGGAAGAGATCCATGCAGATCACAGGGATTTTTTTTTTACCATGGAATGGGGAACACTTATTGAGAGAGGGATGTTGAATGCATGCATCTGGATTGAGTCTATGGCATTGGTGCCTTGTTCAAAAGAGCTTTTTCTTCCTCCTCTGTCAGTCCTTAGAACACATTTCTGTACAACTGCAAAGTTGTTTAGGCAGCTGGCCAACAAATGTCAGGATAATCTGCTGGTGCAAATTGCATCAGCTCCGCTGACATCCCTGACGTTCATGCTGAGAGTGCGGAAATCAGTGAAAGTACTTTACACGTAGGACTGAGGGGCATTTTTTTTTGACAGAAGCCATCCTCAAAACCTGCATGAAGTCCATAGGTATTTATCCCTTTGTGGACCCATGGCAGAAAATGATGTGTTACTGCATGTCCCTGAGCAGCAGGCAGCTTTGTGCAGCTCTCTGTAACCAGAGGCTGAACTCTCAGAGCAGTTCTCTTGGAGGCCATCACAGGATCCTCTTCTGGGAGACTTCTCAGAGCTGCTGGGATGCCCTGACCCTGAACACTGAAAGACCACCCAGCACACACAGAGCTGTGGATGCCACACTCCCAGCAGGGATCAGTGCCTGCATCTGGAGGAATGGGGCTTGGCATAAAAAAAAAATGACACATATATCCATCTAGATAGACATAAAATCTAAATATATATATGTAGTTTTGTGATGGACAAATAAATGCATAATGGGCTCATGGGGGAGGATTTAGAACTTAAGGAAACCTTGCTTTTCTGCATCTCTCTTATAGTCCCATCAAAGCACAGCTCCTGTAAGTACGTGCTAGTAGGACTAGCACTACTATGGTATTGATTAAGACCTGTTAAAGAGTGGAATAAGTTAAATCTGAGATGTGTGGGACCAGAGTTTGAGCACCCATGTGATCCTAGGGCGGGGAAAGATGGCAAGCCACCAAGATGCCCTTGGGTTCCTAGTTTAACACTAATGAAATTTCTCCCATAGGAGAGACTGTGATTTCATGTCCCCTGGCGTGTGCCCCTCGCTAAGAGGGAGCAGTGACCACGCTTTCTGGCAAGCCCTGCTGAGATGCACCATCTCATTGCAGTGGCAGCTCTCTGTGTGGGGCTGTCAGCCCCATGAGGAACCAAATTCACATGGGGACAGCAGTGAAGACAAGCCCCCATTGAGGACAAATCATAGAAGCAAATATTTACTGATTAAATCCTAATTCGGATCGACAGATGCCTGTTCCTAGTTTAAATCTGGGCAGATTTGATGTACTGAGTATATCGGAGTTAAATTTATATCAGCTTGAATGGATGCTTTAAAACTGAGCTAATTTTTACCTAAAATGGAACATATGTTTCAACACGCTTAGACTTACACATTTAACCAATGTGAGAGACAGGCTCCTCAGAAAATCAACAGAAGGAAATATTCTCCCCACTTATGGGGGCTTTCAGAGCCCTGCTATCTGACCTGCCATTTGGAGCAGCCCTCCTTTCCTCAGTGGATACTGAGGGGGCTTAGGGCGATCAGGAAGCTAAATTAGAATTTGCGATGGCTTTCCCATGTGAAAACTGCCTGTTGTGTCTATATTTTGTTGTGAGTTGTTGACGTCATCCAAATGCAAAATTTTATACCTGTGTTGGGGACAGTAGGGAAGGTGGAAGAATGATGAAAATTCAAGGGTTTGCAAGAAAAGTGAAATCTGTGGAGGTGATGAAGGAACCAAGTCCCTTTTTCAACCTATCACTCTCCTAATGCAATCTTATGTGGCAGTCTTTCTTTATGCATTTTATCAGATTAAGCAAGCCAAAACACAGACCTGGAACATTTTCTGAAAGCCCAGAGAATCATGCTGAAAGCAAACATAGTCCACTGGACTTTGCCACTGTGATTCATAGATTAATTGGCTACCTGAGGTAAAGAATGATTCATTAGCATGGTTAAATGCAGAACATTTTCTATGTCTTTCTCTTCAGTCACTAAATGCATCTGTAAGAAACCTAGAAAAAGCTGGTTTCACATATGACACTGAACAGCCCAGGTACTTGATCCCAGAGGTCATATCTCCTGTCACCCATTTGAGCCAGACCACATAGGACTGTTTTTTCTCTGCAACAAAATGCTCCTGGACCTACTCTTGGTCATCAAATGCCCTACCAGAAACTGGAAAACCTTATGGGAAAGAGAACTGTCAGTATGGAAATTCTGTCAGTGGATTTAGTTTTTTGTCCTTCTGCTTTCTAAGCCATATGGCCTTACACTAACATGGAAAGCACTGGTAAAAGATAGGGACGACTAGAATTCACATCAATATTTCTGCCATTAGAACAATATTTCAGGCTTCTACAAAACATGTGGTTATTGTATTAGTTTATAGTGCACATAAATTTGATGTTAACAGGCATTCATGCTCGGCAATGCCTTGCATGACAGTTGTTTGCAATGCTTTATTTTCGAGCTTCTACAGTTTGCAGAGCAGCTCTGGCCTGGCCTTAAATTTCGTATAAATGAGCAGCATCAATTTTATACTGTTCTGTGGTTTACTCTGGAAAAGGAGATAGTGGTGGGGATTAAATTAAGTGCTCAAAATACACAAGTGCTTAAATGCTTTCTTGGATCTGAACCAGAAAAATAAGCCTGGGAAATGGGCATGTTTCACTGCAAATCACTACAGAAAGTCTTATTTTTGCTAATTAAAAATGATCTTGGATTCTTTATTTTAAGACAAGACTCCTAGTACTTTGCGTTTGTGCTGAATCATCACTGGATGCATGCATACATGTGGTTTGAATATGACACTTCTGGCATTTATCTGGCTCATTATTCCCGGGCTATTCAAATGGTGCCTTGTGTGGCCTTTATTTCACACACTGTCTGCACTAAGCTGCAGCAGAAAGACAAGGCACAACAAAATGAAGAATAAAGAAAGGATTGTGAATTGTCCACTCGTCCTATCGCCTTGTCCTGGACAAGGTTTATCTGGAGCCACTTGTTAGCAAGTCACTTCACTCAGGAATCAGTTTGTGTTTTCATGGTATGATTAGTAGAAGTGAAACGCGACCCAGTTTAAGATATTTTTGGATAGTTGGATGCTGAGTGGTAGGATTTCAACTTGTAGGAGATGTCCTCTAAAGTATCAGCCAAATAGGTTACTCTTATCTAACTTGATAGGATCTACAGATTTGGGAGGCTTTTTTAAGTGTAAAAAATAAGACAAAGATGTTTTTGCAGTGATGAGACATGGAAATGCCAGCAAGAGTTTTCTCCCTAATTATTTCAGAGCTCCATTTTGCAAGAAGCAGAGTAGCCTTGTTCAACACCGAGACTTCCTATGCCTCCGTAATGACAGGGCTCCAACCTGCCCGTGCTGAGCACAAAATCTGGCCCTGGGAGGACTATCTGGAAAGGTGGATGGCTCCCTGGCTTTTGGCATACTCTGCCGGACTTAAACAGTGATTGGAGCCAATATTCTGATCTTGGTGCTCTGATTATACAGATACATCTCTGCTAATGGCTGTATGCTAATAAGCCTATTGACACAAAGGAACTACTTGACTTAAGAGGAGTGGCTTCAGTGCTTAAAATTAGCTATACTTATGAAATACCTTTTCAATTCAGATTAGTTAGTAGCTTCTGGCTAAAATGAAGTGCTCTACTTCAAGAAGACCCACTTTAAAAAATCACATAATGAGTATTGTTGTGATACTAACCAGTAATTGAACCTAACAATCCCTGTTTGTTCCACAGGGGCATTTTCTTCAGCAAAGTGGTTCATTGTCAAGTGGATCTCGCATACCATCTTGTATTTGCTTTCATATGCTAATCGAGGCTGCCTATCATGAGCCGAATTTGCCCTTCTCATGTTGTAGGTCAAGTGTTACATTTAAGCATTCGGTAAATAATAGTGGCCTTTGATAATCATATCAAAGATAATGAAGGATTTTATAGTAATTTTCCTTGAGCATGTTCTTGCAGGGAAGAGCACTGTGACAATGAGATCTGTGAAAAAGTTTATAGGACATATGTCGAGTTTCATAACACCAGCTTACTTTTGGAGAGAGGGCTTGGAGGAATTTTTTTTAGAGGAAACCTGATTTTTGACCAGCTTCATGCAAAAACTAGAACTGTTAGAGGACTTCAAGTGCAAAGACAGCATTTCATTTCACTTGTAGAGATCATCAAACTAAAACAAGCCTTTTAAAGTATCAATATATATATATATATTGGAAAGTTAAAAACATGCAATCATGTAGCTTACTGGCACTGCTGGGGAAGGTGGAGATTGGCAGCCAAAGTGCGGAGGGGTTGGCCAGGTAGGAAAGTCATTGCATGAAGTTAGGTGATGTTTTTTTGCTTAGGCACTTGAGTTCCCCGTGTCACACTGAGCGCTGGGAGGAAAACCAGGAAGATTTTCTTAGAGAGAAGGGGGACACAAAGAGGCACCCATTTTCTGTTGCCTTCAAAAATCAACTCCAAGCATAGAAAATTGTGCTCTTATGAATGAAGTTGAACTGAAAGACACCTTGTGGTGGGTGGGTGAAACCACCTCCTTGCCACCTCCTGCCAGCACAAACCAAAGCAAAGCTTGAGCAGCAGCGAACAGTGAGGGACTTAAATGGATCTAAAAAAAATGGATGACAGCAGTCCTCTCACTAAATAAATTGCTGTTTTACAAGGCTATTTACCCTTTCCAGTTGGAACTTTCTGGAGTATGTGCACAAATCTCTATTTTGCAAGAGTAAAGGCTTACATTGCCCCTAGTTTCAGTGTCCCAACAACTCTTTTCTGTTGTGCACCCCCTCGAGGCCCCACATGGGCCCTTGATACTGGAAAAACAGGTTCATTTACCCCACTCCAAATGAGTAGTTTCTCATCTCCATACTTTTTAGAAGTGAAACATGTTATAATCAGAACTAATTCATGCACGATTTCCTCGTGGATTAGAGCCTCTGGCTTCCGCAGTCATTCCTCGGCAAATGCCTGAGAGGATTATCCTAGATTCAATATTCTGAACAAATAAACACCTACAAACAGCAATACACACTGCAGATTTTAATTAAAAGGCCATTTTGAATGACAATATGTGATTTATGTAGTCAAGCATGTTCTCCCTTGAAGGCCTGTTTTCATTTTTCCCTTTTTCTCTCTCTTCTTTCCCTTCTGCTTGCCCTGAAAGTTGTTCTGTCTTGATGGATGAGTGCCTACACAACAGCGGATGAGAGACAGAGACAGTGGCTGTGAAATCCATTTGCAAACAGAATTGTCATCTTGTGTATCAGTTTAAATCAGCTTCTGTTAGGGGACCTGAAAAGAGGTGAAGATTAATATATTATTATCTATCTACACTAATGATGAGTCCTTCTGATATTGCTTCTGATATATTTGCTGCTGAGTGCTGTTGTTGGGCAAGATGGACCCCAAATCACCTTCACTAAGACAATTCTGTTACTCCTACATCTTTATACTTCTCTCAGTTCTTGCCCAGCAATCATTCATGTGGGAATCACCGATACAAGAAAACTTCTTGTTCGTGTCCATTCTTTCAACATGAAAGTAGGTGGACAGTAATTGAAGGTCACTGCAAATAGACTTAAGAATATATTGAACTATTGAAAAAGAGGTTTTGGGGGAAGGATGCCTGGGGAAAATCAGAAATGATGCACATCTCACTGCCCTCCTCTTCAAATGGCCCAGACAAGAGTGGAAGGAGGCAGTGCATTGGTCTCACAAATGAGGCCTCTTCCCCCAAAACCTTCCTGTGGCTTGAACACGAACTGGAGGAGTCATAAGTGAAGGGTGAATTCCCTGTCCTGCCGTGAGGCTTCTTAGAAGAGGCACATGCAAGTGTTCGGCCTGACTGCTAGTGATGCAAATAGTTTGAACTGTGGATAACTATTTTTATGTACTTTACTGCATCCTTGGAGATAAAAGGATGAAATCCCACTTGTCTTAACATGTGTTACTTCAGGGAGTCAGCCTAAAGGGTTAACCATTAGAAACAAAAATGTAGTATACCAGAAGAAAAAAAACCTTAAGCATTGCCACACCACATCAGCTCCTTTTGGATCATCCGTGGTGTCAGGCATCTTGCAACCAGAGTTGTAAAGCTGCTCAGAGAGGAGCAATAATCAAACTTTCAAGCACCTCAAAAGCCATAGGGTGAGGTACTTGTTGTCAGATAGAGCCAGAGGCATGAGGTCAGCTGAGGCTTCTGCCGAGTCCCTTATCTCTCAGCAGTAGAAGCCTTGAGCTCCTTTTCATGTGCACACACACGACCTGAGATCTGACTTAACCCTCTGCAAGCAAGCAAACCCTCTGCTGGCCACTCACCTGCTCTCCGAAGTAATGCAGGCTTGCATTCTCTCCATATCCATCAGTTACTAACTTTGAGCAGCCACTTCACTCTCACATCTCTCTGGCAGTGCCAGGGAGACAAATGGCTTTTATTAAATGGAGGCATTGATTTTTATGGCCGGTTGGGATTGTTTTCTTTGGCCTCTGGCAAAAAAACTGTGGGCAGAATTTCAGTCCAGAAACCAAGTACTTGAAAAATCCAGTGTGTGTGTGCAATAAGCCTGGAAAAAAAACGTGGCCTCGGTGAAGCCATGTCCTTTGCATTCCTTCTTCTTGTGGCAGCTTTGCAGTTGCTTGCTTGCATCCTTTCTCAGGTTTATTAATTTGTTATGTGTTCTTAGAGGATCTGCCTGCATTGCTGGTGGGATAATCCCTTCCTCGTCTTCCCTTGGACCTCTTGTTGCTAACAACCCAGTCCTCTCCTTTCGAAGACTTACATACTACGTACTTTTACCTACTTCTTTCCTAAGCCATAAACCCACTTAATCTCTTCCCAGAGTTTGTACCTCAGCAACTTGAATTCTTTCAACTATTCTAACAGCAGCTTCTAAATCTCACCACAAGGAACTTGCTCTCACACAATACAGGAAAGGAAAAAAATGCTGAGCAGCAAATGAATAGCAAGAGAATCTAATATTTCATTAATGAGAGCTGCTGAGCAGCTTCCAATTTGCTTCTGCCTCCTGGCAGGAATGAGGTCAAAACAAGGACATTTTTCATTCATGTACCTTACTTGAATGTTGAGTACCCTCAAGCTCACAGTATTTCTCAGATGTTCTCAGATGTTTCTGCTTCTGTGATATGTCTGTGATTTATTGTTATTATTGTTATTGTTATTATTGTTATTGTTATTATTATTATTATTATTATTATTATTATTATTATTATTATTATTATTATTATTATTATTATTTTATTTACTGCATAGATAGAATAAAGAAGAGATCACACGAGGGTTTGAGGTACCTCTTTCCTTAAGACCCAAATATAAAGCTCATTAAATTGCCCATTTTGGCTCAAAGAAAAAGGCCACCCAATCTGTTACCCTGTCTCCAACAGTAGCCAGTAGCAGATGTTGAGAGAAAAGACATGAGGGAAAGCACATGTTGCATGCACAGCGTGTCCTTCTGGCTAGTTAACGGACTTCAAGAAAAATGTTGAGATTTTTTTCTATTGTTGTTTAATAGTCCTTGATGGATCCTTTTCCACACATACAGAGAAATAATGTTTTAACATCCAACGTTTCATCATTTTATCTCATTACTGCTTTTCACATCTGAAGCATCCTGTGAAGGTGAGCTCTAGAGTTGAAATATGCATTGGCTGAAGAAGTACATCCTCCCATCTAACAAATGTCCCTGCTCAAACCACTTAGCTTCTCTTGGTTTGTGTCTTGTTAAATGCAATGAATCACTCAGTTGCTGATTCATTGAATTTTTTAACTGTGCTGTGCTATTTCTTTTATTTGGTTGTATATATCTATTAAGCTTCTAATCAGGTAACTTAAGCATTCTCCATACTGTCACTACAGCAGTTACCCTTACTGTCCTGTTAATTTACTTACAGAGATCATGCTGATTCTAATACCGTTCCCTTTTTGAAACAAAATATTATGGTAGAGTCTTTGATCTTCCATTCCTACAACAATACTGGATTTGAAATGGTATAGTCAATATTCATAGAATTATAGAATCACAGAATGGTTTGGGCTGGAAGGGACCTTAAAGACTATCTAGTTCCAGGGACACCTCCCACCAGACCAGGTTGCCCAAAGCCCCATCCAGCCTGGCCTTGAACACCTCCAGGGATGGGGCATCCACAGCTTCTCTGAGCAGCCTGTGCCAGTGACTCACCACCCTCAGAGTAAAGAATTTCTTCTTCATATCTAATCTAAATCTACCCTCTTTCAGTTTAAAGCCATTGCTGGTTGTCCTATCACTATATTCCCTGAAACAGAGTCCCTCCCCAGCTTTCCTGAAGGCCCCCCTTAAGTATTGGAGAGCAATATTACAGAGCATCTTTGGGAGAGTTACATCTTGAACTACTTCGGCTCCTTATTCCTTTAGTGTCCCCTTGACTTTGTTTAGAGGTGAATGTCACTCTCCTGGCCAAGTGTTTGTTGGTATACCTGAATCCTCTGCTCTTCCTTATCTGGGCAAGGTATTTCAGTGCATCGAGTTTCTGTAATACTTACTCAAACAGTTGACCACTTTCTGATCTAGAGCAAAATTTTCTTTCAATTAACTACATCTGTGTATGCAGTGGGTGGCTTTTCTTCTCCAGATTTTGCCATAATAAAAGATGGTTCAGCTGTACAATTTCTCTTAACTGCTGTCAACACACGATTCCCTACACATCAGTAAGGGTGAGTGCTACCTGCAGCCACTGCCCGAACAGATCCAGTGGGTGTTGAAATTAGCACAGGGTCTGATGCTGAGCCCTTAGCCTCATTTCTTACCCCCACCTGAATTGGAAGGCACCAGCTCTTCCCCCATGCATTCCATGAACAGCAGCCAAGGGCTGCCAAAGCAGACACCGTAAACTATCGCGTGTGTGCAGTGTGGCTGCTCCTGCAGTGCTTCTGCAATAATATTAGATTACACAGCAGACAGAGAGGCGGTTGCAGTGGTGGCAGGACATTATTTGGACCCTGTTTTCAAGGTTGGGCTGTTTTCCCCTGTAAAATGTAGCTGCTTAGGTTGGTGGAGGTGGAGCACCTAGTTCTCCTTGCAGTGACTTTGGGAGCATGCAGGTTAAATTTCCGCAGGACAGCGTGCACAGGGTAGCAGCAGTCATTGTGAATGGGAGCCTGAGCCTAGTTCCTGGCTTCCCAAGAGAAAGCCACATCCCTTCTGTACCTACAGCAGCTGCTGCTTTTTGGCAATGGTACAGATAATAAAAACAATCCCAGAGAGGTGCTAAAAGCAAAGAATCGATCGTTATCACTGCCTCAGCTTGGGAAAAGGGATAAACATAATGTAATAAGTGTCAGATTTCTACAACTGCTATTTCTTTGGGGGGAAAAATCCTTTCCACTCTTAGCCAGGCAAGCAGAGGTCAGGGGCATGCCAGAGGAAGCAGATACCATTAGCAGACATAAAGAACAGACCTGGTACGTTGGCGAGGTCTGTCTGGACTACATAGCTGGTTGAAATAATAGCAGCTAAACACTACTCTGGCTGATGCAGATGCTCAAGTATTTGGGTTTGTTAACAGGAAAACACTGTGTTTCAACCTCTTAGACAAATCAGATTTATCCTGAAAGGGCCAGTCTGTCCTTGCAAAAGTGTGTGGTATTGGAGATGTTGCAGTGTCATATATTTCAGCCACATGCTGTCCCCAGGAACAGGACTAGCTGGCCTGACACTGAAGAATACCTCCTGAAGCCAGTTTTACTTCTTCTTTTCTTTTTCTTTTACTTTCCTTTTTCCATCCTGTGTAGAGACAACACAGAATATGTCTAAAGCATTTATTTAGTGGAAAGTCTGCCTTGTTAGCAGCAAGTGTATTAAATTTGCTGTGATCCAAGTCAGATAAAAAGAGACCTCTCTACAGCTATTTGTGTGTGATGACTGCGTGCCACTGGGCTATGTGCAACAGCATCAGGCTGGCACGCACTGCGGTCTTGACTCTCACTCCTACTTCTGGACTAACATCACCACATTGCCAGGTCTCCCAGTGTGGGAGGGAACCTCATTATAAAGAAAAAAAGAGGAAACAAAAACAACAAAGAAAGAAACAAAGAAACAAAAACCCTGGGTCAGCTCCAAAAACTATTGTTGAATTTGAGTCTGTGGTGCAAAGAGATCTAGAGCTGAGATTGCTTGAATCTGCTCTGTTGACTCAAGAGCAGTCAAGTGGATTTTTTTTTTTTTTCTCCCATTTCAGTCAGTCCTTTATAGTCTCCTTCCACAGGATTTTTTCTTTCTTACCCTCACCAGTACAGTCACACAGGAACCCTATATGCCCCCGAAGGGATAATGCAACATGACAGATGGCCATACAGGGTCCAGTTTTACAGTGTAACTTCACTGCCCAGTGCACGCGTCCTGAGGAACCTCCCATCTGTTATCTTGCATGAACACTTATCTTGCTGAAACAGTATCACACAGGACTGATCTATAATGCCCAAGGGCCTGAAGACGCAGTTCATCCACATGCACTTCTTTGCTAATGTGCTGGTTGTCTGCTAGCCCACGACCTCTCCACAGAGCAACTTCTTGCTAATTAATTGTGTTTATGAATTAGAGGAGATGTGTTGGTTGGTTTCTTTGTCCTAATAACCAGGAATAGTGTAGAAATGTGGGGTCTTTTTTTTTTTTTTTTCTTGCTCTTGTTGTCAAGGTGGCTACCCAGCCAGTTCTACGTGACCAAATTTGCTTTTGTGGACTAGAAACACCAGCACTGAGGTCACCTGTGGTGTGGTGTGACATGAAGGAGCCAAAACTCAAGACCTCTGTCTTCATTTATCCCTCAGAGATCCCATTAATATGTAGCAGAGAGCTGGAACAGCAGACATGCCTTGGCACGGTGGGTTGATTTATAAGGTGGCATAAACAGCCAGCACTGCTCAGAGGCCCAGGAGTACTTTGGTTTGCTGCCTCAGCCCCATCAGCATTATGTCACTGGAGAGTTATTCAGCTGGCACTCCCTTTCATCTGCAGATGTGCTGTCAAGGCTCACCTCCCGCAGGCCTTTCACATTTCCCGGGTTAGGTCCGTGCTGGAAGGGGACGATCGATGTCCTGGTGCTGGCACTGCTCAGGGTGGGCCTCAGGGGGCTGGGCCCACTCACACTTCCCCAAAACCGCCTTATCCTGCCAGGCAGCTCCATCTGAACCCACCTGAATGTACAGCAAGGAAAGCCATCCTTTTCAAGATATTTTATACTTTTTCTTCCATTTCAGTGTCTTGGCTGGTCCTGAGTGAAATTTTCCCTGGCGGGATCAGAGGACGGGCCATGGCTTTGACATCCAGCATGAACTGGGGAATAAACCTCCTCATCTCCTTGACGTTTTTGACTGTCACTGGTAAGATTTCTCTGTGTCCTCCTGAGCTCACATTCTCTTCATGTCCATGACAAATCTCCCCTATGCAAACAGCACTGCTAAAATTGCAGCCACGGTGTCCCAGGGGCTACATGCAGAGACCCGCTCAGGTGCCATTTGTTGGTATCACTTCACTGCCTCCTCTACACCTTACCGAGTCTGTGCTACCAATTCTGCCTCTCCCGTGGACCCTACAGCAGTGCAGTCGTGATTAGTGGAAGCCCCTTCTCCCCTTCACCCCCCTGTGGTGTGTGTGGCTAGACTGGCAAGCAGCTCTGGACTGCTTGGCTTCCTTATACCTTGTGTGCTTGCCATGCATCTGTGCCAGGGCTTCTAAGGGTGCAGGGAGAGGAAGGGATCATGACAGGGACTAATGCTGTCAGAGCACCTGGAGGATCAGCCCTGTGGGCTGGGAACCCCAACATTTAAAAACAACATTTCATTACTAAATTGAAAATACACAATATTTAGGATTTAGTCCTGCTCCTTCTGAAGTCAGTGGAAGTTCTGCCGGTTCAGATCCATCACAGCTTTTTGGATCAGAGTTTTGTTCCCCGCCCCCCCCCCCCCCCCCCCCGGGGGAAAGGTAAAAATGTTTGGTGTTTTAATTTGAGAAAGCAGACTACCATGGAATAATTTATAAACTAAAGATAAACAGGGAAAAAGGTTAAATGCCAGCTTTGAAATTCATTGATTGGCAAATAGTGTTTTCTAGTTTTGCAAATTTCGGTTTTCAATGTAACTCTGAAGAAAATGTGATGAAAGTCAAAATAGATAAGGGCACTGAATTTCCAGGTTTTCTTTAGCTCTGTGTTACTCAGCAACAGAGGCAGAGGCAGACAAGCAATTGTTATCAGACCCACAAGGTGATTTCACCCTGGTATGTATATTTTGCAATGGATTATTTAATACTGTGATCTATGACTAAAATAGGCTTCATATTGGCATTTTTTGAGAGAAAGATAATTTCTTTCTTGATAAAAATTAGGACAAAATATGCCAGGTCAAATTCACCGTGTCTACTCTAGTAATTTAGCTAGATCCATGGTCCCCCTCAGAAGCAAATATTTCAGCTGTCCCCACTCCCCACACTTTGGTTTGCATCGCAGAGCAGCCCTGAACTGCTTTTGGACAAAATCAAGCTGGAAAATGAACCGTGAATGCTCTCCAGTTGCCAACACTTGTTCAGTCCTTGGGTCAGACCAGAGCTAAGGAAACATCCCCAGAAAAAAGACAGTGCACACCTGGTGTCCTTAGCATCAGCTGTTTGACCTGAAGGTCCCCTCCTGTCATGCAGCACTGCTTGTTAATGTACACCTAGCTGTTGCTCTGGTCTCAGTTACAATGAATGTAAATCTACAGTAACTCCGCTGGCTTAGCTGGATCTAATCTGGATTTATGAAAGTGTAACTTCAAGCTAATATAAGTTCCTAGTCTGTAGCAGAAAGGCAGAATTGGAAATTCTGTCTTCAAGCAAATTTAGGTGGTAGTTATTGTGGTCAGCAGGTACACGATGTGGAAGACACTGACTAGAAGAGCAGCTTCAGCTGCATTTTTTAGCGCATGGCACAACTGGAGAATGTCTCAATTTTCTGGCTTAGTGTTAGCAGGGGAGAAAACTAAGGGAGCTGCAGCAGCCTACACACACTGGACTGTCCAAGTACATGACAGTGGCAACCAAGTCCATCCCTTCAGGCTGAGGACGTCTGCTCCCATAGACCCAAAAACCCATGAGTCCTTGGCTGGCCCCATTAGGTGTTAAGTCTTCGGCCACAAAGCCGAAGAACCCACTGATGCAGAACCCACTGCTTGCAGTGGAAATCCTGGGAACTGACAGGCCTGGAGGATTAACTGGAGACAACTGCTGCAGTGTGAAAAAATGCTCTTTTTGCTCCATGAAAGAATTTGCAACAAAACCAGACACGGGTGGAATTTCAAGGCGCTTGTGACCCCTGGTGCCCTCACATGAAACAGCAACAATGGCTGCTCAGTTTTCATCCAAAGTGACAGCAAACAAAATAAATCAATGGGTTTATGCTAAATGGGTCAGTGTGGGCTCCTCAGTTTTCTTTCATAAGGACTATTAGAAAAAGCAAAAGAATTTTTCTTTTTCAAATTATACCCTGGCACAAATAAAAGGGACAAGAGAGGGCCCAACTTCTTTCTAACTTCCCCTGTGATTTAGGGGCTGTGTCCTAAACAATTATGGCAGCAGGAAAAAAAAATAATTGAAAATTAAATATTTTTTTTTCTTCCTTTATAGAGCTTATTGGCTTGTCCTGGGTGTGTTTCATTTACACAGTAATGAGCCTAGCATCCCTGGCTTTTGTTATTGTGTTTATACCAGAGACAAAAGGATGCTCTTTGGAGCAAATATCCATGGAACTGGCTAAAGAGTAAGTACCAAGCATGTCTGTGTCCTTGTGGTGTCAGGGAGACAAAGCCTCTCAGTGCTGTGCACTAACAGGAAAACAAGTTAGTATTTTGGGTAAAATCACGTTCTCCCAAGGCTCAAGCTTACACACGCTGATCTCTGTGGCCAAACATTTTACTGTTACTGAAGGACCAACCCCAAAGTGATGGTGGTTTCCAGCATCACTACTGAGTGCTTGAATCCACAGCACGTTTGCTGACTGGCATTCCTAGAGGGAAGGGGATGCTGCTCTCCTCTTTGGGCTGTGTGTCTCAGCTTGTGGGCAGGAAAAGGGAAGGAGAGAGACCGTATGTCCAGTACTTCAAGACACCATGTGAGTTTTGACAGCTTTTTTAGATGGGGAGTTTTTTGTGTGTTTACTGAGCCCTGTGGCTCTGGACAGTAAGAGTCCTTCCTGCGTGTTTTGTGTCCCCACCTCTCCAAATGAAAAGGGTACCAGCAGTGAGAGGGTGGTGGCGATGGGTGCCGGGTGCCTCTCCGCACGACCCACTCTGGCTATTTTTGTGTGACCTGACTCCACTCGTTTATGTTCAACAGCAGCAGCACTCACCACCTCCAAATGCAGGTGTCACCAACCCTAAATTAACCAGCAATTTTTATTATCTGTGTGGTGCTGCCCTCATCCTTTCCAGTTGCTTTTAACCATTAAAATACATTAAGACAAGATGACACATCCCTGCTGTTTAAAACGCAGCACTCTCCTATACGCCCTGCTTTTTTGGACTAGCCTCAGAAGTCTCCAGCACAAAAAGCTAGAGAAACTACAAGTTAAAAACATTGATGGGGGGGCCGGCCCGGCTCCTCAGGGAACCCCCCCATACCCCAGGGCCGCCCCCCCGAAGCAGGCCCGAAGCCGGGGCCTTTCCTGGCCGGGCCTCCCGGCGGCGTCGCCCCGGGGCCGGAGCGAAGGCGGCAGCGCCGCCTGGCGGGCGGGGGCCCGGAGCCAGGGCCTGGGGGCCGTGGCTGCTGTGGGGTTTTGTTGTGGGGTTTTGTGGGCTTTGGAGGGCTGCTGTCCTGACCGACAGCCGAGCCCGAGGCGGTGGGCGAACGCTCTGCCCCCTGCACTAAGTGTTAATTTGTAATTTGTCTCGAGTTTTCCTTTTCTTCTCCAGGAAATACGCGAAGACCCCGCTGTGCTGGGTGGGCCAGCGCAGGGAGAAGCTGGTGCCGGTGGAAGTTGCCAAGGGAGAGAAAGAGCAGTTCTACTAGGCTGGGGCAGCCAGGGCGGCCCTCAACAAAAGACTGATCCCAGACAAAAAAAAAAAATAATAAATGCTGACACTATGATGGGGTACATGGTATCTTCGCTATATGCAGGATAATCTCTTTCATTTCTTAGTAAAGCTTCTGTCGGTGGCAGTTTACAGCCAACATTAAAGATTGTTGTAGTTTATAACACAGCAGAATGTCGGGCTCTGTCTGTTTTGAACCAGAATCCCTCCCTTGAGGTTCCTCACCCCTGGCACACAGCAGGTGAACAGAAACCAGAATGCTGTGCACAATTCTTGTTGTCTGTACTCAGCAAGAGCTTGGAGGTGCAAAGAGCTGCTGAGATGCCACGGAGAAGGAAGAGCCTGTCTGTCTTTCAGGAGGAGGCTGCCAAAGACTGGTCAGTTTAGCCTAAAGAAAAAGGGGCTGAAAAAGGTTAACAGCTCTGTGCATACATGAAGGAAGTCAACACCGTGGAGCAGAAATGGACAGCTGTGGAGTGTAAAGGGTGATGGCAGTGCAGAACAACTGGGTATGGACAGTTTATGAATGAATTTGGGCTTGAGCTTAGCAGGACTTGAAAAAGAATCTTAATCATCAGAACCCAGTGACAATATAGCGTATAAGAGGAATTTGAGTTTCCTGGGATGTTTACGGCCAGGACTTAGTGACTTCAGGAATACTCCTCAGAAACCAAACAGTCAAACTGTTTAAATGTGAGGGAATGTGAATCATCAGCTATTCTAGGTTGAGGTTGGCCCTACAGAAGCTGAGATGGGATTTCTTTGGCTTCCAGCCCCACGAAAGTTGGAAGCTGGAGAGGCCAGGGTTGATGCCAAAAGTTTTTTATTTATCAACACAGGGCACACTAGACTTTGACTTTCAGTTCATAAAGTGAGAATTGTGTGGTTCAGAGCAGTGCAAAGGGATTTCTGAAACTGTCATTGCTGAGAAACATAACTTACATCACTTTATTTCTCGGTTATTGCTCAGCAAATATACCCTGAATTACACAACCATCAAAAACTTGTATGTTTTTGTTTTTTTTTTTTTCCTAAAAGGTTAATAAATTGTGGGAGAATGACCAGTATATAAATATTTATTAGCAGATAAATAAATGGCCCAAGAACCTGCAGAAACTTTGAAAGCATGCTGTCTCTGTAGCCACACAGCAGCATTTCTTCCAGTGTTTAATTGAGGAATCCAGACTGACACAGTCAGCTGGAGTGCGGATACTACTTTGGACTGAGCACATGATCCCACTTTATTTGCTGTCTCATAGCATTAAAACCACCTGACTGAGTCCTGCACCAAAGGAACTTACTGATCTAAGTAAAGTTTTACTACTGACCAGATTGGATTATCTCCTGACATTGTCACCCTTCTAGACACTGACTGTAAATTTAGAGGAGCACATTTATTTGTACAACGAGCTTGTGGTCAAAATCTGGAAAGAAACTATTGAAGGCAAGGACAAGATTTACTAGAAATCATGGGAAATTTAGCAACCTTGGCACGGCAGACACCTTCAGCTACCTCCTGGCTGAATTTGTGCCACAACTTTCCAACATCATAAGCTTTTAGGGAACCAGTATCAAATGTTCAGTACTTTTGGTATAAAGATCAGGCAAATGGTCATCACAAGGCAGGATTTTAAACTAAGCAGACCCCATGCCATCTAAAGGAAGAAAAACTCTGGAAGAAGATCCTCCGCCTAATTGCTAGGTGACTGGTTGGATTATGGCTGCCTTATTTTTTCTATCATGATCCAAGAGCTACCAGTCCTCACAACATCCTCATGGGTGCCACAAGACCAGGCTGCTTTCAGGAATGTGTACAATAGCACATAAGGCTCAGCAAGATACAGATCAGGGCATATACAACATATCAAACATTAAGTAAGATCTTCTGATAAGGTACATGCAAGTCCTGTTGATACAGCCTGTAAGAAGCAAAGAGAGCCCAAGCGCACGCAGGCCACTTGAACAGTGGGGCTGTGCACCTGAGCTGCAGGTGACTCAGACTGAAGACCCCATCAGAGAACCTTTTTTCCAGACCTCATGGTAAAATCTTATAGCATTGCAGGGAGAGCTGGGTTTGGAGCCATGGATGAGGAAGGCATAGCTCCCAGAAGATGGGAGGGTTTTAGAAATGCAAGAGGAGGTGAAGTCAAAAATGGACTCTGGCAGTGGAGGGAATGGGGCAGCTGAAGAATTTAAGTTTAGATGCGTTATGCACGGAAGGCTGATTATTATTTTTAACATTAAATTTTCACACGTCTTGGAGGCATGATGAATTCAAGAATCAGAAAGTAGACAAAACGTACACAGGTTTTTTTGTCATTGTTTTTGGAATGCTCACACTTTGGGGAGCAGCTCACAATGTGATATTCAACCTGAATTTCTTTTTTAGGCCTAAGTGAAGAATAGTTTTGAAAAATATCAATGCCTTATTGCTACAAAACAAAACAACACAAAAAAACAACCAAACCAATGCATTCTATTTCAATTATTGAAACAGAAAGAATAATAAAATATGGGATATGCTGTTGGTGCTATGCAGTGCCAAATGTATGTGTGTCAAGCCTAGTAAGCACTAGAAAAAAAACACCAGAAGATCTTAAAGATGTTCTCAAGCACCAGCAAAGGGCAGCTGCAGGTTGGGCCTGCTAATGCTGTAAAGCTTTTTTCTTAGATCAACTGACATTTTCTTTTTATAAATTCTACAAGTTCCACTATCGGCCCTAAACACTTAGTCATCTTGTCAAAAAACAACGTATGAACCCACAATTTTCTGAGTTCTGTGTGTTAGCACCTTCCTCAGTTCTTCAGCACTGCTGTCTACAGAAACCTCTCCACCTGCTGGTGGATGCTTTTCAGTATCAAGCACTAAATCAGCATCACAAGAAACCTTCAAGTGACTGCAGGTCTTTCAAATAAGCTGCTCATTTATCAACATCATTCCCATACTAACAAGTGCCCGAGATCAAATCAAGGAATAAAATGTATTTTTAGTGACTGCATATTGCAGGAAATTTTCATTTCCTGGTCTGTGGATTTACCGTGATTGCCAACATGTCCAACAGCACCTCATTTGCTCTGGTTGGTGCTGTTTTCTGCCAGCTGTCTCTAGATAGCGTACTTTTGCATATGTAATCCAAGCCCATACTGGTTTATAATTTCTATTACATCATGCTGAGGGAAATGGGCTTCTGTTAAATGCTGCTCAGCACCACAGCACCCAAAATAAATCTCTGCTGTAATAAATTCTGTAAGTGTTCTCACGAAAATAACTCAGAAATTGTCTCTTTGGGTTCATAGTGAGCTTTTCTGAGCTTTCCCCATGCCCAACTACTTAGTGCAGAAGTAAATAAGTAAAAAATCTCATCTTTCTGAAGAAGGCATATTTCCAAGACTGGTTTAACTGCAGAGACCCTAACACCTTCAGGTATCTCCAAAAAGCAATGATGCTGAAGTCAAGGGCTTTTTAATTCGTTATGGTTCTAGTCTTAATTATAGTTCTATAGACAACGTGGCCCTAATTGTACTGCTCTTTTATAACAGAGCCTGCCCATCCGATGGCACAGAGCTAGCAGTCACAATCCCATTGGCTCTTAAAATACAAGGGAAAAAGAGATCTCACAAATCACACCCCTGGATCTCTGAAGCATTACCCCCAAATTTGTCCCAGATCTAAAATTAATCACTATCTTCAATAACGGGCTGGATTAGAGAACAGAACATGCTTATTAAATTTGCAGGCAATATTAAAGGGAGAGAGACTGAGTTAGAATTCAGAGCTTAGTAAATTACTGAGAAGGGTCTGAAAAAAGTAGAATATAATTCTGGAAGGGTAAATGCAAATTTCTCTGGTTATGCTGCCTAATTGCAAGTCAGAGGATGATAAAAGGGACCTAGAAACTGCAGGAAAAAAAAGATCTAGTGGCTATGACAACTCACAAGCCAGCAATGAGTCAGTTCTCATTCTACTGCAAAAACGAGTCCTCAGTAGGTTGTATAAATAGAACGGGCTGTTCTCTCGAAGGAATGTGAAATCAGCTTCTTATGGCACTGCTGGTGCCACAGCTGAGCACCGTGCCGAGGTCTGCGTGTGATCCAAGTGGGGAACCCAGGAGCAAATGGGGCAGAGCTCTGGAAAACGAGGCCAGTGAGGAAGAGCTGTTTGATTGACAGGTATGTTTAATCCAAGTGTGAAGAGAGGCACTGGGGGTGCATGTGTACAGAAACCAGCAGCAGCAAGGCTTATTGCAGCTCGAGCCTGGGACCTACTGTTTTACAGCAGTGATGGGAATACAGCCACATCCCTGAGTATAAGTACAAAGCATACACCACCAACCTCATCATCAGAGGTTTTAAAGCGTGTTTGTCAAATATAGTTTGAGGATCCCTTGGAGCTAGGAACATACATTTTGAGAAATCTTTTATTTGATATTATTATTTTTCTCACTACTACCTGTCTGCAAGTTCGGTAGTATGCTTGTTTGCTCCCTTATTGATTGTTACAAAGGTCTCAAACAGAACTAAAGTTAGTATTGATCTAAGAAACACTTCAAAAGAAACAGTTCAGAATAGAATAGTTCAGCTGGAAGACCACCTAAAAAGACTTTCATGTTCAACTGCCTGACTACTTCAGGGCTAACCAGAAGCTGAAGCATATTATCGAGGCCGTAATTCCAAATGCCTCTTGAACACTGACAGGCACGGGGCATCAACCACCTCCCTAGGAAGCCTGTTCCAGTATGTGAGCACCTCACGGTAAAGACATTTTCCCTCAGGCCCAGTCTGACCCTCCCCTGGCACAGCTCTGTGCTGTCCCCACACACCCTGACACCGGTGACCATGGAGCAGAGACCAGCACCTGCCCTGTGCCTCCCCTCCTCAGGAAGCTGCAAAGCCACGAGGTCGCCTCCTGGCCTCCTCTTCTCCAGAGCAGGCAAATCCAGTGCCCTCAGGCTCTCCTCACAGGACATGCCTCCCAGTCCTGTAACCAGCTTTGTTGCCCTCCCCTGAATGCTTTCAAGGGCCTGAAGGTCCTTTTTGATATTGTGGAGCCCAGAACTGCTCACTATAGTGCACGTGAGGCCACACAACCGCTGAATGTAGCGGGACAATGACCTCTTTTGACTGGCTGGCTGTGCTTAATGCACCCCAAAATGCCATTTGGCTGCCTCACATTGAACCTGCTGTCAACCAGCACCCCCAGGTCCCTTTCTACTGAGCTGCTGCCCAGCCACTCCCAGTCTGTGCATGTGTGTAGTATTATCCTGCACCTGGACCAGAACATCACGCATGGGCCATACAGGGTTTGAACTACAACTGTGGCAGTATTAGCACCATGCCCTAACCAACTGAGCTAACCAGCCTTCTTGAATGTTAATACATTGGTTTATTACTTTTTCTTTTTTAAATGAGACAGATTTAACACCCCATGATTGTGCTAATAAGAGAACAAAATGTTCCTCCTTCTTCATATAAATTTAGGAGATACACATGCTTCATAAAATCTCAATGGTAGCATTCAACATTTTGTGATTTGATCCAAAAGAGGAAGAGTAAAGCCTTATCTAATATACCTACAATTATAATGGCCAAATTCTCATCAGTTTAGGACTACACTTCATCACTGGAAAACCCATTACAATTTTGTTCAATTTTCAAATACCTTCTTCTTTTCTCAAACTGTAATAATACAACATTAACATTCCCTAATGGGGATTTGTCCATTTAATGGGGATTTGCCCATTGGTGTGATGTTTCACAAAATCTTCATTAGTGTCAGGAGTGCTATGGTGCCTTTATGTGCTCTTTATCATAAGTTTAATGACTGCCAGACTCTACTTGTTTCATAGTTACAAGTACTCTTTTCCTACCTTCACGCATCTAAGAAAGGGTTTTATTAATGTATCACTGCTTGCAGCAGGTTGCTCTTTCCTTTTGTTCTGAAGGGCATTTCCTAAACTATTCCTTCCTTTCCATAATTTCTGCATGGAGATGCTGCAGATGGCCCCAACTTCTACACCATCCCTCAGACAGCTCGTATACATTATGCTAGGCATTTGCTTTTTCAGGATATTCTTCCACTTTTCTTCCACAACTGGTGACTTCAAGTATAGAAACAGCTCACGGTTCAGTTTTCAGTACCCACCAAGACTGTATATTACTTACAGCACACAATAGTGTCACATTTGTCTTCAGTCAGGGAAAAAAGACATACATACATTTATACATATATTTATTGTAACTTTTTAAAAGTAGCATTTGCAGTTACTTTTAAGCATTCACCTCTCTTCTGCTTCAAATGTGCACTTACTGAGAGAAACATCTACTGGCTTTCAAGTCCAAGATTAATACCAATAATAATACATGCCAGAATCAAGCTTCATTGCTTGTCGGCAGCTCCTGTCATGAAAACATTATACAGTAACGAGAGTGTAGAAAAGGCCTGCGTTAATCATTCAGCAAGAGGCTGGGACTGGATTAGCATGACCATACCATCTTCCGGAGTTGAAGCGTAACAACACTTTCCCAAATACCGAAGCTCACATAGTAATTTGTTTCCTTTTGCATCCAGCAGGTGGACAAGGCAGTTAATTTTTCTATAGTAGCTTCTTTAGTTGGTAAGATTTCCTCATCATCTACAGGAAAATAGTTGTTGTAGACCTTTATATTTAGAAATGTCTTCTTTAAACAGCAAGAAAATACTTGAAATCTGGCATGTAGTTAAGAGAACTGGGAACAAACCAAATTTCATCCTCGGATAAACATACGTAACTACTATAGATTTCAATCTAACCCACACACAAAATTTTACACATACTACAAATAGAAACAGAAGGTAATCAGCAAAAGACTATTCCTACATCGTTTCAAATTAATTTGCAACTATACAATTTTAATGTAATAGAAAAAGGGAAAGGAATATAACAGAACAGGTATGAAGAGAAATATTTTCCAAACTTTTATTTGTGCACATTCATCAGGTGAAAAAGATAACTTTTACAGCTTCTTTGGTGCCCAATATTCAGCATACAAAAATGTAAAAGACTATTCACAAATAAAACACAAGCTCAAACTAAAAAAAATGTTTTAAAGGTAGTGCACATCGTGACAGCTTTGCTTATGAATACACAGAAATTACTGCAAAAATAAATAGAATGTCTTTTTAAAAGCAGCAATTTCATATCTTGTAAACTTCTGTTTTTACAATACAGCACTGTTAAGAGTAAAATCCAAAAGGACTGGAGTTTATACTGTGGCCATGAACAAGTAAAAGAGTCTGTATTCCTCTGCTATAGTTGGTCCAGTTTTCCTTTTTGCTTTTAGTCCAATGTGCAGCAGTCTTTTAAAGGTGCTTGGTTAGGAAACCTAACCATCAAGTGGTGAATTATAAAATTTATTTCCTGCTTTCAAACACGAATGGGTAAATCTGCTCCACAGCACTGGCAACAGCCTTTACGTTTGGCCCTGTGAAGTATTAAAAAAAAAAAAAAAAAAGAAAAAAGGAAAAACAGGAAAAAACAATAGGAAGAGAAAAATCAGGCCATCAGAAATTAAAACAACAACAGTATCTTCAAAACAACCTTAATATTTATGGCTGCTGTAACTTTATTCTGTAGACAAGAATAACTTCTCCCCATTTCTCCCAATTGAAGAAAGTGTTCCTCTTACCACTGTAACTTACAAGAAAAAAAAACTCTAGCATGGAATCTGCAAGATATTCTACGCTGATTAATGCCTAAATTGCAAATAAATACTATCATTTCCTAACAATTTCCATACTTCACAATTTACTGGTTTAAACAGTTAGCCTAGAGAAGATCGCAGAAGCTAAGAGGCAGAGGTAAAAGAAGTATTTTTACTTATCATTCTCTTCTAGGAATTTGTACTACCCAAATCTGTACTACCTGGCCACATTTATCTCTTTTAAATAGCCACCACATAAAATATTGCTAAATAATGCTGGATTTAACCTAAGTATGTTCCAAGCAAATTTTATATTTGAAAATTATAGACTATTACTTTTCAGTCTAGATTTTGCAAATAGCTCCCTCCAGCCATTGATCTCAGGACAGCATCTGCAAGCTAGGGAATGGTTATTGTCTCAGAATGAGGCACCTGAAGGTTATCTAACATAATTTATGAACATTTGGGAAGAGGAAGAATGAGCTAGCAGTGCTTTCTAATGGTTCTAGACCATTTCCTGCAATGAACAACTGAGGCTGCAAATGAATGAGCAATACTATGCCAGAAGAAACTATCCTGGATACAAGTTTGGTGATGTAGATAAATGAAGCCAACAATTTCTCATGTGATTTGATGATACAAACTTTTTTTTTTTAAACTCACTTTGGACTTCAAAGATTCCTTTCAAGTACAGAGAACTGTTAAAAATGGCTCCCCATTTGGCTCCCTCTACTTATAAATAACCTATGTCTTATCTATGCATGTAATTCTAGACATATTAATTTACGAGCTCAGTCAGAATGAAAATGGATTAGGATTATTCTTGCATTTTCCAACTTAGCTGAGTTAATCACTCACGCAAGCAAGCCTGATGGAAGATACTCTGCCTAGAACATCCTTTGCCTTGTAGGCAATTTCTTTGCTTTCCTTCAATTTGTCTTCTATGGTAGAAATGCAAGTTCAAGAGAAAGCCTTCAGAAAGCAGGAGTACGAGTAGACAAAACTTGTAACAAGTAACACTGAAGAGTAGTGTTGAAGATATGTAAAAACTGGAACATCATTGCAGGGAGTATAAAATAAAAACTAATAATAATAATCCTCCTCACTGCTCATTTTGAAGGAAGAAAAATTAATAGAACTTTTTTCCCTATTAACTATCAGTTCTTTTATCAGTCATAAAATCATAGAATTATCCAGGTTGGAAAAGACCTCTAAGATCATCTAGTCCAACCTTTAACCTAGTACTAAAATCCACCACTAAACCACGCTAGCAAGTTCTACATCTACACATTTCTTTAAGCCCTCCAGGGATGGTGGCTCAACCACTTCCCTGGGCAGCCTATTCTAATGCCTCACAACTCTTGCAGTAAAGAAATTTCTACCAATATGCAACCAAAACTTCCCCCGGCACAATTTGAGGCTATTTCCCCTTGTCTTATCACTTGGTGCTTGGGAGAAGAGTCCAATCCCCATCTCGCTATAGCTTCACTTCATAGAGTGTGATAAGGTCTCCCCTGAACCTCCTTTTCTTTAGGGGAAACAACACAAGTTCTTCAGCCGCTCCTCATAAAACTTGTTTTCTAGACCCTGCAACAGCTTTGCTGCCCTTCCCTGGAGACGCTCCAGCACCTTGATGTCTAGCCCTAAATTTCCAGATTACTAAGTCTAATAGAGTTTGTCTTCTTAAAAAAAAATAAAAAAATATCCTGATATATTATGATAGGTATTTGCTTAAAAAAAATAAAAAAAATGTAAAGATAAATACCCCTACATGTGACTAGTGTATGAATATATAATACCAGTAGTTGAACTCTACCAATGACAAGACCAGCTGAAGTGATAACAAATGATATTTCCTGGTTCTGTACGATTATAACAGGTATTCCTCACATCTGACTTTTCACATCTGTGGTAGACACTGCACAAGTAAATATAGCAAAGAATGGAAAATGAAAATTAGAGAAAGAAGGAAGAAAAAAATGGCAGTAGCATCTCTAAGACCCAAAACTATCATGTTTCTGATTACTTGAGAAAAGTCACTAATTCCTATAACCCAAGTAGTGGTTCCCCCCCAGATGAGCTTTAACAGAAGCGAGCACAGGTCTGAAGAATTGCAAATATTGGTCAACTTCAGTTACGACAAAATACTACGCCTTCTCACATGTTTCCACAGATCTCAAGCTTGGAAATATGCATTTATGAAAATGCTGTTGATGCTACATGCAGTGCAATCCACATCTTTACAGAGATTAAAAAAAGGGTAAAAAGTAAAACATTTAAATAAACAATATCTGCATTCTCAAATTCTATCTCACTTTTTCTTTTTTTTTTTTTTAAAAAAAAGGAAAAAACGGACCATGTCCACTAAAAGTAATTTTTAAGTCTACCAGTAATAACTCTTTCTCTAACTTGTCTGGCCATTTCACTCAAAATGAAACTAAGTACAAGCACTGGGAAACGAGATCCCTTTGGCATATCTTTTGACTGTTTTGAATATCTTCTTTTCCTAAACTGACTAGCCCTAAAGTTAAATATTCCCAACAAGTTAAATATTTATTTATGACATCAAAATACCTGTAACTGTGATACTGCCTGTTGAAAAAATCTGTAAGGTAGCTCTGAGAGTTTTTATTCTGTAGCACACGGCAGGATGAAGTTCTGGTTCGTAACTAGAAGACAAAAGAACAGGTAAGAGGTCTGGAACTGAAACAGAAAAGCTTAAGAAATATACAAAGACTACATTTAAAAAAAAAAAAAAAAATCTACCATACCTCGCATGAGGTCTGTTATTCTTCGTAAATTCTGGCAATCTTATCTCAAAGGGCATGTTGCACACTGCTAAAACATTCACAACTTTAAAATCTGTGAAAATTACCTTTTCAAAAGAGAAGAAAAGAATGTCATTAGAAACTCAGCTCAGAGAAGCAGAGATATATGGGTTGAAAAAAAAAAAACTCAGAAGAATACTAGTTGAGTATTTTAATGTTATTTCACAACTAAAACCTTGTGATTGATGCATTTCTAATAGTCTAAAGGTATTTAATAGACTCAAGTCACTAATTTTATCCTTCCACAGTACAGTACCCATTGAACTAGATTATTTCACATTTGTACTATGTGCTTATCGTACAATTTACTTTAAAAATTGAGACACAGGAATAACCCATTGTTATACTAAAACACAACCAAATTGAAAACAAACTAAATTAAGTAGTTCATGGGCCATCAAAATTAACAAAGAAAAACTTTAATTCTTACATGAATCCTATGCAATTTGGAAAAGTGTCTTTAATGCCTTGGTGCTATACACCATTTTTATCAAAGCTAAGAATAAGATAGAAGATAAAAACTGTTGTTTCAAGTGTCCAGTATGGCAAGCTATTTTTCCAGTCTTTTGCTTTCTGAATCCTACCTCAAAATACTGGCTTTTAGTTATTCTCAGACCACAGCCATTTTATATGACAGTAAAATAGTCAACAGACAACTCCAAAACAAACAAATGCACTGTTAAGAAGTCAGTGTTAGCAAACTCACCGAAGAAAATTTTGTTCATTTTCTGGAATAGACAAAACTGAAAATTTCTCAGCCAAAACATTTAAAAAAAAGTATGCAAGTGGAAGCAACAAATCCTTATTTTCAATTATTATTTTAATTATTATTTTAATCCTCAAAGCATATTCCACCTAAACGGCTCACTTCATAATAAAACAGTGCATCTACCCTGGAGGCGCCGTTCATCTCTCAGTGATTCAATGCTTCATTCCAACTTTAAGAGCCTGGGTCTAATGTATACATTCTTAGCAATAAAATTCCCTAACTTTTGCTTGGGTCTAATGCAACATTAATGGGATAGCCTGTCACAGCTGCCTTTATGCAGTATAATCAAATTTAGATTCTTCCTGCCAAAGGACAGCAACTGTGCCTGTTGGTAATTGTCTGTTGGTAAATTTAAATTGTGGGTAAACAGCACAACTGATTGTCAGAAAGTTTAAAAATTACACATTTTAGTACTCACATTCAGAACTGTTACTAAAAAGATCAAGTGGTGTTTTTGACTGGTAATGTTGACCCAAACCCACAAAAGAGGAGTTTCATACCCTATTTTTTTTTTTTAAAACTATTTCCAACTGTGCAACCTCACAGCACAGCAGCACTTCCCCCCCTCAATTAACAAGGTTCAAACTTGCCCTAAACAAGAGAGACATGTGTTTGTTATTCCACCATAAATGAGCGAAAATTGTGTTTAAATGACAGTTTGGTTTACACCCTTCAGCACTTCTTTCAAATAAATCTTTCAAGGTATTTTTCTACCCATGAAATATTTGCGGGTGGCTCGTTTAGTAAGTTTTGTTGTTCATTAGGAAGGGAAAAAGCACAATTCTGAGCCACCAAATGAAACCCAAATCCACAAAATAAGACATTTCTTTGACTAGCATCTGGAAAACTTATGCTGATACAAAAGGGGCATCTGAATGAAAACATGCTGATTGCTAAATGGTTATGCTTCCTCACTTTTGTAATATTTTGAAAAAAATGAGTACCATCATTGCTTAAGCAACATAAGTCCTTTTTCATTAGAATTACCTGAAAACCTAGTTTCTGTAGACTACGAGCTAATCGTCTGGCACCAAATTTAGCTTCTTCTTCACTGCAAAGACAAGAATCTAGCATTAACAAAAGTATAGCATATGCTCATGTGCACACATACTATAGTAAATAGTTCATTCTGTAGTCTGAGTACTATGTAATGCATGAACTGTGACCACATGGACAGCCTTAATTTTACGCAGCTGTACCTATTATATTCTATCTTCACTGTCTAGATATTCAAATACAGTCTTTTATACCCTATTTGAAGAATATTTTGGCACTCAGCTCTAGCTTAAGACAGTAGGAGCTGCAGTGGGAACCATATTTTGATTGTATATGATATTAAATACTCTTAAGAGACAAATATGGTAGTTTGAAGTTGGCCATCCTGAACTGGTGGTTACTTTTCATCCTGTTCTCCTTTACAGCGAGCTTGTTAGCTTCCCTGGAGGTTTAGAGAAGAAAGTGATGTTTATGAATATTAATACTAGTATAAAGCACCAAATAAAAGTTTAGGGAAAAAGCTCACTGTACAGTGCAGGGCCACAGAAGAAAAAATAAATCTATCGTTTAAATGCCAGCACCGACAAATCACCTTCTATTTTGAGACAGGTATCATATACAGAAAGTATGCAAATTTACCACTGTACCTTACCCTTACCCCACAATGTGGACATAACTTACAGGAATTCAGCCATTAGCAATTTCGCAAATTCATGTGTATATGAACTAAGAATTTGCTCTTTCTATTCCCTCAACAGTGTTTAACTTGATTAAATTTAGGTGAGTTTTCATGTAGTAATAAGAGAAACATCCCTCAAAAAAGGTCATCCCTGCCCAAGTTGTAATTCTGGCTTAAAAAAAAAAATAAATCTAATTCTCAGAGACTTTTCAAATCACAGAATGGTTGTGGTTGGAAGGGACCTCTGGAGACCATCTAGTCCAACCCCCCTGCCAAGCATGGTCACCTAGCCCACATTGCACAGGATGACATCCAAGTGGGTTTGGAATATCTCCAGAGAAGGACACTCCACAGCCTCTCTGTGCAACCTGTGCCAGTGCCCTGTCACCTTCCCAGTAAAGAAGTGTTTCCTCATACTCAGCTGAACTGAGCTGAGACCTGTGTCTCAGTTTGTGCCCATTGCCTCTTGTCCTGTCACTAGGCATCACTGAAAAATCTAGGCCCATCCTTTTGACGCCCTCCCTTCAGATATTTATAGACATTGATGAGATTCCCCTCTCAGCCTTTTCTTCTCCAGCCCAACTCTCTCAGCCTGTCCTCATATGACAGATGCTCCAGTCCCCTCATCACCTCAGTAGCCCTCCTCTGGACTCGCACCAATAGCTCCATGTCCCTCTTGTACTGGGGAGCCCAGAACTGGACACAGTACTCCAGGTGAGGCCTCACCAGGGCTGAATAGAGGGGTATGATCACCTCCCTCAAAATTCTGACAACAATATTTCTACCACACCCCAGGATACCGTTGGCCTTCTTGGCCACAAGGGCATATTGCTGGCCCATGGTTAACCTGTTGTCCACCAGGACTCCCAGGTCCTCCTTCTCAGAGCTGCTCTCCAGCAGGTCAGCCCCCATTCTGTACTCGTTATTTCAGAAAAGAAATCTTTGAATTTTCTTCATAAATTAGTTTTTTCTGCTGTTCTCCCAGAATGCTGAAATGATGTTGCTCAAGATTTCAATTCAGTCAAAGGCAGACAATTTGCAGAGAAAATTTCCACTCAAATACTTAGCTTGGCAAGGATCTAAGTGTGATATAACATGGAGGAATCTTAAGAGCAGCAAGCACTGCCTCTTGCTACCTTCCTCATTTATAACATTATGTTTTAAAATACACATGCATTTCAACCAGAGAAAAGATCTCTATGGACTTACCTTGTGGCTCCTGTGCAAATAACTTTTCCTGAGGACCAAATTGTGGCCGTAATCCTAGGTTTCCTAAGCTTCATTAATACTTTCTAAAAAGGAAAATGAAAGTGGAAGAATTGGGAATTGGTGTTAGTTCAATTTCAAAATTGAAAAAAAAATAAATCAAGTATTATGCAAATATTTCTTTACTTTTGGTAAGTCTTGAAAAGTTCCTTCATCTCTTTCAGCAACTACAAAATAAGCTCCTGAGAAGAGCTAAACAGAAGTGAACTATCTTAACCAGTGATTCAGTGTTCACATAACAAATGAAATGAAGGTATTTTCCCTTGAATAAAAAGGTGAAAGCCACAGCATCATGCTGATTTTTTATTCTCTCTCCCCTGTTGACTCCTCATTGATATATTTTTCTGAAAAAAAAAACATGAAGTTTTAGTGGGGCAGAACAGACCCTGAGGTGTAAGAGGTCTCACTGCATACCTTACACTTACTATTCACCTCACTAGTTGAACAGACCCTAGTCTGTTAGATCCCTGAAGTCTTTTGAGACAGTATTTAGCCCTCCTCCCCTTACTGTAGGCTTAGTGTATGACAGACTCAATGCCTATCAGGACAGAAATATAGAAATAAAACTTTGCTATCCACCACACATGGATATCAAGATGTAAAAACAGATAACTGAGGTATGTTAAATCTCTTACCCCAACATCACGCTTGTATATGACATTTGCTCCCTCTAATGCAATCTTCCTCAAGTTTAAATGACATCTTGTTCTAAAAACACACACTACATTTGTGATTAAAATGTCCAATGCAACATCACTGTCCGCATCCATTGGGGTGATTTACAACTCAGTTCTCCCACCAGCTCACCATGAAGATCACATCCTGAGAACAAAAATGATAAAGTTAAACATTCCAGTAGAAAGCTGCCTATTAACACTGCTCTTGTATACATCCGTCCCTTAAATGAGACAAGAAGCAGAAGTGACTACACTCTGACTCATTTAAGTTAACTGCGTGTGGGGAGGGGGGGCGGTGTCTACATCCTGTATGCTATAAAATAGGAGGCTACTTGTTTGAAGCCATGTTGCCAGACTTAACAGACATCAAGTGTATATATATGTGTATATATATATTATTTTTAAGCCTGCTGGCTAAATATGTTACAGCTCTTACCAACTATATCAGAATGCTGTGAAATTTACTAAGACTTTTTCCATAGCTCCAAAGGCTAACCTTTCCTCAGCTCATTTGAGGATGTCATCAGACACCTCAGGAAAACACATGTCTCTCACTTTTTAAATAGGCAATTCTAAAATGTAATAATTTGTGTTGAAATGGATGAGTCTGCCGAATAAGTCAAAAGCCTACTAGGAGGCTACACAAACTGCAGGCTGTAGACAGCCTGCCACCACAGAGTACCGCATCTTCACCCAGCGTTTGTGGCTGAACTCTCCGACCAGAACACCACAGCATGAACTAGACAAAAATCACACGTTTCTGAGGAACAGCGTGACTTCCTACGAAGGCACAGGATGGCCACTCCATGCACACCCAGCAAAGCTAAGGAACCACTAAGCCTGCCTGTGCACGCTACGGGTGATGTCCCCACCAACACCGCGCCAGGGGGAGCAGGGCATTGAGCCAGGGAGCTGGGCTACTGCCCGCAGCCCACCCCGTGACTGGCTGGTAGCCATTCTGCACGCACACCAAAGCCAAGACACCTGACACTGCAAATGAATCCCAAATGAGGTATTTGTGGAAAGGAAGGAGGGAAAAAAAAAAAAAAAAAAAGGACAAAAACATTGATATAGAGGGAAAACAACTTGTATCAAAATACTGCAATTTATTAAGGAGTTTTTCTTTCTAGAAGAACATAAAAATCATAGCTGTCTTCCAGGAGAACTAATTTAAGCAGAGAATAGCCTAAGAGACAGAGGCAATAATATCTCAGACTGCTTTTGATCCATTCATCTAAAATTTTAGCAATATTTCATCCCAAATGAATCCCAACAGAAAGCAAAGACCAAAACTGAAGAAAAATAGTCAGATATATGAAATGCTCTACGTGGTCAATGCCATGGCAGAAGCAGGAGACTACGCATCAAGAACACATGACGTATTTACAGTGTTATAAATATTTTGGTCTCACGTATCAGAAAACTGCAAGACAAAAATTAACAATGTTATTATCAATATTTACATCTGACTACGACTTCCTAAACATCACACCATAGTTTCTCATCAAGAACGCACTCAAGGTGCGTCTTTGACTACAACTGATTGTCACTAGGGAAGTAATAAACTACAGTGCAGATGTACATAATGTACTTGATCAACTGCTGTGACGGCTGCCTATTCTACCGCGCAGCTGGCTCCCGGCTAAAAGAATTATTCTGTAATTGCTGGCTTGTCCAATATAAGAAAAGGAAAAGCAGGTGACAACACAGAAAAGAGACGAAGAAACATCAAGAGAAAACTGGAAAGCCAAAGGCAACATGGGGAGGTGTAGGGGGAGAGCAAGCAGAGAAGAGAACAAACAGTAACTAATTAGTATTCCCAGATGTCTCTCTTTTTTTAATTCATAATTATATGAATCCTATGAAGCTACAAATGACTCGTTCCATCTGGTTTTGATGGACTACTACAGATTGGGTTAGCAATTTACGGCACCGGCTCCAAAGATAGCACATTTGCAGATTCTGAATGGCACGCAGGCAGGGCCGGCACGGAGAACAGAGCTGGAACCCGCAGCATCCGGAGCGAGGCATTTGTTTTCCACCCTGGCTCTCGCCGAGTTCACTTACTGGAACCCGGGAAGTAACGCCATGCAAGAGAACAGGACACCTCCAGCGGGCTGCCTCTCCCTCACTGCACCAAGTTTCTGCTGGCATACTCAGTCTCGACATTGTGAAAGAGTAATGCCGTCATGCACAAGAGCCTTGAAAAGTTCCTAGCTGCTAAGGAAACTATAATACTGTCTGAGAATATCCCCACAAAGCATCAACAGCTCGTCTTAAACAGATCCCGGGAGAAAAGTCACTTGCTCATTCAGGACAAGAGAAAAAGCCATTGAGATGAAAATTACGATTTAAAAGGAAAAGATCTATCATCAAAGGGGAATTTATAGAAGAAAACCCCAGAATGTTAAAATGCTGCGGAGTTGTCTGGATGTTTTCAGCAATTATGGTGCATCTCGGTTAGCAGTACAATTTACACGTGTAGATTTTAATGGGAGAAAAGTTACACAATGCTACAATAATGAATCCCCATTTTTATCATCTATGTTCTAAAAGTTCAAGACAACAGATAAATATAAAGAGCTCCTCATTATACTTATACTTGAGCCATAGCTCATATTCTAGACTGTGGTTCACGACATTCAGCTAAAAAGTGACATAATTTGTCATAGAAGCAGTACCCGAGTACAGTGCAAAAATTAAGAATTCTGTCTTTATTCTACTATAATGTCATTTGATCTAATTAGATCACACTTCTCTGTTAAACATTTCAATCAAATACTGAACATTTCAAGTATCCATTCTTAAGTTTTTCTCATTTGTATTGAGAAGACTCCTTATTTACTGCTGATAAATACGACCCACGTTCTTTGAGAACCCAAGCACCCAAAGTTTCAGATGCAATGTGCCCATTCTCTTTTAGCACAAAAATACAATGCTAACTTATTTCAAGGCATGGTTTGGAACTATTGTGCAAAACAAAATGGTTCTAGACTTGGATGCTTCTGCCCAACATCAAGCATAACCTGCTATGAGCTGTGCCTTTGGTGTTCATTCTGATGTCTCATGCTGCACTGACAACAAAGAAGAACTTCTACTGAAAAGATGTGCTGCTACTTCTCTTCAGGAAGTCTCAAAGAAATCGAAATTCATAGAAGCCACTTCAACACAAAATCGATTAAAAAATGGTAATACTTGTAACAAAGAAAAACATCTAAAGAACATGTTTATACAAAAAATGTAGCAATGTTCATTGCAAATAACAGCTTCATTCTTTCTTTATTTCCCTCCGGTAGCATGCCCTGGTGGAACATAGCAGCCCTATGCGACACCTTGACGCTCCTCCTTCCCAGCCTTCCCTACTGTATCCCTCATGGGGAGCCCTGACCCATTCTGTTATTTCCGAAAAGCTAAATTACTCTCTGCTTCCTATCTGCAAAACGGGGAAAATAACGTTCCTGTGCTTTTACACAGACGCTTTGATACCAAGCAACAGCATGACATACGTGCCTGTTACTGTTCCATATTTATGCAGTTACACTTGCAGAACCGAGGGACTGAGTAGAAACCAAACATCTGGTTCTTTCCCGTTCCGGATTTGCAAATTCCTAAGCTGATTTTACTGAGCTCAACTTGTGTTGATTAATTTTGCCCAAAGTTCTCTCATTTGAACCTTAGAATTTTGGCAGCCTAAATCTCATTTCTGAAAGTATGTTTTGCCAGTTATTGCTGATTCACTAACAGACTAAAACAAATATTAAAATCATTTACTTTTCTATACACGCAGTTCTTCTTTTGCATTGTGCATTTTGTTCAGCTTTCCCCAGAGCAAGAAACTTGTTAATTTCGATTTCAAGTTCTCTTGCACCAATAGAACACAATCAACCCCAATAGAGGAAAAGGCAAAAGGCATCTTTGTCAAAGTTTTTAGTATTCTATTTCACTAAGGAAATTATAAAGGGTTGTCCTCTCTTTTATATGTAGATGCTAGGGATACTCCTGACGTATTGACACTAAGAAAAAAAAAAGAAAAAAAAAAAAGAGGTAAAGCCTGGTAACGAACGTAAAAATAACAAAACCAAAAGCCAACCTCAAGGACATTTGACTTTGAAAAGTAGCACATTCTCCACTGAAACAAGAGAGGCTTCCCACTTCAGAGTAAGAAGTACACCCATGGAAGGAGCAAGCACTGTTCTTAAACAAAGCATTACCCATACATCCCCAGTTAGGACCAAGGCCATACTATTTTCAAAACTACATAAACAGGCACAAAGAAACACACCCTGCACTGAAATCTTACAGTCTAAAAAAAAGCCAGCTTGCTCTGTCCTCAAAAAATTGCAAACCAACCCAACCACACCAACATCATCAAAGAGTGAGAAAAGGCACCTAGGATGGGGAAACAAAGAATTATTTTAAGCTTTTGGCTACTTTTGAGCTGAGAAACCCAGAGCTCTGAAGGTAGATGGCAGGTATCTAATAATAGTCATGTTAATGTCGGAACAGCTTAATAAACACCTTTTTCACCATCAGCACAAGTATAAGCAACTTGTACTGGTTATTTTTAACCCTGCTCCCAAGCAGGTTGCCAACTGACGCCACAAACTGTTCCAACAGCCCAACTGTCAGGAGGGCTGTACTACTGCAACAGTCGGCATTCACCAAACTAAGCGCCCACAAAGCATTTCTGACGAGGTTAACAGAAACCTGCAGGTGAGAACAGAGAATACAAAAAAGATAAAACCCACTGGGAATCAGGAGAGGGTAAATTCCATCCTCCTACTGAATGCATTAAAAAAAAAAAAAAGAAGTGTTCAAGTCATTGGAAATAGGTCCCTGGAGGCGAGTTCTACTTGAATTCCTGGACAGGACACAGTCACAGTGGTAGGCTGATGACTCCTAAGAAGCGATGGTAATGTTGCCACTGTTGTTTGTCTAGGAAATCCTCCAACTCACAAAGCTTTCTAAGTTTTGGACACTGGACTAGAGGTGTACGCTTTCATTTTATTGTCTCCACTGGCAACTTCAATAGTCCCAAAAGCAAGAGGCTAGTTGGAAATCAATATGCTCACCTCTTGAGGTCATATGACCGCAACCAACAGAACCGTAACAAGTACAGTTTGGAGAAAATTTCCAAATATGTGTAAAAACGGTTACAGAGAACAGTTACCCAAGCAGAACAATGAAAATAACGATTCTATCAGCTCCTCCTGCAGTAAGTAGGGCACAAATGCCCAACCCCGCTGTCCAGCCTCTTGGATAAGACTGGAGAGTCCCTGTAGACTTGGACTCCTCCAGCACAAACCCGGCTGCAGGAATAAAGCCAAAGAGCTTTCAGAACACGAGCAGGAAGCCCGTTTTCAGATGGCAACTCAAAACCAGGCTGTTTCCCCCAGACTGATCTCATCAAAAACAACATATTTGCAACCGAAGCGCGAACGAGCAGCACCCAGCTTACCACCACCCCTCCCTGGCGACCCCGAGCCATAACCCGAAGCCACGCGCTGCAAGCAATCCCCTCGCCACCCACGACGGGCAGAAAATCGCCGTTAGCTCGGCTGGAAGCCCAAAAACAGAGGCCGGGCGGCTCAACCCGCTAAAAAAAAAAAAAAAAAAAAAAAAAAAAAAAGCGACAACAACCACTAAAACCCGGCCGCATTGCTCCGCAGCAGGTGTGCCCCACGCCCGCCTCCATCCATGACCCCCCCACCCCGTCCCCGTAGCCCTCACAGCCCGACCCCGGCCCGGCGCAGACAAAGCGCGGCCACAAGGCCCCGCCGCCGCCCGGCCCCGCACAGGCCCGGCAGCGGCAGGAGGGGACCCCGGGCCTCTTGGGGGGGGGGGCGCTCGGGCCCCTCACTCCCCAAAAAAAGAAGGAAGAGGAGGAGGATGAGGAGGAAGGCCGCAGCCCCCCCCCCCCAGCGGTGGGGCGGGGCGGGGGAGGCTGTATCGGCGCGGCCGTTACCGTGCGCGCGGCGGGCGGGCGGCGTGGCGGAGGCGCGGTTGCTGGGAGAGCCGGCGCTGGCGCCCGGCGGCGCTCCCGGTCCGGCTGCTGGGCCCAGCCCCCGCCGCCAGCACCATCCCCCGGCGCCGCGGGCATAGACGCGCCGCCGGCTACAGCGGCCGCCGGAAGTGGCGGGACGGGAGGGGAGGGGAGGGGAGGGGAGGAAGGGGGCCGCGCTGCGCCGCACTTCCGCTTTACGCTCTGATGGGGGGGGGGGGGGGGGGGGGGAAGAGGGGGCGTCGCCTTGGCGCCTGTCGGCGCTGTCGCGATAGCAGCCCTGCTGGGTGGGTGGGTGGGTGGGCCGCTACCAGGTCCCGTGGTGCAGCGGGGGGTGAATAACGAAATAAAGTTGTGTGGTGCTATGCAGGCGTCGGTGTCTGTGTGAGGGAGGTTGGGCGTGGGGCTCTGAGGGTCGGCGCTGTCGCGACACGGCGCCCGTCCGTGCCGGCTTCCCGTGTAACAGAACGACGTTAATTAGGATACAGGAGCGAACCTTAATTAGCGCAGAGGGGACAGCACCAAGCCTGAGTTTTGCAGCCCTTGTGGAACGCGCGTGCTCCCCCTGCCACCCTAATCTGAGCCTCGCAACGCCTGAGTTGTTCCCCGTCACCAATTTTCCTCATTTTCCCCCCGAACCGGCGGGGAGGACATTCCCTACAGGCCGGTTTCGCTTCCCAGCTGCCAGGCTGGGCCGTGCGGCAGCGCTGCCACCCCGTGGCTGGTCACGGTTTCAGCCGGCTGCAGGGAAAACGAGGGGTTCTGGCTTCGGAGCCCCTGACCGCATTTTTCCCGAATTCTCACTGAACTGCTGTTTTTTTAGCATAAGTGTCCGCATAAATTCAACGCAAAACGTCTCCTAGCAAACACACATCCATTACATACCTCTGCCAAGCTGCCCTTTTCAGGATGTAACATTTCTAGCACGTGTTCTGCAGAAATAACACAGTCACCACTGGACATTAGGAATTATTTTTTTTTTTTACTGATGAAGTAACGAACCCTTACCATGTCACACTTTCAGTTGCTTTTTCAGCTTGAGCTTTCCCAGTTTGGACAAGGACATGCCTAAGATTGCATCTCCAAATATTTATTTGGAAAATATGCAAACTTATGCAAATAGTTGTGACCGTATCAACGTGGAATGCAAATAAGGTGGTTGGCCACCCACCCAATTTTGCATGTAAGTTCATCAGTTGTGTTGCAATTTTATTCCACACCTATGCAGTTGTGAAGCTGGTTGTCTTTAGCTGTCCCACGCTCGGTAAGTGCGATCTCAGTCCATTTCACCGTTACCTTGTGCATGTGAAGTTCTCCCCCTCCTGGTCTCCGTCGCTCTATGTAGTTCTCTTGTCTTGTAGCATCCTCCACGAGTGTGAATGAGATGCTAGGAACTTCCCACCAGCAGAAACTGTGTCCTTATCTTTCTCTTGCTGCTGCATACTCACTGACATTGCACAAGGAATAGCACAGAGGCCATTTCTGCCGCTTCCTTACTATGCAATTTTTCATTTTTCTATGTCCTTGGTCTCTCAGCCCATTATTTGGAAAGCAGAGAGGAAATGGAGGTGCAAGGACACCGTTTATTCTGCTTGAACATTCTGTGGTGTGGAATTGTGAGCTGTTTGGAGTATCGATACTGACACGGTTAAAGTAAAGATAACCAAACTTTAGAATACTGCACATATTTTTGTTCTGTAATTACAGCACTGGGGGTGAACAAAGATGCAATTTCATATTGTTGTTAGATCTAACTGCAGCTGTCTGTCAGAAAAAAAAAATAAATAAAATGAAGCAAATGCTTGGTTATCTGGATTTTTTGTATTTTGCAGGATCTATTTTCAGTCAGGTAAGGTAGAGTGCAAGGCAGACTGTGGGAAAGTGTAGGGTGGAAGAAGAAAGCTGGATGGCCCCTGGAGGCATCCCACAGTGAACTGAGAGTGCTATACAGCTGAACCTTCAGGACTGTGAGCTCTGTGCAGAAGACTGTATTCAAGTGTTTGTGTTTGAAGAGGAGAAATCTAGGAGCAATAGGTATCTTGCATACACAGGAGTGACATTTCATGGAAAGACCGTCATCTACATGCATGTGATATTACTGGTTAATTATGAGAAATCTGCCAAGTTGGCGGCCAGCAGGAAATGGGCTTAAACCTGTGGCAAGAGATCAGTCAGAGAGGGAATCCTTTGCTCCAGGGCTTAGTTTATCAGATGAAATTATAAACTCAAGTGTGCTTTCTCACACTTCTCTGGTGATGTGGCCCATGCACAATAAGATAGCTCACGCTAGTAGTGTACTCTGTTAAACTGTACTTCCCTGGTATAAGTGGCACTGAAACCAACTTCACAATATTCAAATGTTCTCTTTAATTTTATAATACATATGCTTACATATATATGTATAAACACATAAAATATTTTCGTGATTGTATTTATTTTATATGAAAAATATATAATGTTTGTATATATAGTGTAATATAGTTATATAATACAAGAATATGAAGAAAATGGCAGTGAAGTAGTCAAAAACAAAAGCGAAGTGATCACAATTAAGCTTTTCTTTAGTAAACTTCACAACAATAAAATACATCTCTGTCATAGATGAAAGGTATTTACAGTGTATGCTTACCAACCCCTGTTAGCAATAATAGAGAGACATGGTGAAAGTAGTAGAATTAGAAGAACAGCACAGTGTTGCCCATATTTAGGTCCTGTGAGACTGCGAGCGCCTCTTAGGAGGAAGAGCATGTGCTCCTTCCTGCTGTTGTATGATTGTGAACCCTCCTCTGAGCTGTTATACAAAGTTTCTTTTTGTATTCCTCAGCATCTGTTTCTACCGTTAGTTAATTGGGATTATCAGGAATGACGATTAATTTTCTTTGCAAGCAGATGGCAACATGCAGCCCCCAGGAGTCAGGCTCACAGAAAACACAAATATTTCACCCAGAATGTGATTTCTCCTCTGTGAGGGCTGGCAATGCTAGGAGACCAAATGCAAAGGACTGTCACACATTTTTGACTCAACCTGGAGCATTATTTTGTATTGACAGTGCTTAAAGCATCCTTCTCTGTGTTGTTTACCAAAATGTTCTTAAGCTCCGGAGGCAGAACTCAGGGATGAACAAGGCACTACAGCTCTTGGTGGGTGTGAGGGAGAGCATGGAGCAAAGTTTAAAGGAAGATGGGAAGGTTGTCTCCTCAGCAGCCTCACTGTCCCAACATGTGTAGCTAGAGTCAAGCAATCTGGGAGCATTGGTCTCCACAGGCCCTGCCAACTTGCTTCCTACCCCGGTAGAAGGATGTTAAGCATGCTCAGAGCACACCTTCTGACTGTTTTAAGCCTTTTGTCTTGAAAATAGGGGAATATCTCAGCTCTAGGTACTGACATGAGGTAAAAATGGAGCTGTTTGGCAATGGCAAGAAGAGGTGCTCTGAGGGCATATATCATATTTTGGTGCCAGGGAACATACGACTCAGGTGGAAAGGGTACTGGAGAGCTTAGTAAAGTTGAGCAACAAATGAACAAGAGGTTTCAATGTTATAATTTTGGATATAATTTTGCTTACAGCTCACGTTTCATCCTTTCTTAAACTTGGCCTCTTTCTTCTGGTAACCTCTAGTCTTAATATATCAGGTACCAGACATAAATAGCAAGGAGGGTCCTCCCTAAGAATTTCTGGCCCATACAAGAAGATAGAAGGTTGACCTAGAAAACAAGTGAGAAGAGTATGGGGCTAGGGTGAGACAAAGGCATCAAGGACCTTTATTGCTCTAGATTTTAAGGGTACAATGACATAGATAAATAAGAGTCAGGGCATGTGGCTGTTTTTTTTTTTTTTTTGTTTTTTTTTTTTAAGTGCTTCATTGTTAACATGGTCCTCGGCATGCTTTTGGCCTTCTAACTTTCTCCCAGAAAGTGTCCAAGTACTGTTTGGGAATAGCATGTGCTAGTCCAACAGGGACTGTTCTCACCTTTTGCCAAGAGTGGAATAAAACTTTGGTATATGTGGATGTGACCGCTGCTACACCACTGGTTTTCAGAGTTGGAGAATGGCTTGTAGCCTGTTTTACTTGCTAGTATAGATCCCCAGTATGTATGGATAGTATAACCTAAGAGAAGGTCTCCTTCCATAAGCCTTTCCCAATCCTATCTTTATGTTGACTTCAAAGAACAAAGATATCTGGTCACTTCAGAGTTCTTAAGAGAATAGCTTTTAAGTTTGTACACCAAAAGAGCTGGCCCTAAGCCTATACCAAGCTTACGTGTCACCTTCATCCAGCCTCATCTCCTCCATGCCTCTTGTTTTCCCCCCATCTGTAAAACAATGGTGACCTGCTACAGAAAACAAAGCAAAACAAAACATCAAAACATCAAAACAACATCAAAAAACAACCAACTAAACAACCAAACAACCAAAAAAAAAAAAAAAAAAACAACCAAAAAAAAAAAACCAAACGTCGTCATGAGGTGGTGACAAATGCTCAGAGGTAGCTGTCGTTTTCTGTTTAATTTCTGCATTGACTCTGATGTGCCAGAGGTACAAAAGTCCATATGTAAGAAGAAAAGGACATCTTATCAGTGAGGAAAAACTATTCCCTTTCTGGTCAGCTTGGCCATCAAAAGGCATCACACGAAACAGGATGTTGAAGCAAGAGGCCACTCTGTCACTTGGGTTGCTTGTCACACACGATGGTCTTTGCCTCATCTCTGTTGGGGGAGGGCTGTGCCGCTGCAGCAGTCCGGGAAGCCATCCAGTGGGACAGCTATCTGTGCATGCATCCCTGGGAACACTCATTGCCTGTGCCCACTCCTCCTCCCCGCCTGCTGCAGCGCGGGATTTCGCAGATGTTCCTCCCAGGGCAGGCAGCTGCAGTTCTCAGACTCCCTGTTTCCATCTCCCCGGTGGTCCGGCCCCACCCGGCCATGATGGAGCTGCTGATAGTTCCTCCCCTCCCAGGCCCTTCCTCTTCCAAGGACTGAGCAGCAGTCAGAGGAAGAGGGGTTATTCTGTGCCTTTCCCCCGCATCTACTGGCCGCACAGCTATTAGAGGTTTCTCCTGCAGCAATCCATGCCCTTCCCTTTCTTTCCCTCGTGTTCCTGATCCCTGTTTCTCAAACAGTGTGTAAACAACTGAGAGAAAACTTGAGTGTGCAGATAATCCATATTTACAGTCAGATATGGTCTTTCTGTTTACATAGCAGCTGGGGATGTAAATAATGGTTGTTTTTTTTCTCATTGCTTAAGGAAAATGGCCTCTTAGGCTGTAAAGGGAAGGAATGGTTTGCATTGTTTTTTATTCGCCTGCTTTTGTTACGATATTTGTTTTCCTTGCAAGGAGGTTTGGATCTCTCCACTCCCTGTGTGAGGACTGTGCGGCTTTGTACACACATGCGCATAGGCTTGGAAACGCATTTTGTCTGTTTACAAGTTTTAGTTTAAGGGCAAAACCCTGAAGCAAGAAAATGCGTCATTTCAGGACTCTTGTGACCCCAGGGTATGTCCACGCCACGGTTGGGAAATGCGATGACTGCATGCCTAGGCCTACTCAAAGTCGTTTTTATATATCAAGATCAGATACACCAGTGTCCAAAGTGAACTGAAGAAAAAGCAGTTCCTTGCAGAACTTTCCTGGTTTTGGAGTCTGCTGTGGTGGTTTCACCTGCTAGGCAGCTAAACTCCACCACAAATTGGTCTCTTACTCCCCCTCCACTATGGAAGAGGGGGAGAAAATACGATGGAAAAGGGCTCACAGGTTGAGATAAGGACAGGGAGACATGGACAAAACAGTCTCGGCATAGGGAGATTAATATAATTTATTGGCTATTACTAACAGACTAGAGCAGTGAGAAGTTAAAAGCAAACTAAAAACACCTCTCCACCACCACCCACCCCCACGCCCCGACCACCCTCTTTTATGTTCTCCCCCTGAGAGACACAGGGGAACAGGCAATGGGGGCTGCGGTCAGTCCCTGAGGCTCTTCTCCACCACTTCTTCATGGTCACTCTGTGCCCCTGCTCCCCATGGGGTCCCTCCCATGGATGCCGTCCTTCCCGAACTGAGCCTACGGGTGCTGCCCACAGGCAGCAGCTCTTCAAGCACTGCTCCCACACAGCTCCATACCACGGGGGCCATTCCCCAGGAGCAAACTGCTCCAGCATAGATCCCCCACGGGTGGCAGCTCCCCCCAGACCCCTGCTCCTGCGTGGGCTCCTCTCCTCGGGCTGCAGCTCCGGCCCGGGGCCTGCTCCTGCGGGGGCTCTCCATGGGCTGCAGCCTCCTCCAGGCCACATCCACCTGCTCCACTGGGGGCTCCTTCACAGGCCACAGGGGAACTTCTGTCCTGGAACCTTGATGTGGTCGAAGGTTAACTTCATCCCAGCAAGACCCAGTACATCTGCTGACAGCAGTCCTCACTAATGTAATTTTTTTCCTCCGTCAATTCTGAAGCATACTTTTGAGTCTGACATATGACATCTTATGGTTACAGGAAGTCACTAAGCCACAGCACAGCAGTAGCTTTGCAGCAGGAGGTACATAAAAGCCAGTATCACTGGTCGTGCCACTTACCATCCGTAAGGCAGGCTGGGCTGTACAGTGCAAAGCATTCCATGGCCAAATAGTGAGCATCGAGTCATGTTTGTCGAGGGTCTTGACTGGGCAGCAGAGTGACAAGAATAGTCAGTGCCACCCATGCTAGCAGTGGACAGGGACATTGGATTACTGGTTGTTTGGAGAAATACTGGATGTGGACCTTTCTGTGAGTGTATGTATGTAGAAATTTAGAAATTACAGAATGTTCTGCTCTTTGCTGGCACAAATTTCAGTTTCTCTGAAATGCCTTTTGAAAACGTGTCCCTTTTGGGAGGCTATGCATGATGATCTACATTCAGATATCCAGACAGAAATTAGAAATACCCTTCCTTTTTATCACATTATACCTTCCTCTTGTACACCAGAAAAATGTAAGTTTTGTTCTGTACCCTGCTTACTACCTGCAATTAACTAATGTCTTTTGCATATTTTTAATACATGTAGTAATGAATAACAATGACGATAGTGTTTCAGGAAAGATTGCCTTTTGGGGAAAAAAAAAAAAAAAGAAAGAAAGAAAGAAAAAAAAAAGATTCATTTACAGGGAAGCATATTTTTCCAGGCAGGTGTGGAATTACCAATACAAATTTTAATCCAGGATTAAAACTAACTTTGAAGAAACCACACAGATTTTCTATGTCTTTTAGCTTCTGAGGTGTACTTGGAATTTGGACCTGCTTCCTAGGAGGCACCACGAGGAGTCGGCTCTCTAGCATATGTTCTCTGTGGACCTTGCAGCTTGGGGCACAACCATCACCGTGGCCTTGCTGACCTTCCCTGGACAGCAAGGTGAAGCACAAGGGGATGCAGAGTGGCTTTCTCACCATGACAGTGTTTTAGACTGACAGATTTCTATCACAGTGAGAGGAGCAGATAAGCCTAAAATGTAGCCTAAAATAAGCCTAAATTTCTGCAAGGCATTGAAAAAATAAAATAAAATAAAATGTATTTTCTGCAAGGGATGGAAAAAATGCTTGTTCTTAAAGACTGTGTAGACTGTGGAAAGTGCTGGTGGGCAGTACAACATGAGCACCCAGCCCAGGAGTCCAAGCTCTGGGTGCAGCTGTGTGAATAAATGATTTTTCTAGTTTCTCACTGAACTGAAAAATGGGTGTGAAGATGTTGGATGGAACTAGTTTTCCTTAAAAAATATATATAAAATAAAATAAAAAAAATAATAGTATTAAAAATCAGACAGGACTAAACTATTTTTAAACAATTCTTATCTTAAAACACATGGATGCATAAGCAGTACTGTCTGATCATCTGTGCACTTCTGTTGGATTATGGAAGCAGGACTCGACTCTTACAGTTGCCTCTCTGTTGTGGTTGCTCTTGTACCTGACAGCGGTTGAGTTCATGTTAAAGCCTTTCCTTTAGTTGCAGAATTTAAAGATTTTTTTTTTTTCTCTTCTCTACTTGGCTGTCCGTTTTCACACACACACAAAATAATACCATAGCAATTTAGTTATCTTTGAGACCTCTGTCAAATTCAGTTGAATTTAGGCAATGAGTTCAAACATTATTAGGAGGGAATGTATACAGACACTCACACAGCTGCGTGTACATCCATGTCGATACGGAAAGATAAATCAAGTCAGCTTTGTTTCCACATGGAAAAAGGGCATAAATAATATTTCAGTAAATATTAAAATGCATCACATTGTACAGAAAAGTAAGCAAACAAAATATATGTTTTTTTAATCGTTAACATCAATATTTAAACCCTTTCTCTTTCTTCCTTTAACACGTTCGTGGGTTCCTTTCATAATCATCAAGTGCTTCAGTCAAACTAGATGTGTATTTTTTCCTTTTTTTTCTTTTCTTTTTTGCAAATATATATATATATATATTCTGTAAAATCACACTCAGCAACAGGGAAGAATGGTGAATGGTTTCACTCATCACTCTCCTGATCTGCAGGGTAGGACTCTTAACTCAGCTAAGAAACGGAGGCTGAATGAAGCCGATACATGCGGCTGTGTCCTAACACAAATTCTAGAGAAGGTCAGTGAACCAAGGGCTGCCATCCACATACACACCTCTGAAAAATATGCTTGTTGTCCTGAAAATGGATGTAAAGCCATTAAGTGTTTTACAGTCGGAGTAAAAACATTATTTACCTTTCTGCGTGTTGTCGGTCGCTTTTGTTTGTTGTTTGCTGCCTTTTTGGTTGTTGCTGCACTGCTGTTCAGAGGCAAGGACTGAGGAAGGTGGAGGATGCTTAAGGAATATTTTAGTCCTCAGCAGGGACTAAATCCAGAATGCTGGATAAAGTGAATAGTGGCAAGAGAAATAACCGTCTGCAACCTTCTCTTACCGTTCCACTTGCACTGCAGCTTTTGGTACGTGGTTACAGCTGTGTTTTCCTCACATTGTACCGGGGACTATTTTCTCCCTTCTCTCTCTCCATGCTGCATTTTAGGTGGCAAATGTTAAGTGAACGTGGCTAGATCAAAGGGGCGGGGAGGATGCCGAGTGCAGTTAGTGGTTAGTGCATAGCAAAGCAGGGTGGCAAAGCAGTTTGCGAGAAAATTTACAGTTTAACTCCTAATTTTATGCATGTCCCAGATCCCTCTCAACTTCCGCTTCTATGAGATAAACAGCACCTTGCTATGAGTCTGGAGCAGGCAATAGTATGGATTTAAGTCGAGATTTGGAATGGTTGCATTTAATGGTTAATTTCAATTCAGTGGTTAACCTCGGTGGTGAAAACAGCATTTGGGCATTTGCTGCATCACTCATTTCCCCTTAGCTTAAGGTCAGAGGGCTCCGCTCTATCTCCCTGTAGGAGAACAGCAGTTCCCCCGGAATTTGCCAATGTTTGTGGCAAAGAGACGGGCCCTTTCAGCTTTGCTTGCCGTTGCTGGTCCCTTCAGCAAGAGCCGTGGCCGTGCGAGGAGCTGTGAGAAAGGGAAAAGAAGCTGTCCACCCTCCTGCCCCCCGGCCGGGGGCCAGGGCCGCGATGCTCACCCGCTCCCGGCCCCGCTCGCAGTCAGCCCACCGGGGGACCCCGCCGCTGATTTCGGGGCGCCCGGAGGATGCTTTGCCCGGCCCCGCTATCGCGGGGGGTGAGCGATGTCGCGACAGGGCCGCCCGAACCCCGCGGTCCCTCCGCCCGCGAGCAGCCGGGTATCAAACGGAACCGAGGGCCGACGCTGAAAGAGCAAGTGAAGCGGAAATTTAAAGCCCCTCTGCTAATAATAACAGTATAAATAACCGAAGACATCTTGTAAACAGTGCGGTCATAACCCTGAAACATTAAACAGCCCGGTGGGATCTGGCGCATCAGCTGCCGACGGTCGCTGCCGGTGCAGGGGGAGCGCCGGGCGCTCCTGTTTATCTCAGCCTAATCTCCCGCAGGCGCCCCGATCGATCGGGGGGAGATGTTTAAAGTACAAATTCCCGGAGCCCTCGGCCGGGGCCCAAACCTCCGCCCCGCGGGGCTCCGGCAGCTCCGTCCCCGCCGGGCCACCGCGGCACAGCCGGGCCCCGGCCGCCGCCGCCGCTCCCGCCCCGCGATAACGCCCCGAGATAGCGATAACGCCCCGCGATAACGCCCCGAGATAGCGATATCGCCCCGGGCCGGCTGAAACTTGCGGCTCCACGGCCACAAAGCTGGAGAGGGGGGGACCCCTCCGTGTCCCCCTCTCCCGTCGCTGCTCTCCCTCTTCCGCTGAACCCGGAGCCGCCCCCTCCCCGAGGGATTGGGTCCAAATCTCTCGCAGTGAGAAAACGCCCCCCCGACCCCCATCCCCGCCTTGCTCCCCCTTTCCCCCCCCTCCCCAAAGTCCGGGGGTGGTTCCCCCCGCGTCGCCCCCCGCCAGCGCCGCTCGCCCCGCTGCGACCGGAGTCGGAAACGAAAATTAGAGCGCTCCGCGTTCAATGGAAAGGAAGGTTTATTCACGGAAACAGAGCAAAAACCTGCTTGGAGAAAATATATCTATATATCTTTAGGGTGAATTACTCCATAGAGATGACTGTCAAAGTCAGTTTTTTTTTTTTCTTTTTTTTTTTTTTTTCTCTAGGCATCTACATATTTCACAGGTCTCAGACAAAAGATACGCGCGTGGTAGGTTTTGTTTGATCTCTGTCTTTTTTTTTTTTTCTCTAGTAGCGCTTGAACCAGCAAGGCTCTCGGTGCGGGACACTCGACTGTACACGCATTCAATAAAGTTAAATAGAGTCGGGATCTCTCTCTCGGGGCGGACGGAGTCTCTGCTAGGGCGCCCGTGGTGGCCGGCGCCGCGCCGAGGGGGCGAGCGGCTCTCCCCGGGGCTCTGCCCGGGGCCGGGGGCGGCGGCGGGGCCCTGCCCGCGCCGGGCCGGTGCTGCCGGGGCTCAGGATGCCGTCGGGCCGCACAAGCGGTTTGTGTTCACCACTTCTTTCAGGTCACTCTCGGGTTTGCCGGCTACCATAAAAGGCCAGGTCTGTAGCCAGGAAAAGACACGGGTGGCAAGGGGGTTACACGCACGTCGCCGCGCTCCGTTCGCCCCACGGGCGGCTCTGCAGGGCGCCCTTCCCGACGGCTTCGGTCACGACCCCTTCCTCCTCCTCCCGCAGCTGCCCGGCCGGCTCTCCCCGCGGGATCGGAGCCGCCCCGGGGGCTGCAAATGCCTGCCCGCGGCCCCCTGGCCGGCCTGGGGAAGGGCAGCGCCGTGCTCCGGTCGGGGCCGGCGGGGGAGGGCCCTCGGGGTGCCGGCTTTTCCCACGAGAGACGCCCCGTGCACTTTTCCCCCGTGGGAAATGCCGGCACCCCGAGCAGTCCGTCCCCCCCCCCCACCCCGCCGGCCCTCTCTGTCCTCCCACGGCCGCAGAGGCAAGGTTTTGTGTGCCTGTGTGCGGAGGGGACGAATATCTGGGTTGGGCGTCTGGTTTATGTTGTACTCCTGTTGTTCTGCGAGTTTTGCTTTTAGCTACAAAATAATCTCCCCAGCCCTTATCAAGATGACACCGCCGGTAATTTGCTTCCTCCGCCCCGAGTCCAGAGCTCAAAAGGCAGAGCCAGATCTTGGTGAAACGTCCCCAGATCCCTTACGTGATCCCCTTATCATTAGGCACGGGCAATGCAAACGCTATATGGGATCAAACCTGCCCCCGGTTTGCACCCGATGCACGTATTTTTACAGCTGGAAACTGGGTGTTTCTGGTGGGGAGACCCCGGGCTGCTCGGGAGGGCTTTCTGCTGCTGGTGGGAGCCACAGGAAGGATGGCCACGCAGCCCCCACCCCCGGCGGTCTGCAGTGTTTCTGATTTTTCCTCTGTGAGTTTACATGGATAGGGGCGATGTCCTGGACCCAGCAAATCTGAGCGGCCGGGTACAAAGCTCCAAGAGTTCTGTCTTTAAAAAGCTGGGGCTGGAGGATGATTATGGCAGGAAATATCGTAATAGAGAGGAGAGGTTGAGAATAAATCCAGGGCCCTTCCTGGGCTTGGGCCCTTCCAAACGCATACCTTTCTCTACCCAAATTCTCACACCCTCCCACCTGAAGGTAGGGAGCTTCCGTCAACCTGCCGAGCTCTTTCAGGCATTTTTGGCACAGCAAAACTGCCCCAAATATCTGTGGCCACCCCTGGAGGGGACTGCAAGGAGCAGCGGATGGGGCCCAGGACGCTCAGCTCCCGGGGCGCCAGGAGGGGGGGCAGCTGGGAGCTTGTCCCCTCACTCCGGAAGCCTTTGTCACCCCACGGGCTGGCACCGGACCCTCTGTGAGGAAGGAGTACGTGGAGTTTTCTCCCCGCACATGCCCCATCCCAGCTCCTTACCCGCTTCTCCCCATCCACACACACACACACACACAAGTGCCTGGCCTCAGCGGGCCGTGACTTACCAGGTTGACCGGGTGGATGTAGCCATTTTCGTACTTGTCGTTGGCCAGGATCTGTCTCAGGTGAGCGATGTAGCTGGAGGCCAACCTCAAGGTGTCCAGTTTGGAAAGCTTGGTGTCTGGGGGCACCCAGGGCAGGGTGGTCTTAAGCCTGGAGAAGGCTTTGCTAAGGACCCTCATCCTCGCCCTCTCCCTGGCGTTGGCAGCGTTTCTCTGGACCTGCTTTCCCTCCTGGCTCACTCCATTTAAAGGGCTCTTCTTGGGGGGAGCTTTTTTCCTCTTGCCCGCAGCCCCTCTCCCCTTCTGAGGGGAGCCATTCTCGCCATTGGATCCCTCCTCGTTGCTCTCGTTGGATGCCCCGAACTCTTTGTTAGTATCCATTTTCAGGCCATCGCACTCCAGCATCTCCACCTCCTGAAGATCTTCCACATCACTGAGGGACCCAGTGGACATGGTCTGGAAGGTGCCAAAGGACCGGCGGGAAAGGGGGCGGGGGGCAGGAAGGGCAGCTCCTCAAAGTTACTTGGAGGCGGTGGAGGAGAGAAGGGGCGCCCGTGCTTTCCTCCCCTTCTCTCCCCCCCAGCACTGAGGCGCAATAGCGGTCCAGAGAGGATCTCCGCCCTCCCGCCCCCCAATCCCGCTTCGCCCGTGTTTGAGGGAGGGAGGGAGCGTGTGTGAGAGGCAGAGAGAGAGAGAGAGAGAAAGCCGAGGAATTTAGTGAGGACACTAGTAATTTATCTGGGGGATAGGAGAGGCGGATCCAGCCCAGGGGAGGGGCCCTGCCCGCTGAGCACACCACATCCCCAATCACAGACCTTAGCACAGGACAGGGAGTGAGGTATCCCAGCAAGCGCTTGCCGAGAGCTCGGGACTGGGATTCAAAGCTTCGCCACTGGAGCAAAGCAACTCTCTCTCTCTCCCCTCCCTGTCTTTCTATCCTCCCCCTTCCTCCTCCTCTTCTCCTTCCCCACTTCCCTCTCCAGCCAGGGCTGCTCTCCCCCTCCCTGCCTCCTCGATGACCCAGGCGGCTGGTGTCACGGTTCTTGACGAAAGCCAAAATGGGTCATGAGCTGAGAGAGCGGCAGATCCACCAGCGAAAGCCTTCCAGGGAGCTTTGCAATGCGTGCCGTCTAAACGCTGTCCTGTAACCTAATCTGAGGGAGATTTGTGGATGATTACATTGGAGAGTGCATCCTGTCCAGCTACTAGTGTATTCCAGGAAAGGAGCGCTCGGACCTCGCCATCACAGCCCGGGCTCTGGAGGCAGGAGGAGCTGCTTCCTTCCAGGATTCCCGCATGGTCTCCGGGGCACCCTGGTCCCCTCTTGCTGCCTGAGCTCCTTGGGTGAGCCAGGTGCTGGAGATCTCTCCAAGATGGGAAGAGCACTGTGAGGGTGCCGAGGCCAGCAGGGCCATGGGCACTGTAGGGGAGGGAGGAGGTGGAGAAGGGCTCCTGGAAGGTAGCAGTTGTGTCCGACACCCACTTTTCCTCAGAGTTTTGTTGCAGAGCAGATGCTGGAATCTCTCTCTGTTATGTGTGGGGAGGGTTTTATCTGCTGCTCAGTGCATCCTTAAACATCAGGGAGTTTTGCCTGAGTAAACAGGCGAGATAAGGCCCCAGCTGTGGGGACTGAGCCAGTGAGTGCGTTAGGCCTTGCTCTGCATCCATGGAAGTTGAAGAGAAGATTTACCACGAGTGTGAATGAGCACATCACTGTGCAGCTTGAATGAATAGCCAGCTGTATGCTGCAGTTGTGATCGCTACATACATACACATGCAGCCTCTGCAGAGCAGGCTTTCTAAAGCATTTAGGCATGGCCTAGCTCTTCTTCCACTCTGTGTGCACCTTGGTAAAATTTTCCCCTAACCCGGCCATGGTCCCCCAAAGGGGCCAGTGAAGTGTGAACCTTCTCCCATCTCTCCTCCCTTCGTCACGTACCTCCCAAGGACTCCCAGATCCTGTAGCAGCCAGGGCTTTCAATGCAGGGGGCTGCAGAGCTGGGCTGGACCCGCACGTGGGACTTTGCTGGACAAATGTCCACCATGACCAGTCTCATTGCAGGGAAAACCCCAATTATTCAGCTGCTGACCTGAGGATTCACAAAGGTCTGGACAAAAATGTACAGCCCGTGATGTCACGGTGGCACACAGTGGCTCTGGAGTTAATCCAAGGTCACTGAGGCTACAGGAAGGTCCCTTAATAATCTGTGGGAACATTGCATTGGTTTTTCTGCAGGCACTAAACAAAAACAACCAAGCAAACAAAAATTGTTGGGAGCCAAAGTAGTCTGGCTGTTAAATGCTATACTCTCCTCATATTAAAGTTTCGGTAGGAGGCAGAGTGTTGTGTTTGATGACTAGAAAGCAAGCCTTTTCTATCTATTTATCTGTCTTGGTTCTTTGGCTCAAGTCAGCCAGAAGGAAAAGAACAGATCTAAACTTTAAACCAGTTCTATACCGTTTGGCTGGAAGATAACACCTTCTCACTCACGATAGGATAAGTACATTAAGATATCATATCTCTGAGTCCTGGGCCCTTGGGAATTCACTAACCTCTAACGTCATGTTATGCTAACTGTGACCTGTTTGTGTTTTCTCTGTGTATAAACTAAACAGATAGTCAGCATATCAGTCCTAATTAATGATTTTTTTTTTTTTTTAATTTAATTTCTTTTTTTTGTTTGTTTTCATTTTTCCTTTACAATGTCCTTGTTTCAGATCCAAACTATTACTAATCTCCAGTGTGGAGATTTATGAGCCTCCTTATTTTCTATGCCTGATTGTTGTTTGTGCAGGTGGAGATTTAAATGGCTGCATCCACTGCAGAGATTTATAGTCCGAGTGATTGATGTTAGAAATGAACTAGAGGACTCTTATTGGAGCAAGGATGACTGAAAACCAAGTTGAAGTTGCCTGTGTCTTTAAGCATGAATGACCAGAACACAAATAATCAGGGAACACAAAACCCCCTTAAAATTTTAGCATCAGAAGCTTGCAGAACAACAAAATAAAACAAACAAACAAACAAAATGTATATACTCATATAATTTATATCATTTATTTTTAACTTTAATTTAGTAATTTCTGATTTTATTTATTTATTTATTTATTTATTTGCTATGGAAAGCAGAAGGGATTACCTGTCTTTTTAAAAGTGCCTTTAGTATGCAGCTTCATATACATTCTGAAAAAAAAAAAAGTATGCATACATGTCTGTTACAATCCTCTATAGATGCCACACATTTGCAGCTTTTACTGACTTATATACATTTTGAGTTGTTAGTGCTGGTAAAATTGGTCTGATACAGACCACACATTTTCGTGAAGACACAAAAGATTTTTTTTTTTTGAGATTATAATGTGTGTGGGATATATACGCACATGCAAACAGTATATTGTATTTTGATTCCTTTACACATGCAGGCTATTACAGTTCTTTTAATAACATGGTTGTCCCCTTTTCCCCCTCCAATGGAGATAGCTATGGGCAGACCTCAACGACAGAACTGTATCCTCTAATCTCCAGGTAACTCTTCTTTCCTAACTCATTACATGAGTTATTCCTCTCTTTTTTTCAACCTTCCTCCTCCTTATGTCTTTCTTGGCCAACCCAGGGCTTGCACCCCAAATCTGGCTCCTCGCTTTTATCTCTTTCCCCTCTCTTTACATGCCCTACCTAGTCTTCCTGGCTCTTGCTCTGAATTGTAGCCCGAGTCTGGGGGAGAGACCAACTGAATACTTTGCAGAGGATAAAGTTGTGATGGCTGCAACCATCCTAACAATGGTGTGGCCACTTCTTCAGTTAAGTGACTGGGACAACGGACTGCCACAGGGCTAAGGGGACTGTCTGTGAAAGATGTGAGCAGCTCAAGTCCTTTTGGCCTTTCCAATACATTCACTTCTTCAGTCATGTTTTAAGAAGAAAGTCAAAATACTGTCATGGGGAACTTCAGTACAAATCTGTGATTTTCTCTTGTAAATTACTATAATCTGTGTTTCTCTAGAAATGCTGAAAATTACATCTCTTCTTTACTTGTAATTGAGACCAACAAAGCCATTAGGATCAGGCTGGCTGGGGGCAGACATGCTTGGTATGGAGCTGAAAGTGTTCAAGGCCAGGTTGGATGGGGCTTTGGGCAACCTGATCTCTTGGAGGGTGTCTCTGCCCATGGCCTGGGGGTTGGAATTAAATGGTCTTTAAGGTCCCTTTCAACCCAAACCATTCCATGATTCCATGATTCCATGATTCTATGAATCATGTTCAGTTAGGTTTGAGAATAGTCAGGAAGCTACATGTAAACAGATGCAATATTTAAATTTTTACAAAACTGTGGTTACACTCAGATTTCTTCCGCCCTCTCTTGGTCTCACCTGGAAACTAAAAAGGTGGAGAGAAATCAGAAACACACTTTTACATACCTTAAGTGAAACAATACATGTGTATGACATTAAAGAAAAAATAACAAAACAAAACACTGCAGCTGGAACACTTTATGACTGAAAGTCATAAAGGAACAGATTTAAAACTACTTTAATTATCCTAAGACACAAGCATGTGGTATTTTTTCTATAGGATTCTGTCTTCCCCGTTGTGGAGGATAGATAATGCTGGGAAATTGAATAAAGGTTGTTTGTAGAAATGGAGTGGCTTTATCAGAAGGCTCAGGGCAATGAAATCTTCCCACAGTTCCTTCTTAGTGCTGTGTATCTGTTTCTGGTCACAGTTTTGGTTTGACAGGTAAAAGACGTTGTGATAAATAACAAAAAGCAATACACAAAGAGAATAAATAATGCCACTTTCAAGATGGTGAAAAGGCTGTCCCAGAGAACTGTCCCAAGAGGCATGTATCTGATACCAGTGTGACTACCCCTCCCTAAGAAATTCCAGTTTTTTGCTCCAAAGCTCAGAGAAGTTAGAGCTCCTTGAGAAACTCTTTTCTAGAAGGGTTTACCATGGAGGGAAAAAACAAACCAAACTAAAACAAGAAAGACAACCTAAACTACAAATCAAAGCCAAGTATTTCCTTCTCTTTCTATTTAGAAATATTTGAAGATTTCACCGCTACCTATAATAGAAAATCTCAGTCTGACTGATTACACATTAGAAAATGTAAAAGGAAATAAATTTCAGTATCGAGAAAATTTATGTAGAAAGGTATACAGGAAACATATTTCCATTTCATTTGATTTCTTAAATCTTGAAATATCACAAAACCCAAAAGACTGAAGCTCTGGGAAGTTGAGCTTTTGTTTATTTGTTTGTTTTCATGAATATTCAAAAATATGTTATGAAACTCAAAATACATAATCCCATATATTATGTTGTAATCCTTTCTGGCACATTGATGACAAAATCTCTGACTTATTTAACAAGTACTCTTGTCTACAGCAGGGAATACCTGTACACGTATTAAATGTATGATTTCTACCACCCTGACTTACACTACATAGTACTTCTTCCTGTAGCTTTGTTAAAATCAGCAGGGCATACTCACAGAGCAAAGCAGACTGTATGGAAAGAATGGCAGCTGCCATCATAGAAACCAAGCCACGATTAGATGTTCTAATGCCTAAGAGAGATGATGACAGAAAGGCCATTGTCCTCACTATGTAGGATGTATCAAATCACTGTGGGACTCACTTCCCACTTCTATGCCAGGTGAGGGTTTCTGGTACTGTAGCTGTGTTACGAATGTCCTGCCAAGTATCTATCAGTTCAAAGCTGAGAATAACAGAAATCAGAAGCAAGTAAGATGTACAAGTTACCAAAGCAGAAACAAGACAGCAAATCCCCGAGATGAGCACTGAGCCCAAACTTTCAATCAACTTTTCACAGACTTGTAAGTGAACCTCCATTTTGTGCATGCTTGTAAGAAGTAAGTCTAAAAGGCTGTCATATTTGTTTTATGATGCACATTTATTCATATACAAAAGGAAAATCACAAACTCTTCCATCTCTCCTGCAGGGACTATCAGTATTCACTGCTTCCAGGATGTATCTCTGAAATATTACTCGATAGTTGACATTGTAAACTGCTGACTCTTTTATGAAGTGGTCAAAAGAGAAATATGCAAAAAAGCCAATATATCTTATGCAAAATTATCATTGTAGGATTAAAGTGCAGACATAACTGTTTTATTTTGAATATTTCTTTCTATGATGTTTCTTTATTGGCTAATCCTTTGCATTTTTGTGGTTTAAAAACATGATGAAATTTGTTGATAGGAAATGAGTTCCCTTTTGCCCTCCAATCATTAGCACATTGGAGAAAGTTTTGGAAAATAAAAGTTTTTTTCTTCAGAGGAAAATTTGGAAAAGAAGAACACTTTGTAGGGGAGTGGCAGGAAGAATGTCAACTATTCTGGTGAGCTTTTATTACTCATATGGTTTGTGGCACAATTAGGCATGTGTGTGGACACAGATTTTCTGAAATTCCTGTCCACTTAGAGTGCTCACAGCTCCTGGAAGTCAGGTACCCATAGAATCCACGATTAAATGCAGTAGGTCAGCCTATGCCCTCTGTTTCCATCCAAATGAAACATCACATGCTGGGACCATGGCTCTTTGTGGGCTGCTTTATGCTATTGCAGTTGGCCGCAATTTGTGCAGTTGGACTCCCTACACTCCATCTGTCACAGGGAGTTTGTTTTTTTACCACCTCTGATAGGGGGCCACATTAACCTTCAAATACACATGCCTGACTGCAGTAACATCAAAAGGAGTGGCCATACATAGCTGAAAAAAATATTTGGGTCAAAAATACTGATATAATAAAATAGCAACCTAGTAATATTCAATTGCCCACATGTATGATTGCATCTATGGCTTCACCCAACACAGTAGTTAGATGAAGACAGCGTGTTGTGGCTGAATCTTAAATGAGAACATTAGCTGGCAAGGCAAACAAGAAAGCAGATTATACATCCTAGTCAAGTGACATAGAAAGACCACAGTCACTGTGCCTTTCTTTTGACTCTGACAGGCCTTATACATGCCTCACACACATTGACTCTCAAAGCTCCTGGAACATCCCCAAAGTGGGGTCATGGCATTTTGCCACAATGTAGTCCTTTGGTTTTATGGTACGTATTGTAGACGAAGAGCTATAACACATATAGAAATGGTGTTGTTTTAGAAAGTGGTATTGCAAAATCACATAATAAAAGTCTATTTAAGTAATTTGGAGGAAATAAATAGCTTTAAAAATGAACCACAGGAAGAGCATAAAAAGAAGACCATAAATGTGGGTTGCAGTAGAGTTTCACGAGAAAGGACTAAAGAACTGAAATTGCAGAAGTGAGGGGAGAAAAAGGGCCTAAGCACAGATGGTGAATGCAGTCTGGCTCTCTTTTTCCCTCCCTGCTCTCTTTATCCCTGTTCGTGCAGATCTGGGGTGATGATCAGATTGCCTGGTGTTTGGTTCCTAGCCAGGGATTATGGCTAGCCCAGAGGAAAGAGAAACAGAGAGATGGTCATCAGATCTTCTGCTAGCCAGGGCCTGCAGGCCCTGCATGCTTTTGCAGTTCAGTGAGGGAAAATAGAAAACATCATTTAGTAGCTGCCCTGAGTCCATCCAAAGATGACACAAGCAGAAAGGCCAAGTTTTTCAAAACTGCTGGCAAGATAAGATCTCTGCTCCAAGTGACCAACCATTAAAGTGTCTTCTTTTTAGAAAGTATGGTGTAGGACCCAGGTATGTATCTGCTTGTGTTTTAAGATCTGATGATACGATGCCTAAGGATAGTGTGAGAAGAGGGTTGCTTTTCAGAGCTTCCTGATTTAAAACTGTTGAGGGAGTTTCATTTTTTATGCCTAATTTTAATTTCCATATAATTTCAGCTTGTTTTACTCTGTACAGTAGTTACCAGCCAACCTTTGCATGTTGCACCAAAAAAAGATCTTTCTTTGTCATGCAGGCTATTTGGGTTGCATAGCAAATTTCCCAAACACCATATACCATACCATTTACCATATGCCTAAATTAGGTGGAAAAATATTGTGATCTGTCCTCTGTAAGGACTGAACAAAGGTGTACTTGTGATCATTCTGAGCCGCATTGACTGGAATTTCCACAAAGTGTAAAAAATGACATAAATACCTGACATAGCACCCACGAGTTTTCTCTCAACATTGCGAGAAAATTTTCTCTCTCAACAGTTCTGTCAGAAAGGATTTGCACATAGGCAAAACTCTCCCTGCAGAGCTTCTCAGCTGATCTATTTGTGCCCAAGGACCCCAGGGAGACTCACAATACAAATTTCCAGAGGCCACAGTTGTACACTGGATGTCTGGGGCCTGCTTGGGCTTCCCAGTACCAAAGCCATGCTCAGTCCTGAAGAACAAGAACTTCCTGATGAAGCTTCTATGAACTTCCTGGTGCAGCATCCATAGCAATGCACCACATCACCTTTCTTTTTATCCTCTCCCCATGTCTTGACTCACTGTATTCTTCCATGTCTTCTCACTAGCCTGTAGCCAGTTTTTTTTTTTTTTTTTTTTTTTTTGGGAGGCAGACCCTGGGAATTCCTGTTTGCAGGTGTCAGCGGAATTAGTCAGGTAACTAGTGGCTCAGCATAATTGTAACATGGCCATTCTGCTACAGTTTATGGTGCAAATTAATGAGGTGAAGTGCAAATGGGCCTAATTTAAAGACTCTTCTTTGATTAAGGTTCTAGCCAGAGTCCTGGGGTATGTAGGTTAATTATCTGCTATATCACAGACTTTCTAGGTGACCACAAAAGAGGAATCCTTTGTGCTCCAGTTCCTCAGTGGTAAAAAGGGATGAGAACACTTCCCCACTCTACAGAAACATTATGAGGGGCTTAGACACTATGGTAATGGATACTGAGGGTAGCTAAGATAAATAACCTGATAGTTAGTTGCAAGAAAATGATTGATGTTAGAATACTACAAATATGTTGAAAGCCTAAAATATCTTTGTGATGTCTCCTCATTTCTTGAAATGCCAATTAACATTTTTCACTCAGATACCTGGTGTTTACATTGGCGCATTTTTATGCTCACGTGTCTTACAAAATGGATACTCGCCTGACTTTGATTTTGGATGAAAGCACTCGTTCCTCAATCTTGTATTAATTTTGAAAGATAGAAAAGTTGCTTTTATAGGAACAAAAACAATGAATTTTGATCATGCTAGTGATGAGTGACAAGCTGAAAGTTTAATAAACAGACCAAGAGTACCATCATTGGTAACACTATAGCACAAGTAGCAAATCACCATTGACTAAATTATTCTGAAGTCCCCAAGCTCTCTGTGAAGAAAAATAAAGTGTTACTTCAGTTTCCTGTAATCCTTCCTCAGTAAAAACACAGGATTCCCTTAGGAGAGTTAAAATCCATTACGAGGTTTCTTTATGCCTTTTTGGAACTCTAATTGTCTCCTCCATGAAGGGTCTTACTTCCTTGAACAAATAGCTAACACAGACTCTCAGGGTGAAAGGGGGCTCTGAAGAAGTCAGCTTTTGGGCTCATCTTCTTCCAGCATCCTCTTTTTGGGTTCTCCTGCTCCACTTCACCATTTTCTGAAGGCTCCCTCAGTACTTTTCAGTAGCAGAGTATACATGGTTACTACCCTTGACCCATCAGAGAAGCCTAGCTGTTTCTTTTTACCCAAGGTGCTTCTTTTTCCTATAGACATATCTTTCAACCACTTTTGTTTTCCACCTTTGCATGCTACCCTTCCTCCTTTGAGTCTGCTTGTCTCTTAGTGGATTTGTTTCTCAGTGATTTAAATACTGGATTTAACTCAAGTTGTCAAAGAAACTTCTCAATAATATTCTCCTTTTTTCCCCAACAAAATGGTAAAAGCACACATTTGTAAATCCATAAGCAGCATCTTATCTGAGCTCCTCAGTACACAAAAATGGATGCAATTTTTTGTGAGTAGGTAAAGGTATTTATGAGCACAATTGTTGAGACAGGGCTAAAAAAAGGAGGTCCTTTGGTATTAAACTTCCTTTAACGTAAGTGGCATGTGATGATTTATGTGCTGAATATATCAACTGTAACAACAGCCAAGTAGATTCTCTGTAGATCTGTCCCTTCCAATTCTGAACAATCTCTTTTTACAGAAAAATTGTAAAATACATATCTGGCTACTTGAAACTTTGCTTTCCTTCTAAGAAATAGATGAGGAAAGCCAAACAGCTCCAGGATATACAGCCCTATACAAGGTGTTAGAGAGGGGGAGGGTGGTTCCATGATGAATGACCAGTCGTTCAATTGTTTTCTTTCTTGCAGAAATCAGAGACAGAGTACAGTTTATCTTACCCTGACTTTTAGCAAGACAGATTGGCAGGCGAAACCCCCAGGTTGAAGTCATCCAACCACCAAGTAGGGCAGAGAGACCAGTGCTGTTACCCTGCCGGGACTCACCCCCACCCCCAGTGCATTTGAGAAGTCTATGGTGTTCCTTTCTGGGGTTGCAACATGAACTTTAGCTTCTTTCACACCATTTTTATGCTGAACACAACCTGAAATGATTCATTTGGGGCCTGACTCCTCCACTGCTAGACAAGCTGAGAGCAGCCTGTACCCAAGGATCCCTTGCAAAGTCACTGGAGTAGAAGTCCCCCGCTCTTTGTTTTACCCCCCTCATACTTTCTTTCATCTGTCTCTGAACTTGGTTTTGTCTACTTTCAAAATGTCAGGCCTGAGCTGCTATACTAGCATGATTTGCTGCATGGGTGTAAGCAGGGAGGAGAATAATGTGCCAAGAGGATAAAAATCCTGAGTAACTGCAAGCTAAGTCCAAGGCAGGCTGTCATCAACCCAGGTTTTTGCTGCATTTACCTTCAGTAGTATTTTTCTCATCACCTCCATCCAGTCATTTGGATAAATTCTTCTGGATATAGCATCCTGTATTTATTCCATCTAAATCTGAGAGGCAACATAGATCTTAAGTGGCCTTAATCATGCTCTGAATGTGCGTGTTTCTCCGTGACAGGTATGAATGGATCAGAAGCTGAAGTCAGCAGCACTGAAACAGGGCCAAAGAGCACATTATTGAACAGTTTGATAAAATTCAGAGAAGCACAAAAGGCATGATAGACACAAAGAGTTAAAAGGGAAAGATGGATGCACTTGCAGTATCTATTACTTACAAGTGACCGTAATGTGTTTATACAGCTCTCAGTGGATAATTAAAGGTAAGAACTGACACTAGACACTGCTCCACCTTACACACTGCAGCGTGGGGAAAGTCACATGAGTGGTATAGTAAGAAAACAGCAGCAGATTCCCTCCTCCTTGTCTTGCCATGCTCAGTCTGTTCTCATTTGCAGTTACAGGTATGCCTGTCTGCTCTGCATTGCTGGAAGTGAGTTAGAATATACTGATAATATTAGGGTCCAAATGATCCTACAGCATTGTATGCAAGTATTTTATACATTCTGACAGCAGTGGAACAAAAAACTTTGTCAGGCTCCAGTTCAGCAGGACATATCCTCAGCAGCATAAACCTATCCCATGAGTTCTCCATTACCTGCTTATTCCTATAGCTATTGACTATACTTTCAGATCAAGAGTAGATTTAAGTCCTTGTCTAAGCCATGGGTGACCAGATGAGCTTCTGGGTGGGTAAAGAAGTCATGGCAACAATGTGATTTCTGTGCATGTTTTTGATCAGGGGGAGTGATTACCTGTTCTCTAGCCATGTGAAGGGTCAAAGAAGACCATCCTCCCTCTGGACTGCCCAGAACAGTCAGCCAATTTGTCAAGAATCCCCTAGGATAAATAGCTGTCTCCAGAGACCTTTATAGTGACAAATCCAAATAAATCAGAGTCACTTTTACTGAGCACTTCAGCAGACAGCTCAGATTTAATGAATCAGCCTTCAGACCCCCAAGGAAGATTTTCTTTCCCAAGCCTAAGGGGAACAAATACATGTCAAAATTTTCTTTCAGGGTAAAACTCTATCAATCCAGCCTGTGATATTTTGTGATTGCAGTTACCACTAACAGTATTTTCAAGAGCACTGGGAATGAAGCAAACAGCTCTCAGGATCAACAGTATGATCTGTGTGCCCAGTACAGATGAAAGGAGGTTGCTATGGTCAGATAATTTTCCTCATCAGCGATTGGGGATGGAGTTTACATTCCTTTATTAGTGCCCTTCTGCACTTTTGGCTGGAACTTCTTGCCAACACACACACATGCTCACACAGAGACATGTGCACATGAGAGGAAGAGACAGAGAGAGAAAACAACCCTAAAACTCACCAGCACCAAGAGTCATCCCACAGATAAAACCTTGTAGGGTAGTCACTGTGGGTCATTCAAACAGTTTTAAGGCTTAACATCTTGATCCCCTCTAAAAACTTCCCTCTCCATTTCCTTCCCCCCTTTGGGATCCATCCAGATGCCTACTCAAATACCTGCTGGCGCCAGAGGAAATTCTCCTGTAATGGATACCCTGCGATGTAAAACCAATATTTTGTTTCCAGGGTCATCCCTTTCACACCCCCACAGATCCTCTTGCTTCACCAACCTGCCTCTTGGTCAAGCCAAAACATGAGAAATTGTGGATCTGAAGGGTGAGATTTCAGAACAGTTTAATAGGCTTGGTGATTGCTAACCCACACATTTCCTCAGCTTCCTCCTCCCATTGTGGTAGCCTCAGCCAATAATTTATGTCAGGTTAACAGGCTGCTGGGCAGATACCTCCACTCATAGTTCAGCAAAGAGTGAGAATGACAGCAATAAAGCCAGCCCCAAAATGCTTGTGATGATCAGGTTGGTGATACCTCTTCAGAAAGGCTAGTGTGTAGTATAAAGTTATGAACCCTTTTTCTGTAGTAAGACGTAACTCAGTGGGTCAGGATCCCAGGTAAAACGATTACTTAAAAAGCATGTGCAAACACAAAGACAGAAACATTTCATTTGTGTTGATGTCTTGTTGCTTGTTTAGGGAATCATGTTCACAATAAGAAGTGAATCAGTGCTTGAAATTTGGCCACAAAATTCTTGATTAAGTGTTTTACCCCATACTATCTTTTATTTTGATTTGGGCTCTCTGGATGTTCATATGCTTGCCATAATAATACACCAATTGTTTTATAGTATTGCACTGCAATACTATTAAATTTGTTAAAGATTGTATGGGATACGTTAAAAGGAATTCTTAAGAACAAACTGTAAATAATCTTTTTTTTTGGTAAGTGATATTTTTAGGTGCTTATTTCTTCATGTTGCCTTAAAATGCATAACATGGGCAAAATGTTCAGCATAATAATTGAAAAGATAAGATTATTCACTTATATAAAGCAGTAAATATATTTCACTTACATAAAACAGTATAAAATCCTACCTTTTATTTAAATTAACAAAGCTAAGTGGAAGAATAGGACAATAAGGACTCATTTCAGGGTTCTGTAATTAGATTACAGCCAAATTATATTTAAGAAACTTTGTCTTTTTAAATCTTCCTCATGAAGGAAACAAATAGAATTACTGACTTTTTTTCTCCATTTATACCCTTAAATAAAAAATAATGTATTGAGAATGTCAAGAAACAAATATTCTCTTGTCAAGGACTGAAAAAAAGGAACCCATGAAATAATTTTTTACAAAATGGCTGCAAGTAAGACTTTGTTATGGAGCTTGAAATTTATTACAGTAGAAATTTGTCATCCAAAATCCTGCAGAATATGATAGAATGATTGTTCACTTCTTAAAAAAGTCTCTTCCATTCTGACATAATATATTGCATAAAGTGCAGGAGAACAAGAGTAAAAATGTGTTTTTTTAATGATTAGGGACTGATCTTGTTCCAATTGAGTCAATGGCAAAACTCCATGGAATTGAGCTGAAAATATGGGTATAGATAAGATGTTGTTTACTGCGCTCTTGCTTTTTTCTGAGAGCAAAATGTAAATGAAATATTTTCTTTGCACAAATTAGATTATCCCAAGTCATCTTGCTGACTCCTACTTAAAACAGACCATGGGGATCTCTCTATGTTCTTCAGGAGTTGCAAGCCCATAAATCCATGCAGACTTGAGGACACTTTTGCCACTGTGTGAACTGGCTGTTACACAAAAGAGGAATTAACACACTCATAGATCAAGAGATCATGAGATTTTGCTTGAATATAAGAATTAATGTAACGTTAGTAAGTTTCTTCACCCCTCTTTCAGCTCCAATTACAATTAAAAACAAAACAAAACAAAACAACAACAACAACAACAACAACACAATACAAAAAGTACCTTGGGGCGGAGTCTTGCCTGGTTTTGTAAACCAAGCAAGAAGTGTATTAGCCATGAACTGGGGGGAGAAGAAGGTTTTCCTCTATGTCTCATGGCCATATTTGAACTAGAAAATCAACAAGTGGATTGGCCCTGGACAAACAAACAAACAACATAAAAGAAATTAGCACCCTTAAGCTAGATTCCACCATCACCAGCCAAGTAACACATGTAGAGACAGATATAGATTGTGACAGTGGTGGAAATTATTCCTTCCAAGGAATTAAGTAGGAGAAGAAAAAACACCATATCTTGGTAAGTCCTTGATTTTCCCAAAATATGTTTTAGGGAGGTAAGCTCCCAGTTTGCCATGTTTCAGACCTCAGACTCAACCAACCACTTGTTGAGATGAAAAAAGGAAATTGCCAACAGAGCTCTCATTTTTGTTAACAAAACTTTTGGATGACAAACAATGTGATAAACTCCACTTAATTGCTTCAGTGGCACAAAACATTAGACAGCTTGTAGAATGCCTTACCAGCAGACATAGAGTTGCATGAAAAAAATAATTACCTCTGAAACAGGAGGTAGGGAACACTGCTGTAACAGCTGTATAGCAACATTATTAGGAAGTGTGAAGGAGTAGAAGGGAGTTGTTTACGATAACCTGACCAAATGATTCTTAAGTTGTTGTCCATACAGTTAATCAGCTCATCAGGTAAAATGTGCAAGGCAAAGGGAATCAATACAATCGACCCCTTCCTTCTCTGGCCCATCCTAGTGGTGATAGAGCATAACAGCGTTGGTTTTGACATTATTAGGTTATCCTGAAAATAAATCACTTTTGAAAAGGTGAATAATTGGACAGAGCTTAGTGCTGACAAGCAAAAGGTTGGGGGTGGGGAGAACAGCAGTGAAAGAGAGAGGGAAGGGGGGTTGCAGTGTTGGAGATGAAAATCCATTTCAGAAGGCCACCGGCACGTGGGGAGCTCTAAGTCTCATTCTGGTCTGTACTCTAGCAAATGAGTGCAGTTTTTAGTCTGATAAATATCAAACTGCATTTATGGTTTCTGAAACTATTTTTGATCTAGCAGAGAACTGAGACATACCTTGTCATGTAATCTAAACCGTGAAAGGTATACTCCTGCCCAATAAAATTAAAAGGTAATAAATTTTGTTCCTATAAAAAGAAATCCCCACTTTTCCCAGCATTTAGCTAATCTGTGGAGCTCACTGCTATGAACAGTCATCAAGATAATATATTGTGGCTGGACTCTTAAAAGAGCTAGATAATTTTATGACCATCAGCAACATCTGTAACTATGCAAACGAAGACCATGATAATGGTAATCCAACCTCATATTTTGCAGCACAGGATAAAGCCCCTTTGGGACACAGGAAAGACTTTCTGCACTGGATAACTGAGTAGTTATCTGGTGGGTGTTTTTAATCCTTCTTCTAACACCTGAGAGACAGGGCACCATTCGGCACAGGGTACCAGGCTATTTGCTTGTATCTACTCCCCCAAAGACTGTGACATTATTTCAAGGGTTTGATGTGAACTGGAACTTCATGAGGAGATGTTTGAAGGTTTGGTGTCAATAGTGGACTGTAATTTGTCATTTTTGTAATAAAAATGGAATGAAGTCGATCTACTATTCCAGGAAAATTTTCTGAGTATGTGTTATGGTTCTGGCAATGGGTTGGCACTGAAGCAATATAGGTTAAAATCCTAATATCTAGACATTTGCAATGTGATCAGGAGTAAATCATGCACAGCTGCACTACACATAAGCTTTTAATTGCAAAATGAGTATAAAAATATGTTTTCTTTGATCTGGTGTCTTTCTGTCCTGTCTATTCCATCTTAGCTTGTCTAGGTGAAGACTGTCATAATATTTTTATTTCTGACAAAAATACACAGCTTACATCCTGAATTTCTTTGGGGTTTGCTCATGCAAAACTGTTGCAATCACAGGTTTAATTTTGATCTGTACAAGACTTTGAGATGTAGGGCCAGCCTGTTAGATTTTAGCACCAATCTACCAAATGTCTTCACTGATCAAGGAAGATGCTCCACTTGGAGGTCAAAATAGTGAAAATTATCCTGAAGCTGTGGTTCTGAGTGGTGTAAAATTCTATCTTTCTTCCTTCTCCCTCTTATCTTCTAGCAGGTACTTAAGAGACATTCAGAAATCAAAGGGTCTTCCAAGGGTTTTCCTCCCAAACACCCCCATAATTGTCCCACCAGGCCTTGAAAGAAAAGCAGAAAGCTGGGTGGAGGTCTGAGACAGGACTTCACCTCCAGAGGTGCTAGCACTTCTCACGCCAATCCCCCTACCCCCTGAAAGGTGCAGGGCATGCCCCTGCTTCAGGCTTGGAGGGGTGGAAAGGTGTTTAAAAAAAGCTTCTTTCTGCAAGTTCATCACTGTGCCTGTTGGTGGTCTGGAGATGGAGATGTAAAGGACAGAATAACAGGGGTTGTCTGGGAGCTGAATGAAACATTCACATCTTCTCCCAGCTTTTCTAATGTTTGAAAGCAAGTCTTTCTCATTCAAAGGATGCGTGTTAGGGAATTTATGACAGGAAAACATCAACAAATTACACAGGCCATGAGCAATCAGCTTTTAAGGTTCTGCAAAAATCTAAACTGAGTCCTTCTCTGAGGGAACTTTTATAAAGGACCACATTTTGCAACCCCGGATGTGGTTCCACGTGACAAGCCCTGTGGTGGTGGACCCACTTGAAGAGATCATCACCACCCTCTTTGCCTTCCCATCTCCTTCCCCCGCTCCTCCCTGCAGTGCCAGAGTTCACTGTCTGCTCGATGATTCAACTGTTTGGGTGGCTGTGCTCCGAACCAGATTTGTCATAATGACTGCTTTCAAAACAATGAAGAAAGATTTCTCTTTTCATGACTTTTTTTTTTTTTTTTTTTTTTTTTTTTTTTTAAATCTGATCATTCCCCAGATCTGGTTTGGAGTTCAGCCATCCAAACCACTGAATTGGCATGTCTGACGGGAGGTAAGCCCTGTCAAGCAAGGAAGGAATCCCTTAACACTTCTCTGCTTTTAAAGAATTCATGCCCTGGAAAAACACCCTCCTGTTAGATAAGGGGCAGCAGAGAAAAGCCACCATCCACGAAAAGAGGAGGGATATTTCAGGCCACACTGCTATTCTAATAGACCTATTCAAATTCATTATCACTGCATGATACAATCAACCCTATATAGTTATCAGGATTTGGGGCTGTTTTCTTTTTCTGCCACTGACAAATAGGCCAAAGTAAACCAGATCACTGATAAGACAGACCCCTGGGAAGACTTTCTGACACACTTGATGCATGGATGGGGCTTTTTGTTCATCACTCAGATGATTTTGTCTTGCAGCATCTGTTTATTTTCCCTCTTCTTTCATTGCCCAAGTTTGAAAGCAGCCTGAAATAGAATAGGATTTATGCTACAATCTGCAAGCCCTGAACTTTTTATTTAGGAGACTCAAAGACTATAAGGCTGAGAGAGGCCTTTGGTATCATTTTGTCTGACCTCTGCTACAACCCAGGCCATTAGCTTTCTCTGACTTAATTCTTGTTTGGTCTATCCACTGGAAAAACATCCAGTCTCGATTTAAGAATTGCGAGTCATGAAGAGAATTCATCACAACTCTCTATGAACTGTTCTTATGGTCAGTTACCCCATCTGTTAAAAAATTTCCATCATCCTTTAGTTTAGATTTGCTGAGTTTCAGTTCCCAGCCATTGGCTCTTGTCTTTGTTGCACCTTTGTAACCCTAGATTTCCATCAAGATTCACATCAGAGAATGTGGCTGTAATTAGGCACATATATATCACTTAGAGATGTTTCCAGTCAGCTTGCCTCCTGAGCAGAAATGTTTTTGTTTGTTTGTTTTTGAGAAATGATAACATGCTATCATTCCAAACACAACTGTTTACATTTCCTATCATTTGAATTGCAGGCATATGATTTTCCAATACCTGTTGAAATATAACTCCTGCCTTTAAGGATCACTGAATATATATATATAAGAAATGTCCTGCTACCCAGAAGTGCAAAGGGCCCATATTTACCATTGATGCCACCTGAATTAAACCAAAATACTTTATTTGTAAAGAGAATTCAACAAGTATGAGAGGTGAAAGATGTATTGAGGTATCATCTGAGGTGTTACTAATTTACAAATTGCAGTAGATAAAGGGGCTTGAGAGGGTTTTTATGATATTACAAGATGTCTCTGAAGTGATGACCACTTTCATGAGGATGCTCTATCAAACACCCTGTCCAGATTCGGGGAAGCATGAAAAGATGGCAGCACTGAATTGGAGTGATAAGCACAGACAAATGTCCCTAGGCTGACCGAACCACATTAACTTCAGATAATACTTTCTGTTTCATTTGATCACATATAGCATTTTCATTACCTAGTTACTGTTATGCTCCATGGCATCCGCTCCTCAGGTATGGGTTTGGCTATTGTCAGCACCTATTACACCCTCTATCCTGAGCCTTGTCTCCTTTGACCATAAATACAGTCCTTCCCCCCCCCCCCCCCTCCCCCCCCCCCCCCCGATATGTGGGCAATCTGGGATTTATCTAGTCCACCACTACCTGATGACTAAGATGGCGAATCTCCTCTGTGGCTTCTTACATTCTGTCCTCAGCTCAGGTGAAGGGAAGACCAGAAGGTTTTGAACCTGGCTTGTGTCATTCTTACAGCAGAAACTGAATTTGCACTGGAATCAGTTTCCTGGATATTTCTTGAGATTTAGTTCTTTAGGAGGTTTTGGATGGGAAGATCTTGATGAATGAAAAGAAAGAGGAAATAAAAGTTCAAAGACTAGGAGAGAGGACAACAGAACCACAGTTTCAAAGCATGTGTGCTTGATTTATGAACCAGTTTCTGCTATTGGCTCTGGTGCATCTTCTACAGGGAGAAGAAGATCTGGAAATCCAAGATGAGTATTCAAAAGACAGTGTAAGAGCAGCGATAATGAGAAGATCACATAAACAGTGAAATAAAACTTCATAACTCTTTACAGCATACCTCTTCTCCTGATCTGTTTTCCTAATTCATGAAAGTCATGACCTTGTAAGGGCCACAGCATGGACACAATTGCAAACAGAGATTGCCTTGGCTGGTAGACCTCAGGGGACCCAGTGAGCAGGGTGGATAGGAAGGTTCATGACATATGGAGCAGTAGCATTTAGACCTCTTCTTCCTCCTGCATGTCCTAAGGTATGCTTTCCACATTGTTGTCATGCATTGCTTAGTTCTGCTAGATCGGGAAGAACATTTAAATAACATGCAAATTTAAATTTAGCTAATTTGGGATGAAACTCTAGATGTTCCAACTAATGGTGCTAGATCACTCAATGAGGAGTGATCAACTACATTGCCATCCACGTGACAGAGATGCAAGGACACCATATTTGTAAAGTCACAATGGGATGGTTCTGTTTAAACTTTTGTCAGTCACATTGATGCACTAGTAATTAATACTACATGTGAATGAACAATAATAATTATTATGCTCTGCAGTTAGAAGTTCCAGTGTTTTTTGTTTATTTAATAATTTTCTGGAATAGTTCACAGACATTGGCTCCTGTTGTCCAAATATTTCATTTAGATTCATCTTTATAGCTGTTCTGAAATGTAACTGGTCATCTGGCCGAAACCAGAAGGCAGCCAATTAAATTCACAGGAAAACATTAATCTGAGCCGAAGAATTCACAGCACATGTGTGCAATCATTCCTCCTTGTACACATCCATTCTGTTCTGCCCCTGCTCCTTTTCCTCCACCTCCCAACCTCACTTCTTGTTTCACGAATTGAAGGAGAATGTGCCAACTCTAACAGCACTGTCCAAGGGAGAGGAAAATTAACACCAGCTTTGCTTTTGTGCATTCAGGACCCGGTCCAAGAAGGCCACTAGAGTGAATGTGAGTTTTTCTCCAGCTTTTACCAGGCCTGGGATCTGGCCCAAGTGTTGTATTTCTAACACATATCAGTGCAGAGTGTGAGGATGGAGGAGGCAGGAGACAGGCTTCTGGGTGGCAATGAATGAATGCTTTGAAAGGGAGGAATGAAGTGAAGAGGGAGGGCTTGCAGGAACTGGAAAGGAGGACAGTGAAAGTTAGGAAGCTGGCAGCAGGAGCAGAGGTCTAGGACCATGAGGACATGCTCTCTCTTGGGCTAGCCTCCCTATCCTCTGCTGCCAGTAAACATCTGTTAAAACCCACAGGAAATGTGTGTTTCTTGTCTCCCTTTCACTGTTGGTTCATTCTGCAAAAAGTATCTCAGCTCTGCTGCAAACTTCAGCCAGGGAGAGATGTGCTGTGGCTGCAAGGGGGTCATGTTCTTCCAGCAAGCCAAGCTGGGGTCACCCTGTTTCCACCTCCTGGCATTTCAGGACAAAAAGGAGGCGATTTTTTTCCAAGGAAGGGATTGCATGAAAAACCAGACTTATTTTAAAAGGGTATCCTGGTGACAAATTCGGGCATTTTCCAGCTGGGAAATACTAGAAAGGATGTTGTTTGCGCTCTCATATTGGAAGACAGTAGTAAAGCAGAAACTAGTATATGAGTGGTAAGTAAGGTGGGGATATATCAGGGGTAATTTCATGGTTAAAGTTCTTATTTAATATTCATGGCAAAAAATGATTCCACCCATTGCCTGTGCCACAACGCTGCTAATTAATGCTGGGTCCTAGGTTTCCAAAATTATTTGATTTGAGCTTAAAAGGTATTATAAAAGTGTTCCACACATAGGAGAATCAGATCCTGACTGCTGCAAGACCTGCAACTTTCTGGGCATTCAGTTTCTCGTCTTAAACTGTGAATAGTTATATTGCAGTCTTATGGGTGACAGGTTTCATGGGACGACATTTCAGCCTCTCTTGGCGTTAGAAATGATCTGCGTATGCAAGGACAGCTGAGTGTAATAAAGTGCATAGATTTACATATATCCGTGTATATATATGTATACATGCATGTATGCTTATGCCATATATAACATACATACACTAAATCATAAACTATACTATCCCATCCATAAAAGTCTGTGTGAAAAAAGGGATTTTGTCATAATAATACCGTGATTGCATTTGGCACATTTCGATACCCTTATTGATGGACACAAGGAAATTAGATTGAACAGGGAAATGTATTACAATCTCAACACCAGAGGGAGCCCATCTGGGATGTCATCCACTTAACAGCAAAGGCAGTAGACTTTATTCTGAGTACATCCTCCAAATATTTCTTTTTAATCCGTGTCATGTATTTGTGTGTACGTGCGCACACTCACACTGAGCTTGTATCAATCACCACAGATCCACACCACTCACATGCATGTGTGTATGTGTGTGTGTAACCAAAGTTGTGTGATGTAGTATGCTTTATGCTTTTTGTTTTGATTTTGTTATTTAATTCATAATTCAGTTGAGATCTGAGATACAAATGCTAAGTAGTTTTTTGGCTTGATGTCATACAAAGTTTTAACACAATGCTTTTCCTTATGGCCTCCCGCCAATGTGTATGCCTTGCACGTCATTTGTGGATGCTCTCAGGAAAGAATGTGCAAAATTGCATTTATTTTTTGGCATTATGGTTGTATGAAAGCTACTTTAATGTTCATTCTAGGCCAGCAATTCAAGAAAAAAAAAAAAAAAAAGTAATACTACTTGAATTTTATAAACAAGAGTTTAAACAGGGCTGTTTTATGTTATTGTTACTTACATTTTACAATGAAGAGGCAACATACTGGTCATCAGAAGTCAAACTCAACTTTTGCTTTCTCACAAATATGTAAGTTACACATATGCTGAAAGCTTTTTTCACTGTTGAACCCAACTGCTTCTGAGAACAGAAACGTAAAATGCAGTAAAGTACTGTATGCAACTCTCAGTTAGTTAGAAGTTTTGCCGTTGGTTTCAGAAGAAATAGGATGAAGTACAAGTGTGAAAGACTATATGTTGGGCAAAAATTACCTAGACTGTAAGTAAATGTTTAGGGGCATTGGCTTAGTTTTAACTTTGCAGATGTGAAATGCCTGTCAGTAGCAGCTTTCCGCCTGATGTTCTTTGTAGTATTACATGAAAAATATGGTTCTAGCAACCACTCTTTCTACATAAATAATTGAGTGTTCTAGTAGTTCAAAAGGAAGATGGATGGAAGCATAAATGCCTTGGCTGTGTTGATTCATTTCAAGATCTGACAATTAGTGTTTGGGAGTTAGATGTGGACCTCAGTCTGGATATACCTTCTCCATTGCAGAAACCTCCCTCAAAGGCCACAGCAGCAGCTGACTTGTTCCTGCATTTCTTGTTCCTGTCATGACTGGTAGCATAAAGAATGCAATCATTGCTGAGAAACATCACTGCAGATGCTAGTGATAGGTGAAATTTTGGGATAAGTTTGATAACTAAAAGGTATAAAAATTCAAAAACTTGGTCCTCACAGCTTTGTCCTGGCAAACTCTTGTCTAAAAGGAAAAGAGAAAAAAGTGTCCAGGATCTTTGGGTTAAAGCTCTATAATGCATCTCTATTTACAACCCAAAGGGATCAGCACCTTCTCATCTTTGGGTTTTGGCTGGCGCAAAGGAACATTGCTGTAAAAAACAACAACAAAAAAGCAAAGAGAGGCTGCCCTAGTTTATAGCTGTCTGCAGGCTTCTTTGCAACTTGAAAGCAGGCAGGGCTCATAGCTTTCCTACATGCATTTCTTCTTCTTTCCAATCCATCCCTTGTTAGAAACCAAGGCTTAAAGGAAAGAAAGGGGATGGCTTGAGGTGATCCCAGTCACAGTTAGTTCATTCTCCTCCCAAGTAGCCTAAAGAATCCACACCACAAATGAAGGCTAATAACAATATCAGTTTTGTCTGGTGACATTGATATGATGAATACCTGCAAAAATTGCAATAAATATTGAGGTCTGAGAAATACATTGAGTGGTATATGAAATGAGGTGTCCTTTGAAAACAGGGAATGACAGAAAGCACTGAGGTAGAGTGGACCATTGTCCTGGAGAAGAACAGATGATGTGCTAGGATGTCTATTAATCTTTACCTCTATCAATAGGCATTTATTCAATTGGTTTGGAAGTGATTTTTAAATGTGAATATAATTAATTATATCAGAAGAGTGAAGGAGGTAAGCAAGCATTTTGCTTAAGTACAGCCTAGTACTAGTGATTATAAGATTGGATAGCTGTGCTAACTTGAGATTTTAAGCTACAAACACTGAGTTTAGATTTTCCTGTAAACAGAAGAAAATTTCAGCTCGAGTAATGTCAGGTATACATAAAGTCAGAGGAAAATATCTTTGGTTATACCAGTTGAAGAAATGATTGGAATATTTTTGTGTAGTATGGAAAGGACCAAGATTTTTTTATTTTTTTTTTTAATCTAAAAACATTCCTGCATCTGGTAACTTTAGTTTTCATTACTTCAAGTGAGGTATTTTCAATAATAGTTGAAAGTGAAGATTCATGCTAAAAGAAATCTTATGGGAATGTTTGTTATTGTCTCATTTTCTAAGTACTTATAATCAAAAGGATTTGGAGTCAAATGAAAAGCTTTGGGTGCTTCTTCTGAATTTCCAAGCTGGATATGCATGTCATTTTAAATAATATTATTACTTTGATCTTCTTAATGTTTGATAGTTTTACAGTTTTTTAGCTTCCTGTCCACCAGACTTCTTTCTTAAGTGGCTATTGCTGCTTTCTGTGTAGCTTTACACTAGGTTCTTTGAGCAAACAGTTTAAAATCTCTCTAATCAATACAATGTTAAAGATTTTGCAGTCTTTCAAGAAAAGGAGAGACTTTTACTAAGAGAAAAACCACCAACAACAAATAAACAACAACAACAAAAAACACCATCACTGATGGTTTTTAAGAACCCATTGAACAAGCAGGAGCCAGTAGTGCCACCTGTATTTAGGCAGGGAAGTGTTGCAGGCAATCTCTGGAGATCCCTTTGATTCTTTAAATACTTTCAATTGCTTTAAAATATAAATAAAAAGTTACAGCCCATTAATTAATTAATTTATAAGTATTTTTTTTTTTTTAAACAGACATCATTTCTAGAATTCAGTAGGATAGCTAAAAATTTGTTTGGATGCACATCATGTTGCTACATTGCATGTGTTTGTTTGTTTTAAATAACTGCCGAAGAAAATCTTTCCCTTGGTATTTTTGTTTAATGATGTTGACACCCCCATTAAGTCCTTTGTTATTGTGCCAAAGGATCAACCTTTGGTAATCAAACACAAAGCAGCAGAGGTTTTGTTTTCACTCAGTCTTTACTGTTCTTTACCAGGTGTTTGCAAGTTGGACAGTACAGGAAGGCAGGCCAAGAAGGCCTAAAAGCCTCTCAATTCTGGATACAGAAACAGCAATGAAACACAACCTGAGAGATTGTTATGTGCTGTAATAACAGTTAAGCACATAAACAGCCTTCCAGGCTTCTTGTACGAGAGTTCAGGTCATACTGAATCAAGAGCAGGCCAGCAAGAGAGGATGCACTAGCCATTAGCAAAAAAGGGAGTTAACAAGTGATGAAGTCAGGAATGTGCTGATGTCTCTAAGTGGAATGAGGGGGATAAAGTGTGGGAAGCCACAGCTTCGCAGAGATGAAGCCACTGTTGAGTTAATTAATTGGGGTGGGATGTCTGCACACTGAGGGGAGGAAGGGAGCTTCATTTGGTATGTGTCTGAGTTTTAAGCAGCAGTTACAAGGGATTGTGGAGCTTGGGGAAGGACAGAAGAAGTGTCGGGCACAGCTCACGCTGGCAAGGAGCCAAATAAACTTGTCAGATATTTGTGAAAATAGGCTGCAGCTGCTAAGGCTGGAAGAGCTTCACTGTGCAAGCAGCACGCTGGGCCTGAGTGAGACCCTGAGCTGGCTGCCTCCTGGCCTGACATGTCAGATGGGATGCCTTCTGAGGAGAAGCCACGTGCCTGTTCCAATGTGCTTGCAGAGTTAGAATATGCCTCTTCCCTCCACCTTTTGGCTGTGCCCCAACATCCAAGTAAGCAGTTTCTGTCTAAAGACAAAGCAAAGGAGTTAACTGCGATGAGCCCTAATATCAAGGAGTAGAGCTGACTGCTTTGTTTGACCAAAAAGTAGTGGATGCTTGCCTTGCACACAAGTGTAGTGTTGAAAGGCTTTGAATGTTCTTTCAGTCTTATACTCTTTCTCCTTCCTCCTCTTCCCTTTCTCTCCTAAACCTTCAGAAACTTTGCACTGATAATCTATAAACTTTATCCCAGAGCTTAATTTTAGTGATATTCCTAGTAAGTTTTTGGGAAAAGAAAAGAGTATTTTCAAAACTGATTTATCCAGAAATCTGACTACCTATCTATATATATAGATATATATTTAAAAATAAATCTGTCCATAGAATTACTTGGATTAACAGTCTTAAATGTATATCGTATCATTCACCTCAATATTGTATTGTAGTTTATTTTATTGTAGCGTACTGGAATGTTGGGAAGGAAGGGATGATCTGGGGAGACAAGAAAGTCATGAAGATATTTTTTTTTCTTGTGGTCTGCTTTAATAATATCTGGAAAACAAAATAATTATAGATGACATGACTTTGACTTTTAAAAATTTTATATTGATTTTTTTTTTTTTTTTTAGCTATTAATGTCCAATCTTTAACATTTTTAGATGGAAATATTATTTTGGAGAAGTTCCAATATGTTTTCCTGGTCTCAGGTAAGCGCCACTAAAGCACAAGTTTTAACCTTCCTTCTATCAAAAAATATCTGTTGATTTTCAAGAGAAATAAGAAAGTGAAGGGTGTTAGGCTGTTTTTGCTTTTTCACTCACTAGTTTAGTCCAAGATATTAAAGTAAAGTGGCATCAAGGTTCTAAAAACAGGTATCTGTATGCAACATTCATTTTGTGCAAGTCTGGATGTGCTTTCATAGGTGGCTCTGCTCATCCTAAGGGTTCACATCTCTTGATTGCCCCTGTGAGCAGTTTGATAGATACTCACCCTGTAGAAAAAGAACAAAGTGAACTGAAGGCAAAGGAAAGGAATATTTTCCCATTTTTAAAATACGAAGTAAGCACAAAGTAAGTCAAAGGGAGGGTTGAATTCTGCTGTTATTCAGTGGTCACATATTGCAGCTATTTATGAACATTTTACAAAACCCTAAGTATATATCAGGAACTTTACAGACTGTGGAGATGAGTCCTGACATTGGACCCTCAGCTGGGATACATCAGAATACCTGATTTACACCAGCTTACTTTTGGATGAGACTCAGATGTTTCACCTCAAACCTTTGTCTGGCCCTGAGAGCTACTTTGTACATTTATAAACTTATCTAAATGTGACTAATGACATTTCCACATGTCCATCATCGTATGCGTTCCTTCTCTCTTTCAAACCTGCTCAAGGTGGAGGAGGGGAAAATATAGGAGAAAGGCTGCCTGCCTTTTTTGTCTAATCTGCAGAGGGGCACAGTCAGGAGAATGTGGCTAAACTTCTCTGACCTTCTTCAGAATGGAAAATAAAAGAGGATCTGGATGCAGGAGCATCTGCATTCACTTTTCCTTTTCCTTTTTCCTTTTCGTTTTCCTTTTCGTTTTATCCTTGAACTGAAGGACTGATGTTTTTATCTCCATTTTCCCCTCCACTCCATCATGCAAAGAGTTATTCCAAAATCACTTGGCAACCATGAGACAAGCTATTTCCTAACCCTCAAAATAACTCTTGTTTTGAATAGTTCCCAACTACTTAAAAATGCGTCCACATGTATGTATGTTTTGCATGGGAAAGAAAACTTATAACAGAAATAAATACTCACAGTTAATATCTACTAAAATCCTGTTGCAACCATTATTATTATTTAATTTGGACTGGTTCTGTGTAGAGCCCTAAGCATTAATCAACATTTAATTGTGATATAAACTGTACAAGCACTAAAGAAACGGGCAGTCCTAATCCCATATTTTTGCCATGTAGGCAGAAAGGGTTAGTTTTGTAGACCCCAAGTTCAAGCAGGGAAGGGAATATTTTTCCTTGCTAAAGTTTGAAAAAGCCTTTTAAACACTTCTGGCTGTGTTCATGTGTAGTCACATGAACAGATACACCAAGGTTGACCTATACCATACAAAATAAAATTATGGGGATACAAGTTGTCCAGTTTGTCTTGGCAACCTTGCTTCACTAAGTAATGAAGGGGCAGTGTATATTGTTGTGCAATTCTGGAGATACTGACTGGTATTCTTTATCTTCTCTTGGACTACCTGAGCCCAGTCTTGATGTGATGTTTCTTCCAGGCGTTGGTCAATAATTATCTAGTAATTTCATTTATTCTACAGTCATACCTTATCCTTGCCATTTTCATGAAAAGGGAGACAACTTTGGTACTCGTCTCTGAAAAATTATCAGAGGCATTACAGCAGAAGAAATGACACTGGTAAAGCAGACCCTGGAAAAGAAAAAACATCTGTACTTTGCAAGAACAGCCTCAATTTCCAATTGAGGCTCATGTTTTTGAATCCATACATATGTTTTCTTGTCTTTTCTGATGAACAAGAATTACGGAGAACCCCACCTATGCTTCCATAAAATGCCTCCCCTCTTCAGAGCAATAAGTGAAGGAGAGAAAATCATTGGTAGGAAACGATGATGTGATAAAAAGCTGCTGAAATTTCACATTTCGCAACTAATTACTATTTATTTCTCCTTAACCTGGCTCCTTCTACTTAAAGACAGTCCGAGGACTCCAAATCTTTTCTCTCTTTCCAAGTGGAGCTGTGGAAAGCTGTTGTTGTTCTCCTTGTTAATGTCTGAGTCCTAGCACCCTTTTTTGAATCCTGAAGAATTTCAAGAACTCCACACTGTTCAAGGAGAAAGGGACTTCTGCATGTTTTAGGGTGTCCTTACAGGCACATTTGAAAATTAGCCTTATTATTGAGTTCAGCAGAGATCCAGCCTATAGATAATTAGTTTCTCTTTATCTGCTTCCATTCAAATGACAAATAAAAGTACTTGTGTTATGCAACTGTTTTCTAATGATTTGCTAAGGTTATTTCAAGTTAAAACACAATGTAAGGTAGAGTTAACTAAGTAAAATAACAGGCCAGGAAAAGCAGTATGTGATAAGCACGTATTTTACTGTGATGCATCAATGGAAAGGAAAAGTTGAACCATTTGATCTTTGGAGGTCTGTTCCAACCTGAACTGTCTCATCCTGTCAGATTGTCTCCAAAATATAATGCCCATTTAATGATTTTTTTTTCAATAGTTCTCAGAAGCCAGCACCTCTACTTGCCCTTGCCTTTCCCTTGTTTTCCAGCACTGTAAGTACAGCAGCAAACCCACTCCCCTGTCTGGACATAACTTGGGCAAGGATTGGATACTTAAGGAAGATAACAGATTTGATGAAGAAATTCAGAAACACAAAACTGACAAATGAAATAAACAAGTTTATCGTATTTCCTGCATAAGAGCATAAAAAAGAAAGTTTAAAAGGAAACAACTTTCAAGCAACAGAACATGTAAAAACATGTGATTTAAATTAGTTTACTAAGTAAGATTTAAATATAGGCTTTTATGTTGGCTGGATGATATCTACCCAGTCCTTTAAAGATTCTGGACCATTTTCTTCAATGACAGAAATGATTTAACTTTATTAAAAACTTTATAATGTTAGTTAAACAAACTGAAATATGACAAAAGAGATAAAAAGAACAAAAAGAAAACCCCCAGAACTTAAATCCATCAACAGCCAGCAAAGAAGCTTCAGACTATCACTCAGTCTAATCCATTAAAACTAACATCAAAATAAGTGAGAAATTAAGCAATACAGCTATCAAACCAAGACTAGGCCAATTATCAGTCTCCCTTCTTTGAACTCAGTTCTGGTTATGATGATTTTGCCTTCTGGAACTGCATCAAGCAGTGGTATTACATGACAGACACCAAGAGAAAACTCTTGATGAGCAGAATTCGCTTTCATTTCCCAGAAGCAGTAATTTCAAAACCCCATAGACTACAAATACAAGACATAAAAGAGGCCCTTTTTCAGTCCATCTTAGATTGTGAAGTATAGAGGAACTTAGCATGCATCTTTTCCTATTCCAGCTACATTAAGGGAAATGGGGTCTGCCCTTGCTGTCCCCCAGCTGCTCATAACAACTCTTCTACTAGAAAGAATGCTTTTTTCAGAACTTCTCGTGACCCATCTTATGTGACCACTTCCCATGAAATAGGCTAACTTAACAATGATGCATATTTGAAACTACTAATTTTATTTTGGCTGTCCTAACCAGTTCTGGGTTAGGAGACTTCACTGTACAGCTTGCACCCTCCTATGTAGGACTGAGCATTGTTAGTGAGTTGATGGCAAAGATGTGAGACTAGGTTGGAACTGCCATCTCTGTAGGGAACAGCTGAAACTGTTCTGAAGCTGAACGTTGACTAACTGCAATATTATCTGTTTTGATGAGGATTTTGACTGACCCTGATACAGACCTGCAAAAATTTCACAACAAAACTTTAACAATTTAAAAAGACTGGGAGACTTCCCAGCTAGAGATAAATCAATAGCTAAAAGAAATCCAGAAGGCAAAACAAGAAGGAAGGAAAAATATGCAGTTCATGAACTCTGTCTTTCACAGTAGTTGAGATTCTTTTAAAATGTATCTTGGGCAAAAAAGTGACAATGCTGGCAAGTGCTTTCTGCTGTTGGGCCTACTACAAGTGAAGAGAGATTGGGCAGCTGTTGACACAGTCCTTTTAGTGATACTTTGAACTTCTTTTCCCCAGGATGTCTGTGAAGAGACTGGGTGACAGCAGTGTTCCTTGGCTAAGGGTCTTCTTGGCCTTGTCCTTTGTCTCTTACAAAGAAGCCCTCGGTCTGCTTGGCCAGAAGTTCCTGCAGACCTATGGACAAATCTGTTCCAGTGGGACAATGTGGGAACTATGTAACTTTACCTAGTCAGGTTCAAATAAGATTTCTTTGGTTATTGCCTATTTTGGGCAAATTCCTACTGAATCAAAACTTAGGAAGATTTTCTCCTTTTATAGCTGAGCATATATATCTGTGATCTTTCCCTCCAAATAGTAAAAATGTAGTCACTGAACACCCCCGTTCCTGAAGGAGCCAAGAAGGTTTAATCTGAGTGACAAGGTCCAGGGATGATAGTACGATGCCAGGTTATGTAAGGTCCAACTCACATATCCAATTAAATAGAGGGCTTTTGTCAACAGCTGACCATTTAAGGTTCATTTATCAGCAAAGATAAAAGTTAGCAAACCAGAGAGCTGACAATCATCTTTCCATTTGGAACACAGCAATGCATCAGGCAGCTGATCTTCTGGAGTCTCCCTCAGTACAGAAAGGCTACTTTAAAATTTCTAAGACGAAATGCAGTTGAGAACAAATTTATCTCACCCTGGTGTATTATTGCTCTCACCATTTGTAATGTTCATTTCCTCTCCTGGAATCCTGATGTGCAGCAGCAGGTTATACAGTCCTGGCTTCTGTGAACCCATTGGCTTCACTTAGGATACACATCTTCATTTTCAACAATGTTGTCATGTTCCTTCCTAATCCAGGCCACTGTGTCTGCTTATTAACTAATAGGAGGTATTTCCTCAGGACAGTTCTTGTCTTCATTAGTATGTTTGCTGGTTTATCTCAGACCTGCCAAAATAAAGAATGCATAATAAATTTCAAAATAAAAGCCCTGGATTTTTTAAAACTTCCTCCTTGTAATGAAGAAGTAATGGCTATGTTCTTGACCTCTTATATTCTCTTTTGGAGGCACAGTTTGAACATGCCAAGAACTGGAACCAAAGCAGTCATTAACTAAGTAAGATTTAGTAACTTTAGCCCTTAAATGAGCTCAAAATATAACTTGCACTTTTGCCCCTCTTGTATCTGTCTTCCCCTCCAGGTGCCACACTTCTGTTTTGTGCCCAACAACTGAATGGGTCAGGCCAAAATTTAGCCCTTACTGGCAGTAATCTCAATAAAGGGTTCAGTGCAAAGACTCACATAGATAAAACAACAGGCAGCTTTTCATTTTTTGAATACTAAAGCTGGTGTGGTCACACTGTATAATAAAAAAGCAATGTTGAAATAAACTAAAGATGTCAATGAGAAAACTATGATAGTAACTGGGACATAAGGGGTTTTAAAGTGAAAATGTTAAAATAAGCTGTGACAGCTCAGCCCTGTAGCCTTTTTCTAAAAGGTGCTCATCTCACAGCCAACGGAAATGTTACCTGATTAAAGACTACACACTCATGTATGACATCAGTGGAGTTTTTGATATTTATAGTCCTGTAAATTATGGATATGCAGCCATCTATCTTTCCTGGAACAAATTCAAACCTGGCGTAAACTCTGCTAGACTTGCAGCTGGGTAGACTTGGCCCTTTTTCTCTTATACAGATCCTTCTCCAGAAAAGCACTTAACTCTTAAGAACAAGAATAATCTGATTAATTTTACTGGAACCTGCACATTTGAATTTAGGTGTGTATTAGACTTAAAGTGCCCCTTACAGGGATATGATCACTCAGTTTACTCTTAGTGATAATTAAAAATATAATTGTTCCTAATTGCATGTGAAACTTTCAGCTTTGAATGCAACCATTTTGTTTCTGTTTCACTCCGATACTAGCACAAAAAAGCAGCTAGATGTCTCACTAGAACAAACTGTGAAAAACTTTTCCCTTCCCAATCAAGATCGGTTAGAGGCTTTTGGTTACTAGCTATATATATATTTTTCCAATTCACAGCTTCAAGCTTCAGAATACTTCACAAAAATGTCACAGGGAGTGCCAGTTCTACAGGGTCAAAAATAAATGGTGCTGTCCCACTTCCATGTAGGTTTTTTTGAAAAAAAAAAAAAAAACCACAACCAACCAACCAACCAAAAAAAAAAAACCAACAAAAAACAGCACGTGGAAAAATCCCCTATTAACATTCACATTAGCCAGACTGAAATAATTTGGATTGTTTGACTTCTTCAGTCCATTTTGTACAGCATGTAACACAAGTAAGTGAAAATCTCTCTGAAAGGAGAGCAGTTACTGTTTTATGTGAAGTTCCATGCACTCACGATTGTTCTCAGAAATCTTTTTCAAAAGACCACTGGAGTTTTCCATCTTTCCATTGACTTCAACCAGTATTGCATCAGGTTTTAAACAATGGATGCAATTATGTCACTTCTTTACAAGTTAGGCAGCTTGCTCTTATTGACCTTTAAAAAATAAATATATGGGCATTAAACAACCTCATCCTAGAGTGTTGTGCTTCAGAATGGTTAATGAATAAAGAGCTTATCAGAATCTTTGTAACATATTAGAAACATTCTCCAGAATACCTATAAAATTAATTAGAGACTAATGACCTACACTGAAGCCTGATAAGATGCTAGCTCAGGGGAAAGTTGAGAAAAACACAATCCATCAGAGTCATGGAATTCAAGGGTTTGGAGAAGAAGTGCACTAAGCATATAGATAGACAGCATGACAGCATTTCTAAAAAAAATAAAAATATAGAAAGAGTGAAAGGAAAAATAGGTTTTCTCACAGAGAATAGAAAATGTCTTAGAATTTTTAATGCTGCATATATTCAAGATGAGAGCTTCAGCATAAAATTGTAGAGCCCATAGGCTATATCTATATTCCTAAGTAAAAGAGGATCAAGAATCAAAGTGGCACTCACTGACTTATGTCTGCCCTGCAAAGGGCTTACTTGGTCTGGAGTAGTCTAACCACACCTACACAACATTACTGTTGAGTTTTCTATGTGTTCCCTATGGCCATGGATGTATATGTTTATAATTTCAGGTGTCTGAAACATTCTGATGCTGATGATTCTTTAGACAATAAATGTGGGGGAAGGTGTGGTATATTTTGAGGCATTTAGGAGTGGTCCCTGGAGTGAATAGCTGACACAACTATACCAGGGCACAATCCTTTATAGAGCTTGCTAAAACCTAAATGAGGGGTTAGGCAAGGAATTAAGCAATGTGGATGATCAGGGGCCACTGCCTACCCACTGTTCCTACTGGTAGTTTAGTTTATAATCATAGAATCATTAAGGTTGGAAAAGACCTGTCTACGCATTCTTTCCAAGTCCACTAATAGCTGGGTGCCTGCAGTAAACTGCAAGCATAAATCTGTAACTGAGTAAATAAGAAAGACACCCCACCTCCACTTTTTTTTTTTTTTATTTATTTTATTTATTTATTTTTATATTTTTTTTTAATTTTAGCATAATTATGCTACTGTAAAAAGGAAGCATGTACGTTCATCAGCTGGTGTGGATGCAACTGAAATTGCACTGGTAGATATGACTGCAGCCTTTCTGTGCAGAATATATTAGGTGTGGAAATAAACCTTAGGCAGAGGGTCAAAATTCAGACTACATAACCCAAAAAGCTTCCTTAAAATAAGGGAATGGGGTGGTTCATTGGTCTTAGGCTGGTCCAGTTTAAAAAATTCATTACTTCTTTATGGAGCCAATATGGGAAGAAAGATTTATTAGCATTGATAATAGAAGTGTATGTCTGGAAGCAGACAGAAATGACAGGAATGAGTCCTGGGGGACCTCACTGTGACCTTTCCGTACATGAAGGGGACTTATGAAAAAGATGGGGAGCAACTCTTTGCTCAATTGAATAATGACAAGATGAGGGGGAATGGTTTTAAGCTAAAAGAAGGGGGATTTATATTGAAGGTTAGGAGGAAATTCTTCACTCAGAGGGTAGTGAGGCACTGGCACAGGTTGCCAGAGAAGCTGTGGATGTCCCATCCCTGGAGGTGTTCAAAATCTGGTTAGATCTGAGCAAACTGACATTGGTTATTTGGGAGCAGAGACGAGCACCTCCCTCTGCTCTTCCCCTCCTCAGGAGGTTGCAGAGAGAAATGAAGTCCCCTCTGAGCCTCCTCTTCTCCAGACTAGAGGACCCAAGTGCCCTCAGGCTCTCCTCACAGGACATGCCTTCTGGCCCTGTAACCAGCTTTGATGCCCACCTCTGAATGCTTTCAAGGACCTTAACAGCCATTTTTTATATTGTGGAGCCCAGAACTACTCACTATATTGCAGGTGAGGCCGCACCACTGCTGAATATAGTGGGACCTATATTTGACTGTCTGGCTGTGCTGTGCTTAATGCAACTCAAAATGCCATTTGGCTGCCAGGGCCCACTGCTGGCTTATGTTGAGCCTGATGTTAACCAGCATCCCCAGGTCCCTTTCTGCTGAACAGCTGCCCAGCCACTCATCTCCCAGCCTGTGCCTGTGCCCATGCCCAGAGTTGCTCTGTCCAGGGTGCAACATCCAGCATGTTCCTTTTATGAACTGCATGCCTCTGATAATTGCCCAAAGCTCCAGTCTGTCTACATGTGTTTGCAAGGCCTCTCATCCCTTTGGGGAATCAACAGAACCTCCCCATTTAGTATCATCAGCAAACTTGCTAAGGATGCATTCCAATCCCTCATCCAGATCATTGATAAAAAAGTTAAACAAGTCTGGCCCTAGAGCTGAGTCCTGGGGAACAACACTGGTGACCATTCCCAGCCAGATGTAGCCACATTCATTATGACACTTTGAGTGTTACCATTGGGCCAGTTCATCACCCAGCATAATGTGAACCTGTTTATCTCATAGTTGGACAACTAGTCCAGAAGGATGCTGTGAGGGACAATATCAAAAACCTTGATAAAATTCAAAAAAAATTATGCCCACTGCCTTCCCTTCATCCTCTAAGTGGGTGATCTTACCAGAGATCAAATTACTAAGGCAGGACCTTCCCTTGATGAAACCATAATTACTTTGTCAAATTTATCTTTGTACGGTTTTTGTTGTAGTTTTTGCTACTAATGAAAACTATTTTTACTGCAAGCTATCCCTATAATTGTGATTTTGGTAACAAAGCCAAACTTCATGATACAACTACCACAAACACAAGGTTGGCACCATTAAGAAGTGATGAAGTTAGACAGAACTGTGAAACAGATGCAGTTTTAAAGCCAAGTGTGGGGCATGATTTCAAAACACTGAAAATAAACAAACCCTCAACTAATAAAGCTGTCTATAACACCCATTTCCTCTTGGTATTTCCTGTTTCTAGCAGTAATGCTGGCTGGGCATAGAATGACTTCTTTCTGAGATTTGTGTCCCTTAGTCACATTGCTATTGTCAGTCCAACTGATCAAATTTTATTTTTGAGTTTTATTCTGTCACATTTTCTTTGTAGAGAGTGAGCAAACTCTTCAGGTAGGTAGGAGGGGAGCTGCTTTTCCTAATTTATGGAGTAAAAGTTTTGGTTTGCTTGTTTTGCTTTGTTTTCCTACATAGAACTTTTTCCCCAGAAAACACCAATTTTGAGGAGCAGCCATCTGCTGCTAAAGCAGAAAGGGTGATTACCAGAGCATGCAAATGAGAATACCCTGAAGGTGCTGTGACAGTAAGAGAATTCAGGTTGGTATAACAGAGACTCTGGTTGCACATACACGAAACCAAAATGGGAGAAAGCAACAGTCCTCTTCTGCAAAGGTCTCAGTATAGGTTTTATGCTGTCCTCTAATACTCTTTAGAAACTGAATCCCTATATACCTGAACATAATGGGAGTTCATTTACTTTTGCAAGTTGGGTTTTTATTTTTCCCTTCTCTGTCACAAATGCATTCAATAAATGAAAGGGCACACTCACACTGCCAATTTTCACAGTTATGATTAAATCTTCACACAGCCTCCAGCACAGATCCAGGACCCATTTCCTAGGACATGAAGCAAACAATGTTTGCTCTAGTGCATTGCAAATATAAGTAGTTAATGCACAAAAGCATTGACTTTGAGTTTTGACTGAATTTTGACCTTTTTCTCCACAAACAAATATACATAGCATAGTGCAGGAACTACCAGTAAGTACAGAGGTGCCTTTGATGAGACTTGTTATGCAGACGAAATTTCTTAAGGGAAAGTAATATGTGAATAAGAATTCCTGACAGCCAGCATTTGAAAAGGTGATTGATTTTTGTCATATGCTATTTCACCTATTTCATCAGCTTGAGAAAAGCTATTTGGCCAAATTCATATTTCTAATATAAATTCCAGCTACCATATTAGGAAAGATATTGGGTCATTGATTAATTGATTTTATATTCCTTAGACTGCTCTGAGGAAAAGGTTTTGGTTTGGAAGATATGTATTCTGATGCTGAAAGAAACAAAATGCATAAGTTCCAGTTTCTAACTGTCTGCTTCTTATTTTGGCATAAAATAATACTAAGAAAAAGACTATGCACTGGCCAAACCATGTGATTATCTTTCTTAAGCTGAAATAAGTTCCTTGTGTAAATTCCCATCTGCTAAAGCAAATGGTAAAAATCTTTTGATTAGAAGAGAGCCAAAATTCACTCCTGACCTTTTTAGATGATTATTGCTATAAATAGATTAAATGTGACCTTTTTCATGTTTTAATTGTCAGGATATTGAGACTGCAGTTTTGGAATCTGCTCTGTGTCCGGATGCCTGGAAAAGTCTGAATCCTGCTAAAGCTTCACAGTCCCAAGCATGTAGATAGCAAAGGGCCAGGACTCAAGCCCCTGGGTTCAATTTGCGTAGCAGCTTCTCCCACACGCAGCTGCTCTGACACCAGCAGTAAGGGTTGCAAAACCTCACCCAAATGAGATTTCTGGCTATTTTGTGGGAGTTAATTAATTCTATCCTCTGATTTCTTTCACTGGTTTCAATTTTCAACAGTTACTATTTTGTGCTTTTTGCTCCAAAAAATCTGTGTTCTGGAAATTCTGTTTATATTTGAACTCTTTCAGAGAACAGCCAGAACCCTCGATGCTTGCTTCTTCCATGCAACAACTGGGTACAATGACTGCACAGCAGTGCAGTCTGCTTCCAGGTTGAGGGTGTAATGATGAAATATGCTTTGCTAGAAGATGCCCTCTCCCCGGCACCTCTGGTATTCATTCAGAATGTCAGAAAAATTCAAACTGCTTTCAAACCCACTTTACTCTCACTTACTGGACCAGCCTCCTCAGAACTTGTGCAGATAGTCTGTGAGCATGGTTTTGTTAAGGATACTTGAGAACCAAACCCCTAGGAGAGACAGGGTCAACTTTTGGCCAGTTGCTGAAGACTACTGAGTACTTTTTGAGGCATGCTTACACCAGGTACTGCAGATCCTCCATCTGGATACAAAGGAATTGTTACGTTACCTGGAGCAGTGCAACTCCATATAATTAGACTAGGTGGGGTTCCTGGAGACTCAGTTTACCCACAGTGATCTAATGAGGTTTAAATGGTGTGGCTGTACAGATTGCAGTTCTGGAACTAGTACAGTCAGCTCTGCAGGCATCTCTGTATTGACTGCACAGTGTTGATAGCCCCTTAATTGTTTCTTTTATTAAATATAAAAATAATTATAAACAGTAAAGGGATACTTTTATAAGTGAGAAATTCAACAGTGTCAAAAGTAGAGTCAGATGAGTCACTGAGTACTGGTACATATGTACATCACTCCCTGTGACCTGCTGCTCCTGCAGCATGGATGCTTGGGGCAGCCTATCACAAGTGTGTGCTTAACACTAAGAAACAGAGAAATCTGTATTGCAGATTGTTTTGATGCTTGTTGCAAGAGCTGCAACATAATAGCATAATGCAAGAACTTTCCTTCTCATTTGTGCTCTCTAAACAGACTTTTCCTTGTCTCCATCCCTTGCAAGGTACCACCTTTCCTGAACTTAACATCACATCCTGTCAATTGAAAACTTACTGGTAAGACCAGCTGAACAGTTCACAAGTCAGAAAAATGTCAGCATCTTGGTCTAAAGATTTTTCAGTAACCCATTCTTGGGGGCAACTGCAAGCATACGACTGCCAGCAGAGATTTAACTGAGGTCCTAGCCACGTTAAAGGTTTCTGGCTCTTCTCTTCAGTAGGTTGTGAACTATCATCTCCTTCTGTCACATATACTCACCTGCATTTACATTTGGGTACAACACAGGCTAGTATACCAATGGAAGTCACTTCAAATTAAGACTCTCAGTCTTTTCTGGCTCTATAGTATAAGTTCCAATGTAAAATGTACAGAACACCCACGTAACCCATGGCTTTTAGATCTCAAAGTAAATGTTTTCACATAATCATGGATTGCATCCAAGCAAATGTCTGTAAGATGACATTTCTGGAAGCTTTTGCATCTTTACATTATATTTAGTTTACACAATATACTGTACAACTGGAAAAAATGGCCATATGAGCCAGACCAACATTTGACCTCTCGTAGAGTGCCTTTGAGAACAGGCTATTTCTCTACCCTCCTCTATGCTAACACCTTTTACATCAGACAATTTCCAAATCAGGAATTTCTTTGAAGTTTCTGGTCTTTCTTCCATAGTTTACTTTTCAAAACATCACAAGGCCAGTGGAATTTTTGTATTCATGTGCTGGGGGCCCCCATGCAACTGAGCCTGGATCAGAGTTTCTCTCTTCTTTATATCCACCTTATTTCTCTCTCTCTGATGCAGTCCTGTTTCAGTCTGAGTCACTGGGAGACCCTAGAGTTTCTGTATGGAGTTGAAGCCTGGACATCCTGGCCCTCACGTCATGCAGCTGTCCCTAAGGGACGGTCCACCGTATTTCTCAACAGAGCTCACCACAGCCATCTTGCTGAAGCACCTTCAGTGTAAAGAGAAAGGGGCTGCTTGTCCCTCTGAAGGCCCCCAATTCTGCATGAAAGTGATCCAAAAATGTTTAGGGGAAGGGAACCAACACATTCTTGCTGGAAATGTATCAAAGGGCAAAATCCAGCACCTTATATCATCTGGCTTACTAATACTACATGCTGTTTCCAGGTCTTCTGTCAAAATAGGCGGTGAGCTGTTTTGTTTGTGGGAACTGCTATGAAGAGTGTATGACAGGAGAAAATAATTTCTTTTTGACTGCCTCTGTCTATCCTGTGGAGTCTGATCCAAAGCCCACTGCAGACATGGGCAGAGCTGCCAGAGGGACTTGAATGTTTTTGGATCATGTTCAGCATATTTACACATCAAAAAAAAAAAAAAAGAAAAGAAAAAAAAAAAAAAGAATTTTTATTTCACTAGTCTTATAGAAATTGCTATGATGCCATCTGGGAACACAGAGAGGGAATGTCTGTTTTCTGAGTATAAGTGAAGAGGTTTTGTTTGCTTGTTTGTTTTAGGATACTATGAAATCCAAAGATGCGGAAAGAGCCAGTTTTCTCTCTGCTCAGATATCTGAAAGCACAGCTTATCTTTGGTTTTGAGCTTTTATCTTTTGCTTTTCATTTTCCCCGCTATATTTCTCAAATATATTGTTTTGCCAGTGTAATCAGAGAAACAGAGCAGAGATCTTTGTCATTTACAGCTTTTTTTTTTTTTTTTTTTTTTTTTTTTTTTTTTTTCCCCACACACATTACTACCCAGCTTGCACAAAAAGACAAGATGTCTGTTTGAATGGCAACTATGATTTGTTTCGCTTGAAGGAAGAAAAACAAGAAGTAGGAAAACATGAATGGGACAGCAAGTGGCAGATATGAGAATGCAAGTGACACAGAGTAAAAACAAAACAAAACACCTAATGCAACAAGTAAAGTTGTTAACTTTTTAAGAAATAAATTCATTATAGTACTACCCAGAATAAAATGGTGAGTACTGAATCCAGAATAAGGTCATCTTCACTTAGTTTCTCCATCAGATCTTCACATATCCTCCCTTTGCTCGTACCTGCAAAATGATACTTTTTGAAATGAACACTACCTTTTGGTATTAATCCTTGTTTTGTCCATACCTGTTCATTGCCAAACTCAGCCATGCTTCACAGGGTGGCTGTGAAAAATATCCCAAGAACCAAGGGATTTTGTCCACATCCTCACCTGAAACACACCAGCAGATTTCCCAAACACAGCTGATTCAGATGTGTAATTCTGATCACATGCTCCGATATTTATGCTTCAATTATGAACTTAGGACAGGAATGGCTTGCTGAAGATTTGTGCTTCGAACAGCAAAGAAGCATAGTCTGGATGCTAGATGCATCCAGGCCTAACCTGGTCTAATACTAGATTGTGAGTGTAGAAATCTGACCCACTTTTGCGGTTAAGTAAATTTGCACTGATGGAGTAAACAGAACTAAAATACTCCCTTCTTTCTCCAGCAGGACAAACCATGTGAAGGCAACAATGGTGCTGCTTCTGTACGTGCTCCAGCTGCGCAGATAGAGAAGATCCAGGAGTGGCTGAGAGAACAAAGGTTTGTGTTGTGAAGTGGGCTCTCACGTGGGTTCTTTGATGTCCCACCAGAGCCAAGGTCAAGAGTCAGCCTTGTCCTCAGGAACAGTATAAATGCTTTTTTTTTTTTTTCTCTATCTAGACTCCTATTTTCATGAAACATGTTTTTATTTGAATTTTTTAATCTGTGTGACTGCTGTTCTACAGTCAATTTTGGTTACAATTGAACAAGATGATCAACAGCTAAGGGCAAGAGGGTAGCAGAGGCACACACACACATATGTACATACACAGAAAAGCTGCATGTGGTATGATGTTGTAAGCCTCTTCATAAAGACTGACAAAAAAATGGCCTTTGCTGCCGAAGATTAGAGATCTAGCATCTCACACAGCAAAAGGCTTACTCTAGCAAGGAAGCTAGAGTATAACAGTAATTATTCTCTGTTTCTTCACCAATTAATGCATAAATTAAAAAACCTGTTTGAAAATTTTAAAAAGCAAATCTAGCAAGTCTTTCAAAAAGAACACCACAGAATATAGTGTTTGTGACACTAGTCTCAGTCAAGACAGAGCTTTTAATAAAATGAAGTATTTATAAACTGCCATATAAACTGATAAGTCTATATGATTTTATGCACCATAATTGCTCTTTGTGACATCCTAGGGAACACAGAAGGGAACATGAAGTTTCCCATCAAGCTATTTGTCAGTGTAAGTGAACATTTAACAGAAAAATAAAATAATTAATAACCTTTAAAACAAGCTTAAAAACTTGAAAGTAATGGGTGCGTTTAAAAACTTCAGGAGTGGGTTCTTTATGGGAACTCAGAATGAAAAAAATGTTTGGAGTAAAGTCAAAATGTTATGAGCAGTGCTCTGCAGTAATGACACATATCAGCAGTATTTGTAACCAGAAGAACAATGTGATAAATTTTAATCGCAAGGGACTGGGCTTTGTGGGAAGTGCCTAATACACAGACATCCTTTATAGGTTTCCAGTTATGACCTATGTCTAAAAGACATTTTAATGATAACTAAAGAAAGTAGATGGATTGTCTTCCCAGAGTGTTGAAGGTCCTGCTTGTTGTCATCCGCAGCTTCTATAAAGACCAGAGATTTTCAAAGGTACTCTTCTGTCCTGCTATCAGCACGCAATACCGCAAGGATGGGACTATCTAAGATAAAACATGCCAGAGACATGTACTCCTCAGGATTTCCTGTGGGAGTCTGACCGAAAGAAGGCAATATTAATAAATATAAATTCTGGAACATTATTATCACCAGAACCGTGTCATGCAGTTTACCCTTGAATTCTTATAACCTCTCCAGTTTCTCAGGCAGTTCAAACATTTAACTGCAACTGGTAAGAGTGTTAGACCTCCCCACTGGGACAATTGTTTTCAATTACATTAAAGGCTCAAAGACTTTGATAGACATGCCAAAGCAAGGAGTTTAGCTTGCTGAATGTTTTAACTCTTTGAACTGATGTGGGATCTGGGAGTCCCCTTGCTCTTGGCCCTTAAAAATTCTTAAAAACTAGATGCAATCTGGAAGCAGATTACTGCCAGAAATATGTAATGGTCCTCCCTTTGAGGATGCTGTTGCCTTTTTTATTTTCACTTTCTTGGAAGTGGTGGTCAGAGGGAGCACAACGAACACATTGTTTTTCCTGAGCAGGATGAACTAGGCTGGAGAGAAAAGTCCCAGTCAACTACAAACTTCATCAAATACTTAAGGTGAATTCACCTATTTTTTTTAGCTCTTCAGAGCTGTCTTTAATTTCTGTGCTCCTCATTAGGGGCATTTCTTGGCAGAGAAATGAAAATGCCAGTGCTTGGCAGTTGAAATGCTGTTCCTAGAAGGACAGAGAAACAGGGAGTAAAATAATTAAAATAAAATAATAATAATTTAAAAATGCTGATCTTCCAGGATTCTTTGGCCAAAGCCTGTCATACCATATGATGTAGCATATAATATCATTCTGCCTGTGGGAACTTATAGGATGCTGTCTCTTCAAGGTTTGTTTTTTTCTGAAATTGCTCTAAGTACTTCACTTTACACAACCATTTGGGCACTGCTGCTGCTGCTGACTAACACTCAGGTCTGTCTAAATTGATGGTTGTGTTGGAAAGTCAAGTAAACACTTTGTTCCATACCAATCCTTCCTTACAGTAATTTTTTATTAATGTATGGGCAGTGGCAGTACTGTGATCTTGCATGCTTTGGGGTAGTTGCCACTGGCTACAACTATTCCCCTTCTTTTCCAATTCAGGACAAACAACAAATGGCAAATAACAAAAGTAGTTCGCATCAAGTCATGCTAACTCAGTGGAACAGTAGCTTCTAGACTGGAAATGGTTTAAAAGGCAGCTGTGAGTGGGTGGATCACACTTTAACATTGTATCTTAGCTTTGTTGAGAATATTTTTCTTCATCATTTCCAAGGAAAGAACTGATTAAATCTCTGCACAAGTACATTTGCAACAGACTTTGTCCTGCTCATTCCAAATGGAAAACTAGAGCCTGCATTTTGGGCAATGTGGTAGTTCTGTTGTTCAAATCAGAGCATGCTGTTCTTTTTGATGAAATGAGCAGCAGAAAGCAACAAAAAGCTTAGCTTTAAATTAATATAATATAAATAAATGCTTTCAGAAAGGAAACTTTCATGATTTTTGCTTTCACAAAGATCCTATGAACTCTATAAAACATAAACAATACCTCATAACGAAACACTGTTATTTCAAAGTTGACATCACATCTGACTCAAAGCGTGACTTTTTGATTGGGATTAAATTTAGTTTATTTGAAGGTTTTAGTATAACTCCTTAGTTATCTAGGACACAAGATAAACATAACTAACATAACATTTATCTTACAACTAAAATGCTGATAAGTATAATTTAGATAGTTAAGAAATATCTTTCTCTGTTTCTTAAATTCTTTGTACTATACATTTGAGAGCATTTTGTGTATAGAAAAATCTCTGTTATACATGTTAAGATGATCAGTTAACCCTTGTTGTTTATATGACTTTTTTTTTTTTCTTGTTCATTTTGTACAGTGCAGAAAAGGGAAAAATGTAAAAAATAAAATCCACATACCTGAAAATCAGCAAGCCAGGACCCATACAAGAGAGATTTATTTTTATTTATTTATTTATTTTTTTGCATTGACTAGATTTCAGAATAATTTGAGAATGTTCAGCCCAAATGGTTGCAGAAGAGTGCTGGAAATAACACCTGTCTTCAATTACCCTGATGGTTACAAACACACCAGTCTCCAAAACAGCAATCATTGGTCAGAGCTTAGTTCAAGCCATAACTCTGGCTATCTTATTAGTGTATTGGTTAAAACCTGTATTTGCTTTGCATGGTAGAAGCATCATGTTGGGCAAAAATGAACTTTCAGAACCTACCAGTTAAGCAGATGAATGAAACTGCACAACGAGGAGCTTGAACTAACACCCCCAGGGTCAAGAATATATTTCTGGATTTGTTCAGTTTGCTTCTTAAACTGTGCTATAGAATCCTAGCACTGTAAAAAATATAAAAAATACTATCTGAAGTAATAGTAGAACCCAGAGAATTTGTTGCTTGAATTGGGATTACATGATCACTGCACCCAAAAATTAATCGTTTTAGGGCATGCAGTGACTCAGTGGTAGAGATTTCCAAATTCTGTAACTACCTGTGTCTTCCCTTAAGAATCTGAGATTGGTTTTAATACTTGCACCACAGGAAAACTCACATCTCACCTCATTTAATTACTCAATTGTTATGTTCATAAATGCAGGTATCTAATATATTTGATACATTATTTGTTGCTGAATTACTATTAAAATTCTTGCAATAAAGCAAGAATGGTATCAGAAGAGGTCAATACTTTAAACTAATATGTGAAATGTTCAGTTCCCCATCCTTTAAGTAGGACAGGCTACAATACAATTATAACTTCTTAAACCCAGGGTTACTTCAAGCAATCATTCAAAAGGTTCCTCCAGGAAAGAGTCTAGCTGGACCTAAGGTTCCTAGTGAAGTCTCAGAAGGACAAAATATTTATATACTGTCCAAGTATATTCTAATAACTATTTATTATTTTTTCTACTTGTTAAATCTGAAACATAGAGAAACAAGGGCAAAAATTTGTAAACAAAAGAATAGCACATTGAGACTAAAAAAAACTGAATTCATGATAACCTCAAGCAGCTAAATATGCAATTAAGTTACTCTGGTTTTGACAATGTCACTAGCCTGTTTGCAAATACTGGCTAGCTCAGTATCCAGCTCTCATGGTTGTGGTTCCAAACAGTTGAGATTGACTAGTATTTTTTTTCTTCTTCCTATGTATACTAAAGTACAAGGGAAACTATCTCAGACTTTCAGGACATTAAATAATTGCAAATGCAAATATGGCTGTCTATATAGCAATCCATAGGCCTCTGCCCTCTTTGCTGTACATGCTAAAGTGCAGAGACAGACAAAGTGGGGTTAAATTGTAGTGCTGGAGATGCAGCTGGGTCATGTTACGCTAACAAGACCAGCTAATGGGCAAAAAGGAGAATTAGAAAAAGGAAAAGGAAATAGACAAAACTGAATTGAGTACTGGCAGAACAAGTCTGTTTTATTTTTTATTTATTTTTTTATTTTTTTAAGGGGGTCCTTGTTTAGGACTTTTTAGGGATTTAGACTATACGGGGAGTTTGAATGTGTTTGTTGGCTACTCATAGTGTTAGTTTTTTTTTTTTTATTGGTTTTAAGTTACAAAATCTGTAAGGGCTACCATTGGGAAGGCTCATTGCAAAGTTAATATATAGGTGTGTAAGTATGAAGATAAACCTTTCTAAGTAGGATTTTCTGGGTCATAGGTGGATGTGATAGCAGGGCAGTCTGATGTAGAAAGGTTGTAGTAATGTGGTACTGATGTGTACTTCACCAGAAATACAGTAGAGAAAGAAAATAGAAGATAACAAAGGAAGGTCTCCTGAGCTGTGCTTGGAGGTGGCTCTAGCCCTTGCTCTCTCTTCTGTGTTCTTGTGCTACTGAGAACCTGGAAGGGATTTTTAACACTACTCAAGTGTTTGTGTTTTCTCTCAGGTGGGCTTTGGAGCTCATAACAAGCATTATGCTGTCACAGCCATTTATTCTGGGCCGAGGGTTAATGAAAGTGCATTTTCTTACATGAACAGCGGGTTTCTCTTAACCTAATTCTTGGTTTCTGGATTTAACTTGAGTTGGTGGCTGGAGGCAACTAGACTTGCTGTCCACCTAGTGATGGTTCAGTGGTGGTTCTTGGCTAGACTATCCTTGCTCTAGAGTATCCTGGTAGTCTTTTGTTTTAAAGTAATGCAGTGCGGCTGTTGGTCCAGGTATGACTTATTTCAAAGACGGTACCAGAGTTTCCAGACCAAAAGATTTGCGTGTGTTTCAGAATCCTTAAATAATAAAAATCCAGATGAGACGAAGCTTTTCTCCATCCTGTCTCATTACAAAGAGACAGAGTACCCTCTCAATTCTTGCTGAGATTAATCTCTTCTTTAGAGCAGGATTCATAATGTCTTATCTCCTAGAGTCTCTGACTGTGCTTGTACAGGTAGATTAAAAGTGCACAGCCCCATTGCCTGGCATTGTGGCCAACAGCATGCACTGAGAGAGCTGACCCCCTTACGCTCCAAACAGGGTAGCTGGGAGTTCTATCTGGCATGCTGGCTTCAAAGTAATCTCCAACAAGAGAGGAAAGGGATAATTTAGCTGGGCCAGAACCCCAAATGGTCAGGAACTGCCCTAACAGCATCTTGTCTGACTAGACTTGCATGCAGGAGCAGCTGCTGGCACTGATTCACTAATACAGGTGTGGCTACATCACGAAGGACACAGACTGCAGAGTCCTCCTGCACCTTGTCTGTACAGCTCGTGTACCAGCTCCTTACTGCAGCATAGATATATAACTCAGGGCATGCAAATTCAGTGTAAAAGTGACTTGATGTAGTCTTTCCCTTGCAGCAGAAGCAGTATCTGCCACTACGCTAACCTCTTTAATTCTGGGTTTCTGGATTCTGTCACGGGCATGGCTGCTGAGACAGAGGGGACTGAGACAGACCAAGTGTCCGCAGGCAGGGGCCTGCTTGTGGCATGCTAAAGTGAACAGTTACAGCTGACTAATGTCCAGGACCATGTGCCTTGGCTTATTACACAGTTTGTGAGAGGTGAGAGTAATGAGCGTGTGCTTTAAATCCATCTGGCGTTTATATCCAAATTTCCTCTTACTCTGATAACTCAGTATTTATTACAGTCCTAATAGACCTCCTGTTCTGTAGCTTCTTCCTGAAAGAAGACCATGAGACTACATAATAGTGTTGGCAGGGGGGATGTCATCCTCCTCTCTCTCTGTAACTCTTAGTCATTCTTCAGCTTGCTCTTTGGGACTGCATTTGCCATTTTCCCACAGGACAGCATTTAATCGCTCCTTGACTGACCTTCTGCCTTGTCCTAACAACTTTGCCCCTGAGGTCATTTCATCAATTCATTATTCTCAGAGAAGGAGAAAAAAAAAAGCCCCTCCTAATGTCTAAACTTCTCTTCCTATTATTTCAGAGTTGATTAAATGAGAAAGATTTAGTGTTATTAACCACCACCTTTTAAGTATCAGGTAGCAAAGCATTCCCTGAAAATAATGGCTTGAGACACACCCCCCCCCCCCCCTTCTATACTGAGAAACTCTAGTTTTTACACCCAGAAATAGATGCAACTTGATTTGTGATAATGACTTAAATGTCATACTGGTTCATTCAGCATTATCATCTTCCTCACCGCACCATTTGCTTTAAAAGTGGTAGTAGAGACAATACAAATCTACACTTTCTGTAGGAAAATAACAGTGTTTTGTGAGACACAACATTCCTAAAGGTTCAAAAATCTGGTAGTCTATCAAGCAGATTACTATTGTTTATAGCACTGCTGAAATCAGGGGATCATGGTCTGTGCTCCAAGACTATTTATTAATAGCCATGAGGGAAAAAGAGGCATAGAAATCATTTAATCATTTCCATGAGTGTTTCTCCATAAGGCCACAAGGTCACCTACCTTTCCTTCTCATTCACTCCCCTCCTCTTCGCTGGCTTTGGGTTCAGGAGGGAGTTACACTGGCATGGTTTTGAAGAAGCCCATTAACCCTTCATAAGACACTTGTATAATAAGAATGTACCATAAAGTAAGACGAGAGCAAACCACCTGCAACATTAATTCATTTTATGTGAAATCTGTTTTGTCCAGCACTGGTGTTCATTTGTTTGGTCAAATGGAATCAATAATTTTTTTTTTATTTTTTTAAAGGAATTTTATTTCTAACTTTTCTTACTAGTGCAGCATTTCTTTCACAAATGTATAACTCATTTGAAGTTTCAGAGCAATATTTGTAAAAGGTTTTCAAAATAATGAATTACTAAAATGAGCATTAAAAAGTAAATAAATCTAGAAACTATTCATCAAGATTACAAACAAGAAATGTATTTCCTCATTTCTTCCAGCTAATATGTGGAACACTTCACCCTGGCATAGATAAATCATGAATCAGCCAAGGGGTTAGTTAGGGCTTCCAGTTTCACTAGGTCAGCTTACTAAAGTTGGTTTTCTGGAAGTAGGGATGCAGAGGTTATTATTATTATCATTTTAATTATAAGTGACTTTAGGGGTGAATATAGTAGTAGAAAAAAATATTTTTTTTCCTTGTATTCCAATGAAAAAGAATCTGAAACTGCTCTTATGCAGTACTGTCTATCTCTCTCTCTGCACCAAAAAGAGCATCCAGAAAAGGAGAAAGGAAGGAAGATTTCTCTCAAGTGCAGGGCTACAATCCATAAGAAAAAAAACTTCCTGTGCACACGTGAACAGGGTAAAGATTTACACTAAAACAAACAACAAAGTGGGGTCTTGTGTTGGATGTACTGACAAGGATGCAGGCACTGGCTTTAAAATGTTTCATCCCGAGTATCCAGTGTCTCCCAAAAGGACTTGCAGTAGGAGGAAGTGTGAGGTTAAGAATTCAGCAAGATTGGACAGATAGTCTAAAGGCTTGGGTAGACAGTCTGAAATTCATTATGAGAGCATATCCCAGGGGTCACCACAAATATCTTACAAACACTGATGAACTTTTTCTGCAGTACAGAGCTGCAGAAATGAATGTGGTGAGTCATGAGATGTTCCCCCCTCTGTGCTAGGAGGGAGAAAAGGGGGATAATTATTGGTATTCTCTGAAGTGGTTAGAAATGTAGGTTGCTTCTATTTTTATCTCCAAATTAGCAAATATGATTTGACTTCCAAATGTTGTGATCGTTCCTTAAGTCACACCTCCTTTCAGTCAGCCTTAAGAATATCTCTTAAGCCAAATAGCCAAAACTCCTTCAATTTCTACCCATTTCTTAGTAATCTAATAGAAACCTGCACTTATGCATGTGTACACCGATACCCCGTAAAGACTAGGAGTGAGGAAAAACACAAGACTGCAGTGAAATAGAAAACCTTTAGTGAAAGAAAAGTTATAGGTTGATGAAGCAAAAATCAAAGTGAAACAATTTTGCATTTCAGTAAATCCTTTGATTAACACAACTGAATCTGCTCAGAAGTATTTGCAGAGTGACTCAATGAAAAATGTACTAAGTGCCTTAAGATCTTACAGCGAGGTTACCCAGCACGGCAAGCAGATATCTTCTCGAGTAACAGAGCTTGGGTGCAAATCCAGCATCGAGCACACGTAATGTATTTGATTCTGAACACCTGACTCAGATCCCTTTCAAAGAGTTTTGGGCATCTCTGTGTTCCTCATTTCATTGCTTATGATGTTTTTAATTTGCATTAGTGTGTTACAAGCTTTAAAAGGTATTTATGCCTCAATGCTGTGGTGGCATAGGAAATATAAATGAAAGAAAAATATACTAAAAAAAATGAAATGACTGTTCTGAACTTTGTGTTATGTATAAGTTTCAAATCACCTGAGTTTTATTACTAAAGACACTTTGCACAAGAGTAATCCTGCTGAATGCGGTGGGACAACTTTATCTCTGAATATAATGTATCATGTTAAGCATATTAAGGGCTTGTAGAACTTGGGTATAATGTCAGAAAGGTCTTTTGCTGTCACAGACCTGAAAAAACATAACTAAAAATAGCTTCACATCACATTTGTTCAGGTTTCTGAACTGCATGCCACTTAGATTATTTCTCTTGCAACATTGTGCCAATATGTTGTCAACTTCTTGTAAAGACTTTTCATCTGCAAGTTCAGTTTTGCAAGTACAAGATGTGGGAGCTAAGATGATATATTGAGGCATATAAGTAATCAGGAAAAAATGCAGTTCAGCCCATGTATTCTTTGGAAATATGTATAAATATTTACAAATTATAGAGTTAAATCCAACTCATTTTGTAAATGAAGGGATATTCTGCCTTTTTTTTTTTTTTTTAATGGGAAACATCAAAATCCAGGAAGCATGAGAGAAAAAGACATGAAATCTTTTCCAAGGGACATTCATAAACTCTCATAAAATCAAACATCATGCAGTCTTCAACCTTTCTCCTATTTTCATTGTGTGCACGCCTACACATCTGTGCATGTGTGGAAGCAACTTTCATACAATTTTTTTTTTCATTTACCAGTTACTTTGTAAACAACTTAAAGAGATTGGTGAGGGATTGCTCTGTAGAAATGATAGCACATCTGCAGCACAGGCAGTAAAAGTCAACAATTAATTAATTGTTAAGGGCTCTGTTCATCCAAACGTTTGGCTCTGCAGTTCCTCCATGATTCATGGTTTGTGATCGCTCGTTTCCAGAGAACTCAGTCTGGTCCTCCATTTCAACCCTTCCCCTGTTCCCCAGTTCACCCTTCCCTGCCCACATCCAGTTGCAGAAAGGCTGAACTATGTTCCTGGTAGCATAACGGTGCTTTGTGGCAAACAGCCCTCCCATACATTATCCAGTCCCTCTGAGCATACTCAGGGAACATGGGCAATGCTCTGCCAAAATCTATCAGACAGCTTTCCTTGACTGGTGCCAGTAATGCACTGATAGGCAAATGTTTACAAAACAAACAAGACACATGGAAGGGCATGCAATTATCTTGTGTGTATCTGGATTTTGGTAGATTAAACTTTACGACCTTGGTGTAACACAGTGGCTTCCAGTTGTAGAAAACAAATTTTATATTAACCTGTATGAAGTTGCACAGTGCTATGACCAAGGGAGAGAGTCTCTGGCAGTATGGGAGGCATGTTGTGTACCAGATTGATTCTGAGGCTCCAGATAAGAAATGTCACAGTGATTTGCTACAGTTTCCTCTTAGGGCAAAATCCTATCTTCCACTGTCTATAAGATTGGTACATTTTTAGTGAACAAAATTTATAATACACATGGATGAAAATCTGTAGTTCATAGGTGAATTTTCAAGGAAAGCTATCCTTAAGTATGGAGTGCCAAAAAATTGCAGCAACAATATCTGGGGTTAAAACATTGTTTACTCATTAATATTTTTACTATTACTAACTTGCAAAGCTCTCTTTGAGTATAATAGCAGGCCATTAAAAATGTCTAGCAAAATAACAAGTGCCCGTTGCTGAATAATTAAAGCTGTCACAGAGAAACAAAATGTAAAACCATAAACAAGCCTTACACAAACAAGAAATAATCAATGCATGATGATAAAGGGAACCAAAACATCTGGCATCTCAGCCAGGAAACTTCTACAGATGTGTTCTGATGTATGATAAGAAGAAATAACATTTTGTAGTCACAGGCCCTCAGTGAAGTTCCTGCCTTCTGCTCTTGTTAAGTCACATGGAGGCACAGCCAATTTTTCCTCCCTTAGTTGATCTCAATAGCCCTTCTGGTGAATTCTTCCCTTCCCTTCCCTTCCCTTCCCTTCCCTTCCCTTCCCTTCCCTTCCCTTCCCTTCCCTTCCCTTCCCTTCCCTTCCCTTCCCTTCCCTTCCCTTCCCTTCCCTTCCTTCCCTTCCCTTCCCTTCCCTTCCCTTCCCTTCCCTTCCTTCCCTTCCCTTCCCTTCCCTTCCCTTCCCTTCCCTTCCCTTCCCTTCCCTTCCCTTCCCTTCCCTTCCCTTCCCTTCCCCTCCCCACTGGTTCTGGTGTGTGGGGCAGAATCAGAATTTGATTCATCTTCAAGAATAAAGTGGCAGAGAGAAAACTGCTCTTTTTGATGTTTTTTTTAGGTATGCCTTTTAGATCCAGGTGCTTCTAAAAGCAGCTGTATAATAGACCTCAAAATTTGAGTAACCCGGCTTAGATGCTGCTGATGGGGTAGATAATTGGTTTGGTACGTGTTTTTACTCTTGGATGTCTGGAAGGAGCAAAGAGTCTACTGAAAACACATTAAAGATATTTATAGATAGACAAGTGCTTCTCACACTTTCTTCAGATATATTCTTTCAGGCTTGGCTTGCAATTTATAACTGGTTGCCAGATGCCAAACTTCTATGTTCTGTACATCCACAGGTACTAGCCAGCTGCCATTAAGCCAGGCATTCTGCTGTAGACTTCCAGGAGTTAATAATAGTAACTTCAGAAGGTGTTACCTAAATTCAAAATCTAGTTGCTTTATAACCAGGTGGCAGGTTGCTAAATGAAGATTCACTGCTGCAATCCTTTAAGAGAAAAATAATTAGATAAAAGAAAGACATCTTGTCTGATTCATGAGACATAAATAGAGATGACTGTGGAAGTTCTACCTTTTCCACTGTATCTGCAACATTTTGCTTATGGCAGAACACACAAGAAGTCAATTTAAAATAAAAATTAAAAAAAAAAAAATACCTGGCTAGCTGCTGCAAAGATCATTTGTCAAGAGAAGAATGCTGTGGAGGGAAACTCTGACCTCTAAACCTGCAACAACAACAAAGACAGTGTTTTAAAAAGTTATTTTGAAGCCTAAATAAACCTTGACAGACTCCCTTTAAACTTCTTTTGAAGTTGATTAATTTCCAGCTAGGGAAATATTGACTCTGAGAGAAAATGAAAATATTTCCATCTTCTTTCTCTCTAACACTGCACTATAAGATCATCTGACCTACTAGATAGAGTGGAAAATCACTATCAGTCTTGATGTTATTAGATGGATCAGGTTTCACATCTCTCTCCCTCTGTTTTCCTTTGCTTCCCCTGTATCAGCTTGTTGTCCTCACCTTCCCTGCTCCCCTCCTTTCAGTCTGGCTGGAGGAGGCATAGCCCTCCATGCTCGCATTGCCTGGCAGTGCAGCAGAGGGAGAATTTTGAGCATACAGGGGGTACAGAGGATCATGGAAGGCCATGAGGAAAAAATCCACATTGCCCAAGATATTAGAGGGATGTGGTTATGGTTACTTGCCTGTGTGCTGGCTATATGCCTTCCCCCTGAGAGGAGGAGTGGTTCATTTTAAGAATGGCAGTCATGTCATTGTCACCCACACATCCTCCCTGTTTTCCCAAAGGTCTCCTCTAGGAGATCCCTAGATGCTCCAGGGCTTCCCTAGATGCTACAAATGCTATGAGATTCTTTCAGTGGGTTTTGATCACATAATACCTGTGCATAGATTTAATGGGAGGCTAAATAAATTATAGTCACCAGCACCATTTATTCATTTATTATATGGCCTACTCAAAGTCTTCTTCATGAGGGAGTCCAATCTGAATTTCCTAGAGTGCCTATAGTCATTGCTTAAAGCACATGCAAAGCCAATGTGTGTATCCTGTTTCTTGTTTGCCTTCAGAGACAACAGGAAGAAAAACATCTTCTGTAGCATGATCCTTGTATGCTTGATCCTTGTTATTTCCAACACAATTAGCCTAATCAACAAGAAGAAGAGGAATTAGGGTTAAAAAAAAAAAAAAAAAAAAAAAAAAAAAAAAAAAAAAGCTTAACTTTCTGTGTCAAAGAAGACATAACAAAAACATTGATCAGTCCCATGGAATACACTTCAAGCTTTCCTTGGAAGGATACAGAATGCCCATAGTTTATTTCTCTAGTAACAGTGCTTGTAAACTACTATGTGTCACTGCTCCAAGGATTTACCTCACTGTGTTTCCTTCCCCCAGTAGACCTCTGAATGACAGAATTGTTTGGTTTTGCATGAATCAGAAAAAAAACTGAGGAAAGTTAAGGTTTTTTGTTTAGACAAAAGGTACTAGTGGTCAACAGATACTTTCTAAGCACATAATACATTCATCTCTTCATAGCACATTCAATTAACATCCAACTGAATTAATGGGTAGATATGAACATAGAAAAATAAATATCTTTCTGGTATGGAATCCTCCCACCAGCTGAAGTGCTGACTTTCTTTTATGCCTGGCAGTTGAAACAAGCCTTCCCAATGCTCATTTTCTTCCCAGATTTGGATTTTTAAGGTAGGGCACTATTTACCGATTTTTTTTTTTAGAGGATTTCTTTTTTTTTTTTTTTTGGCTCCACTATAATAGTTTGTTTCTAGGCATTCTCATTTAATGTATAGGTGTTAAAATTGGATGATTCTGGCTTTTCTAAAATATTTCATATGTTTTTCTATGGATTATTTCATAATGGAATGTTTACAGTATTTTTGTTTGTCATGACATAATAGTTCTTAGCTAAAGTAAGAATCATGGCTAATTCAAGAATTAAGGAAGATTTGATGGACTTCACTGTGCTGCTCTTACAGTAGATGTCAGAAGCTAAAAATGGTAACCACACACTGAAAGGTGAAAGTCCAAAGCCTATGTTACTGAGAGGAACTTCTTGGCTCAGGTCTGTTGATCACAGTGCTGGTGTGCCAATTTACAGACCCTAGCCCAAAGATGCCAAATCTGTTAAATAAAAGCTGGATGAAATGGAAAGTTTATGCTTTTCCTGGCATATATAAATATATGTTCAAAATGAGCTCCTTTGTTTTATCAGTCTTCTGCTGGCAACTCCCACTGACTTGGCTGTACACTGTGTGAGGATACATACGTGAAGAGTTAAAGAACTTGACAAGACTGAGTAAATATTTGTTTAGAACTGCAAATACACCACAACCCAAGGGGATTTTAGGCCATTTACCCTTAAAGTCTATTAACCAGACTGAGTCCAGAGCTGTGCTGAGGAGACCCATACTTATCTCTAGTCCCTGTCAGTTATTGCTTCTACTTTCACAGTGCTCACTCCCTTCACTTTGAGGTTCCCTGAAGGTTATTGTAGAACGGGGTTCTCTGGTCTTTTGATTTATACTGGTTTTCAGGTGTAAAATTCTGTCATTTCCCTTTGAAGGTAGAGGTACTTGACTTTTCAAAAAAAGCGCTGACAGGGCCAGAAACTGTCCTGACCTCTCCTATAAGCAGCAAAAAGCACAATCCCTTTTGCCTCCGGGCATCATTCCACCAGTTTTCAGTGTCTGAAATCTTGAATGAATATGACCTTCTAATAGCTTTCATGAACCAGACTGCAAGATCTTTTAAGCTCTCAACTTGCTTCACTGTAAAACTTTAACATTCACATTTGCAAGAACAAATAATTTATTTTCTCAGCGAGTTTTTCTCTTTTATCTGGTGCCTAGAAGGCACCAGAACCTTCTACAGGAGAACAGGCTAATGGCCACTGCTCTCCTACAGATCCCCTCAGTATACATCATTTTTGCCCTGACACAAATTAGCTGAGGGAGAAACATTTCAATGCAAAACCAATTACCACAAAATCATATACTTTCTTGGCAAAGGTTTCCTGTAACACGTGAAACTGCCTGACAATACTCTACCTTTGAGGGGTTTTCAAGATGAGAAAAGAAAAATGGTTGAGTGGTCCTGCCAAACTGTACAGGGAATCTGAAGGGAAAAGAAGAGTTTTTCCTTTGTGATAAGGAAGTCAGGGCATGCCTACTGCAACTCATCACTCTGCTTAATTAGTAAGGGTTCCAAGGGCTGGTCAAACCAGAATGAACAATGCTTATGTGGAAATACTTGGAGCTGGGTAGAAACCAGTATAGGTCCACTGAAGGAAACTAATATTTATATAAGGCCTGGATTTAGAATTAGGATGGAGTATTTAGAGCTGAGATTTACCATTGAAAATTGGCAGTTTTGTGGGGGCAGGAGAAGAAGGTCTGCCAAATAACTCATGGAAGGAGATTGAGATAGCTTGTGTTCTGAGCAAAGCCAAACTACACATATATTCTGTAGTTTCAGATGCGCCAGATTCTAAAGCCCTGTGTCTCTCCTTCTCAAATATGAAAATGCAACAATTATGTTTTTATTTTTTCTTTCTTTGTCTTAATTAGCAGCTTACATGTTGACAGCATTTGACAACTGATTTGTCTTCACAATGGCTGATGGGCTCATTATCTTCCCACCTCAAAACCTGGGTTTCATTAAATTAATTACCTAGGACCACACAGCAAAATGGATATTCTTGTTTGGCAACAGGGTGCTTCTTCTTCTAGGTCCAATGCATGAGACCGTTTCTTTAGTGAAGATGTCACACTCATGTGCAAGTCCAGCTTTTTTCATGAATGGTTAATACAGGTGTAGCAGCTTCAGTAAGCACCTGATGTGGAAAAGTAGGAGTAGCAATGTATTGCATACATGCTTATTGGCATTGCATGTCTATTGAAATATTTTTTGTTGTGTGCTTAAAAAATTAGGCACCTTTTATTGGGAGAAGTAATAAGCATTTTTCATTGCATTGTAAGAAAAAGAGCTCCTATATCTGGAACAAACAGACAGGACCTCAAAGACAGAATCTCTTCATCAATACTGAACACTTAATTCTGAGACAGACACAGCAGTCTCCAAGCTATGGACAGACTGGGAGTTACTGCCCTGTCTTCTGAAAGTTAAAACCTGCTGCCTACTTTTCCTCTCCATTCCATATCTTCTTCTAATCCATTCAACTCCTGTCTTTTTTACTTCTTCACCACATATGCCTCATAGCCAGATGGCCTCCCTTTTCTGCCTCTATTTCATGCATATACAGCAGTCACACTGAAAAACGTATGATTTCCCTTAAGGAATAAGAGAGGTAAAGCCATACTTTAACATTCACAGGATACAGAGTACTTTCTCTCCAAGAGCAGAGCATGTTTCCCTTTCTGTTTCATAGGCATCTTGGCTTTCAGAGAGGGACTTTTTTACATCTGTAGCATTTGCAGCTGGAACTCTGAAGATGCCATTCCTTTTGACCACCAGTTTGCCACAAATTCTTTAATTCTTTGGAAGCACTTGTGCCATTTTTTTTTTTTTTATCGTCGCTGTTTTGTTTGTTTGTTTGTTTGTTTTTAAGAAAGAAAGAAAGAAAAAAACCTGCTCTATGTTTTGTAGTATTATTACTGTTATTGACACTATTACAGGGGCTATGCAGTGCATCCAAGGGCTCTAGACAAAAATAAGGGCTTTTTCTTTCCTGTTTCTTTCTTTTTTTTTCTTTTTCTTTTTTCTTTTTTTTTTGGTGTAGATAAAGATCAAAAACACTGTTGCAGATGTAAAATAGTGTTACTCCTTCATCTATTCAATAACAAGAGGAATATCATGAAGTTGTGACAAAGCAAATGAATTTTTCACAAGTTATAATAATTGCCATTTTTTCTTGATCACTCCTGTTGCATTCTGGAATGAAAGAGAGTGAAGAAGTATTTAAAGAAGAAAACCTCAAGCTGTTAAAAGAGATGCTGAGTGACTGTGGTATTAATAAATTTGCCTAAATTGACTGTGTTAAACAAAAGAAAACAAAGCAAAACAACAAAATCAAAAAAACTTCATTTGCCTCCCTTTTCCTCATAATTTAAAATAAAACACAATAGTAATGGGAGGCTTGAGGTCAAACCAACCAGTGACAACACTGCTCTTCTGTGCTATCAAGGGTGTGGCTGGGGACGTTCATTGACATTGCAACAAGTCCTTTCAGGCAGGGCAAGGAAAGGCCTGAAAAAACAAAATGGGAGGGGAGAGTTCAGTACTGCTGTTTTTCCTGGCCACCCTCCCTACGTAGAGAGAAGGATGAGCAGTATGCATGCCAAGGGCACAGACAAAGGAAGGCTGAGTAGTCTTCTTCCAGAGAGTAGGAGGATGGGTTTCTCCTCCTCCCACTAGAAGAGGTAGTGCAGGGGAAAGCAGAAGGAGTGTACATAGAAGAGGAAGAGAAAAAGGCCAGGGGGTGTCACACAAGAGGCATTAAGAGAAGAATGGGATGCAGCTAGAAAAAAGAGAAACAAGGACCCTTGAAGTTGACAGGTTTAAGGAGGAGACCATTACCCCAGCTGAGCTGTCCTGCCCCCAGGGGTGAGCCCACAGCCAGCGTGTTCTTCTCTTCTGATGCAGCTCCTTTAGCAAGGGCTTTGTTTACTACTTTCTAAAACCATAAGGAACCTGAACTATGCCATTTTCTACTTATAATTTAACAACACTAAGTTCACAGAAAGCATTTTGTATGAGGGACATGACCTGGCTTGTTAGCACCACATGTTGTAAGATACAGAAAAGGATCTTTCATACTTCAGAAGTCTTGTTTCTCAATTGCCGGTCTCTTACTTTTTAACTTCTTTGCCGTTTTGAATGGATTTCAAAACAAATCAACAGACACATAGAGTCTTTGGTTATTTTTGGCCAGAGTTGGATAAATGAATAGTCCAGAAAGTTTCTGACATTGTGCCAAATGTCTATGTGCCTAAAGTTTAAGAGTCATGTTTTCCAGGAAACCTTGAAGTTTGCCGAGATTTATGCTTTTGATATTGTCATCCATTACTGTATTCAAAGGAGTTGTCTGCATAAAGGTTGATAGAGGGCAGTCAAACCTTTTGCACTGAACAAATTATATCATTAGGTGTCTGCCTGTGGGTCAACTTGTTCTCAAGCCCCAAAAACTAAACACAGCTGAGATCTAAATCCCCTGACAAATGAAGGCTGTGAGCAAGGATCATGAATAACATATGGCAAATGGAATTTCCAAACACCGCGCTGCCATACAATATACACCTGATAAATGGTTGTCTACAGTGATGCTGTTGAAAAAGGCACTTGATGCAAGCCTCATGCATGGCAGAGAGACATTAACAGGATTTCACAAGACGTTTCCAAGCTGACAAGGCGTTTATCCAAATGTGTTGTCTGGTCCTCCCATCCCCATGTAAGGACAGCATCCTTATTTTCTTGTACATGAGAACAAAGAGCCATAATAATTTGACTGGTCATGCCACAACCCTGTGGGGCAAGATGTGCTCAGTAAGAACAAGACGTAATTATGGTAGGGTCAAGAAAGAAAAGGAAGAGATGAAGGAAATGACAGCAAAATATTGCTCAAGATTAACATTTAGGAGAACTTTTAGTCACTAAAAATGTGAATATTATGTGTTGTCCAAAGAAACAGCTTTGTCCAGTTAAATAAAAATGTGAGTACAAGAATCACTTTCTCTTGCTATATAAAATACAACCAATTCTGAAGCAAATCCAAAGTTAAACAGCACACTAAACAACTGGTTGTAGCAGAAAAAGCATGGAATGGGGCTGCATCTAGCCCCATCCAGGCAGCATCACAGCCCCCAGACTAATATGTGTTACATGGAATTTGACCAGAACCCTACAGCAGCTCTCAGAAAGTAGTGAGAAAGCCTTTTGAACAGAGACAGGTTTATATCTTAGTTGAAATGGATACTTGGGTATTGTGTTCTTTTTTTTGTGTGTGTTCGTTTTGGTGATGATTTCTGTAGTTGTTAATAACCTTGGGATGCTATGCAGAATTCTTTCTCTAACATGAGAGCTCATTCTTGGAGCTGGCTATCGTTCTGAGGTGCTACTTGTCCTTAATGAGGTGCAGGTAAAATAAAGAAATCAATAAAAATCATGGGAATGGGTTATTTTCAGAAAAGGGTTTCCAAAATAAGTAATAGTTCTTTGTTGTATTAAAGTATTTGCATTTGATAAGAAGAGAAGTTGCAGGATAATTGGTACTTAGGGACATGGTTTAGTGGATGATATTGGTAGGTGGGGGATGGTTGGACCAGATGATCTTGGAGGTCTTTTCCAATCTTAATAATTCTATGATTCTATTATTCTATGACTTTATGTTCAGTTTCCAAGATTATTTTTTTTCCAGTCCTTTCTTGGGAAGCAGTTTCATTTCAAATATGAACTAAATATAATAATTATAAAGTGATTAAATAGTGCCAGGGAGTGAAAATAGCCTATACATCCATTAAAATGATTTTTTTTTTTCAGATGTAATTTTTTTTTTCACTTTTTCACTACAGTGATAAAAAGAGAAAATAGGAATTCTTTACATATTGACTCCAAATTATCATTCTTTTTCCAAATATATCAACATATATCAACATCTCCAAGAAAGAACATTGTTACATTTGGAAAAAGAATAATAATTCTTTTTTAATGGAATAGGATTTTTTTTAAAATAGAATAGGGAAAAAGGTGGAGTTAATTTTAATCCTCATTCACTTTAATTCATAGCCTTGTAAACAATTTCCTAAGCACAAATGAGAAAGTGGAACAAGGAGGATTTTTGGCTTCCTTAAGTCAAGAATACTGGAAAAGGAAACGCAGGTCAATGGATCTCCTATGCCAATGAGAACTGGCCGCTTAAGTAAGGTTAATGGGTTAAAACTGAGGTTGTATGGCAAGAATCACCATCACTGTGAGACCACAATTACAAGTGAGTCTGGCTGTTAGGTGTCAAGTTCAACTCTCACAGATTGCCCAGTGTGGTCTGAGCCAAATTTTCAGATGTTCGTCCATGCACAGAATAATGCACGTGTCATTCAGGGTCTGTGCTTGCTCAGACAACACCTCCATTAAGGCTTCAGAAGAGAGATTTTCCTGCCTAGAGGTCATGTGGAGTCTGTAGTGAGACTGGTGTGTAGTTTGAGGCATGGCTAAGCACAGGACCATTCACAAAAGGCACTGTTTTAAGAAGGTAACTGCTTAAAATTCACTAATTGCATGAACTGAGTCTGATAATTATCCTTATTGCTGATATTAAGTTTTATAATAGGAATTACTTCTCCAGGTGTTCCATAAAATGCATGGATGTGTAAGTCAGAATTGCTCGATGAAATTCTAGAATCTGCGTTATGTAGGAAGTCAGATTAGATGATTGTAACACTTCTTTCATGACAGAAAAATTCATGACACTATTAGAGGTTTTGTTAAATTGGAGACTAAGTGATAAGCAAAATTAATAGATTTCTATATTTCTCTGGGTGGTCCATCCATAACATGGGAATGCTGCTTCTGTACTCTGACCTGCATGTATATATGTGTATGTATGGACCTAATGCTGATAAATAAGTGTAACCCTTTCTCAGGCTGATTTCTTAAAAGCTCCATAGAAGATAGAGACCTGCTGTACATATTCCTTTTGTGCATAAAAGTAACACTGAATTGCAGTAGCCTTTCTAGACAAAAAAGCTGCCGTTTGCATTTCAGTGGGGCTGTTCACATCAGCAGACCTTTGCAAAATTGGTTGCTAAATGTTGCTTAGAGTTGCAAAGAAGCTTAAGTGCTGAACATGTCTTCTGTACATGTTTCTCTTTAGCCCATTCCTGGCTCAATACCATTACGCTTTCCTCGCAGGAAACATCTATGCTAAACATCACTGTCAATTCCAAGACAAGAGACACATTCAAAAGCACATGGAAGCTTTTTTTGTTACCATAAGTTGCCCGCAGAGGGTCCATTCATTCTGTTTGCTTGTTCCACTGTGTAATAGCTCAACTCAAGTATCAACAAGATAAGCTTTTAAAAGCAGAATATTCCCAGCTGTTGCGGTCAGGCAGCAGCAGCAGGTTCCTATCTGAGGACAGCAGAACAATCCAGTGCACCCGCAGTGATGGCAGTGTCGAGGGGAAGCATGTGTTCTCTGTACACAGTAGCGAAGGGTCCAATAGACAGCAATTAGCACCAGCAGAATGAAGATGAACGGTCATATACATAACCTTAATAAAAATGTCACAGAAGAGAAATCTCACACCATATGGATCCATGCTGAACTCTTTTTTCCCATTTTATTTATTTATTTATTTTTATAAGGAGCAAGACGGCTCCATTTCTTTAGGGTCTTTTGTATTAATTTCTCTCAGTTTGTTTTTTTTTTTTTTTTTTTTTTCCAGTTTCCTCTCTCCATAAGCAATATAGGACTCTTATTTTTTGTACTAATAAAGGAAAATTATGTTTTCATTTCTGTATTTTTATATACCTGCTTAGTCCCAGTGTTCCAACAAAAGTGTCTTCCACTCAGCCTTAGATATGTGAGTATATTATTTGAATATAATCAGATCACATTTTCATTCACTTTAGAAAAAAAGTTCCATAATAATTTGCAAGATTTTATTCCTGTAAAATTAGTGTAGTATGAAAGAGGGTATTGCTGGTTTTCAGGTCTTCTCTTTGGGTTTTGGATGTAGCAAATAACAAAAATCTTATCACTATAAACATCACTGTAACAGATAATAGTTCTGAAATGATTCTGGCAACAAGGGTTTGAAGTAAAAAGCTCTTTGGTGATGTCATTTCCACCTTTTCATCTCAAGATAAAAAAAAAAAAAAAGTTTGAAAAACAATAAGGAGACACTGGGAGCAGGAAGAAAACCCATCCCCAAAAGAGTCATATTACAGTTTTGTACTTATTCTTTTAAAGTTGTTGCTTCGTTATTGATTTATTTATTTATTTTTATGATTTTACCAGTCAAAAGAATCAAAAGTCATTGTCGATACTTTGCAAGCTCCATTTGAGGTTCAAAAACAAAGTGTTTTCATCCTTTCTGCCTCTTCCCTACTCAGTAATAAGACTCTTGCCCTCATTCAACATAGTTGTGAATTTTGTCAATTACATTAATGGAAGATATGGCTGGAGAGAACCTCATGAGGTCTTCTAACAATCCTCTTACCAGTAGACAGAATCAGATATTCATAGATGCAGATGTTTGTCTGAAGGCCTTCACAGAAGGAGATTCCACCATCTCCATCCTTCCTCCATAGGCAAATAAACTATGATCTTATTAGTTATTAACTTATAACTAGAAAGTTATTCAAATATCAGGAGATATCAGTGTCTCATTTTGCAAGTGAGGCACATGTCTTTTTTGTCACATGCACATAGAGAACAGGTTATTCCCTTCCTCTTTGCTATAGACATTGCATACTTTCAGACTGTTGTCATGTCTCCCTTTGTCTTCTCTAGATTAAACAAAATAATTTACTTGCATCTCTACATTCTCTGTATCACAGTGATGTCTTCTAGACTTTTGATTATTCTACTTGCTTATCTCTGTACTTTGTATGTACTATATTTAAAGCCATCTTGAAGCATGATGCCCAGAACTGGACACAGTACTCTGAGACTGAATCATTTCTGAGTAGGATGGAGAGATTATTTTACATGTCTTGGAGATCACAGTTTTGCAGATACATCTTTTGCAGATTTTGCAGACACTTTTTTTTTTTTTTTTTTTTTTTTTTTTTTTTTTTACAGAAAACAACCATTGCTGTCTCCTAGCTCCTCCTCTAGTTCTTCAAGGCTTGACATGCCAATAAGATGACAAACTGTGACTTGAAAAAAACAAAGAGGACAGAGAAGTTGTAAAAAATCTCAACCATTTTACACAGGATTCAGCCCATCCAATGCTTAAGTTATATGGTCTTTTTTACCCATGGGAGCATTCCCACTGAAGTCAACAATCATGCTCACATACACAAAATTTGGTCACATAGCTAATAATTGAAGGAATAGGGCCAGGCTATTTCAGAGAAAACACAAAGAAAAAAATCCAAGTGGGACTTTGGAATACTCTTGCTTTTTGTGCCACCCCTTTCCTGTTAACACAGTGTAGTATTTCTAAGGACAGGGACAGCAGTGAACAGGGAGGCCCTGATCCAATCCCTGGAACATATCTTCCAGGAAAGCAAATTTAACAAATCTTTATTTAGAGAAAGAAAACATTATTATCTCAAGGAACAAAGCAATGCACAGAAATACCCACTGGAACATGAGTGTGGACAAATGCTAGTATGACATCTCATCTTCCCCCTGGTTCCCCTCGTTTAGCTTTAGTGATGACAGCAATCCACTTACAGCATGCACTAAGCCATGACTATCTTCTTTTAACTGTGCTCACTTGTAGTCATACTGCCTTATACCTCTCTAAACAGAAGGGAAACGGATGCATGCTTACAAGAATTGTCTTTGACAATTTTAAATGGAGTGAATAATGAATTGGTTCTGGCTCAAAAGCCATGGAAGTCTTTCTCCCTTCCCCAGCCCCTTACTGAACACTCCCTCTGTGATCTGAACATTAACTCTTAAGGTCTATTGACTTAACATGATTCAGGGGTTGCTGGTTTGCATCAATATTTCTAAAATCCCTCTTATTATCTTGCATACGTCAAAGTTTGATAAGGAGGAAGAAGTATGAAGCTATTTATAATTCAGAATGACTGTTACCAAAAGGTATTTAAAACAAAATCACAGTAAGTCAGAGTTTACTTTTAAATCAGCTTAAACAAAAGACACAGTTTGAAAACAATTAGTAAATCTGACAAAATTAACTTTGACCTTACAATTTTATAAATGCCAACACAACTTTTCTTCCAGTGTCAGTGTGCATGTGTATCTGTGTGTGGATTTTGGCATTGCAGTAGTTTCACGGCAAAGATATGTACTGTCATTTAACTCTTGGGCAAGAGTTATGCTTCGCTGCTCAGGAGCTCCCCTTTGAGGGACGTGCTATTTCATTGCTCTGTTATGCTGGAGATCCATCTGTACAGACAAGTCACATTAGCATTTCATTATTCTCATTATTTCTAAGCAGACCTCCTCTGCCAGCCCAGACTTTCAGTCATCCACACTCTTTGACTCACAAAGGAGGGTCTTAGATTTCTCCTTAATTTCTCTTAGCCTTCCTCAAAAACAAGTAAATAATCCAAAAAAGAAACAAACAAGATAAATAAACAAAACCAACCAAACAACCAACCAAACAACCAACCAACCAAAAAAAAAAAAAAAACAAAAAAAAACCCACAAAACACACAACTAACCAAACAAGCAACCATACACACACAGACAAAAAAAGTGAAATTACCTACCTACCTTCCAGCCTGCCTGAGAAAGTCTTTAATATATCAGTGAACACACAAAAGATGTGCTGGTGAATGTGTCATTTGCTAAGCCAGGAGCTGGAATTTACCAGTCCGGGTGTTGGCAACTTCTTGCCAGCCAGTGTCTGTATTTGCCTGTTCTTGCCCAGACCATTCACAGGCTTACCTTGTGAGAGAAGTTTGTACTTCTCCCTCTAGAAGGAGAAAGTCTTTTCTGTGGTCTGAGCAGACCTGAGAATCGTGGACTGTGTCATGTCCAAGCCATCTTTGAGTGGCAGGATGGGACCAGAGCCCTCCTTGATGTCCTTTCCTTTTCTTTCCTTTCTGAATGGTGTCCTCCTAGCCACCTCGTCCCCTTCCGTTAGGCTGGCAGAGCTGAGGGGACAGGTGGGAGGACTCTTTTGGGCTTCAAGGTTAGGGGATCCTCAGAGTCATCTTCCTCAGCAGTCCAATTGGTGATGCCCTGAGAGGGCACAGGCTTTTTTTGCTCTTCTCTCTGTTAGGATGTTACCTTCCTCACCCAGTGGTTCAGTCATTCCTCCCAGGTAGGTTCATTTCTTACCACTGAATCAATTGGAAACACTATGTTTCTGGCCTGTATCAGTAGTTAAGGGCACTTACCCCATCTGCTGATATAGGCTGGAAACAAAGTGTTCAGATTTGTCTCTCTAGGGTCAAGACCTGAAAATGTGGTCCCAAGATGATCTGGTCTATCTTTGTTTTCTCATGTTGAATTTTGTCTTGTTCAGCCACCAGTCAGCAATATTAAATAACTTGCTGACATTTGGGGGTCTGTTAACTACAAGAATGACAAACGTTTTTCTTTCTGTGTTTCTGTGCTGCTATTTATGTGATACTGGGTCTGTTTTCAAGTTCAAGGACTGGGTCCATGGCCTGCTGGCTTGTTTTCTGGTTGTGATGGCAAAGCCTGGCAAGATCAGTTCCATTCTTGTACTGTGCCCTCTCTGTGACAGTTTTCACAGTAAGGAGACAAGCCAGAGGGAAACCAAAATGAACTCCCCAGATGATGAGCTGGACATTGAGGGTCCATGGATAAGGAACCCTACTCCTGCAGTGGCCCATTCCAACACACAGGTTTTGCCAAGGCCCAAAAGCTATGCGTGAAGTATCTAGGCTTGCTCTTGCTGTTGCAGCTGATCAGCTGTTGCTGCTGAGCTTCTGCTATAGAAACATGACTTCTTCCATTTTGCCTTCTCATCATCATAGTTTCTTGCAAACTCCAGACAGACTTAATTAATACTTCTTTCACAGGCAGTCAGAAATATTTAGATGCTCAATGGAGCATCATATCCCCTTGGTGCTCTCTCAGACTATATGACATAACACCTTCTCTTAGTAATTTTTTACTGAGATAATACAGACTTAAATTCATTTTTTTTTCTAATGTAGAGGAACACACACTCACTTTCCTAATTATTACATACATACCCCTTCTTTCCACACTGAAGCATACCAGACATCTGCCAGCTGAACTGTCTGCCATCTTTCCCTAGACATTTTTTCAGCCTGCTCATAACATTTTGAAACATATTCCCTGACCATCACCCCTCCCAGGACATGGTAGTGATATTGCCATGAAGTTTTCTAGACTTAGTTTGTCCATTATTGGCTAAAATTAAGCACTGTAGCTCTAGGCCTTATTTTGAGAACTTAATTTTTCAATACATCATGCAATTCATTCAACCCATTGAACAAGCTACCAACTTTGTTTTCTAATTGCTTAGAAAGAGCCCCATTTATAAATGTTGATTTAGTCCCGCTGGCAATTGTTTTCCTGATCCCTTTAGATAAAAAATGGTCTTTCATGTAGGTTTTAGAAAATATGAAGTGCAGGCTCTTCTGAACTCTATTAATCAATTTAAAGATTAACCTATCAATTTAAAATGAATTTTATCCATATTTCTGTCCCAAACTACATTATCTGTGTACTAAGGAAAGCTTACAAATGTTTTTGTTGTAAAGTACTATCCTTGTTAGCTCTCTTTATATCTTAAAGAGGCAGCTCCAGAACATGGGCTTTCATTAAAATAAATAAATAAATAAAAAGGTCACCCTCTATGGCACTAAAAATTATTTTGAGGACTTGAACCAAAGTATGATGGCTTGCCTTCCATAGCCTGGAGACAGTGTAAAACTATAGCCATGCTGTGTGAACCACTTCATTCATCTCAGTTTTGCACTGACTTTCCCATTTGTTATTTATTTACATGTTATAGGCCAGAATCTCTGCTGTGCCAGAGCTCCACTCAGTTTGGGGATGGGTCATAAGGAAGTCATTACAGCTCCCTGGCCTCCGCACGATTTCTCCTGGTTGCCAGGCAGCCCTGTGTTAGAGCTCTTGTGCAAGGCTCTTAATGGTACATTAACTTCAATGTGACTTCAGGATACACCAAAAACCTGGCACATGCTTCTCTTCCTGGCATATACAATCCTTAAGGGAAAGTAGCCTGATTTTGGAAAGATACCGACAATTAACTTTCTTGGGTCTGCATGGGACATGATACAGTAAAAATTAGGCAATTTATGATGAAAAAAAATAATCCAAATACAGCTTCAGCATTATATGCAATCATCTGTGATGGAAAATAGTTCACACGTCTGTTCAATGCTTGGCACAACAGAGCTGAAGGCTTCAGGAACTTCTGAAACATAAATACTACTTGTAACGAGATGGCATTGGAAGATGTTTCCCGAGATAAAAAGGTTAAATAGTAGGATGGAGACCATTGTTGGAAACCCTTTTGGCCTCCCTGGTGCTCGGTAGCCTTTAACAGCACCACTCCCCAGGCTTTTCCCATACAGCTGTGCCACACGAGAAGAACCTGGATATCAGCCCCTCCATCCTGATCTCATCCCACCCACTTTGGGCACTCAGAGAGTTGCCTGGTGAGGATGGCCAGCATGGGCTCCTCCTGTAGACAGAGGAGAAACATATCTCCAAAGGGTGATTCTAGCCACTTAAGATCATCACCTACTTTAAAGGGAGCTGAGAACTGCCTGGATCCTAACATATGGGCTGCTGTGAAGTGTCTAAGGTTAAGTGAAGTGGGCTTTTTACTATTTATCTCCACGTCTGAATACACTGAAGACTGTTATGGAAAGATAATGATGTATCTCCACTAAGGGCTTCCTTTGCAAGCTGTTTAACCGAACTGTTTATTGATTTGATTGTTTATTATTCCATGAATATTCAATTATTTTTGCAATGTTCCTGTTCAGTGACAGGACCTAACTGACAGGGAACTGCTGCCCCAGAGGATGAAAATCAGGAGTTCCCACTCATCCTCAGGGCCCAGGGTGAGTCTTAATTTTTGATATTTTTGTTGTTGTTGTTATTTGGTCACAGCACAATTCCTCTGGCTGGAATTGCTCAGTTCAACTGTAGGCAGAACTGCAGTGCCTCCTCAAGCACCTCTGTGCACAAAGCTAGTGCAGAAGCCACACCTGGAGCCCTCATTTCAGCTGTTTGAACCAAACTTGTCATTTCTGTTAATGTAAATACAGAAGATTTGCACAGCCAGCTTCCACTGGTTTTTACAACACATGAAGCAGGCACATAGTGGGTAATGTTCTCATTCATCATGCAGCACTGGAGCTGTTTCTTGGTGACTTTTTATCTACACCAGAGGGCTGACCTTGACAGATGGACTAATGATTTTGCTGGGGCCAGGGAATTTGGGGTGGCAGTGGTCTGTGAGACTCCCCTGCTATCTGGTGAGCTGAGTGAGGACAAGAGGAGATACCTCTTTGCTGGGCAGGGCCCATGCTGTCACAAAACATGTGTGAGGCTAGTACTTGGGGTGGTGTCCCCCAGTTAAACTCAGCTGAAAAAAAGCCAAGTTACAGGATGATGTGGTAATTGACTTGCATGAAGATTAACAGACACAGTTGCACACCCATATGCACATATACATAGCATTCCCCACCATCCTCATTTATTCAGAAAGCCCTGCTAAAATGCTAACACTTGTCTCACAACCTGTTACAAGGTACAAGCATAAGGGAACCTACCTCAATTTTCACAAGTCAGCTTACTTGTAACATATTTCCTACTTTTCACTGCTTGATACCATAACAAGTTTACAAGCTTTTTTATAGCTTTTTATAAAGTTCAAGTAGGTAGGCATTCCTAATTAACATTACAAAACCCCTGAAATACCACATTGAGACCAATAGAGTTTGACATTGTATGCGCTTGGTTTCGGAGACTACTGTCTCTGTGTGTACTTAGCTGTTGTGTTAACAGAGGACAAACAGAACTTGTTGCCCTTTCTTTCCTTGTGAACCACTATCAGACGAGGGTGAGACAAATGCCCTGCAAGTGGTTCAGAAATACTTATTTAAGGCAGTAGAACAGTAAGTCTTGGATGCTTGGGTTCCACCTCAGCCTCTGAAGTCCTCTCCTCTGCTGCTTCTCTTCTGCTAGACCCTCTCATTTCTCCAGTACATATCTGATTCCTCTTCTCAGTTTTATTCTGCATGCTTGCCCTGTCCAGATCTCTCAGACCTTCCTTTCTCTTCCCACTTTTGTTGCTTAAATAATCCTTGTGCACTGCCTCAGACAGTTCCCCACATCTCAATGAAATTTCTGTCTGAGTCACAGGCTACTTTTCCAAGAGCTTCCCCAGTCTTCCTGCGATGTTGAGGTCCAGACACAGCATACCAGCTGGATCCCACATGCAAGCTAAAGTCACAACAGACCATGGAGCATCATTGCAGGGCAAGGTCCGTCCTAGTACTACTGGGCAAGCTGCTTGTGTCAGCTGTCTGTGTGGAACTGTTTTGGTGCATCCATGGCTTTGTGAAGAGATCCAGAATACTTAGTGAGAATGGATTCATAGAAAATTTTAGCTATTAAATCAAACCTTAATTCATTGCTCTCAGTCTGATTTTCAAAGCAATATAATCTGTTAGATTTGAATCAAAAGAGAAAGTGGTAGACACTTGACCAGCACAAAGGATCCATCCCTGCCAAGTCTCAAGGTGCCTCCTGGAAAGCGCAGGGCATTTGGAAAAGAGGCTGCCAACATAAAAAAAAAAAATAAAAAAAAATATATTCTTCCCCCCCCCACAGCTCCTGGCTCAGAAATGTCTGCCGTATTTTTGCTCCATTAACAAAATAATAATCAGCTAGAGGCATGGAAATAACAGTACAGCCAGTTAAAGTCCAACAAAGCTTTGAGGAGCCAGAGCCAGAGATCTCAGAAACTTCAGGGGAGGCACAGAGCATCACCTCTATAACAGCAATGCTGCCCTAAGGCCAGCAAGCAGGCAGGCTGTTTCCACAGGGGACATTAGCTTCCAGGATTGTCTCAGTGTAGGTGCTTGCCTGCTGCTGGGCAGTGACGAGCAGCATTGTGTCAGTGCGTGCCATGGGGGGATTGGTCAGGGCACTCCGCAGAGCGGTGTGCAGATGGCTTCTCTTCTTCCTCATGTTTCTTCACCCAGAAGACTTGAGGAGATTTTATTAATGGCAGTTCAGAGAGAAGGAACTACATGCTCTTGGTCTGTCTCAGAAGGACAGTAAGGTACAAGAGGATCTAAGCATCCTACTGCTTTAGGGAGGAAGCCAAATGTTGTTGAGTGACGAGTACAGTATGAAAAGTGTATCTCAACCTGGGATGAAATTTAGCACCATGTCAGAGGCAAACGTCCTCGAGCTGTCTCATATCTTCACATAGTAATGCAGAACTTGTGTTCAGGTGCTTCCACCTTATTCTCAGCACCTCACTTGGACGCCTATTTCTATAGCGAATGGAGAGATGTGGGCATCTCCAGTGGGTGGTTCAGCACAGCTCAGATAAGCAAACAAGCTAATCCCTAAATCCAGCACAGGCAGCCCTGCCTTACCTCCCACAGAGACCTGAGACAGGTCTTTTTGTGGTGACACTTGTCTCATAAACATCCTTAAAGAATGCAAAAGTAGTTCCCAGGCATAGTCTTCCTGAGGGAGGCATTTGTACCTAGAAGAGCTCCTGCTCTAAAAGGTGTGCCAGTCCCCACCAGCACAGGCACCACTGATCATATGAGTGCCTCCTGGCTGAGTGATCCTGCAGGATTCATTAATATTTTTGAAGAACTGGGTTCCTAAGGTGGGGGAGAAACACATTTGTTGCCTGGGGTGGCTCTTGGATTGTAAATCATATGGCAATCCCACGTAAATACCTTAGAGAGCTTTTAATGAACTGCGTCCCATAGGTGAAAGCCAACAGCAATATTAGAAATGGTGTTTATTTTATAGCCTAGAAACTGCATTTTAAATGCTAGTATAGGTTATATGACAGTTCTATTAAATATAAAATAGACCCATTACAAAGAAAGCCCTTTACATCGCTTTTATCTGTGTCTAAATGGTATGCCCAGCTCTGCAATTTCTCAAATGAGACATTGTTTAGAACTTTATTTATGTTACAGCCATAACAAACTAGCAACTAGAAAACTATAATGGGCACAAAACGGCTAATAAAAAATGAGATTGTTGAAAAATACTTCTTAATAGCATTTACAAAGGATCCTGATAAAACAGAACTGAGGCTCTGTTTCCCTGGAACGTTTGCCACCACTGTAATCACAGCCATTTGGCAACAGGTACTCCCCTCTTCCATCGTCTGTGACCATTTCTTCCTCTGAGTGTGCTGAAAGCCAAGTACCCTGAGGTTATTCCCCACCCTGCCATTAGTCTGTTGGTGCCTACTGATCCAGAGACACAGTGCAAACGATTCCCCTTTTCTCTCCTCGCACCATGCACCATGCATTAGGTGACCTGACAGAGGAGGCATCCCAAAGGCTTTGTTGTGTGCTGAGAGGGGAGGCAGGGCAAACAAGCCAGGATCTGTCTCACACGTGCAGAGGGTGCCCCCTTTCCTACTGAAACCTGCATCACCTCCCTGATGAACTGATCTGTTTATACAAGCTGGCTAAGATGAGCAGGTCAAACTTTCTGTTTATAGACGGAAAACTATTTTTCCCCAAGCTCCCCAGGCAAAAGTTTGGGGGCTGAACTGATTTCTTTTGCAGGACAAATTTTTGTGGATTCTGACAATGTCCATGTGGCTGCTCATGTGACGTCAGGAGAAACTTCCTACCACCCAAGGAAAGATGCCTTCTTTCCAGATGCAGACTTGTCTGCAGCAGACATACTGGCTAGCAAGGAAGGAAAGGGCAAGGCAACACTTTCAAGTAAAGATCAAGTCCTCGGTCAAATCTAATTGCAGGTAGTGATGAATATCATTGAATACAAACTATGTCTTACACCAGTACATCATACCTACTTAAAGAAGAAAAGTTCTCATTAATGAGTTTTTATATTTCCATGGAGGAAAAAAAAAAAAAAAAAAAAAAAAAAAAACAAAAAAAAGTTGTAGGGAAAAAAAAGAATTAGTAAGAAACAAAAGAAACAGTTTCTAGCAAAGGGCTTGAAAGCACTGAACATTGCATTGGGGGAAAAAACAAAAAAAAAAAAAAAAAAAAGTGATACATCATAACATCACTTACAATCTGTCCTGGAAGTTGGGTGTTCATGACCCTGCTTAGGATTGTATAGTAGGAGATAATCCAAGCTGCCATGCACAGTAATATTTAAATCAATGTGGGGAAGCCGCTCACCCAGTGTCCCCCAAGGAGGCTGCCAGAAGCAGTAGAAATAGCACCTACATGCCAGGAATCTCAGCCCAGCTCCCTGTTGTACCCATAGCTTTCTTCAGTCATTCACTCTAACTCATCCATTATGCTTGCTTCTATTTGCAATGAAGACTATACATTATGTCCTAACAAATTCTTCTCTTACCCCAATAGATTCAACTGTATAGTCTGAAATATCTGAAACTGAAATTAATTGCAAAATAGAGCATACAGAGGTATGAAAAGAGCTTTGTCAGTACAGGTACTGGTGCACATACAGGTACATATTCAGATTCAGGTATAAATGCAGAGTGATAGCTGTTTTGTACACTGTGAGGCTGTAGCATTGCTGGGATTTGCAAAATCTCAATTCGTGGCAGCTTTGTGGCTGTCAGCATAAAAATTTAGGCTTCAGATAGACTACTGTTGGCTTTTTCACTGAAAATGAAACATTCCAAGCAAAAGGAAATAAAAAAGCATAAAAAGTATACCTATTAAACTCCAAACTAAATCACAGCAGCAAAAATGGCAGGAACTACAGAAGCAGCATCTGTTTAGAGCTGGGCTAATCACAGCATGTGGATTGGCCAGGCCTGTGGATAACAGGGTTTCCACTCTGAAGGCAGAAAAAACTTTCTTCTTTTCTTGTTTTCATTCTGAGAGGACCAAGGAAGATAAGTATTTTCCCTTGAAAAAAAATTTTGCTAATGTGCATATTAGTATAAATCACAGCCTGTTAACTGATACAGAGACATAGGACTCTAGTTTATTTGAATTGGTCCTCAGGGAGTTAGCTAAACAGAAAGAGTAAGCAAAATTTGGGTTGCTTATTCTCAGGAGTAGTCAATAAGAATACTTATGTGAGCAAGACAAGTAAGATCTGACCCAAAGAAAATACTTTGCAAATTCATGTAAACCGGAAAGTCAGTACAGCTATTGAGAAATCATAGTCATATTTTTAAGTTGTCCTGCTGAGGCCTGCCTTTAACCACATATCCCCTCCCCTTTCTCTCTCCCCCTTCTTCCAGACTTTTGTCCAAGTGCTTAATTGTGACGTAAAATATTTGTACTGGGAAGACATCATAAGGCACTGATTTTAGAAATTCAATTTTATATAATGCAAGACCCTGAACTTTAGCAAAAGTTCATTTCATCAACTATCACTAATAATCTGTGAGTCCTGGTGCTCTACCAACTAAAATACAGTATTATGAATAATGGATTTCCCCACATTTGAAGTGTAAGAATATTACAAATATGAATAAAAGCAGGGATAATGCTTCGCAGGAATCTTTTTCTGATTTGCAGTCAAGGCTGAAGCAACCCAACACTTTTGCTTTAAAAAGCACATAACCTGTAAAGACAAAAAGTGTAAAACAAGTACTCAGTGAAGGGTTGGTTTTTATTTTTTTTTCACATTCGTTCTAGCTATTATTTCTTTTAATCTTCATCCATCTCTTTCAAATCATGGCATTAGAAAATGCAGAATGCTTGCTAGCAAACATGAAAGGCCCTCCACTCTTCCACTCATACTATCCTACCTACTCCTACCTCTTCTACTCCTACCACTCCTACCTTGTTCATCTATAAGAATAAACCTAATATAGAATTATTCTATATAGAATATAGAATTCACCCTAAGCTGGGATCTGCTGCATTCCTGCTGCCTCTAGTGATGCGAAACAGCCACTCAGTGGTAGGAAAAGAGATGCTCTTGGAAACATCCATCCCTGATGCAAGAGAGCTTTCCTCCTTCTTCCCAGCAGATGAAAACAGAGATATTATCATGTTTTGCAAATGCCAAGCATACATACAGAGCACAATCCTTTGCTGCATGATAAAAATTCATTTAGGACAAGAATAGCCAGGGCCAACATCTCTCAAATTAGACAGAATGCGGACCAGTGAAAGAAATTTAAAGCTAATAGGGACGTATTAAGGAAAAGATGGTTACACAAGACTTCTGAAAAAAAGAAATGTAGTAATTTAACTTGTAACTTTGATCAGATGCTGACGTTATATTTTCTATCTGTAAAGAGATCTTTCTTGGATGATATAAATAAGGAAAATCAGTAGTACAAGAAGAAAAATGAGTCAATACTGCAGAAAAGAACACAGTTCTCATCTGCAACAAACTGGTTTGAAACGAAAACAAACAACTACTCCCACAGATATAAAGGTAAAAAGGTTTATCTGCAGTAAAAGCAAAGGCACGCTCCTGTACCTCTTGGAGTATCAGTTGCACATCAGAAATGAATGTTAAAATGAGGTACGAACCCATTATGTGTGATGATGTCTAAGAGTTCTGAAGGAACTGGAACCCTGATTACATTGATTCTCTCATATACATTTGCTGATCTCTCTAATTGTATAAATTAGTATTTTACCATCAACTTCAGTTAGAGATAATAAAACCCCCTGAGAATGAAAAACTGCAAGAAGAAAATCGCATGCTGCATTCATCCTTCAAATTAGAATCGCATTGATATGTTTTTTCTGATCAGCTCTGACGTGTGTATTTAATTATCTTCTACAAAATCAGAGATCTATGTTATAAAATTCCAACTCAAACTGATACATGTGAGCCAGAGACTTTGTATTGACATTCATAGCTGCTTTTTTTTTTTTTTTTTTTTTTTTTTTAAGTAATTCTTTCCATTCTGCGGATATGCATGTGTCATATGCATTTTTTTTTTTCTTCAATGATTTACAATTAAAGACCCCTGAAAGTTTTCCCATGGAAGTATGGATACCTGTAAGGACAACTAAAGTTGTTCTTATTTGGGAATAGTTTTGTTTCCCTGAGATACCTTTTGCAGATCATTCAGTGTTCTTCTTCCCTATAAATCTTCAAGTATTTTCCATCTTCATATTGAAATTCACGTCTCACACTGATAATAAACAAGCCTCAAAAAGATTTAGGTTGCGTTTATTAAGCACCACAAGTCTGAATACATTCCAGAATCTTTTGTGTCCTGAAGAATTTCTGAAGAAAATGTCATCTCTTTTTTAATTGGTTAACAAACACTAGAGAAAATTTTACCTGAGTTCTTTTTCTTTACTACAAAACAGAGTAAAAATTAATTAATCACTTGCAGATCATGGAAAATTAAGGAGGATGAGTTACCCTATCTCCACTTTAGAATGACTTCCAGTCATTTTATTTTTAGAAACTAGAACTGGAATAAGAAGAATATTATCATATGTATACAGCAATTTAGAGAAAATCTCCTCCCCTACTTAAACTTTTGAAAAGTGCGAGACATGTAGATCTTAGGTTAATCAGTAAAAGGATTAAAGATTAATCCAGACCATTCTCAGATTTCTTTCAAAATAATAGAATGAGCAGATTGGAGGGAATTCTATTCCAAACACTTAGGAGGATACCATTTTAGGCCAGTGAAAGTGATACAGACACAAAAAAGGTAAGTGAGCAACTGAAACTGCACTTATATTGAAAAATGTATAAACACATATTGCATTATACAGTCCACTGACTTTTGTCCTAGAAGATTATGGCTTATATAAGGTCAGGAAGAATTTATTAGAGGAAGAAGTAATGTCGCCTAGAAAGATCAAATCACTTGACCTGGTAGCACATCTATGCAGCTGAGACTAGACTTCAGCTCTTCTCATTCAAGGCACTGTTTCTTAACTCCTAGGTTATACTGCATGGGTACATTAGTTATATTGAGGCACCATAATGAGATGAAATCGCAAAAGCTGAGCTGTGAGGATGTGTGGTTAATTCCTAAAATCAGCTTGGTTGAAAGATCTGACATTCTTGCAGAAACGTGAATAAATTTTCTTCCAGGTGTCTGGTAACAGTCTTCCTTTTCTGGGTGTGAGGAGGAACAGTCTTACTATATTTTGAAAATTCCAGCTGTTTCCTGTTGGCTTTATAGCTGACACCCATAATACGGAATTGTTTGGCTAGATATAATTTGAGAACCAGAAGAGTCCTCGCTGCTTCATGCTTCCATGAGCTTTACCTCTGTCTAAACCTCTTGTGACTTTCACATGATTCAACTGGATGTCCCACCACAATCCCTGCTGGACAATATTGTCACTGGATCATACTCACAGCCTGGCAGGCTAAACACAACATCTTCTAAACACAACTTCACTAACAGTTGAAAACAAAACAAAGAAAATTTAAAAAGGGGAAAAAAGCCTAGCTGGGAAAGCTACTAAAGTTCCTGTCACCCTTTCTCCTAAAAGATGCAAGCTAAACCACCCAACGATCTGGGGAGGAGCTCATAAGGAAGCCAAAAACCAGTGCAAACAAATCATGGAAAACATCTGTGAGTGACTTCAGCTAAAATACGTGACTGGAGGATGTTCTGCGTCCCAGATATTCCTGAGTTCAACTTTCACCAAAAGCAAGGACCACCACCTCTGCTTCAGTGACTTGAAGCATCAGGGGTTCACAGCTCATGCACTGAGTGTCATTGTCAGCACGTGTAAAGAGGTCCTGTTGTCCTCTAGGCCACTGAGGAATTTCCTCCTAATAACAAGTGGCTGCTTTCCTTAAGAGTATTTTTAGAGATGCAAAAAGAATAGTTGAAGGTAAGATGGCTGTGTACAGAGGAAGATTATATTCCAATAATCACTTCAAAGAGAATGGGGGAGAAGGCATGTTTCTAATTTCTATACAAAAACAAAGGAAGTAATTTCTTTCAAGGTTTTTTATTGTTTTTCAAATTGCACAGTCCTCAACTTTTAAAATAATAATCATTCTTGACAGCCATTTAATAATTGTTAGTGATCTATAGCTTTTTTATAAAGTACTCATCTAATGATGTATTTCCTTTACCCTAAGGGCCAAGTACAAAGCGAGGAAATTATCTTGGTGATACTTTAATAACTTCCTGTGGGATTGCAAACTCTGGCTGAAGCTGTCTCTGCAAAAGAGTTAATCATGTAATTTCACAGATTAGACAACACAGGGTTACTAATGAGAAACTTCAGTTCAGTGATAACTCTTTTTTTTTCCAAGAATATTTTGAGAGGCCTGTAACCTTTGGCTGACACCCAACGAGGCTATTAGTTTAACCATGGGATGCACTACCAAATGTACAAGAGTCAGCAGAACTTTTCCTTCTGAAAATTGCTCATAATACTCTGTGAAGAAGCCTTCAAAAACCCAGAAGGGATAGATGGAAGGGAAAAAGTCAGGCAAAAAGGGCTGACTTATCGGCTTCCGATAATTGGCATGGCTTCAGCTTCCCGTTTCTTTTCAACAATGTACGCTCACTATAGCAACCCCGGATCCCATTTAAATGTCATGCTGCCCTCTGTTCTATAAACATGTATCATCCATCACTAAATATTTAGATCTGAATTGTTGGAGCTGAGTTCTGTGCCAGGGGTAAGGGGATTAATTCCTTTCAAGGCCCTCACATGATGGATTTTTCACTGAAGTAAACATCCGAGAAGAGCTCACACTACAGCCATAAATATATAAATAAAGTTTAAAGTTTAATTAAGTCAACATTATTTAAAGTGGTTGTCATATTTTATGGTGAACTCTTCATGTTTATTTTGTATGACTCCTCATAAATAGTCTCTCCCCTTCAGACAAAAGGCAAAGCTGGGTTAAAGTGAAGGGTCCATGCATGTGTGGTAGGGGAAGGAGGATCTCCTGGGCTTGGGGATCTGCAGCGCACCATATCGGGCCTTCTGCTATCTCATGTCTTCCTAATGAGCTGAGATGTTGTGCAGACACAGGAAAAGCATGGTGGAGTTTACAATGGACGTGACACAGGGAAGCCCTCCGAGTGGCTATCTGGGCTCAGCCAGGGGAGAGCTTCATCCTGCCAGGTTCGGAGGCCTTCCACAGGGAAGGAGCTGTGGCTGGGAGGGGGCAGGTCAAGAGGAGCAGTCTGTCCCAGGAGGAAATTACACCAACTACTTGGAGAGAGCTGTCTTGCTCTTCTTCCACCTTTATTTCTTTCTCAAAAAATAAATAAATAAATAAAAGAGAGGGAAAAAAAAAAAAGAGAGAAAAAAAAAAAGAGAGAAAAAAGTAAAGAAAAGAAAAAAGCCAACCTAACAAGATGCTTTCAAGAGGCAAATGATAATGATATTGTTATGTTGCCTAATCCTTTGGAAGAGCAAGAGTCATTTAAAAAGAGGAAAAAAATTAAGTGGAGAAATGCATCGAAGTGATTGTTAATCAGTGCTCTCCTGTAGGGAGGTCCATAGTGCCCTGATAAGGACTTCTGGATGATTAGCTAAGCACCCAGAGGAGAAACGGTGAACCAAATGTTAGACCTCCAGGTCAAACCTCAGGAAACTTGAATTCAACTCCTGCACTCCCCAGCTGCTGTGGGCAGCTCCTGCCCATTCTCTGCCTCTGTTCCCCGTCAGCAGTGGACTGCAGACTTGCACTTAAGTGTCTTGTTGTTAGGGCAAACACAGAACTGGTATGAGGTGCTCATATCCTCAAGGGAATTGAGCTGTATGAGACTGAGATCTCTCTTTTTGTATCTTTCTCAGGATTTTCTATATCTGTGACGGGACCAGAAACATCAGTACAGTAAAGTTTAAAGACTGGACTGGTAGCAAAGGTATTTGCTGTGATAGGAGTGAATCACCTCATAGAAATGATAGGAGGATCATCTCCTAGATGACTGAGAACAAGTCATTTTGTATTTTGTTCCTTATTAATAAAACTAGGTCACTGCTCTTTCTCTTTTTTAATATGCTTCATCTGTAAAGTTGCTGTGGCAGGGCTGAACTTTCAATCTCTGCTCATACTGTGCTCATACACACACACACACACACACAAAAACAGCCTTCAGAAATAATTGCCTATAGCTGTTACCACACTGCAAACACTGAAACCTCAGCAGAGTATATTCCTCTATTTGGTTTCAGTTATTCCTCTCTAAACAGCTTTTTCTGCAAACATGTAAGAAGTGCCAGAAAAATATAAGGGAATTTTATTCCTGTATCTATTCACGTTTATAAATATTAATAAATATGCATGTATACATATTCATATACGTACACATGCACACACTTTACTGATTTTCAAATACCAGTGTTTTATCTATTAGCATGGATGTGTTCATTCAAATTCAGAAACATACCAATCAATTAGCTTAGTCCAGAAATGCCACATACAGCAACAAAGATCAAACTGAACCAACAGCAAACTGTCTTCCTAGCAATTGAAGCCACTAGCAGCCATATGATGAATATCCCTCTGCTTTTATTCTGTATCAGTGCTGATTATGTTGTTTCAAAATCTTTACTTTAGGTAACATGATCATGCTGAAGGTAGTATGAAATTTAATGAGGTCTTAATCTACATGACAGGTTAAAAGCTATGAGAGTTTCTAAGGCTATATGTGGTATAAATGGAGTGCAAGCTAATATTATTTGATAAGATAGAAAGAGGCCCAGCTGAAGGGAAAGCATTTCCTAAAGGCTCTGGACTGCAGTTAGAAGTGAAGTGTTAAAACTAAAAAGGAATAACAAAGAAATAGGGAAATAGGAAGGAAGGAAGGAAGGAAGGAAGGAAGGAAGGAAGGAAGGAGGAAGAAGGAAGGAAGGAAGGAAGGAAGGAAAGAAAGAAGAAAGAAAGAAAGAAAGAAAGAAAAAAAGAAAAAAAAGAAAGAAAGAAAGAAAAAGAAAGAAAGAAAGAAGAAAGAAAGAAAAGAAAGAAGAAAAAGAAAAAAGAAAGAAAGAAAAAGAAAAAGAAAGAAAGAAAGAAGAAAGAAGAAAGAAAGAAGAAAGAAAGAAGAAAGAAAGAAAGAGAAGAAGGAAAAGAAAGAAAGAAAGGAAAAGAAAGAAAAGAAAGAAGAAAGAAAGAAAGAAAGAAAGAAAGAAAAGAAAAAGAAAGAAAGAAAGAAAGAAAGAAGGAAAGAAAGAAGGAAAGAAAGAAAAGGCAATGAACTAAGTAACTTCAAACAACTTCAAACTATAGAAAAGCAGCTCCATCATTCCAGAGCAATCAAAAAGTTTTGAACAAAAAAGAGGAAAAAAGGTTTCATTTGGATTTCATTCACAACAGTAAGGATTTGTCAAAAAACATCTAAGGAGTGAGTCTAAAGGTGGGCAGAAGTCAACAGTGCTACATTTAAATGACAGAGTGAAATTCAGCCTGTGGAAAAAACTAACATTATGTTTGTTCATCTAGTAAGCCTTGTCCCTCTGTTTGCCAGCCAAGCTGTTCACAGAGTCTGAGACTTCCTTTCTGAGCTGACAGAACTGGGAAGTGGGAGACAAACTTGATTGCACCTCTATGTCTCACTCCAAAAAAGTATTGGAACATATAATGATAATCACATCTCATAACAGCTTCTGCTGCATTTCCCTGGAGGGGGCTTCCACTGGAGTGTTGTGGGGAGGGAGCAAGAAATGCTTACCTTTCCAACAGAAATAACAGAGCAGGACTGGCACATCAGAATTGTTTTAGTCTTGCTCCCTGACATGGTGATGGACTTAGATCTCAACCTAATGACCACACTTCTGACAAGTTGTGCTTTATTCTGTCATACTGTCTTCCAGAGGCCAGCCAGATAAGCCATCCATAATATGTACTATTAGTGTTAAATTCCCCTCTTTCTGCCTCATCCCTCCGCCTGTTATCAGCTGCTGTGGTAAACAGTGCACTAGGAGCACGGTGTCTCTCTGGCTGTTGGTCTAGCACGTATGCATGAAAAAAGTTTGTCTCTTAGTTTGTATCCCCAAGTACCCTGAAAAATGAGTGCTTAATGAAGTATTAGCTTTGTTTCTGAAATGCTGCAAGTGGGAAGCAAATATATCAAAAGTTATTGGTATAGACAAAAATATAGATTTCCAAAGTAAAACCAAAATTAAGAAATATAACTTATATTAAGAAATACAAGTATTTTCAGAGAAGTGGGTGGAATGTACAAATGTTCCATCTCATTATCATTTCTGACCAGTAGAGAATTTTCCCAGTACTCTAAGATGGACATAATCCTTTTGCGGCTGGGGGTGTTTAAGCCCTGTTCATTCAGGAACAAAAGTGCCTGTTAAAAGAACAATCCCCTGGAAGGGAGGAGAGGCTCAAGTTATTCCTTTTCCTGTCAAGAATACAAAGCTACCAGATGTGGAAGTGATGATTAGGCAGTCTCTTTCACAATTAATACAGAATTTCTAGAACTGCATGAAATAGCTCCAAGTGAGGGAGACGGATGACGACTCATCCTGGTCAAGGGATTCATCATGGACGTGAGAGAAAGGAGTACTTCTGGGAAAGCATGAATGAACGTTAGCCCTCTATCTGGCATAACTGCTTGTTGGCTGTACTATGGACATTTGCTTTCTCTTTATCCTTGACCAGAAATGTGATCACTGCCAAACATGCCGTATATGTTTGTACGGAAATGTTTAGTTTTGACAAATCAACAGGTTTTGACCAAAAATAATATATATTTTTTTCCACTGGAAAATTCTTAGCAGCCCTAGCAGTCAATGCTCTCAGAACTGCCTTTAAACAGCCAAATCATTCCCACAAGTATGAATGCGCAGTTCCAGCTACTTTAATGGAATTTGCATGTGTATATCAAGGGGCAGAATTTGGCTCTTGTTCTAAAAAACATTGAGCAGTTTTTAAAGAGAAACTCATTTAGCAATGATGTAAGTCTGCAATTTCCCTGTTTTGTCTATGCAAGATTCCAATTTTATAAAAATGGTATGAATACATGATATGTATTTATATTTGGCTTTTATAGCAGTATGCAACTGTCTAAAAAGCCAGTCTTGAACATCTCAGACAATTGATATTTACCTAAACATTTATCACTCAACTGAAATATTTTTATTCCAGTAAAAACTACAATGATTGTCTGATTTTTAATTTCACTTCTTCAATACCAAGGGAATTCCAGTGATTTCAGTAGAGTTACCATTGCATACAACTCATCCAGAGAAGTAGTAAATCAGACTCTGTGGAAGAAATCTTAGCTTATTAAACTCAGCAGGAATTTTGCTGTTAATTTCAAGGGAGCAACATTTTCATTTTAGATCTATCAAATAATATTTTTTCTTTGTGTAGGTGTAACATAAAATTAATATCTCAGTTATAATGAGCAGATATGCATTGTATAATTACTGTTTCATTTCTGCATATACAGAAAAAACAGAGGACTTTTTAATCTTGATTTTTGTTTAAATTCTCAGTGGTAAGTATATTTTGGGCTACAATCACCCTTCGAGAAATTATTCAAAAAGGTATAAAAAGGTAGCTTAAGCAAGAGCCTATTCCAAGGCATCCTGAAGCCGAAGTTTGGGGTAGCTGACCTAGAGATTTCTTCAAGAAAAGTGCAAAAATAAACAGTGACATGAAGTGTTTGGGTTTTACTTGTTTTTTGGCAAACAACCTGGCCCTGATTCACCTCTCACTTAATTGTATAAGTGCTACAAGCAATAAAGTCAGATCCCATCATCTGGAAATAATAGAAGAAGGAAAAAATACTGTTGAAATTGTAATGGGGTCTTGACCATGAGAATGTAAGCTTGCTGTTTATCAGTTGAAATATTTTGGTTGAAGAATTTCTTGTAGGGACTGACCTTCTGACCTTCTCCAAGGTAATGGCAGTAGATTCTCTGGTATTCTTTGAACACATGCTTTTTTTTTTTTTTTTTTTGATTATGTGGGACCAAACACATACATGGGGATAAGAACAGAGAAGACCTCATGGTCTAAGAACCCATTCAACAAGCAAATCAACATGCTCACTGGGGCTTCTGTCTTAGAAGAAAAGACCAGAAAAGCTAGCATTGTTTAGCAATGCAATGAATTCTGAGAAAAGACATGGTTAGTTTCCACAAGTACAATAAGGAAGAACAGAGGAAGAAATACCAGGAAGAGGAGAAATTTAAACGAACAGAGAATATTGGCACTAGGAGAAATGGTTATGAACAGTTCAAGAATTAATTCAGATTTCAAGGTAGAAGATAGTTTCTGAGTCAGGTGCTCATGAAGGCAACAAATTGAAATGTTCAAGGCAGAACCTAATGAGTATGTGAGTTGACTGTATGAGTTGGGGTTTGTTAGAGTGGGAACCAACTCTGTTACATAGGATCATTCTTTTAGTCTCAAATTCCTCTACTCTAAACCAGGAATAGTTCTGCTGAAGGCTGATTTGCAAAGCTGGTAATAGGGAAGAGTAATAGGGAATTACGTCCTCCCTCATGACTAATCATTCTCCCTTTACTGACTTTGCTCTGATATCTGGGTAGCCTCAGAAAACCTATTGGCCACCAGAGGGGTGAGCACTTCCTAAGGAAACAGGTATGACCCACCCACATGCATGCTTCACTCCTCTCTGTCTGGGATGCCTCATATAAAAAGTGTTGACAGCTTCAGTAGGGATTTTACAAGAGATTGCCATTCATATTCCACAAGGACCAAAAGATCCACATGGGAATATTTAATATAAACAGCAATAGTTTCCCACATCTTTGTTTAGAGAATAGCCCGAGGATTTCTAAACTTTAAGATCATATTCATTCCAGAAGAATAGTTTCACTTATAGTCATATAAATCTTTCCTATACTTATGATTTTTTTTTTTATTATTTTTTTTTTATGCATCTGAATTCTTAAGGATGATATTCAGGTAATCAGACTGCAGTGGGTAGCACAGGTAAACCTCATCTCAGCTAATTTTTCTTTACAGTGAAAGACCCGAACTGCAAGGGATGTTGTCTATGTACTATTACAGTGTGAGACTTGCCAGACTTCCAGGAAACACAGATTTTTAAAATGAAACAAAAGAGGAAAAAATTTCCCTGAGATATCAAGATATAGGGAAAAACAAAAACAAACAAACAAACAAACTAAAAAACAAGGCTGAAAAATCAAAGCCCTACAGGGCTGGTCTAATCAGAGTGGTTGGCTCATGGAACTTAGTACTCTTGAAAGCCCAGCCTTGCTGTTAAGTGCCTAAGAAGGAGATGTTAGATACTGAGCTTGTTGGAGTATCTGTTCTGAAACATCCAAAGGGCTTGCTTTTGGGATATTTTAAATGCCTTTTTGGCCTAGTTTGTACTTTAAAACATTCCTAACTTCCTTAATAAAGCCTCCTGCTATATCATCTTTGTCACTTCTAGCCACAATCTGATACAGCACATGCAATCTCCTAGGGAAATATAAGGAAGGGGAGAAAAAGCTATATTTTTGTTAAGAGATATTAATACTGTACTGCTGATTTCCAGCATTCATAAGTCAGGCTCACAGAAAAGTCAGAGACTGCAATACCTTCTATTTCTTTCTGTGTGTCTGCCTGTTTCTGGGATTTGTAAAGATTGCATGTGTCAGTTTTTCACCACAGCCATGTTGTCTCAAGTGCACCAGAAATGAACAGTTAGTGGATATTGCCTCAGAGCGGAGTGCTGCATATTAGCTATTCATAAACCATTTTCCCACTCACAAATATCTTTATTCTGAGTTCCTTTTTTCATATCTATGCACTCTGGTTAAGTTTAAGCAATGCTGACACTCTCTCATTGCACACTGGTTGAATGTTTGTGTCCTGTTGTGTTTAGTGTTCCTGGAAATAGAAAGGATGGATGAAAAATAGAGGTCACAGGTCACTGCAAAATCAATATCTGTTCTTTCACAGCCACAGTTAATCCTTCTTCAGACAATAACTGGTATCTGGAGATGACAGTAGGGTATTTTGCTAAAATTTCCTGTCTGTTAGTTATGAAGAGTGTAGGGACTCAGGGAAAATTTCAAACAAAATTGAGACTTTATACCCTTAACAGCTCTATGTGACCTGGAAGTTTTTTAACAATAATTATTCCTCACATTCATCAGTGTTTCAAGAAATGCATAATGACATAGATCTTGCTACAACTAATTCTTCCAAATTAATATATAATTCATTTCAAGAGAGAAAGTCAGAAGCAAGAGAAGAGCCAAACACTCTTCTGTTTGTACGTCTCAAGAGACCACTACAAAAATGGTCTCTTGACCATTGGGAATCACTTGTTTGAAAGGCTGAGGAAGAAGACTCTTTTAGAACCTTGTTGACTATTAGGTTTTCCTACTGGGAGTTAATAGAGGAAACACTTTCAGGTCTGTGTGTGCAGCTTTAATTTATTGTTACTGGTCTCAATTTTTTGATATCAGGAGGAAGAGGGCAGAGGCTTTAGACAGAATATAAAGAGCCTTGTCGACTTGTCAGGTGAACTGCAGAAGTTAGAACCACTTTCTTCCTTTCTGCATAAATTATATGCTGTGTTCTCTTCAGATACACTCATGAAAGAAAAGGAGCTCAGGATTACCAGTGTCTTCTCTCACCAATGTAGTGATTAAAGAGAACTAAATTTAATTAGGGTACTTTTATGTAGCATTAATCCATTGTAGCAGTAATCCATTCATTGCAAACAAGATTAATTTTTGTAAAAAGTATGTTTAAGATGAAGAAGAATGGATTTTTTTTTTCTTATTTATTTATTTAATACTATGGATAAATTAATTGAATTCATCCATTTCTTGGAATCCATGAAAGGCAGAATATTATGGAATCATAGAATGGTTTGGGTTGGAAGGGAAGTTTAAAAATCATCTAGACTTAATTTTAAATTAATTAGTACTTAATTACTCTTTTAATAATCAAGTGTGTAACTGGTGACATGGGCATAAAGCCAAAATATAAGAAAGTATTCACCAAAGGGCTACTTTGTAAAACTTGATCAGTAGCAGAAATAGCTGGTGGCAAACCTATTTTGAGTGAATCACAGTAAATATACTCTGCTGGTGCACTTGTTTCATCATCTGAAATTTTATTTTAATTGTAGCTTGCAATGGGTAAAGTATCTGTATATTCAAAATTTATTCTCTGATCATGTTTGATAAAAGTATTTATAACTGTGCTTTAGCTGTTTTGTTTAGTTGTGTCTTTCCCTTCTGCAGGCTTTCTCCCCATTCTGTTCTCTGGACTCTTACCAACTTTTACTCCAAGTATGCTAGTATTTTATGGTGTGCCCTAAAGGACACTGCCCCTTGAAAATATATTCATAAACGTTAGTACAATACTCAAGTACAACAAGTTCAAAAGAAAAACAGTCTGGAAATGAGCTTTGAGATGAATGTTTTAGAGTCATTATCTGAGGTAAACTGGCAGTCTCTAATGAGACATTTGTAATTTAATTGTGTCATGGAGAGACTGTAAATTTCCCCCAGAGCCCACATCCAAGTTGTTTTTATAATGATGATAAAGTAACACACATACCAAAAATCTTTTAAATACACTATAACTTCTTCCAAAAAGATAAAAACGGCCTATATCCTATTTATGTCACTACACTCAGTTGCATAACAGAGCTTACAACAAGTAGGATAGAGGGCAAGAGTCAGTCTATAATCATTTAATGCTGTATAATTCTTTACATTTGTCTTTTAATCATATGATAAGTTTGGGGGGACAGGTTCATATAAATACAAGAAAAGACGAAAAATAATGGGATTGCAAAGTGGTCATTCTACATAATCTTTATATGGGCTTACGTTGTATTTGATGCTTTCTCTGGGAATAAAATACATGTATACTACGTGACTAAGACTCTCCTCATGAGATTTCTAAGACTTTGGAGGGAGTTGAAAGGATTTTTATGCCTTAATCAATACCAAAGATGTTGTCTATTTACTTAAGTTCCTAAATAAATTAGGACAAGCATGTCTTTAAGATACAGAAAATAGATTGTGCAATATGCTCACTTGATCATACTCTACTGAGCCCTCTGGATCCCTCAGCTGTAATGGTATATTTACTTCTCTTGCAGTTTTAAGCAGCTTTTTGTGCTGTTTTTCTGTTTGTCATATTGTGCTGGAGAAAAAACTCCCAAGTTCCAGCTTGCTGGAAAACTTTTTCTCAAATGCTGAAAACAATTTAAAATTGAAGAAGCTTTTACAATCAAACTCAGATTTCAACAGATATCTGAGCACTCATTTTTTTTGGCCAATATGGGTCATAGAACCTGGGAATGAAGATAGAGGAGGATGAAGACTGCTTTGTGTTCTAATACTATTGAAAATGTTGCAAAAATATTCAGTTCTACAATGATCTGTTTTTGAGTGTTTTCCTCTAGCTTGTTCCTTTAACTCAAGCTGGAAACATGACAACTGTGATCTAGATACAGGAGAGGGAGTGATCATTCCTGTATTTTAATTCAGTGTTCGACATGAACTGTCTCTGTGTTTTTAGAAAAAGATATCTCACACTAAAATAGCTTTTCAAAAAAGCTATTCTGAAATTTCATGTGAAGTCTGCAATGTCAGACCAAGAATCTGAAGCTGCCACTGTTGTAAATGCTGTTCACAGTGCAAGGTTTCAGATGAGAGACATGAAACACCTCCCCAGAAGCAATGCCTATATATCTTTTGCCCCATTTTTGAACCCCCCTTTTTTCACCCTCAGTAAATGTATCTTTCATATGTTTTCTGCCATCTGACAGTGAATATTTTAATCTTTAAATAGCAATTTGGTTACCCAAAGAAGCAGAAAAATAATCTCCATCTAAAAGCCTTTTTATTTTTAATCAAAAATGAGGTTTAGCAAGATCCCTTCCAAACTACACAGACAGTATGATAATAATATTTATTATGTAGCTATTTCATCTTCTATTCCAGAAAAATACGTACACATTGCAGTAAAACACTACTGAAACCTGAAACAAGAGATAATGAAATCACTATGCATAGGGATATATTAAAACTGATCAGGAAAAATGGCATCCATTTGACCATTTTAGTCTGATTCTTCGTTGCCTAATACCTTATAGAGTCATTTACTAGCATGTATAGGGAATAAGACACTGTGGAATGCAATTATGAGTGATACATTTAATATTAACTATATAGAATAGTAACAATAGAAGAATATGAATGTTAAACAGGCAATATATTTGTCTCCAGACTGCAGTAGCTAGATGATGTTAATGACATTTATTGTACAGGAACTCAGGCTAGACAATGCAATTGCTTTTTCAAGCCTTAAAAATCTAGGAGCTGTGGAATAAATAGCTGTATTGGGTTCAAGTCAATGGAGACTGAAGTTCTACTGAAGCTAAAAGGGATAAGGGTTTGCAAAAAGTACAGTAAAATATATACCAAAAAAGGAATGGGTTATTTCAAATAAAATGTTGTGTGACTTGTTGCTAATTGCAAAGAAAGATGTTACATATTGCAGATGAGGCACGAGCTGTAAACTATTTGGGATGACTTTCATTGCTCAAAGAGCATAATTAAAAGTATGAAACAAACTGCCAAAGTCTACAATAGAAATGAATAGCATAACACCAGGTCAAAAGGGATCCGGACTCGTTTCTGGAAGAAGAGACAATGCACAGCTGTTAGTTTGGCTTTTTAAAAGTAAAGATGATCAGTTACTATATGAATTGATCGGTATTTCCTGGGCATGTTCTGTTAGGTTTTAAAAATCTTTTCCTGTACCTTCATGTATCATTGTTTCTTTCTGGCAGCTGCATCCATACAGAAGTAAATGTCTTCCATTGACTGGAAATTTATATTGTAGAATAAAATTGCTGTAGTTTCCAGAGAAAATTCCTTCGTGCAAAGGAGTTTTAATGTTATTGCTGTGACATAATTCAGCTCAGGCAAAAAAGGTGGGTTGTGGATGACTCCATACTCTGGAGTCATCATCTCTTAAATCATCAGGATCGTGGAGCTTGTATCTAACCTACTGCGTACATATCCATGCAAATAACATCTGAACAATTGCATAAATCTTCCAAGTCTTGCTGACTCTACATTCTGTGTAATATAACTCTGTCCTATAAAAAATCAGAACAAGGGACAAGATAACAGGTCTGGTGATAATCTGATCAAAGGACACTGCAACCATCCATGAATTCCACCTTAGTAACTCATCTAGCCATTTCAGAAGCCAAGCTCAAAAGACACCACGCAAAATGAATAGAGGCAGGAATAGGCAAAGCTAAAAGGCTTTGGAGAACCTGAGGTTCTCAAACTTCTTGAACGCTGTAATCCCTCCAGTCATTTAGTACCACTCAGACATTTCATCATCTGTGAGAGAGGGGATTACCACTTCTGCAACAATTATGAAATCACTATTATGTTATTCTAACAGATGTGACTATGAGGAGTGTATTTCCACACTGCTGCCACAGAAAAAGACACTCCAAAGGAAGAGGTGCTGGGGTGAGAAGAGGTTCAGATTTATTGGATATGGGTTGGGGAAATTCTGGGAGATCTCTCTATTAAGCTGAAATACCCAGGAGCGCTGCTTACTCTATTGCATTCCTGGATTTTGCATTAATTTGGTTATGGAAATGACTGCTGCACCCCTTCAGCAATGCTTTTCTTCATGTGACACAAGCAGCACGTATGGAGAACTTCATGAAGCTGGGCTGCAACCACTTTTTCTACTGCCTGTAACAAAGAGCAGTGACCCACTTTCACAATACCAAACTGGGGAGGCCAAGTGTGAAAGGTGAAGAGCTTTCCTGGATCTTGTGTGGGCTACCTAGGACAATGGCCACAGTCTAACATGAAATCTGTTTACCCCAGAGCAGAAGCATAAAGATGTACGAAGGCTGTGTCTGAACTAGCTGGCATTGTGGCAAAGAGGTTGCTTATGGCTTATCACCAGACTTACAGGACCCTGGGAAAAGGAAAAAAAATAAAGAAAGAAAAAGAAGAATAGCATGTGGAGGAAGGTCCTGTGGCTAATCCTGGTGCTGTGCAGCCACTCTATTTGATACATCTTTACTCAGAGGAATTTGTAAAATTTTGGTTATTTTAGTATCCTACCTATATATGGAAAAAGACTACGGATAACCAATTTTGTTCCTAGGCTTTTTTTTTTTTTTTTTTTTTTTTTTTTGAATAGTCTGACTCACCCTCATTAGATGTAGGAACAACAGAAATAGAAATTCTCACTGAAATAGACCTAGAGAAGTCATCATAACCTCAGTCTTCACTCCCTCCCAAGCTTTTCTAGGCACTGCTTAAATACAGAAGACTTTCCATGCCTCAAAGGAGTTTTAATCTAAACGCTACCAGAGATTTAATAGCAGTTCAAATGTTTCAAGGTTTTCCAACTTCACATATCACATGTGTTACTAATGGTACAGTTCTGCTTAAAGCAACTTGAACTGTGCAGGTGAACAGGCCTGTGGGGATGGGTAGTTTGTGCAGCCACTGAATACTCTGGGAAATTATTTTTAAAGGATTTTCTGATGTGTGTGATGAGCTTCTGTCCGATTTTTAACATCTGTGCACCAGCTCTTTAAATATACTATTCCAAATGAGTTTAGGAAAAAGCCACCTCAAACAGGCAAACAACGCAAATTACAAGTTGTGTTGTCAATTATCAGCTGAGTGTCTGACTTGTGACTTTTATTGCTGAGTACACCTAGACTGGCTATTAGTGAACACATTTGACTTGAATCAATCAGTCTTCATTCACCATATCCTATTTCAAGAATAAAGACTTGTAATCCTGATACCAAACAGTGCATAAATCTCCTTGATTTGCATTTGTCATTCCTCATTTCTACAGTGTTTAGTGAATTATCTGTAGTAGTTCAGGACTGAGTCCTCATGAGATGGATGAGGCCTAAATTTCACTGGAAATGTCTGGTAAACTTTCCACTAACTTGAATAAGTCTGGGATCAGTCTCTTTCTGAGGGACTTTTTTTATATATATATATTTCTTATTTTTTTTTTATAAAATATTTCCTGTTCATCATATATTTACAGAACATCTAATAGAAAATAATGTCTTGGTATGAATCTTTCAATAAATTTTGGAGCTTCCTTCACAATACTCTTCCTTCTTTAGAGGAAAGTATTCAGTGGAAGTTGTGCAAGCTTCTCCACTGTACTGAGTTAGCCAGATCAAAAAAAAACAAAACAACTATGGAAAACCTGTAAAAGACATTGAAGTACTGCACACAGATTGAATTTTTCACCGATCTTGCTCCCATTTCAGCTCCAAGCACTTTGGCACATCCTCAGTCTTAAACACCTGGCCCACTGCCTTGCCTGAAGAAAGATGTGTTACACATCCAGGTTTCAAAATATGTTTGTGTCAGCACCAGCTGTTTTTGGTATTTTGTTGATCATATATAGGAGAAGATTCTACCCGGTCTTCTAATACTTTAGAAAAACTTGCAGTGAGAGATTTCTTCAGATCAAAGCAAACATCAATACCATTTTATGGAGCTGGTATTATCTGACAGTAGAAGTTCTTTTACATTGACTGTTACATGGACTAATTCTAATCTGGATTTGCTTGATTTTGATACTCTGTTATTATTCTGATATTTAGGTTTCTCAACCCTTTAAAGCAGGATTTTATATATGCATGTATTTCTTATAGAAAACTTCCTTGATAATTTTTCCCCATGGTGCTAGTGTATGGACAACACTGAAAAGCAAACTAATTCTGGAAAAGCAGTCCCAGGACCATAATTAAACTGGATAGGTCACTGAGACTGTAAGATCCACAATAATATTCATCTACACTTGTTTTTGAAAGGCTGACGGCACTCACCTTTCAATTCACAGAGGTATCTTTATTTGTCCATTTCATCCATATTCCTACATTCCCACCTGGGATTTCCTGACTGAGAAACCATATGCAGAAGAACTTGTCTTTCCCAGGAGAGCTCTGATCTGCAGGCAGATCGCAAATATGCACTAAATCTAGGGCTTTTAGCTTAAATGCAAATGAGCTGTATACCTCATGTGCAATTAGACTGATATTGTCGTGAGCAGCATACCACATGGAGTCACAGGGAGGACTGGTGCAGCTGATCTGCTTGTGCATTGCCAAGGAGGCCCCATGCTGTGGTGCATATAGCAGTTAGGTAGGGCAGAGCACAGATCTGTTTCCACTGACCTGCCAGATGCCCAAGAATCCTCAAGTGTAAAAATCCCCTAATATTTTCCTAGATAATATTTTTGAATGGTAAAACAGTTTTCAGGGGAACTCCAGGCACTAGGTGGCCTTTGCCCACTGAAGGGCCCAGAGGCCTTTCGTGGGGCTGAAGTTTTGGGGTAGGTATTTTGCTCTGCCTTGACTCCTCACCTCCTTCTTGCCCACTCTCAGTGGACAAATTCAACTGAAGCTCACAGTAGCTTCCCATTTGCTTCTTTGCAGTGGGGAATTAGGCTGATGATCTTCAGCATGGGAGTTTGTCCATTTGTCAGGAGCACAGGAGGGCTGTAGAGGAAGAGAGTGGAGCTAATGCGCATTGCTCTTTTTGTATGTTTCTTCCACATGATTGCTGGCAGATGTGACCTGTGACAAATCCTTGAAATATGTCTGTGCAGACAGAGATGGGATAGATCCAAGGATAAAAAGCCTGTGCTCAGGAGATGCTGTGCTGTGACAGATTGCATGAGATCAGTTGTATCTCTCCCCCATTGCATGTTTGCCATTGCTTACTTAGAGGAAAGCAGCCACAGATCTGTGGAGGAAAATGTCTGGGATGGGTGCATTTCCTTGCTCCCAAAACCTACAGAGTGGGGAAGCACATATTAGTCCAAACACTGAGTCTCCCCTAACAATATGGATCATTTGAGACTGAGGAGTGCAGCTGAAATGACAGAGACAGCTTGTGCCAGAAGTGCATTTTTTGTGAATGCTGAAATCCTGACATTCCTGGCTAGCCCAGTGTAAATATGGCCACCCAAGTACCGTGGCATTATTGGAGTTCATCTGCTGAATAGTTGCTACATGGTTTCTTTGGCAGCTCAGTGATTCCCTGAACTGAGCGAAAACTTTGTCCCCAGCCTCAGCAGCTGCTGTGTTGGGGCCAGAGCTACGAACAAACCCAAACACGCCGTGACCCCATGAAGGTCTGCCGGCCCATGCAGCCCCAGTGCTTGATGTAGAGTACGTGCGTGGGCCTGGCCTTGGATATGGATCAGCCCTGAGACTGCATGGCCATAGCCAGGCCCAACCTGGGAACTGATTTCCCTCCTCCCCCCCTCCCCCAAACCCTTTAAAACACAAGCGATTTCTCACCACTGTAACTGGGGGAAGAGACAGCACATTTGTATTAAACTTGCACTTGGCTGTGTGCATTAATGCTGGGTTTCTGAAAACTGCACTGGGCATGCTAGTAGTGCAGGACAAAGTTCAGTTTGTATGACACAAAGAGGACTGTAGAGAAAGATGACCGAGGTTCCTCCCTGGGATTTTTTTTTTTATTTTTTTTTTTAGTATTTACAATTGGTTATAATCTGGTCCCTCCCAAGGGAAATAATTTGTTTCCCTCAAAGTCATCGCACAAACTCCAAAGAGAAACCCTCGCTTTGCTGAGATGAGAGGAGGAACCACATCCCAAAATGGTGAAGAAAGATTCATCACTTTTCCTTCACACCAAAGAGGGATTTTAGTGATTTTTCAAGAAGGGAAAGAGGAAGCTTATTCTCTAGCAGGCTACAGCAAAACAAAATACTGATACCTTTCTTCAAACTGAAAAGGAAAAAATCACCAGAAATGCTGTGGAGCTGTGCCAGGAGCTCGTGGGCCTAGCCCTGGTTGAGATGACAGCTCAGGGGATTTTAGCACCTCTCTGGAGCTTTTTGGTCTCTCCAGCCATAATACAGGAGTCAAACATCAGCCCATGCTGTTTTTTATGGTTAGTGGATTGCACTACTGCACTGTCAAAACCCATGGTTTTATATACCTTAAGGAGCGGTAAACACACCAGAGTTAAGGAAACTAAGGATCCAAAAATAGTTGATTTAACCCTAAAAGAGGTCTCAGCTCTGCAGTACTCCATTCATTTGCAAATAAAGGTTATACTCCTGAATCCCCTGGGCAGGAATGAATTCTGTTCCTCTGCCAGCACATACTCAGGGCAGAGGATAGACAACGCTACAGCCTCCAGGGGCAGAGCAGGATGCTTGCCTCCATGATTCAGCTCCCACTGCTGTCTTGGGGCCTGCATTTCCAACCTCCTGCTACCTTGTTCAGCCCAGCCCCGCAGAGCTTTCTGTTTGTCTAACACTGTCCGGCAGCCTTGAGATAACGTGGATGTTGCAGTAGTGAGCAGGGCCAGATTGGGACAGGTTGCAAAGCTCCCCAGTGCCAAAGGATCAGCAGCCCCAGGCTGCTTCAGACACACTATATTCCGTGTGGATCATAAAGGCCAACACAAGCATGTCAGAGCTCAACTGAAGGTTGCTGCAGGAGCTCTAAGATGGTTGCTAGGCATCCAGATGCTGTGCTCATCCCCTGCAAAGTCTGCAAAGTCTCTGACAGTCCTGGCCATGGACATCCATGCCAGTGTAGGAAATGTCCTTTAGCTCTAAAGAAATAAAAACTGCATCAAAAATATTGCATGTATACATGTATTCATGCATGTGTCTACGTATATGTATGAGCTTTCATTTCAGAGACGTGCTGGGGATGAGAAGGTTCACAGGCCCTGCAATGAAGCAGTGCCGTCCAGCAAGGGGAAAATAGGAAAGTACAGCAGCTGCAAATACTCATACAACATCTCACTTAAAATGTCATGTGTGCTACTTGGTTTAAATTGTCACCCCTCCAGCAACCACAAACAATGCAGAAACAGCAGATGTGTTTTCTATTTAGAATTAAACAGTTTATCTCAACCACTGTCATTGTTACAGAGGGAAAATAAATAAATATCCATGTTAATGTAAACTTCAAAAGGTACTTTCTGGCATGAATGGCTGTTCTGAATCCAGATTTCACTGAGAAAACTAGGATTTGACAACAGATTTTTATATATATATATATATTTTTTTTTTTTTTAATTTTTTTTTCCAACAGGGATGCTGGCAGCTCAGCATGTAGTAAAACTTAGACTGGTCAAAAAGATTTTTTGGCCAGATATAGCATCCAATAACTCATGTCATTTAGACTTAATGGTCCAGAAAATTTAAGTAAACATCATAAATGTCTTTTGTTATTAAACTTTCCATTCAAACATTTTGTTTCACTCTTACTTAATGGAGAGTAAAGATGACATTTTGAGGCATGTATTTACCTACGTGATAATCCTAGAGTCACCTCATTGAGAATTAAAGTTGTGTCGCAAACTTAGTCAAGGCAAGCACTCAGCAAGAAAAAAAAAAAAAGAAGCAACAATAGCTGCTGTGAGCATGTGATCAGGAGAATTTAAGGTAATGATGAATTAACCCTTCACAGGTTAATGTCAATTTATTATATAACTCTTAGTTTTGTAAGTCTATCATTCTGTTCTGTTCTTTTCAGGAGCAAGTAGCATCGCAAGCAAGAGTGACCATGTGAATATAATTGGATACTTTTGTTATTTTTAAGACGGGATGCTAATTGTAAAGGGTGTTAACAAGCAATGTAGTTGGGGCAGGCTTTAGGAAAATATAGTCTTTTTGTATAAAAAGTAAAAATAGAGCTTCATTTGTCCTCTGCTTACATTTAAATTGCAAAAACAAAGCAGAACTCTGTCTAGTTGTGAAGATATTTTGACTAAATGAAGCTTGATTTGTTTTCACAGTCTAAAGAAGTTTCCAAAACTGCGTTCTTCTTTGTGTGTGACATGGCCTTCACCAATACCTTTCTTGTGTTTGATTTGCAGCCAGTATTTTAAAACTTCACCAGCCAGCTTGGTTCCAGATTTTATGTTTTTACAAAGAGTTTTTTTGTCTTTGAGCTTAGTTCTTGGTCTAGTAACACATTCAATTCAATGTTTGTTTCTCCACAATTGTCACAATCCTGCAACTCTGCAGGACTTCTCAGTGGTTAGCACTTTGGAATGGCTGAGTGGAAAAAGGCATCGTGCAACACATTGTCCTCTGGAATCCATGTAAGAAAGGAGCATTTTGAGAGCCACATATTTTCACATTGGTTAAGGCTAGAAGGGAGTATTTATTTATCTCAAGGGCTGACTATGAGCATATGATTGAGATTCACCAGTATAAAATCTCAACAATCCTTTTCACACAACAGAAAGCCAACCTAAATCAGTTCTGTCTTTGGACAAGGTCAGTTCCCAGTTTTTCAGATGAAGGAAGGAGAAGCCCTCTGGACAAGATGATATTCAACTGACACTAGTTGAGTTGAGTTTTGTGAGCAAGTTCCTTCTTCATCTCTCTAAGTAATTGCCTCTAAACGTGAGATTAAAATATATCCTTGATTACTTTAATATAATGGCCAATATCATTCCTGCGTGTAAGCTACAAGCATTTTACCTTGTCTGCCTCAAAAAGAGGTAGCAAGTGAGGTGGTAATGGCACAGATGATTTCAGGGAATCATAGTTCCGATCTCATTACTGCTCACTGCAGTAAATCTGCAAAAATAAATGAAACCCCTTGGAATCAGAGCACCAAGACTTGCCTGACTTTCGGTATCTGTGTTAATGATTTTCTGCCAGCCTAGCTGATGTGCATCACAAGTTCTTCTGACTGTCTTGGTTCCTTTTCTGGTTCATATGACTAGAATATGGATCAGAAGGACTTTCCCAAATGTGGTATTACACCTAAATAGTTTTTCTGGAGCAGCAGTTTTGGATCAACATTCCCGGACAATCCCACAGGTGAACAATTTTGCTGTGCAATATTAATATCTACATGTGGAATTACACAGAAATAGTTTTTGTGTTTAGTTTTCTACCTGTGTTTGTGCCAAACTAATTTCAAGTGTAAATGATCCCTAAGAGCTTACATATGTACCCAGAGGAGGAAGTACATTCCTTTATTACGAGACTGAACTTGTACAATTTAGGGAGCATGTAATACAAATGGAATGGACAGAAATCTGTTACTAAATAAATGGAAATGGAAGAACGTAATTAAGTGCATTGTTGAATGACTAAGGCACTTAGTCCTTATTAATAATTGGTTTGAGCATTCATATCCAGGAGCAACCATGAAATCTCCCAGCAATTGGATTGTATATTTGCATATATAGCCTGTTCCTCTGAGCTTTATGTTGAAAAAAAATTAATATATATATATTTGTTTTGTTTGTTTTCTTCTGATAAGTATTAATGTTATCCTGCTTCTCAGCCTTTAGTTATTGAATAAGGTGAGTGAAAGCAGACTTTGGAAATTACAACTAAAGAGGCAATTTATTTATTTTCTAAATCCTTCTTCACAATTTAAATTTGATTTGTGGTAACCTGGACACTTGAGCAGACAAATTTGAAGCAGGCATAATTTTCTCAGGCTTGCTTGTATTTTCAGACAGACTTATTTGAAATAGTTTTAGTCTATCAGTCTTCAGAGATCTTGAGGTCAGACCAAAGAAAATCTTCCAAAGCAATAAGAAGTTCATACTAAAACAAAGTTATCTGATAGGACCATAAATGATAATGTTATCTACATGTCAGAGAATGGTTAAGTTCTTACAGCATTTCTCTGGCAAAATAGATTTTCTTCCTTACTATGGAAATCATGCTATTAATATTAGTCTTAGCAGAAACAAAACTAGATTCTGTTTCAACTATTTCTGTATAATATAAACAAACAAACAAACAAACAAAAACTTTTAGAGAATAAGTAACTACATATCGACTATTTGGGTTCTTTTGCTTTTTTTGAGTTGCCTAGAAAAAACAAACTATTTGCTGAGACTTTTTTTCTTAGTTTGTTTGCTACATCAAATTTTGCAGTTATTTACACCTTACTTTAAAGTATTTAAGCTGTGCTAATAGCATTTATTCTCATGGAATAAAAACATTTATTCTTACACACAAAAGTTTCACTGTCCTGATTCAGTGAATAATTGTCAGACTTCTGTTTCCAATAATCAAACATGCTATGTCATTATTTATTCACTATCAAATAATATATCTAATATTGTTCTTATGTCCCTTTCTCATTGAATAAAGATGGTAGCAAATGTATTCACCAGAAAAAATCATCACCACAAAGGTGGCCAAATTTAATCTGTAATGAATTCAGTTTTATCTGAGTGTCTACATAGGCAAAATTGATAGAAATTCTATACCTCAAGGCAGTACTCTTTCTGTCTCAACACAGGGCATACACCTCTGTGCAGGTCGATCATGTTTAGCTGAGATGGTACCAAATACTTCAGGTTATTTGTAAGGCAGATTTTAGCAGTAAGACTACATTATTCAATTTTATCTATTATTGTTATTGTTATTGTTATTGTTATTATTTTCTTTCTTCAAATTTTTGCCTATCTTTTAAAACAGATAAAAGTATTAGGATTCCCCAAATGCCTCCTCTAAATCCTTTCTTTCCGATGAACAACAGTATTTTAAAGCAAGGTCAAGAATTGCTTCACTGCTGCAATGTTATTTCTCAGGAATTAGAGGGTGAAAACTTTGCTCTCTGCCTGAGAAAACAGACCCTGCACCCTCAAGCCAAAGATAAAATTAACATTCTAGTTTCTTTTCAGTCCTGTACCCTGAGTAGCCTCTCAGCCTTGTCCCTTTTCAGCTGTTATTGTCTACCTTTTAGGGACTCTTAGCATCCCTTTCCTGGCAGGGCTGACAGCAGCCATCTCACTCCATGTCAAACCCTTGTGCCCACAGAATAAAAAGTTTCCATTGCACCGAAATGGCTGCCCAGCCACTCCAGAGGCAGTGGTGCCCTATGCACCTCCAGGCAGCAGGAATGGCACAGGATAGCAGGTGTTTAGAAGCAGCACTCCCAGGCTAAGAGCATATGGTTATCTAATCCCTCCTTCTAAGAAAACAGAAAGCATAATTTGGTTCTGATTTTCTTTACAGACAATTTTAAACAAATTAAGCTACAGAGCTCTTTTTATTCAGTTGAAACACTGATGATGGGAAACAAAAGGATGATGACCACCTCTGTCTAGCCATTTGCCCTTATCACAGTAAAACTTTTGACTTTGTAATGGAGAAAAATTTTCTTTCTGAGAAAAGGGAAGATGAAATAAGTTGGGGGAGATAAAAGTAGAAAAGGGGAGGAAAGAAAGAAAGACTTTGAAGCCTAAAATTTAAAAACTTGTTGGTTGTGATTCATATGATGTTGTTACTTGCCACCTGAGAATGATAAATGGTTAGCAAATTATCAAATTGTGTGGTTATCAAATGATCAAATTAATTAAGATCCTTTGGGGAAAGGGATACTGTTGAGTTGTTTGTCTTACGTGACTTTGTCTGTTCATGGTCTTTAAGAAATGCAGAACAACAGTTGTGTTTTCCTCATTTCTTTTACCAATGAACAAACTATATTTTGACTTTCTATCACAGCTCACAGAATGAAAGTAAGCTTTGCTCAGATTTCTTTTAAAACATGGAAGAAATATGAAGAAAATGTCAGTTGTGAACTTTGAAAAAGGAGCTGCCTCACATCTCGGTCAAGAAAGGAAAGAGTTGCTTTCTCTGCCTTGGATTTCTAGTGGCTGCTGTGGGTGAATGGGAGGCTGTTTGATGCTGACTGCTAGTAGTTTGCTACATTTTCTTGGCATTGATTTGTCATTCCCTAACTTATTAAGACACCTTCTGGCCGATGCATGTGACACATACCACCAGATGAGCCACATGTAAGAGACAACAACAGCAGCTTATATAACTAGTGCCATCATAGATCTTTGCTTTACTCAGGTTTCTGTAAGGTCTAATTGTGCTTTCATTCCTCAGCACCTGGCAAGCCATCATAAATACAGGAAATATTAACAACAGCCACATCAGTTGTGAGAGATTAGGTACAGTGTTCAGGTGGTGTTTGCTGTCTCTGGTCTAAGCAGGGAAGTTGGTCTAAAGCTGAATTTAGATATGTCCATCTAATGAGCATGCCTATGGAATTAAAAGTTTAGACTGGATTTTTTTTTTTTCCATAATGAAACGAATATCTGTAACTCTTATTATTATCTGTGTGGCTCACATACTCATTGCTGCCATTATCAACCATTCCATGCAGGATGTGGTCATGATCCTTGGTATATTTTTGATTGATGGGGTATTTTGCAACAGACCTGGGGATACCAGGTATCTCTGAACTGAGAGCTGAGTCAAGGTATTGATCTTGCAGTGACTTCTTTGAGACATTCTCTGGGTCTGAAGGATGCCATCTGTTCCTGCTTTTAGCATAAAGATGCTCTCATTGGAGCCAGTAAAATCTTGGAAGAGTGAAAGAAGCATTAATTCCCATCTTGATTACCTCTTCAGCTTTAGGCTGGAGCACTCCAGCTGGGGTTGAAAGGCCTGTTCATTGTCCAGTTTTCAGAGCTTGCTGGAACCTTTTCAGTTTTTAAAAGCTAAGGGAAAAATACTCTTCCATGGCAAATTAGACCACTGAGGGACAAAAAATGATAAGATGAACTTCTGACTTTGACTGAACATTGAATACTTATCTCCCACACCTCCATTAATTTCCTTAAGTTGTTATTAATTCCACCATAAATTATTATTAATTTCGCTATTCCTTATATATATATAATGTTGAACACTACATAGCAACATTAATTAAAAGTGAATGATATCAGTGACATTTCATACTCTGCATGCAGTTATCTGTGTAAGAACGTCTTGTTATTGCTTTGTGCGTATGAAAGACAAATCATCTTCCCATCTGGGTAAAGCAGTCAGGGACTCCACAGTACAGAGCTCCTTAAATTGGCATGGAAAATGAAAAGGAAGGGGAAAGAGGCCAGAGGAAGTAGTCCGGTGTTGTTTAGCCACAGCTGCAGCAGCATCTCACAGGAAGTATCTCTGGCCAAAAGGGAGAGGGGTGATCCTCCTTCCAGTGCTCTGCCCCTTGCAGTGTTGCAGACCTGTCTGCAGAGTATTACAGCCAAGGCATATGCCTCTCAAGAAAGCCTGAGATATTGGAGCGAAGCAATGAATCATGCACTGGGCAGGAATCCTGCAGGCTTGATGCTGTCTTTGAGGTGACTGAAATGATACAGGTGGGTGGTGAGCAAACAGCTTTCAAAACCCCGCTAGCAGCCAGCACTGCAAACTTCACTGCTTGTTCAGTGCATCATGATTTCTTCATTGCAGCCTCCCTTTTGATTTAATCAGATAACATACGTTAACAAGGTGAAGAATTTCTGCTTATCAGTTACTAATAATGCCAACATTAGACACAACAGTTGGCCAGATGGAGGTAGTCACTTCCAACAAAACTTGACCATGGGCTTTGCCCCACACTTAGAAGGAGAGGATTCTTCAGCAGTATAGCAGGGCCAAACTAAGGCTGTGTTTGGTTTTTAAAAGGAAAGCAAAATTATGCAGATGTAGAATTTTGGGAGGCCAGATGGATTGTATCTGGAAGTGTTTATCATTTTTAATATTTTGAAACCAGATGTTGATGCACAGACATTGCTGGTTGCAGCCATAGGAAGCTGTGTTAGAAGGACACTCTCTAACCTTTGCTAAGAAATTACAATGTTTTGATCCAGTTAAGATCAACTATTAGTACAGAACTGGCCAACCACTGCTGTAAGCCGTTAAAAAAAATAGGAAACAGATGCTCAATAGAAAGAAAGCTATCAGCCATAGCATTCCTGATCTTTTTATAAATGTAAACTTAAATACTTTATGTGTCCTTTAATGAACTGCTATGGAACAACTTTAGTAGTCAAAACATTTCATAAGATTACACAAATGCAATTTGTCATTTATTAATATTTCCACAGAAGTGGTGTCCCTGGGAAAAAGGGCACAAAGGTGGCACATGCCAGGTGATAAATGTAAAGCATTTCTGTGACAAGAGCTCAACGCAGATCTGATACTCGTAAGACTGATGGAATTCTGATTGTAGGAAAGCAGCAGCTTTTATCCCTCAAGTAGACTGTGGCTGTGGGGGAAGGAACAGTCCCATCTGCATTATGAGGCAACATCTATAAATGTTAACAACTGTATGATAATTGATCATATTTGCAGGAAAGACAACCACAGCAGTTCTCAGAAACTGCAAATGGAGTAGAGATTTTGCTGTTGCAGCCCATTTTGTTGTTAGGTTGAAGGACTAACTATGCTTTTCAGCTTTTTTTTTTTTTTTTTTTTTCCTTTACCTTTTTCCAAAGCCTCCTTTTCCTAACTGAGAATGGTAATGAATGGCTGGCTCACATTAGTGCAGTGCCTGCTGCCCTCCTCAGAGCTGTGACTTCTCTGTCAGAGGAAGAACGGAGCTGCACCAAAACTCCAGAGTAAGTAAATGGTCTGAATTCCCCATGTTTTCATTTATTTCTGCAAAATGGGAATAATGCTTCCCACCTCCTGCTACTTGTTCACTTCAATAATGACCAATAATCAAACATTGCCAAGTTGCTTTAGAATTTAGTGGAGCCCACACAGCATCCTTTCCTTCAGACTGTATTATACAGATTGGCTTGTTTTTTCAAGCAAATTGGACAGCTGGATCCTCCTTCCATGAGGACAACAGAAGCAAGTTAAAAAGGAAAGACATCTTCTAGGTATTTCTTAATGTGTGCTGGAAGCTAAGGAAGAATGATCCTTCCTTACAGGAGGGCTCTTTTGCAAAACACCTTTGGAGAAGCACTTAAAATGCTGCCTGTCCTGACTGCTTTGTGCATTGTCCCACATTCTCCTGGAACAGGGAACAGTTGTGGGCAGGTAATGGAATGAACAAAACAATCTGATCTATGTGATCTTTCTGGGTTTCCTTCATCATCTATATGGCCTGGGGGAACAGTTAACAGTCAGGGGCATGGCTGAATCTATCATAAAGTGATCTGAGATGGGGCTAGGTTAAATATCAGTACAAGACAGTTCAGAATAAGGTTAGTTGTAGCCATATAGATTGGGTTCAGAGTACCTTAGGTAGTTAGTCCCATTGTAACTCAGGCCCTCCAACCTACAGTGTAATCATGGGAGGAACTGACCAACAACGTACTATACACCTAACAGAGATTCTCAGAGCTGCTGTCCTGTTGTGAATCGTCCCAGTTGATTCACATTAAAAAATTTAATTTCTCAAACAGAGCAGCAGTAGTTTGTTAAAATGTTGGACTGAATTGCTGCACAACCAAAATAACACTCCCCAAGATCTCCTCACCATTCAGCACAGCCTCCAGTGTTTATCATACGAATTCAGCACAACCACAAACTAATTTTTTTTCCTTTTGTCTTTTCCCCAGATTAAATGTGATTTCCACATGGGGCTAAGGGAGGGGATACCTCTTTTGCGTGTATTTTAGCAACCAAATAATTTAGTCTTTTATTCACAAACAAGCTGCTTCTTCTCTTCTCCCTGTCCTTGTTTTTGGAGACTATCCCACATTTCTGTTCATGCTAACCAGAGCTATATTACATCTGGCACTGTCCCTGTGATTGCTCAGGCAGCTGGAACAAGTTAGATTGCATTGTTTCCTATGACTTCCCCTTGCATATCAGTTGCCATTACTCCACCTCTGCTGGAGCGCTTTTCCATCTATGTTCTCTCCTTCTGTTCTCTGCAAACTGCCAGAAGTCTTCACTGGTTCTTCATTTCCACTGTGAAGCAAAAATATCCCAAAACAGATGCTAAGGAAAATATACTATGGCTTTTGGACTAAAGCAATACACATTACAATAAATGCTACTGCACTGCTGCATTTGGGCCTGTCTCTGTTAAGGATGGGCATTTTCCTTTCCTGAGAGATGTGAGCACAATGTGAGATGCTTTCCAGTCTTTTTTTTTTTTTTTTAGTTTACTAATCTGAACATTTCGAAGAGGTGTCCTAAACCCCAGGTTCAAGGTTCATGTAAAGTCATGCAGATAATTTCTTCCCTCCTAGGTGTACCCATATGTGACCCACCCCAGGCAGACCCTAGCCCAGGTGGGCTTTGTGGCAATTGCTATCTTAGTTTTAGTTATCACTGCTCTATAGCTCTTGTGTTCACACCTCTGGTTTATGACCACGTAGAACGGTGGGTTTTCCTCACTGCCCCACAAGTGATGGGCTGGAGGCTGCTGAATCCCAGTCTTTCATGGTTACAGAAGAAAGAAGGCATTGCATTTGATGGAGTATGGGTAAAGTGGAAGATGTATACATTTTTTTATGAAGTACAGATACACCCCAGCCATTAATTTCTGGTCCAGATTTGGATTACTATTGTTTATTTGTTAAGTGCCAACAATGTGTTCAGTGCGGTAGAAGACTTGAAACAAAGACAGTCCCAGCCCTCAAGAACTTGGATCTGAATTTCTCCAAGAGTCACAATAGGGCTTAGATCAGGTGTTCCAGTTCAGGCTCATCCCCATTATGAAGTGGTGCTGAAAAAATCCAGATGTTTAATAAATAATCACTGAGTTTTCTTGTAAAAATGTAACATTTATTGTAAATGACTAATTTTTTAAATGAATATTTTGGAAATGACATCTATGTGGAGAACCTATAAACTGCAATAAATTGTACAGGGGTTGCCTGATGTTTCTGGGGGCTAAAGAGAATGGAAACTCTTGGCCAAGATGATGAAAAATTTTCAGACAAGCCAGGGAGTGAGTGCCGATATGGTGTAATCTTAGGCATCCATTAAAGGTTTCAGGCTACATTATCTGTATAAGTGCTGAACAGGCATGGACTGAGGCATCAGAGCCTGTTGCAGCAAATAAATGTTAAGGCTGAGCAAAGCTCATGTGTTAATGCACATTAGGAACTGAGGATCTCTTTCTAGCTATTCACTGTGAAATAAAATGATGCACTTGAAGAGGTAAAGGCATCCTTATAAAGCATAGTGGAAGGTCGGGAAGGAAGGGTTTAACTTTCTGTTGGGTATGTTTGGGCTTTAGGGCTCAGCCCATGGCACATCAGTCCAGCCTACTCAAGTACGAAGTGAAATCCTCAGCCATAGAATAGTGGCACACACACATGTATGTGCGTGTGTGCAGTCTTTACCTTCCTCTAAATTTGCACCTCTGCTCCTGTGGGGTTCTGGGCCTCAAACACTTTGCATTTAGCATGGTAGTTGACAGATAGTGCAGATGTGTTAGATGTGTAACCTGCTTTAACCAGAAGCAAAGCCCTACGTATTCTAGCCTTAAACAATCTATTTCTCATTGCTACTCCTGTGACAAATAAATTCAGTTGACACATATGACATGATATATGTTCAGTTGACACATGTGACATGACATAGCCCAGGGAAAGCTCCCATTGATTTCCATGTCATTTTGATCAAACTATCAGAGGCTAGAGAATTACTTACATTTTAAATAAGAATTATTATTTAGAACAAAATCCCATCACAGTTTTGCACATGTCATGGTAGAAAGCAAGCACCTGTTCTGGGTAATTTTATTCCAAGTTTCTGTGAACATTTTGTTCAGCTTATTTTTCTCCCATATTCCTTTTTCTCCCCGTCTCCCCATACTGGTCACCTCTGACGTTGCATTAACATGACTAATCTCTGGGTGGAAAAATTACATTCCACTGCGGATGTCTCTAGTCTGAAGCAGGGTGAGTGACACACCTGTGTACCAGACCTACGGCGTTGTTTAGTGTGGATAATAAATGAGTGGACGTGATTTGTTCATGGAATGTGTACAATTACAGGCAAATACTGTAAACCACTCAAAAGCCTTTCCACCGGGACAGATCCTCCTGTCTTTACTCAGACAAAATTCCCACCACTTCCCTGTCTAAACACAACCGTATTTGCAGTCCAGGTTTATCGCGGGCAGTCGGAAGGCAGGGGAGAAGGAGAGAGGTGCTGGTGTCCCTATAGTGCCGAGCAGCGCTTTCCAGGTGGAGCTCAAGGGTGGGATGACCCCTGCTGCTTCGGCTGGGAATTGCCGGCCCCCGGAGCTGCTCGGCGTGGGAGCAGCAGCTCTGGTTGACGGCAGTGATCTCCCCAGCTTCACGGAAAGGTGTGCGACTTTCTGCCGATTTCCAGCACATATTGGGGGCGCTTTGGAGAAGAAGATGATGCTATAGCCTCTTTAAAATCCGCTCAGGTGAGCCCTCCTTAACTCTATGCGGGTGACACAGGCATCCCCCAGGTATATGTGGTGGCTGCAATCCTATAATGGTCAGACCAAAGCTGAGAGCTCTTGAAATCTCCTTCAGCCGGTGAGCTGAAGGCAGGGGCATCGCTGCAGGGGAAAAGAAGCTGGTGCAAGGTAGGTGCACACACAGGCAGAGCTGCCTGAGGAAAACAGACCAAAATTTGGCAGACCAAATTCAACAGGTTGTGAATACTGCATACAACCAGAGGTAAGTTTAAGATGCAGAACTTTCACATTCACATCCAAACCTTTCCAGATTTCAGGTAATTAGAATCACAGTTTCAGCAATCACAGCAATATCTCTTGGGATGTCTCTGTATGAGAAAAGGGGAAATCTGGACAGATAAGCATACTGCAAGTATTCACAGGTTTCAACAGTGTAGGCAAGAACAATCACATCAATATTTACCTGTGTCATGATTTTGGCTGGGATGGAGTTAATTTTCCTTATAGAGGCTCACACAAGGACGTGGTTTGGATTTGTGGTGAAAATAGCAGCGATACCAGAGGCATGTTTCAGTCGCTGCAGAGCAGTGCTCACACAGAGCTGAGGCCTCTCCTGCTCCTGGTGCTGCCTGGCCAGCAAGGAGATTGGGGGTGCCCAGGAGCTGGAAGGGGACACGGCCAGGACAGCTGGCCCAGGCTGCCCAAAGGGATGTCCCACACCTTGTGGCACCATGCTCAGCTGGGGGAAAGAAGGAGGAAGTGGGATGTTGGGTTGATGGCATTTGTGTTCCTTGTCATCATGTCAAGTCATCATGTGACGACCCCTGCTGTCCTGGAGGTGGCTGACACCTGCCTGCTGATGGGAAGTAGTTAGTGCATTTCTTGGTTTGCTGTGCTTGCACACCCAGCTTTTGCTTTACCTGGTGAACTGTCCTTATCTCAACCCATGAGTTCTTGTACTTTTACCTTTCCCACCTGGGGAGAGCGAGTGAGTGGCCAGGTGGTGCTGAGCTGCCTGACGGGGCTAAACCACAACAATCTGTGACCTGTAATGGTTTATCTCTGCTTTCAGAGGCTGGCCAGTAGGAGAAATAATACCTGCTTTCCCAGGGAGTTTCAGCGTGAGGCAGAAAGGGAGGCTGGCATTCATCTCAACACAAGACCACAGCTGGAGAAGGCAACTGCCTTCCAGCAGCCTCCCAGGAGCAGAGTGGCTCAGGAGCAGTTTGTTCCCCCAGTGCTGCTGCAGTAACAGCTACACAGATCTCATGCCCTGGCATGTCCCAGCTCTGTGCTGTGCTTCTTCCAGACCAATTTCATGCCCAGGGCTCTTTGTGCACCTAGTCCGGTTTGTCACTGAGGAGGGGCCATGCTTCCCAGCTTCTTTTTGCCCTTAGCTTCTCTTGTTCCTCAGCCAGCCTCAAAACGCTTTTCCTCCCTTGCCTACTCCTGGTCCTGAGGATGGTCCAGGGTGATGGCAGAAGGGTCCTCAGCCTTGCAGTGAAGGAGGGGGAAGAAGGAAGCCCTGCCTTGGTCTTGCCCAGAGGCTTCCATGGTGAAATGATTTGTCCCAGCCTTGGCACCCCTCCAAGTCACACTGGCTGTGGGACTGGGAGATAAAAGTCATTTGTGGCAGTCTCTTATTATTATTATTATTATTATTATTATTATTATTATTATTATTATTATTATTATTATTATATTATTATAAATAATTATTATTATAATAATTATTTTCAGTAAAAGAGCTAGAAAATAATTCTTAAACCAAAATGTTTAATTTCTGTCTCTCCTCCTGCAAACAAATAATAGAAAATAATAAAAAAAATGAAGTCTCTGCAAAGTTTTTCTTTCTACCTGGAATTATTTTTCAAAAGCAGAGAGTTTATCTCTGCATTTATCTTTTTTTTTTTTTTTTTTTTGTCCATTCCTTTTCTCTTCCAAAATATTTCATGACTCTTCCACAGATTTGAGAAAGAGAATTTTCTGAACAACATTAGTAATATGTCTCCATCTGAGATTAGTCTGCCCAGAAAGTCAATAGGTGCTTCCAGGTTTTTTTATTTTATTTCGTTTTATTTTATCTCAGAGGTATCTCAATACTTGAGATACCAAGTATTTCACAAAGTCTTTTGCCAAAACATTGTATTATTTAAATCAATTCTAATTCCAAAATGAAAAGCTGTAACCTGCTTGCTCTTTGTGTCAGGGGCTGAATAGGAGTGTAGCCAAAAGGATCAATGGATATCATCCCAAACTTCTATGGATGTCTTCCATGGAGGGAATTGTAGAAAAGCTTGTTAGCTCCTAAGTACACAAATTGTATCATACGTTTCTGAACATGTAGGTTTCTTCTATTACCAGTAAGTTTAAGTTAGCTCCTAGAATAAACTGGACAATTTGATATTGCAACACTGCAGTCCATTTCAGTTTGATGTTCTTTCCACCAGTTTTACTGAGATGCTGTGTAGCAGGAAAGACTTACAGAAGTCACTGTAGTTAGAATAAATAACACAGATAGACTACAGTTAGTCTCCTCTCTTTAGAGAAGAGAGGCATTCAGTAGTACCCTATTTTTCAGAAAAGAAATGAATATATCTAGCCTCACATCTCTCCTCAGCATAGCAGATGCTCTCCATCAATTGAACCGAAGTATGTTGAAAGATGTAATAGCACTGGCAAAGTCTTTTAGAGACCGACAACTACTGTGAATAATGTGAATACTGTGACTAAGCTTACTATTTAAATGGCTGGGTTCCAAGGAATTTAAGGGTATCAGGTACCTATGAGATTGGCCCACCAGCTCTGTATCACTTGTTTTTTCTAGAATAAACCAATACAGAATATTTGTGACACTGAAACAGGCATATAAGAGAAGGACCACAGCTTGCTTAAGGTTGCTGGCAACTTGTTTTGCTATTAAGCCTCTCTACAAAGAAGAGCATGGGGAATGCTGTTTCTTTTTTTAAGTGAAGGAAAGTGCGGATATCTGAATTATCCTGTCTCAGTATGCTGTAACATCAACAGAAAGGAAACTCATTCAGTGAAAATACTGTATTTTTTTCTGGCTTCTTTGAAAATCCAGTCATGGCTCCAGAGATCTTATGGAATGTCTCCTGGGAACATATCTATGGCCAGCTCATTGTCTTGTTAAGCACGGGGTGATAAAGTTACAGAGATCCCAATCTAACCATTTATCTCCACCTTTTCCAACATGCTGAGAGCTGGAAAAGCCCCACACACTGCAGCACAAACTCTTTGGACCACGCTCCTGTCATCTCTGAAGGCTCTTTCTTTCACTTCTATAGGCAACAATAGGTCTGGTCTGCTTTGCTGATAAATTATGTGATTCATCTGAGACATAAATTTGGCTTACAGCAGAAGCGTTTCCCTGGCTGAGAGGCGTACTGTAACAACAAATGTACTTATTGGATTGTCTGCCACCACTGAAGTCATCGTCTTCCGGCTGAGGCCAAATGTTACAGTGCACATGTCTCCCCTCATCTCTCAAGCAAATCACAAGACTGCTTATACAACTCCAAGAAAACTTAACTGTAGATAGTATGCTATGGAGCTGACACTTCTGTAATGATACACATGTGTGATCTCAGTTTATTGGATGATCATTGGCTTTGGATACAGCAATTCCAGGAGATTTTCTTGAGTACTACTCTCAGACCCTCACTACCTCTTAGTAAATGGGCCATGCAGTGTAATCTCTCTCAGTAAATGGGCCATGCAGTGTAATCTTCTCTTCAGATGACCTCCAAGACATTATTGCCACATCCTAAGGAGATGTTCGACTAGTCCCAAAGGTGGGATAATACCAATGCATAATGTTTTTTTAATCCCTCAACCTCCACACGTGCTCAACCATTGAGAAAAGGTTATCCCCTGGTGTGCCTCAAACATCAAGTGTAAGGGCCATAGTCAGCTGAAATTCTGTCAAAATCACTGGATCCAGTGTCCTCTATTGACTGGAAGCACATAACACAAACACGAAATGAGAGAAACTGTTAGAACTGTTTTTAAAAGGAAAACAATAATCCTGAAATAGCTCAAGTGTTTGATTAGAATTTAAGTAGGAAAAAAGATAATTTTTTGAATGCACAAATGTAAAAAAAAAAAAAAAAAAAAAAACTGGAGACTGTGTCAGAATAAAAGTAAAGAATAAAAATAATGAATGAACAGAGATTTTCCATCAACAACAGGTGAAAAAGAGAAATATCTAAATGTTGCTTCATCTATTCCAGGCATCTTTGCTGAATGCAAAGCCATGCACTACAGAGTATATAAGGTAATTAACTTATTGAAAGGTGTGAGTAAGAAGACACCAGAAAAAGTTGCAGTGTTAGTGTTAAGTACTACCAACCTTTTATGACACGCCATGCCCATTTGGCAGAAGTAGACAATAATTGTTGTTATTTTACTTTTCCTATATTCCACATTTTTCCCCTATAATATTGTGTAGGCAATACCAATAAAACTGAGAGAACAAATTCATAACAGAGATACATTTTCAAAACAGTTATAGCTGACTTGTAATTTTGACTGCCAAGTAAAGCTTTGAGGGAAAGATCATGGCTGATTTCAGAAAAGACTAGATTTTTACAAGGCAAATAAAAATACCATCAATTCTGTAAGTGCAGGTAGTTATTTATACTAGTCGCCAGTCTGCTTTATTAAACCAGTAGCTGCTGAAAGACTGCTGGAAGAAACCTTTTCAAGTTGGGGTACAGCCTCTACATCTTTCCTGAAAGCTTTTTTTTTTTTTTTTTTTTTTTTTTTCTTTTTTTCTGGAACTATCTGGTGATGGTCCCTGTCAGAGTCAGGAGGCTGTACTTGATGGACAGTTGGCCTAGTATGTCTTTTCATAAAACACATGGCATCTAAGGAGAACTTAGGTTCTCCTGAAAAACTTTGGAAGAAAGACTGAAACGACTCACACTTGTGAAAGCATCAATGGAGTCTCAAAGCAGGAGACTTCCTCCTTTGAACAAAAGCTGGAGCTGACCACAGAAAGCTAGTGAGGGAGTACAGGTCTCAGAACATATGGACCTGGGTTTTATTCACTGAACCTTTCAATTTTCTTGTTACTAGGCTTTGTCCCACATTGGGAGATGGCTTTCTCAATGGACAAACGATATAATGAGCTAACGGTTTTTAAAGAAACAAAAACAGAAAGTCTTTTCCAGGGGAGATCTGTTTTTCTGAAGAAATGACTGCAAGTAGGTAAGTGGGCTCCTGCTGAATGGTTAACAGATGAGAATGGACATTCCCAGAGTTTTGGGACTGCTGATGGTTCTCCAACCACCTGCTCACATCTGTAGGAAAACAAACAAAACAAAACAAAACAAAACAAAAAAAACAAACAAAAAAAAAACCACACACACACACACAAACACACACACACACACAAAAAAAAACAGTCTTCTTTTATTTTATTTGGTCATCCTTAGTACCCTGAAGAAGCCAAAAATACATAACTGAGCATGACTTTTCCAAACCAGGCATTAATGCTACATAGCACAGATCTGCTGTGAATGGGGACAAGTGTGATCAAATGTAAGCTGGACCAGAAGAAAGGCTTTGCATTTGGGAAGTAATGTACACACTGAAAACTTTTGAGGAACCTTGGTTGAGTACAACGATGGAGAAATAGGAAAGAAGTTGTCAGCTAGCATCAGATTCCAGAGTCCTACATGCTCTATTATTCGGTCTTGTTTTTAACAAAGCAAATATCAACACGATTGTTTTGTTCCTGACTATTCTAATAAATCCCAACAGTGAGAAAAGAGTTCTGTCTTTTTCTCCTCATTACACTTTCCTGAAATCTTTGAAGATAAAACAGTGAAATTGTTGCCTTCTCCATATAAAATGTGTCATGGAGACTGATTGTGACTTACTACTGTGACAGTTAAGAAAGAAAATTTAAAGGGAAAGAAAAAAGGATTTCCTTGTGATACATCTCACTGTTGAAATCAAGGATTGTTAGAGATAAAGAGGTTACCCTCTTTTAGTTCAGAAATATACTTTAGCAATGTTAACCACTTCTTTACACCCCTCATCCTCTTAAAAACATTTAAAAAGATCTGTTGTTATAGGGTCCAATGGATGCTTTCTATAGCCAGATGTTTTATTCTGTAGTGTTATTGCATCAGCAAAGAAATCACTGCTGTTATGTCACTACATCTATCACCATTGCAGAATCTTTGCAGCAGAGATAAGCTTCATTAACCCTAGCTGTCAGTGTGAGTGCCTCTATGCAGGAACTGGCATCTATAGGTGCAAGAGGTCAGCTGTGGACGTACATGTGGAGGTACATGGGAGGTTGAGATTAGCCTTCAGCAACGACAGCCAGCTGAGGGAAGTAAGGAGCCACATGTTCTCTGGATGTTTTCTGCTCTAACATAAAAACCACAGAGTAGAGTGTGATGGCGGTTCAGCAGGAGAAGGAGAGAGCTGCCAATTAAAGATATATATAATTCTACCAACATCTATGAAAATGGCTGAATTGCCAGATGGAAAACCAGTAAAGACTTTTTCAGCAACTCCTTAAAAACAGCCTGCTTTCATTATAGATGCACACCACCTTCTTCCCACAGAGCAGAATAGAGAAGTTCATTGAGGAAGTAAGAAGCTGTTTGGGGGCTTGGCCAGAGAAGAATAGGCATTTGATTTAACAGCACGTGCAGGCAGGGAGATGAGGTTAGTCTGGGATTTGTGATTCATGTCCAGCCATGCTGTGCATAAATCACTTAATGCTTCAATGACCTATGTGTTAGAACAAAATAATAGCACCTTTCCACACAGTAGGAAAAGAAGCAAGCTAGCAAGCTGTGGCTCTCTTAAAAGCACTCTTCCTGGGCTTGCTCAGCATCACATCACTCAGGGTGGGAATCCCTTGAAGGGCTTTGGCTTGTTGGGAAGACTGGAGGATTTCCATTTTCAGGTAATTTGATACAAAGGGAAAGAAAAGAAAGGAAAACTTCCGATCATTAAATACCAATCATTAAGACTCTAGCTGCCTACTCTGACTGATCTTTTCTGCTGGGACCCAGCAGTAAGTAAATGAACCATGAGAAGGTCCATGTTGTTAACACCTCTAAGCAGGCCTCTCTGAACATGATGTGAGTGATGGCTGATGGTGTATTGCAGAGTGTGGGAACAAGCGACGTGTAAGAGGTAAATAAAATACTTCTCTTGCCATTCAGAATGGGGGTGTTCAGCACAGCTGCAGTGAGGTAGGAGCCGTCTTGAGAAACCACATGTAAACCATACTCTGGGATATGCATCACCATTCAGAGTGTTTAGAAACCCTCAATAAAACCCAAACTCTACAGAAATCAACTGTACAAACCTCCAATAAATTACACAGGACAACTTCCAACATGGCTTTCACTATTCTCAGGTGTGGCTTACAGAAGGGTCTCTGCTTTCATCCACTGTAATGACTGAATCCTCCTCACTTTTCACAAAGGAATGTGCACCTAATCACTGGATTTACTGTCTAGATTAGGTGATTACAAAACCCCATAGATGCAGGGGCATCACTGCCTCTGCCTGTGTTGTGGATGCCTCTGCATGTAGATGCCTGTGTTACATCCAAGAACACAGCATGGCAGCAAGTTTCTCTTTCCACTCCATGCAGCCTGGTGCCAGCAGCACAGAGTGTTTCTCCGTGCTGCTCCAGGATCCACAAAGCAGCATCTTCCCTGCTTACACATGACGTACACAGGAGATGCAAGGGGCATTCTACACAGAAATTAATGAGGGGGCAGAGGCCAAGTTTTAGTGGGCAAAATGGGGGTGAGGGTTTGAGGAGGGAAGGCAGAGAGGATGAGGACGACTCATGGTGAAGAGGAAGGGAAAGACTGGGGTTCCCACACAGCTATAACTTGAGGTGGATCCTTGACAGCATCTTGAGGGACTGGCTGCCCAGGATAGGACAGATTACTGTCCTTCAAAGGAAGGATCCCAAGCGTTTCCTTAGCTCCATGCTGCCACATGCCTTTCCCTACCTGTGCCCCCACTGCTTTGGCTGCCAGCAGCAAGGGGGGCAGCCACCACGATATGTTATTTATGTTGAATTTGGGCTCATTATTGCATGGCATTCCAGCACACGGACTCCACAGCATCTTGTGGGGAGATTGCTGTGTGATGAATAGACTGAGAAACACCAGGCAAACGGTATTATTATAACATTACATAAATATGTTTTTTTGTTTGTTTGTTTGTTTGTTTGTTTGTTTGTTTTTTCATTTAACATTAAAACACCTGATTTCCTTTAACATTGTACACATGTCACTTTATTAGGTCTGGGAGAGCTGATGAATTTAAAGACATTTTCAGCAAGCAAGTGGCAGCCTCTCTGTGCTTTATTTGGAGGTGAAGGAAAGAAACCTTTATCATGACAACATATGGAAGACTAAAAGGGACAGGAGAAACTTGTAACCCACTTTGAATTTTCCTGTAGAGAGGGAAGACTCATCCAGGTGATACTGGTGGAAAACAGTTAGAATATGAGGAAAATATGGGATACAATGTACTTGAAAGAGTTGGCTCAGGTTCTCTGTTTTGTAGCTAATAATTCATTTTTCAGGAGGAAATTCAAATAAGCTGCATTTACTAGTTTTTAAGAACAAAAATGAGTGCATTAATTATGTACAATGTTATCACCTGCTAAACGAGGCGATTTTGGCCAGGGTTTGGCAGTTTCTTGCTGGACACGAAGTTTAAAAACAAGACTTTTCAACCATAAAATTACTGCCCTGTAAAAGGATAGATAAATGTCTAAGCATAGTGCCTCATTACTGTCAGAGAAATGATTTGTTGTTTCATTTTACGGTTGTGTTTTTCCTGTGATTAGAGTGAAGGTTGAGTCAGACTTTCCATTACAAATAAACTGCTTTTAAGAAACTGCAGTATAACCAGAGAAGAAAACTCACTTGAACATTTAGGCAAAGGGAAAAAAAAAAATAAAAACACTGGCAACTGCTTGGATTTTAGGAATACCACTTGGGCTGAGAGGTTCTTGACTTCTTGAAGACTTGTGAATAGGTTCTTCCCTGCTAGGACCCCGCTAGAGCCAGCTTTGTCTAAGGAGGATTTAAAAGCAGATCTGTAATGAAAAAAGGAACTGGGGTGGTGGCAAGATGAGAGGTTGGGTGAGCAGGATGGGTGCCCACCTTGAGAAGGGACCTGGGCAAGGTTGTCTCTCCCCACTCCCAACCTGCCATGGGGGCCAGGCAGCTACGTGGACTCTGGCTTGGCAACCAGGCAGATTGATTTTGAGCACAAACTTGCTTGTGATAAAAAAACAAACAAACAAACAAACTTGTTTTAGTTCCCAGTGAGTAACAGGAGAAGTTAAACTTTGGTAATTACCTTACCTCTATCATCTCTCAAGTGCAGTGGCCTGTGGTAATTGTTGAGAATAGGATTGCATTTCATAAATCAGTGTAGATGTGCTGTTTGAGCTGAGCAGCCATCCCCTGCATTTGGCTCTATTCCTTCCTCACCCCACAGTCTCCCCCCGTCTCTCCCTGTCTCCCCCTTTTTATTTTTTAACTTGTATTTCTTTAAGTATGAGTGACTGCTAGCCACAGATGTCATTAAGATTTTCTGGTAAATATTCCTTTGCATAGACTGAAGAAGTGTAACACATGTGCCAGTCATGGTTTGTCCCTTAACACCAAACACTAAAAGTTTTTTGTGTGAGAAAGATAGCATTTGGAGCTGATTCACTCTTGTAAAGACAGCATTATAGAAAGCTCATGAGGACATGCTGGTGAGACAAAGGCAGAGATCTCCCACTGATGCTTCACAGCCATGTGGCAGCGGTATTCACTGACAGTCTACCTGGAGGAGAAAAAAAAGCAAGGAGGGCTGATGGGGCAGGGAGATACCAAATTGTCTTAGCAAGGAGATGCGTGACATTGCTCATCAACATGCTGGTGAGGGCAACAGGGACAACCTGCAAGGACCTTGCCTTCCCTCAGCAGGGCTCCTGAATAATGGCGAGGGGATCATGTACCTCCAGAATACACCTGCTAAACCCTGTGGATAGATGAGGAAGGAAAAGGCATTTGATTGTTGCTATCTCAGCTCTTGCCAGGAGGAATGAGTTGTGTGGAAGGACTAGGCTTGCAGCTGGACGAGTATGTCCAGTTCTGTACTCAAAGCACAGTCCGAGGGGGACAGACCAGGACTGAATGGAGACAGCAGGAGAAGGCACAGAGAAGGCCACACAGGAAGAGGAGTGATTTTGCCACCAGAAGCAACAGCTTTCATGCTGAAGCAAGTTTCACAGGGTAATACACGTCTGTCACCAACAGGACAGCAATCGGCATGAGTGAAAGAGAATATTTGTTTGTTGCTAAAAAAATTCTCAGAAGATATCAGTTTCGGCCCCCATTCACCACTGCCTATTCCCACTGGATAAATTGTTTATTCCAGGAGAAATATATACATATATATATGAATTAAAATAATCTTTATAGCCCATTAGTGTGTTGCAATAGCAAGGGATTAAATCAACTGCACCTGATTGTTACTAAGGTTTCACCATAGCAATTAACTATTTCCTGGAGAATTAATTTATTTAAATCTCTGTGTGCAGCAGATGTCATGTGATTGTGAATTGTGGTGACCCCCCCCTTGGGTTGCACAAAGCAAACAACTCAGCTACCAAGGGAGATAATCCCTCCTGTGCCCTCCTGATTTGGGTGTGGGTGTCTATGGTGGTGGCAGGGGACTTCAGGGCCTCTGTGAGGTGAGGGCTGGGACCCTCAACCATGCATGGGCACCTCAGGGACAGCATGGGGCAGGAATATGGCACAGACAGAACAGAAGGGAACAGATGAGAGTGAAAAACAGCAGAGGGAACACCAAAGTCAGAGAAGGAGGAGGAGGAAGGAAGAGGTGCTTCATGTTGCTTGGTGGCTGAAGGCCCACAATACTGAACGTGCTGTCCTCACGTTAACCCAGCTAGCTATTCTCCACACACCAGCCCTCAGCTCCACTGACAAGGAGACACATCTATTCCATGTGCTTCTTCCACAAACCCCATAAGGTCACTTCTGTGCTTCTGTTCCCACCCTGGAAAGACAACTCCGCTCACCTTGCTTCCTGGGGGCTCTGCGAAAGTATATGGCATCTCCTGTTGGTCTGCTCTTGCAAAAGACCTACAAGTTGTACTGGATGTAAGCAGAGTGGCAGAGAGAAGTGTTGGCAGCCCTGCCTATCAAAGGGAGAGCAGCATGTCTGGCTAAGATGCTGCCTACAGCTAGTCCTATGCATGCTCCTCTCTCCTATAGCCCCAGTATCCCAAACAGGCCTGGAATCAGAGCTGTGGGGTCTCACCTTGGTAGCCCAAGTGGCATAAGACCACTGGGAGCCTCTTTCTTTTCTCTGTGAAAGCTGTAAGGAGCTGCTACACTTTCAAGGCTATTTGGGATCCTAACACACTCACCGACAGCAAAGAGCAGCTATGGTATGAGCAATGTGGTAACAGAGAGGTGTGAAAACAGAGAAACAAGGCAGCAAACAGATGAAAACCCATGGACTAGAGTTTGTAGACAGCCGGAGGAGCAGTGCTGCTGTGTGGGTGTGGGTACAGAGCACAAAGAACACAAATAAGTCTTTCCTGTGAAACAGGAGAGATCCCCACAATGCACAGGCAAAAATGCTCTTTCTTGCTGGTATCTTCCCATGTCTTATGAGCCTGTTCCCACTCTGCAGGCAACCAAACAGCTCACCATAGCTTCTCAGTAGTTAAATACTGCCTGGGAGGTTTTCTATTTCCAAAAGCCTTCACAATAGGCGTTCTGGCTTTAGAGCTGGGAAAAGAGATTTATCTATCTATCTATCTATCTATCTATCTATCTATCTATCTATTATTTATTTTGAATTCTTTTTCTCTTCCTTTTTCCTCACCTTTCCTTTCCTTTTTCCTCACCTTTCCTTTCCTTTCCTTTCCTTTCCTTTCCTTTCCTTTCCTTTCCTTTCCTTTCCTTTCCTTTCCTTTCCTTTCCTTTCCTTTCCTTTCCTTTCCTTTCCTTTCCTTTCCTTTCCTTTCCTTTCCTTTCCTTTCCTTTTCCTTTCCTTTCCTTCCCTTCCCTTCCCTTCCCTTCCCTTCCCTTCCCTTCCCTTCCCTTCCCTTCCCTTCCCTTCCCTTCCCTTCCCTTCCCTTCCCTTCCCTTCCCTTCCCTTCCCTTCCCTTCCCTTCCCTTCCCTTCCCTTCCCTTCCCTTCCCTTCCCTTCCCTTCCCTTCCCCTTCCCTTCCCCTCTTCTCTCTTCTCTTCTCTTCTCTTCTCTTCTCTTCTCTTCTCTTCTCTTCTCTTCTCTTCTCTTCTCTTCTCTTCTCTTCTCTTCTCTTCTCTTCTCTTCTCTTCTCTTCTCTTCTCTTCTCTTCTCTTCTCTTCTATTCTCTTCTCTTCTCTTCTCTTCTCTTCTCTTCTCTTCTCTTCTCTTCTCTTCTCTTCTTTTTCTTTTTTTTTTTTTTTTTTTTTCTTAAAAAAAAAAATATTTTTTTTCCCCTGTTTTCAGAAACATTCCTGTTCACTATTGGGACCAAACCTTTATGAGTCAGAAGACTGGAAACCAAGAAGATACTAACCCAGATAAGATTTAAGTATATTAGGAGATGGAAAAAACATCAGAGGCTTGATATCCCATCTGAAATCCACAGTCACCAGGCTCCTGTAATGGTTCATACTTTTTCTGTGTCTGATCCAGTATGCTGTTGATTCACTCTTTCTCTACACAGGACTGGAAATGTTCCATTCATCAGTGTTGGTATGTGCACACATTTTTGGTTTCAATGAGTCAAAAAATTCTAATATTTTCCAATATCTCTCTTTTTTTTTTTTTTTTTTTTAATATATATAGTAGAAAAAGTATGTGCTTCCTGGTGCATGGGAGGTTGTATAGTAACCTCAAAAACATAAATGAATCATTTTCCTTTTGCTGCTCCTCTGCTGTACTTCATTTTCCCCAGACACTGAGAACACAGCAGAAAAAGCAAGTCTAATTAAATCTATTCTCAACCTGACTCCTAGTTCACTTAAAATCCATGTCCTTCACACTCCTCTGCAATCTTGCTTCATGTTTATTGAAGTGCATATGCAAAGTTCTAATTTAGATGGATGTTTGATGACTAACTCATCTGCGAAGTTTGAGAAATGGTGCTTTGTTTGACAAAGGATTTTCTTTGCTCATCCAACATTAATACTAATAATAATAAACTGTGAAACTTGCTGGTGCTTTCTCTGTGTTCTTCCCAACCAAATAAAAAAATCCCTCTTCATTTTCATTGGTGGTTTCATGCCAGAGCCTCAATCTTTGGAAAATCAAGTCTTGAAACTTGTAGAGAAAATAACAGACAAAAATAAACTATTGAGATGTTTTGAGTGTCATAATTTCTCCTACTGACTGGGCTTTTGGCAACTGAAAAAAATCCCTCAAATTTATAAACACTTGCAAAATGTTTCAGTATCCATTATTTGTTTGGAAAAGAGAAAAAGGATCAAACAAGTAATCTGTAAATGTGCATGCCCTAGCAATAATATGCATCAGCAAACAATGGAAAGAACATATAGCAAATAATTCCAATCTGAATTTGTGCTTACTTTTCCTTGGAGATTCACTATAGGTAATGGATACCTATTACATTATTCACTGTAAGGAATATTCTGCGCCCAAATGAGGAAAAGTTATTTCTCCATCCATACTTTTTCTCAGTATAATATTTTTACTTTGGTTCAGTGCTGCAAATTATCATGTGCAGGGACCTATTTACAGTCATGGAGAACAATGAGTTTCAGAACAATGAGAAATGAGGCTAATGCTGTGCTATAATCTAGACAGAAACGTTAATGTTGAAGCCCCAAATATCTATATATTTTTTAATCCTGATGTTTAAAAGGGAAAAGTTCTGAAATCTCCCACAATTTTTAGTCACTCAGTCTTCTAAAGTGGTACTGAATATTTATTTCTCTTCTCCAGAGTTACATCTAAACCCATCTGAGAGATGAAATGTTAAATCTACTGTTAACAGTGTATCAGTCTGCTCAGTAGATGGGTCTTATTAATGTTTTGTCCACTCTATTTTTGATGTATCTTCCTCTTGGTTCCTGAAATTGGAGTTGAAGGCAAAGGTACCACGTACCCACAGATGCATATTACATTCCAGTGTAACCAGTAAACATGAAGAAATTTATTACATATTTTTAATTCACTTGAAAATATGCACATTTTTATAAGGTTTTTATTTGTCAATAAGCATTTTCCGTATTGTGCCATGTCCAGATAGCCACAGTCATCTATATAATGTTGCAAATAACACATAACTTTTTACCCTGTCTACTAATAGACACTGAGAGAGCATAGCCATTAAAATTAAACAAAGGAACAGTTTATCAGAGAAAACAGTGTCTTTGTCATCACTTGGGAATCTTTACACAGAAACAGTTGTCTGTGTAACAGAAATGCTTTAATCTAACTCCTGGGAAAAAAAAATCTGTTTGTGGTCTGCCTCTTGTGGTTGAAGAACTGTGGTTACTGAGGATCTGCCACTTGCGATGTTTCCAAGACTGTAATGTCACATCTATGCATGCTGATAATCTTGCAGCCCTGCTTTTGAAGTGACTGCCTTAAAGCCTGTGCAAGCAGACTGCAGCGGCACTGCATCCTGCAAGCCAAGGCCAGCACCTGACATGAAGCACCACTCTCAAAGGACACATACAAAGTTTCACGAAGCTCAGCTTTGACTGGAATGCCCACTTGCTCCTCAGTAGCTCAGTCCATCTCCCATACAGCCCATGCTTTGGAAGTAGTGGTCCATAAGAAGGATATTAGCATAGCACTAGTAAGTGACTTGGTAAGTGAATTTAAATTAATGTGTTATATGTCTAGGCTTTCACACTGGTACTGTATTTTGTCCCCAGGCTATCACAAAAAAAAAAAAAAAAAAAAAAAAAAAAAAAAAAAACCACATTGTCTCTCAGGCTGCAATCTGGAACAAAACATCTACTGGTCTTGGTAAGGAAAATTCAGTTCCCCACAAAGGCTGCACCTTGCAAACAGCACACAGAGAAGCCAGTCTTTACCAGACCACAAGGTCATGGAGTTGTTCCTTACATGGATCACTGAGATATCATGGACATACTTAAGAGTTCAAAGTCACATTCAGTTCCCATAAGAGGTATCATGTACTGAGGATTTCAACCACAAACTAAACATCTTACAACATAATATAGTGCAGAAAATAACATTTCCAAGTGTGTTTATTGAGAAATAGTAAAGATGTACATCATTTTACAAGCTTTTAATTTTAATTTACATTTTCTTAAATTATGTAGGCCCTAATAAACTATAGTCTTCTAATACATGACAGAGACCCTTGCCTTCAATTATATCTCAAAAATGCTGCTTTTGCTGGGATTTGGCTCATGTCACTTCAGCTCCTCTTCAGAGATACTAAATACCATATTCATTTAAAGCATATGCATGGTATCACTCTCGTAGAGATGACTTTTGAACCAAAACCCGGGATCTGGATACACCCTCACAGCTAAACTCTAGACTTGCTATTGCGTGCCAAGTCCATGTTTCTCATAAACTCTGCAGTTCTGATTGGCTGTGGGACTTCACCTGCTCTGATATTATGTGTGCTTGTATACAGGATTTTGGGTTGGCATCTCTATTGTTGGTGCTTGCACTGGAATATACTCTGCATCTACTGTGGATGTAAACACTGCTGCTTCTAGTGAAATCAGTTCTGGGAGCTAGCTGCCACCTATACCTTTGTTCACTATCTCCATAGGCATCTAAAAAGAAAAATCATTTTTAGCTTTTGCTTCCTCTTTTACTGATATACTGAACTGCATGGAGTTATATATCTATTATGTTAATACTTTGTGACTGCGATCCCACTGTGTTTGTATTCTGCAAGCTGACTATTCAAATGCCTAATGAACATTCAAGTTCTGTACTGACTGAAAACTGCTAATCAGCAAAAGTCATTATATCCTATACTTCATTTGCACAAAATACTTGCAAACATGACATTGTGCTCAATCTTGGTTATTCAGGAGAGGATGAATGGAAGGCAGTTTCCAATGAATATGCTGTTGAATTAAAATGCACTCAATGTCAAAATGACCAACCTTCAGTTTAATCTACTCAGGCCCATCTGAAACAGTCTCACATGACTACAACTCTGCCTTGGTTATTTTCTCCTCTGTATAGTTCATGCAGTATATTATTATTATCAGAGTAAGTTCTTTCTACAAGGCAGTCTTACAAAACATAGTTTCATTCAAAGATATATATAACAAATTTTGCATAGGAAGAGAGTATTTGTATTCTGAAATTTTGCTTTAGAATTTTAAGATTATGAAGGTTTTTTTGAGATAAAATCTTTGATTTTTTTTGGTGCATTTTTGTGGATTTTTCATCTTTATACTTCTCCTACATTAAGACACAGAATCCAAATTAAAATCAGAACTTTGTCTTGTTCTGAAAAATTTCCCTCCTTTTGCCTCTATCTCCCTCTCTGAAAGTCCGGTATATAATTGAGCCGTACCTGCCATGGAGAGTTGAAACATAACTCTACTGCAAACCTTTTATAAGAACTAATAATTGTTGCTGGTTATTGTTTGTTTTACTTCTGATTTGGAAAAGAACACTGAAAAACTGAAACAAAACAAAACAAAACTTAAGAAATAAAATTGCTTCATGCATTTAAATAACACTATCACTTGTAAAAAAAAAAAGAAAAGAAAAGAAAAAGGAAAATAAATATAAGCTACTTCACCATACCAATTATTACTTTTTATTTTATTTTTTAAAACAAAAACTTTTATGCAGAGATTCTCATGCAATGTTCTGATGCTGGAACTTGAGCGGGGCTTTTTGTTGAAAATTTTTCCTATTCCAGTAGAAACCCATTTTTTCCTCACCTGAAAGACTATGAAAAGCTGGTACCACAGGTTTATGAAAATGTACTTTTAGGCCAAATTTGAATAGGCAAATACTATATATTTAAAGAAGGTATTTGGCATTTTTACTTGTTGGACACACAAATCTATCACCCAAGTAGCTAGTGTATAATGATTTTATATGTCGCTAGTCTCATCTGATGGTTTCATACTTTCCAGTGATAATAAATCATTAGTTCATTGTCTGGTGACTTGTATATCAAATTCCAAAGCAGCAAAGAATTCCATTTTTATGAAATTATAAAGGAGTTTTGCATTGGCCTTTAATGGCTTTAGGCTTTCTCCTACCAAATAAGTTTCATGCAATCAACAAAGATGAAATTTGTTTAATACCTGATGACTAGACATATGCTGGCTTCACAGCACGTGCTTCACAGCACATAGATGGAAGAACATCTCAGTGCTGACTACTGTGTTTGTGTAAGCATTCTGGAGTTTGCATTTAACATCTCTTGCACACTCATTAGCACAGGAAACCTTAGGCATCTAGATGTACAGTGATATACACCAAAAATCAGTTCCTTCTTCTGCAATGAGAGATGAACCACTTGTAGTTTCTTCAGAGTGCTCAAGCTGCATGTAAGGATGCTAGGGGACCCTTGTGTCAAATACAGAGCTTGCTCATTTTCCAAAGCTGAAAGGCAGCATGTTCACAACTTGCAAGGTAATTATCACCATGTGGACCATAATTATTAATAGAAATGAATAAAATTAACGGTAATATATTTCTCAATATTCTTCATTAAAAATCCCTTCCTTATCTGCTGTTCATATATCTGACATGCTATTGAAATTTCTGGATTCAAAGACTCTTAGGGTTGCTTCTGTGTAATCACAGAATCACAGAATTACTCTTGTGTAATCAAAAATAGGTGAAGAAATCATGTTGACCCAAGACAGAAGACAAATTTACGTGGAACACAATGGAAAAGCCACCAAAATGCTGTTATATTTACCAAGCTAGACTGTGCTCCTGAAAGGGTCAATGTCATAATGCCAGCAATTCCAGCAGCCTGTGTTGATCCTGAATATGCTAAATGTAGAATAATTTATGCATCTGACTGGTAAGAGATTCTTTGGGATTTTTTTTTCTTTCTAAAGAACTCGTGTTTTATACCCTTATCTGTGCTTAAATACCGCATTTCACGCTCTGGTAATGCCACAGTGATCTCTAGGTACCTTTTTCTGCTGGGTGGGAATTTGTTCTTTCATACACAGCAGATGTACTCACTGTATGGCTTTCAGCAGACTAAGGTAATTCACGAATATGGCTCTTAGCGCTCTCATCAGAGACTCAAGAACTGATGCTGAAGGTGTTAAACACTTTTTTTTTTTTTTAGCTTTCAAGGTAGCGGTCCCCAATATCAACCTCCCAACATACTCTTAACTTTCCTCAAACAATCAATGGAATTACTGAGAATCCAAATAAAAACACAAACTTTCCTTTATTTTTTTTTTCTTACTGCAACAAAAATGCTTTGGTGCAGCCCTGCTCTTTGATTTCTTTTGAATTTCAAATTTGGTCATGTCAAAAATTATCACAAAATCTTTTTTTTTGTTGTTTTGTTTTTTTGTTTATCTACATAGTTTTTAACCAAAATTACATTATAACACACAAACACAGTCTTTTCTTTAAGGCACAACACATCATTATGCACATTCTGTTTGCCAAACTTATAAAAGAGACAATATTATATAACCCTCTCCCTCCCCTGTCCCCCCAAAAAAGAAAGAAAAATTGCATCCACTTCCAAAATCAGCTGCTAATAAAGTCACAGTAAATTATTTTCATCAATAATTTACACAAATTACAGGTCTAGACAGGATTGTCATTATACAGTCTGAGTGCATTCCAATTCAGATTTTCTGGGTTAGGTAGGCTAAAGTCTGGTTCAAACCTCAGTGCTGAGAATATATCCCATTTTGAGGAATGTTGTTGAACACCACCTTGTCGGTTGGAAAACGCGTGTTGGTGCTTTGCCAGTTTGAGTCCTTTGTTCACTCCTGTCAGGGCTCATTTGGTGTGTACCAGCAACCTCCACAGTTTTAATTCATTTAAAAACGTTGCATATATAAGACCATAGAGCTTCCTTACGTAGCACTAATGTTTTAACTCCATTCAGCAATCTGAATTCTTCAATTTGGAATTTTTAATTCCAAATATTTCTTCCCTTCTTAAGACAATTCATATGTGTAAAGCCAGAGGCACTGAATCACACATAAATTTCAGTGTACTTGAAATATATATATATATAAAAAGGATCGCCAACTTTAGAACACAGTTACAAATACTCTAGTTCCAGTGCTTGATGGAGAGCCAAGAGGTCCGAATGACTGGATATCCTCCAGAAAGGCATGTTGTGCTGTGTTTATCAGAGGGGGGAAAAAGGTCAGGAACAATGAATGCTATGACAGAGGGTGGTTGTCTGATAACAAGTCTAGTCAGATTACCACCATGGATTTTACACCACTGTGTTTTAGGATTGATTTTTTGCTAGTAAGGTACTGAACAAAAATCAGGCCAAAATAGATCTGATGTTAATAGTTCAACTGGAAGTAAATAATTAGACAGTCTTTCTAATAGTGTCTTGGAAAGAGCCCATTAGTTATGAAGGGCTATTTGCTATATTTTATCATGGAAACCCATACAAAGGAGCATTAACGGTTTCTGCTCCACTTGTTATACTTTGCAAGCTCATCTGATGAAGTTATAGGGACTTTCATTAAATGAGGGTTCACACACAACACTTTAAAACAGAGTTAAATTACAGTTTTATCCTTATAGGAGAAAAAAAAAGGGGGGGGGGGAAAATAGCATATTTCAGTTTCTAAAAGAAGATAGTGTGTTACAAAAGCATCAGTGTATAGTGCAGGTATATGCACTATTCTTTCAGCAATTTTTCAGGCTACAATAAAAATTATACTTTCAAGTTCTGTTCAGTTCTGTTCAGTTCAAGTTCTGTTCAGATCTATTTGTAATGGGCATCCGTCCCTCTGAATTCTGTATCTATTCATGCAATACAGCCAACACTAAGAAAAAAAGCATGCCAAAACTGGAAAGTACACAATCCAACCACTTAGTTTAGCACAAACTATGAAAGACCCATCACCAGTACTGTAACTATATCAAGGGAACCATTTGGAATGAGCATTTCAAAATATTTTCATTTTCTTTTAATTCTAATTACATTGTAAAAACTTTACTACTAAAAATACGCTTAATTTTACTGCTGCTAGGACAAAGATATTTATGTAAACTGCCCTGTGCAGGATGTCCTGAGGCAAAAATTTTCACTTTTCTGAACATTTTCAGGGCCCATACTATGAAATACAGTTCAAATTATTACCATTTTCATCTTTTTGAACATGAAAACTTATCTGGTGAAGATTAGACTTTGCTTGTAAGATGAGGAAACAATCCTTCCAGATTTAATTTTTTTTTATAATTTTATGAAACACAGATTTGTGTGCACAATCAGTATGCTGTTTTCTTTTTCCTTTACAGATGTGTCTTTCTTGATGCAAATGAAGCAAACTATTAATGTTTGCTTCTAAAAACTATTAATTCATCATATTTTCTCAGCTAACTACATACTTTTGTTAATGTTAACAAAAAATCTTCACAATTCTTTTAATGGTTTCCACATTCTCTGTAACATTTCTCTTGAAACCATCTGTTTTCACTGCTTTAAAACAGTGAAAATAAGCACCCAACCTTCATGTCAAACCCCTGCTGTCTTCTTTTTATCTGTAATTTGCTTGAAATAGTCAGACATTTTTGACCCAATCATTTTTTGGGGGCGGTCTGTTTTTAAATAATTTTGCATTTTTTTCATTCCAAACTGAAATGAAGCAAATGCTAGAATCCAAATGGGTCATTTTACTATAAGTGCTGATCTCATCATGCTCTTGTTGCCTTGCACCTGTAGACTGAAATTATTTGTCATTCTGCCCATTGTGCAACACTGACAGAAATGCAAACAGAAAGGCTTGCATTAGTAGCTATGTATCACACCAACATTTCAGGAGACAGGTTACCTTTTTTGCTGCCTGTTCTTCTTCTACACCATCCCCAATTACAACATACACTACTTTTCTGCCAAACCTTTGCATTATTCGTTCAAAGCAACTTTCTTTTCCTGGAAGATAAATGAGATAAGAGTTCAGAGTGAAGTTACCTGATTAGCTGCATGCTCCTCATCTCGGCCATCTCCAATCCAACATAAGTTATGTTAGTGCCAAATCTGGACACTATACGCTCAAAACAGCTCTCTTTGCCTGAAAAACAATGCACTACTTGTTCAAGTTATCAAGCAAGTTATCATGACACTCTACAAAGGATTATTGTAGTGGTAAGACATTGCTACTACTACTACTTTTTTATAGTTTCCAGCCTTGGACTTAGAGCTGAGACTGCTGAGAAGGAATTAGTTCCCTTAGTGATTCTAAGCTGATTCAGATAACCTAAATCTATTAAGAGTTACAGGGAAGCCACTAAGTAAGATGAAGAAATTAGAAGCATTGTGAAAATGAATAGGTTAGTGAAAGAATAAATGAATTTAAATGTTTCCCTATTATTGTAGTAATAATATTTCAAGGACAGCTACAATTTTAATTTTAACGTATCTGCAAAAATGCATCATGGAACAATGGAAAATGTGTTTGGAGAACAATGGACACAGAAAATAAAATAAGACAACAGGTTCCTGGGAGAAATTCCATGAAGTATCTGGCTCTTTAGAGGATAGTGAAAACAAGCAGGCTATCCCAGTAACAACAAACTGCAAAGTCATCTACCCATCTTCCTAAGCTTCAGTTTTATCACTAAATGCTTATGCTATTGATAATTAAACTGTTCAGATATGATAATTTCACTGTTTCCACAAGCAATCTCCATATTTAATTAACTTTTCCATTAGGAAATTTCTCTTTGATTTGCAACCTACACATGCAATTAAATCATCACTTATTGTCATACCTCCCATCAGAGTGGAGAAAGATTCTTTCTTTCCTCTTTGCAATAGTTTCATACCTGCTTTGTTAGTATGTCCTCTTCACATACCCTAAACCCCTTCACATACCCAGGCTTTTCAGTTTCTTCTCACAAGCTCCTTAGTTCTAGATCTATGATTCATAGTGCTCTTCTCTTGCCTTTTTTTTTTTTTTTTTTTTCAGCTGGAAGAGGGTTATGATTACAAAAACTGTTGCACATATTAACTGTTGAACGAGGATGAGATTTCATTATGTGCAAGCAAAAACTACAGTTTTTTTCCTGTGCTCAGCATAGTGCAGAGTTCACTGAGATGAAAAGTAGATCTTGTACTCAAAAGAGTATGCGTGTTCCTGATGTGGATGTAACTCTAGCCACACTGCTGTTAGGAAGGAAATCATGGTGCAGGACTCCTTCCACAGAGCCTCCAAAGACTATACTTCACTCTCTACCCCCTTTGGCACAATGTTGGTGCGATTTCATAATGCTCCTTCCTTTGACCTGAGTGCAATCTCAATAACTGAAGCCAACATATACAGGCTGTATGACAGATGACATTAATTCCAGAGGCTGTTCAATGTTATGTTGTTTTGAGGCTACTTTGTGCCTTGACTTTTTTTAAAGGATTCAAGGCATTTCTGTGTCAAGGGATGAGCTAAAGCTAATTAACAGGTAATGGAGATAATTGATTTTCCTGACACTGCTAGAATATATTTTATATTTTTAGTTTTTAACTTCTTTTCACAAGCTTTTTCACTTGTGAAAATCATTAAGGAGATGAATTGTAATACTTTTGTAAATGAAGTGTCAATCTCCTTGTTAGACAAGATATCACAGGTATTGAAATTAAGCATTCTTACATTAATAAATCGTAAATCACAAAACCTGCCAAAATTATCCGTCATTGTAGGCTGTGTCATATCTCACAAGAATGGTAACTTTTCTTATGCTACAAGACAATTTGGGATCTGATTTCCAAATGCCATGAATTTCCAAACTGTACACAAGCCTGTTCTGTTGTATGCTAGCAATAGGATGAGGACATGCCCTTGTGGCATCCATCAGCCCAGCTTCTTTTGGTACCAGTTTTCATTACCCTCAGTGATATACTATGATTGCAGGTAAGCTTGTGAAGCTGTGTACTAGCTTAAGTAGAGTTGAGGGTCAGAGCAGAGACTATTTAAAACAAACAAACAAACAAGCAAACAAACAAAACCCCCTTGTGTTTAGATTTGAAACAACAAAACAATTTTCTTAATTCTTTTCTGCACGTTTTATATTCTCTGTACCTGAATTAGGAGTTTCTGAGGCTTTTATTCAGTATTGGAAACTTTATGCCTTTGGGAATACCGAAAGGAAGCTGAATTTGGATTATTACTGACATAAACAACTCTAAACATGCATGTTTTAAATAACAATGTAAGAGTAAGTTGTTTTGAATCCATTTCAATACAGACAAAGAATTATTGATAATGCAGTGTAGTCAGAATAGATAAAAGAATAATTTTCTTACCTATTTTGGTTGCACTGTAAATATTTTCAATAGGAAAAGCTCCTCCTAAGCTGTATAACAAGACTTTTGCAAGTGCTGGGATAAGCTGGGTTGTTGTTACCAACACATTTACACAGTTACTCCTAAAAAGAGAGAAATAATTTAAATTTGAATAGTTTAAAATCATTACCCAAATGCTGATGAGGTGAACCAGCTGTAGAGCATATTTCAAGATTCCTCTACATTTACTTTCACTCACAGGGTTTTGCTATTCAGCAGCATCACTTCCAGAAAAATATACATAAACATTTTGGCAAAATCCTTTAAGACTTATGCTGGCATGATTGCAGGAAGTATTCCATGCTGATTTATGAAAACCAGGTCCTTGAAGATGAGTCCATTGAAATAGACATATAAGATCACTAACTGCCTCTGAGAATAGACGTCCCAATGACTTCAAAGCATCATTTTCCTGCTGGTGATTACTTGGCACTAGCTACCAGCCAAACTGAAGTGTTAGGAGAAAGAAGAAATACCATTTGTTACTCCTGTCTTGAGGGAAAATAAATGGCCAGTATACATTTCTGCACACTGACATCACTTTCTTCATGTTTCAAGAATAAGAGTATTTCTGAGAAAAGGGAGAGAAGATAACATTGAATGGAGTGGTTGAAAAGTTGAATGGAGAAGCTGAGTTAGCTTTTACACAACAGAAAACTGAAGGCCAGGCCATTGCAGACACAAAAACAGTACGACTGTGATGTGAACATGGAGCTGAGAGCCACTAGTTGTAACTTTTGATCCCGGTCCTTCCAAAAGCTCCAAGCAAGACCACAGGGTGCTATTTCTGTGTTAATGTATCTCAGCTTCCTGTCAGTAACATGTAGGTAATGTTTAGCTGCCTCATGGGTATATCTTCTGAAGATTTATAACTGTACAATTCTTTGAGACAAGATAAAAGACTATTATTTAACCGAGCAAGTGATAACTCTTCATGAAATTCATCTTCGAAAGCTCAACTGATCATTACTATACAGTGTTTTTCTGAAGATTAGCAATTTGGAAAGAAATGCAGAGCTACATATGGTAGTGTACACAATTTTAACAACATTTTTTTGTTAAAAAAAAATTGTTTAACTTTTTTTTTTTTATTGAGGTGCTTAAGACTGTTAAAAAAATAAAGAATGGCTGAGAAGCTTATTGCAAAAGTAATTACATTTAAAGTCATTTTCAGCATCTTTTCATGTTTGCTCTTTTAATTTAATGCTGATTGCTTTTTCCCAGACTTATTCAGAAGGCAAGATGGCTTAACATTGCTCTTACATTATAGTTTTAAACCATTTTTAAGGGGGGGGGGAATTTCTAATGAAATACATATTAATATTGAAATACATATTAAATGAGTAATCAGCAGCATTGCTCACAGCTTTATTACTTCAGAAGAACAATTGATTTTATGTCTCATGACTGGGAACCCAGAACTTTATCTCAGTTGTAGCATCAAACAAAGATATTCATTCTTCTGAAAACTTTTATATATGCTTAATCATACTGATTAATTTGGAACAACTGAAAGAAAATGATTTTGTGTTCTGGGATTTATATAGTATTTAGGTACCACTGTGAATAGGCACGAACATTGAAGCCCAGAACAGAAACCTGGAGTTCAGAGGATGTTGCCTGCAAGATAATAAAGGCTGGCTCACAATTCTAAAATACTCTTTCAATGTACACAGGAGCATATACCACATTTTGAAAGACTTTTCATACTAGTAATGCTGGAGTCACAGAAAATGAAATCAATTTCCGTAGAATCTTTCCTATGTCCTGTTCAAAAGTCATGTTAGACCTATACTGTTCTTTGAAAGTACTAGTGCATTGTAACCTAAAATGTCAGAAATAGACATTGCATATCCAAAGCTAAAAAAAATATATATATATATATATATTTTTAATAGTAGACTCAATACATACCTTGTGCTGATAATTGATAATGATTTAAGTGCATTTGTTAGCCAGGAGTCTGTCAGAGCTTCAATCTCTGCTCTTAATTGCAACCATGCATCTCTTTTAGCAGGTCCCAGGAGCCCTTTTATGTAAAAAAGCAAGAAAATAAATAAAATTAAATTCTGTATTTGTTGGAATGTATATATTTTTGCTATTTGTTTCAATTTTACATTTCACCACAATATGAAAAAACATCATCCTATTATTTTCATATATTCAGTATACATGACTATGTTCAAAGTGTACTTCCAAAAAGTACATATTTTTCAAACCAATCTTGGATTTTTGCAATCTTGGATGCATTAGGAGATCCTATAAGAAAAACTTAGTAAACCTATGTATATTAATGATTCAAGTATTCTTAATATATAAAAACTCCATTCATGACATAAATGAAGGGCAAGGCAGAACAATTAAAAGCCGTCCAACTATTACTACCCATTGCTCCTGTTGCTTTATCCTGTGGCATTTAAAGACTCTGAACTACTAAACATAAAATATACATATGCCAGATTTAGGTAATTTAGAAAAATATGCCAGATTTAGGTAATTTAGAAAATCATTAAGCTAACGACTAATTCACTGTCCATGTTAATAGACTGCTACCCATTTCTGAGAAAGAGCAAGCAATAGTAAAAGAACACCAAGCTAGTTTTGCTGAAGGTGAGATTTCCCTTGAGTTTCAGGTTGTTCTGAAATAAATTTCATCTGAGTTGAAAAAGTCTATGTCATAGAATGGGAGAGTGTTCACTTCGATTGCTTCCTGGTTGGATTGGCCTTGTTTCATACTCAACTGTGGCTTTAGAAATATTCCCTATTATCTCAGTCTCTTCTTGAGGTAGTCCTATTGATTAGGACTTCTTGAGGTAGACCTATTTCCTTCTTTCCTTCCTCAGAAGAGGCCTCTGCAAGTTGCACAGGACTCTCTAGAATATGATTTTTTAAAGGCTTGCTGGCACTGACATGAGTGAGTACATGAATGAAACTAGTAAGAGAAGAGTTCCTGTCCCAAAAGAAATTGGATTTCTTGTAAACAAAATTAACTGTATATGCTATAGAGTTAACAAAAGGGACTAGTGGTATGGCAATGTTAGAGGTTTTTTTGCATCCACTAGAGAAAACAGACTATCAGGTGCAGAACAGAGAATTAAGCAGCAAGTATGTTGTTACCAACTGGTTCAAGAAATTGTAGGATGTAAAAGAAGGCTATCCAGAAGTAGTTTGTACTGTGGAAATTACACAACCTCTTTCCTAGAGTAACAACTTGTTCGATGTAGAATAAGTGTCTCTTTACCAAAAGTAAGTCAGGAGGATGTAGGTACAACTAATCTAGATCTGAAGGATAAAAGGGACCTCTGTGCAAATAAAATGGAAGCCTGCCTTGCTTATCCATCTCTGGTTCTCCTGCACAACAGCACAATGTTGGATCTGTCCGTACAGTCAGGGACTTTCAATAGCTCAAGATCCAGTCAAGTAATTTTCTATTCACTCTGTGGTTTGCAAGGCACTTTCATTTGGCAAAAGTTCATTGCCATGAAGTTGAACCCGACCAGCATTCTAAATTGTTTGTGACAGTTAAACTCACCTCCTATGTTGTTCTTGTAAGTATTATACAACTCTTTTACTCTTCTGTAACGGAAAGCCAGCTTCCTCATCCAGTCAACCCCTCCTCTTACACCTGTTGGCAGACAAAGGTTTGCACTACTTGCAGCTGCATGGAAGCCATCAGTTGCAAAACTGTAGGTACTGCAAACACCCAAAATACAGTAAAAATAAATACAATGTACTCCTGTAAATGCTTAATGTATTTAATCTTTAAAGAAAAAAAAAATAAAAAAGAAAAAGTAAATGCTCTATCTTACCTTAGGTCTTGTCCATTATCATCAGAAGAAACATCATCTATGTGAACTTGATCACATTCCTATTGAAAAAAAAAAAAAACATCAAATGATAAATTATTTTAAAGGAGAATGTGTTCACCATATGCTCAATACAGATGAAGAAATGATGGTTGCAGGCCACTAACTAAACCTGAAGATGGCAGTGTATGCACACTTACAGCTTTTTGCCACCATCAATTTCCTTAAAACAATACAACCTTTAATTCCTATGCTGTATAAATTATCAGTTAAAACAGGCCTTTAGAAAAGTGCTCTGTAATTTTAGTGTGACTTTCCATAAAAATATATTTAAATTGAAAAAAGGACAATTACAATTCACTCCTGTAGTCTCTGTAGCACACCAACAGTCCAAAATCACTGTAAGCTTATTCCCCTGCTCCCTAAAAGTTAGTGATGATGAACCTTAAAAGGCATGTTATTTGTGTTGAGTGTCTCGGAGTTTGGATGCTTATCAGATTCTTGTCTTGATTTATCCAAATGATTGTGGCTGGGAAATTGCAGATAATCAAGTGGTCCTGGAGAACTTGACTATTTCCTGGTTTAAAAAGGGATGGAAGTAATTCCCGAGAACTGAGGTACATTGAAAACCTGATCGCCACACCCCCCCCCCCCCCCCCCCCAGTCTGTGTTTCTGATTGGGTAGCTATTAAATATCATTTTCTGCACAAAAGTTACAGGAGAAAGATAGGAAAATGCAGGAGAAGCACAAATAAATAAAAAACTCAAGCCACCATGCAACAGTAAATACAAGCAGGGATCGTATTACTAATTTCTGTAGTTGCTAGCAGCAATAACCTACCCCAAAGACACACTGGAAATTCAGTATTCAGAGACTTTACATTACTGTATGGAAGTGATTTAAAAAAAAAAAAAAAAAAAAACATTTAAAATAGCTGTTATTAACATAATCCTATTTTTTTTATGAAAAAGTTCAAGGATATATTTAAATACAAATAACTCCTCAGCTAGTGTTTTCCAATTTAGTCTCACCATAAGACAAAACGAAGCTGCACTTTCAAAATGAACAGTTTAATGCTTCAAATAGTCATTTGAGTCATCTACTTCAAACAATATTTCTCACAAGCAACTACCATTTCTGTCCAAAACTTTGTTTGCTTTTCACTGAATGAAAACATCAGTAGACTTTTATCCACATGAAGTTAAAAAAAAATAGCAATTTGTGTATAAAATAAACACATAACACTTCATTTTAATACAAGCAATCATAATTAAAAAGTATGTACCAAGTCTAAAAGAATGAATGGCCAAATTGAGCTCAGCTTAACACATTAAGAAAAGCATGAAAGACCTGCGTTCAAGGAAGAGAAATGAATCATTCTTCTCCCCACTGGAGAAATAGAAGTTTTTGGTTTGACTAAGAAGATTAGCTTGAGCTTTAGAATATTTTAAAGAAGGTGCTTTTGGATGTAAATAGCAGATGAAAAGAGAAAGAAAAAGGGAAGTGACAGCTGAAATAAAAGATTCATTCCTTTACCCTAATTTATTATTTATACTCAAGATAAAAAAAAAAAAAAAAGCAACTGGACTCCACCCAGTGTAGAAAAGAAGCTCAAAAATCAGATGAAAGGTCCCACTGGGAAAAAATTCTACCTTGATATTTTGCAATATCTGAGGAGCATCTGGTTTCCTAATCACCTTGACTGATTACACTGGAACTGGTCATAGCATGAGATAGTTCTAGAAGTTTAAAAAATGGTCCTGTGGATTTGAACATGTACTAATTAAATGGAGAGTACACAGAAGTCTTCATGGATAAGAAGGACTTCCTGTGCTGTTTGGGTTTTGTTAAGCTGTTCAGCTATATCGTTCCAGCCTTGAAAATTACAGATAACTGTTCCACTGACAATTTAATTAAGTTTAATATGAGTGGGTGGCAAAGGCTCAGCTGTTCACTTTTACTTTTTTATCTAACAATTTTTTTCATTGGCTTCAGCAACAGAAGAAGAGGGAAACATGATTGTTTGCCTCTTGTTCCTGAAATAAAGTTGCTAAGTTTTCAGCCATATGAAAGGATACAAATCAACAACATCCTGTACCTTCCTCCTTTTTCCCCTTTCTCTTCTCCCCTAAGATCTATTGCTCACCTCCTAAGCAATATGGCAATACTCATTTGCTGACCAACAGTAAACTCATGTGTCCCCCACTTTTCGCATCATTTTATTTTGTCCTGTTTACTTCATCAACTTCAAGTAAAATGATTACATTTTACTTGGGGTGAAAAAAAAGAAAAAAAAAAGAAGAAGAAAAAAAAAAAAGAAAGAGGAAAAGGAAAAGGAAAAGGAAAAAGAAATAAAAAGAAAAAGAAAAGGAAAAAGAAAAAGAAAAAGAAAAAGAAAAAGAAAAAGAAAAAGAAAAAGAAAAAGAAAAAGAAAAAGAAAAAGAAAAAGAAAAAGCAGGCAGTTTAAGCAGACTGGAGGTAATTCTCATCAGCTGGTGGCACAACACTAAATCTGAATTGCTTGTAAAAGAGACCAAATAGTTGAGGGGAGGAGGGAAGGAAAGATCTCTGTCAATGTTAAAGTGAAATGCTTTTCACAGCAGCTACAGTATTGCCTATACTCAAGTCACAAGTCAGTGCAAAGTCAAAACTAAGAAAGAAAAATATATGTCATAATACTGAGTGTACAGGATAGGAATCTAGGTATAATAACAGGCTTTTGCTTGAGGCAGTACCAATTTAAATTATATCTGAGAGCAGTCAATTCTTTGCAGCAAGTTTTAGAGACTGAAATTTGAGAGTGCAGAATCAACAAATCACCCTTAAAATATTCAACACTATGCTTTCTCAGATTATACAGAAATCTCCCTTTTTATGTATTTGCTTCATTTTCTGTTAAAAACAGTTTGACCTGCTTCCCAAGTTTTAGGACTTATTTATATCTATTTTTTCTCCCTCATTTCCATTTCTCATGAGAAAACAGAACAAAACAAAACAAAACCTTCCTTAGAATATGATACGATTATGATATAAATGGAAATGTAATTCAGTTTGTTTGAAATAAATATACTTTTCTTACATTGATGATAGAGTTGGAAGATTCATGTCCAAATTCATGCTTGCAAACTGTAGAAACTGTTTTGTGGGTGTGCATAGCATGTTTTATCAACATTTCTAAAAGCTGCCTTAAAATTAATACTGAGATAAGAACAAAAAATTCCTTCTATTCCTTACCTGGTTGAGAACAGAATGCTTTACTCTGGCTATTGTTACTGATCTTAGTCCCAGCTCTAAACATTGTTTAGGCACATGAACTTTCTAGAGCACCAGACTCCTATTTTCATGGCAAAATACCAACTGCCCTCCCAAGTGATACTTCTCAAACTAACTAAAATTTATACACTGAGAATGAAATAGCTGGAGAACAGCCTAGCCTGAAATAAAACTGCAGCTTGGCTGATTAGGACATGGGTTACTGGGTCAGTGGGGAATGTCTCAACAGATTGGAATTTCTGCATCAGCAGTCATTGTAGTGAGACAGATTTGCATAAAGGAAGGAAAACTTTATTTTTGTATGTGATAACTTCCAATAACTTGGTTGTTATTACTAAACCCTGGTATGCAGTGCTTGTAACCTAGACAGAAAGATAAAAAAGGGGAGCCTAGAAGATGCTGTGACTGAAATATAAAGGAATCCAAAGGAATATAAATTCACTAGTACATTACAATTGCCATATCCAGAGACATGGTTTATTGTGGGATGTAAACGAAAGCAAGGCAGAAGGTATGAGACCTAATGGCTCAGCACTAGAAAAGAGAGATGAAGAAAGTATAAGTAATCTCAATAATCTGTCTACTGAAAAAAAAAAAAAAGAAAAACATATATCCAGTGAGAACTGAAGGTCTCATGTCTTGATGACAATGACTATCAGCAGATCATCACCAAGATCATAGCCTACCTCCCTCCTCCTGTGGAAGGGTGGAGGAAGGAAAGCAGAGAGAGAAAGAGAACTGGGCAACTGGGGAATTCTCAGGATTCATCACTTGGTCATCGTGTAGATCCACTGTAATATTTAGTGCTTAGAAATGGGCATGTGCTCTGCAAACATGTTTAAACAGACAGAGCTAATCATCTGCGTATTAAAGGATGCATCTATGTACTTCGGCACAAGATGCCATGCTTCAAAGTACAAAGCTTGGAATTTTGGTAATCTTATAATAGTTCTGAAACAAAGCTGAATTCCAAGCTAGAAAAGACCTAATTGCATATAGAAATGCAATCAAATCTAACAAATCAAACTGATCATGAAATTTTAAAAGAGCATCCCCAAGGACATTTTCTTGATTTATCTAAAACTGAAAACTATCAGGGTAATGTTCAAGCTCTGGAATGAACTGGTGTATGAATTTTTACACAGGATATTAAAACCATTCTATGAAGAATATACAAAAGATGATGACTCAGATTTGAAAGTCACCTATGAAAGCTGAATTGGAGATCTACAAATAAAATAAATAAAGAATGGAATGAAGCTTCAATGGCCATAACCAAGAATAAAGTATATAAAGAGGTCAAAGATCCATTTTGCTGAACTCTTCCTCTTGAATGCAGCACAAGCTTGAAGAAATCTGGGCACATGCTACTGAAAGGCTTAAAGTTCATTGGGTGTCACATGAAATCTGAACATGCAAGGGCAAAGGTCTGCTAAAAAGAAATTTAAGCAATGCTTTGAAAAATTGATTTGGAATCTATCCCTGGTACAGGGCACTAGAAAGAGAACCTTCACTGAATGCACTTGCATTGTCAAGTGATGACTCACTTAGACTGCAATAAAACACCGACTGGTGAAGGCATATCCAGGGTTTTACTGTCTTATGTTTCTGCTGCTGGAAAGAGGAAATACAGTGCAGGTATAGGGTGAAGTAGATCCTAGTTTCTTGACATGAAAAGAGCTGAGAACAAGTAAGGTCTGCAGGGCACGACAAGGGCTTCAGCATGGTGCTTTTCCCACTGCCCACAGCTGACAAAGGAACAAAAGTGCACGCTAGAAAAACCAACAGCCCAGTGAATGAAAAAATCTCTCTCTCTCTCTTTTTTTTTTTTTTTTTTTTTTTGTATTCATTCACCAAAGACCTTTCTCTAGCATTTTACACAAAACCTCAAAGTCTTCCACTTGCTGTTAGTGGAGAAATATCTGTACACAGAGGGAAATCAGGGATCCACTGTGACTAAGACAACAACTGATTTAGGTGAGGGGAAGGTCTGAAAAGTCTGCAGTTCAATTTAAGAGCTGTTTTTCATCCACTGTCTGTTCCACAAAATAAATAAAGAGATAAATAAACACAGCTGTAAGGCTGCCACATTCCACTTTAGCAGATAAAGACTTCTGGAGAGAAATGAAATGTCTGTGAAGCACTGCCGATGGGTCCACTCCCCAGGCAGTTGTCCCTTTGGCTGTCCGTCTGCGTGCTTCCCACAGGCAAGTGATCCCCAGTGGTTGCTCCCCAGGAACAAGCCTCTCCCTTTTCTGACCAGATGCCAAGTGGCACACCCTGGGTATGTTGTGACAAAACGTGTGGTCTCCTGGTTACCTCAGGAAGAAAACGTGGGCAACTAGGAGGCTCCACATTGTCAGGATGTGACACACTACATTCTGGATATTTGAAAGCCTGCCAGATCTAAAATTTTGCATGGGAACTTCTCTCCAGATTTTCCCCTTTTATCTGGAAGGGAAATAAATAAGTAAAAGATGAAAAAAATCTACAAGCTAGATAGTACAGGATTTGATACCCAACAGGATTTGATATGCAGAGACAGTGTCTGGATTGACCAAACTTCTATCTGTAATGCTTCCAGAAATCTGGTGATGAGTGTCTCCCAAGTGCATGGGACAGTGAAGAACCCAAACAAAGAAGTAGTTGTGTTATTGATCATGGTTTACTCAAAGTCTCTGAAAGGAATACAGGGTTATAAATTAAATTACTGGGAAGGTAACCAAAAAAGTATGGAATTGAATCAGATGTATAAATGGTGTTTTGAATCTTTAGATTCACAAAATTTATAAATAACTGTTCTTTTCAATGCTTACAAGTTCTTTAGTCTTTTTAACAAAAGAATAAATAAATCCAGAAATTTCTTAACTAAGTTCAGAAAGGCCTCTTTGTTAGTTTATATGGAAATAGAGACTTTATTATTCCATAAACCTTAATTTTTATTCCATAGACTACTTTGGCATTTTCCAGAATGAGCCATTCCTGTCTGTAATCTTTCACTTGAAACTCACAGTATTCTTCAGGGGGTAGAGAAGAGGAGAAGATGACCTGCACATAAGCTTCTATATTCTAATAGAAAGGTTTGGACACTGATGATAAGAAGAAAATTGAGATGTGTCCTCAGTTTCTACAACATTGGAGATGACACAGTCACAGTTCACTAATGTTGCAGTCTTTGAGATAAATGAAGAATATTCTATCTTTGAGCAAGAAGGGTGGCCAAAAGGATACTCAGGAGTGTGAAGATAATAGTGCAGTCTCTTAGATCAGATGATGCCACCCCCTCAAAGCAAATGTAGAGAACTTCAGGAGAAAGAGTGGGAGACACTTACATCTCTCCTGGAAATCACTGCAGAAAAATCTAAATCCATAGGCATTGAAAAGATGGCCATAGGAGAAAGATCTTTACTGGAGAGGAAGGTGTAGTTTGCAGATTACACATCTCATGGAAGGAGTCTGGTGCCACAGAAACTCACCGCCACCTGGCTAACACCTCTCTGATTAGCATATGACAAATCCAAAGTCTGGAAAGGCATATGGCATCACACATAACAAACAGTAATGCACAGCAAAACCACTGTGTCAAAACCCCAGATATAACAGCATTTATATTCCTTTGATTCTTACCTCTAAATCATTAAAAAATAAGTGTGTATCAGCAAGATTAAAAATCATTTCTTCCATTCGTAGTCCAAGAGTCACTGCCATTGGTGGATCCTTAAAAAACAGAAATCAAGGTTAGCTACTTAAATACCTTTAAGTTACATCATGACTTTAAAAAATGTTATATACAAAGTATTTTGAAAAATAACACTGCAACAAATTTCTCTAAAATCCTTTCAGTATTAAGCTATTTTAGTATAACACTACAAGAAGAGTTTGCTGAACCTGTGTGAAAACATTCGGGGAACTGGGTATGTTGAATCATCTTTTTTGAAAGCTGAGACTTTTGTAACCTGGCTAAACTATGGCAAAAGGAACAATCTGGTGGCCCTGTGTAAACCTGCATAAATAAGGCTGTAAACAGGCAGGGTACTTTCCACTAAATATACCAAAGAGAAAATATATATTTATTAAAATAAAAAATATACTATATTTTTCATCCCTGAGTCTTTTATAAAAATATGTAAGTATCTTGATTGTCAATTTGTGGGCAGAAGAAAAAAGAATCAAGAAGCTGTAACTGATTTTTCTGAGCCCATGTACTGTTAGTGGCAGAGGCTGGAACAAAATTATTCCATGTGATACCCAGTCCACCACACAATTCTTCTGGCCTCTTAGCTTATCTTCACAATTTTTGGATACATAGAAGTCCTCAACAAAGCCATGATAAACAGGATTAGGAAAGGTATTTTACCTCTACCAATGATTTCTTTGTAACTGATTATCCTACCCATAGGAAGGCATAGGATTATCATAACCATAGGAAGGTATGGTTTATGTGGCCTTTTCAATTTCTAATGTTTCTGTTTTAAAAAAGTACAAAAGGCAGTCTGAACCCTTGTCCATTTCCCCAGACTGAGTTTCAAATAAATAAATTGTCACTGCCTTACCTCTGCTTATGTCTATATAAGTTCTTCCCTAAACTCTGCTGCTCCAATATGCATCCTCACTGTGCTTTGTCCTTTCCAGTCTAAATATGTACTGTTCTCCTGTGCAGACAGGAGAATTCCCAGGATCTCATGTATGGTTTTATTGCAGGTATTCTACGAAGTTCCTGCAAGCATTCTTCTAAGTATTCTTAAGCATGTTTACAATCTATGGCACAATTCTTTAGGTACTCTACAGTAATGTGAAAGCATATGCAAATTTGATTTTGTTACAGATAATCTCTTCACTTATTTTGAAAAACAGGATTCCTGTCCCTGGATGGGATTCATTCAAAATGTTTCTGTTTGTTTGTAGGTCAGCTTTCATTTTATCAAATCATGCTACCTCAGCAAGATACAATAAATTTCCTGTTTTGAAACGTTTGTCTAAGAGCCTTTATTGTGCAGCAAATGTGAGGCGTTTAATTTGATTTTGCTAGGCTTGCTAGGAAAGACGTTGAGAAAAATTACATCATCTTACGTTTCTTTAAGGATAAGAGCACACATGGACAGTTTCTGATGACTACCTGACAGCTGGTAACTAGTTATTCCACTGCCTTAATCATCTGCCTGAGCTTGTGAGGTTCAGCTAACATTTTACACTTAAGATACTACAATATTTTTCAAAAGTGGTTATGATACTCTTCTCATTAAAACAAGAACAAAAATCTAAATTTCATAATTTAAAGTGATTGACACTTGTGAGTTTTTAGAAATCTTTTTTTTTTTTTTTTAAATACCTTGATATTACAAGTCTAAAAGTTTACCAGTATGTTCCCATCTGGAAAAAAGAAAAAGAAAAAAGAAGAAGAAGAAGAAAACAAAACAAAACAAAACCAAAAAAACACCATCCCATTCAAAACCTGAAATGATCATTCATTAGTATTAGGATCAAAGGCTTCCCAATCAGGATCATACATCTGCTACTCTAGGGCTTCACAAAGACAGATTAAAAGATGGCTTCTGCCCTGAAGCACTTAGAAAACTAATGGTAAAATCTGAAACATAGACATATTTTGACCCTTGCTCATGAAAATGTCAGACTTGAAGAGGAGAACAGCGTGTAAGAAATTGTAATGATCCAAAGTTAGATACAATGCTCTGGCACTGAAAGAAAATATTTCTATATTGGCCTTTGAACTGGTCTAGACTACCTTTTAGAAGTAAAAACCAAAGGCAGTGCCTAGTAACGTAACTTCATCCCATACATCTTCTGCAATCATGTTCACTGGATCTGAAAACCATGTGGGTGAAGGCAGCAGCAAGTGTAAAGGTCAGTTTTCCAAAGGGATGATTAAAGAACGCATGTTAGCAGATTTGCAAAAAATCATGTAAGATACTTAGAACACAAATCATAAAAATACTTTGGACTCATGAGATTCCTCATCAAGCCATAATGCTTTTATCAAAATGTCATCATGCATACACGTGTTCCTCTCTCCTTTCCCTTGCAGTTTCTTCTGTGCACAGTAAATTATGATTTTTTTTTCTCCTTAGATACAATATAAGAGTTTTTGCAATGTTTTTTTTTGCCTCAGTCCTATGAACACTAAGGTATGTGCATAGCTTTATGCACAGGTGGTAACTCATTATTATTTATGTGAGTAAAGTTACTCACTGGAGTGCTTCCAAGACTGGAATCTTAAACTTCTGATTCTCAGCCTCTTTTTTTCTCCTTCCTGGGAAGAAGTGGAGTGAAATGAGGAAATATGCTATAACATATTCCATTATAATCCAATTTATTTTTACAGAAACTATCAAATATGTATCACAATTTCCTGCTTTGCCTAGTATACTTGAAAGATATAAATATGACATAGCTTTTATTATTTTCTTATTAGTAGAACATTTGTAACCAACTATGCCTGACTTTATTACTGTTAAAATGAGATTTCCTACATTCCTGTTTTGACAAAGGCATGTGTAGGGTATTGCCAGGTACTATATGTAAAATAAAATAAAACGAAGAGACTTCATTTCAGCTTAGCATGAAATCAGTCTGTGATCTCCCTGTAACAACTTCTACTAAGAAGAGTCACTGGAATTGAAATCTCAAGACAGGAACAATTCCTCCTTGAATAAATTTGAACAAACATGCACTGCAACTGTTTAACAAGAATTAGACATCAAGTTCCAGCTCTTGCCATGTAAGTCCATCCTTTCACATAGAAAAATAAACAGAGGAAGCAGATTTATCAGTGTCTTGTGGTTTTAAAGTGTTTGCAGAATGTGGAGGAACATCCCAATCTTTATTTTACTGTCTTTCAACTCAAAGCAGGAGTTGCAGACTGACTCAAGTGGCACAAAGAACTGAGTTGAAAAGAGAGAAATGTGCAGCTGATATAGATTCAAGCACAGCAAATTGAGAAATTAAATGAAAGGCAGACTAAACTTCTGCCAAAATGTTGTTTTGTGCTACTCTGCATAAGCACATACTAAAGAGGAAATTATTATTATTATTATTATTATTAATAATAATAATAATAATAATAATAAAGAAACTAAACAAAACAAATCTGGAAGTTTTACCCAGATAATTTGCAGAATAAACCAGCAAAACTCTTTGGCCCTCAGAGGGGCCATCTGATTTTAGCCAGATATCACTAGCATGCAAAGGAAACAGGACCAGCTATGGCACTTCTGTATACCAAAATACCACTTTAGTTACATTATTTTGAAGGCACTAATCTGGAGCCAGACTGTCTGCCTTTGGACTTTTCTACTAGACTGGTCCATCCACTAGAATGCCTCCTGGGAGACTAGGTAAAAATATCCTGGGACAACCAATATTTATATGTTTTGACCAAGAGAAAAGTGGCTTGAATGAAGCCCCAAAAGCTCAGTGGTCATTATTGGAAGAAAACTATTTAATATTATTTTGGAAGGTCAGTTTTCAGCACAAGATGTTCAAAAATAACTTAATTTCTTGGAAAAATAAAATACAAACATAGCAAAGAATTTTATACAAAGCCTCACATAACAAGTAGGTAAACAGGCAGTCAGGTAGATTTATTCTGACAGGAATTTGTATGCATGAAGCATTAAACATAAGCAAGAAATCAAACAAGCAAAATATATGAATAATGTTATAAGAATAGATTTTCAATGGATGGCTGTCCTGAACAGACTTACAACAGCAGTGACCCCTGGAACAAAATAAAAAAAAAAAAACAAAACAACAAAAAAAAAAGTAGAAATTTTTAACTTATATACTAATATTTTTTAGCTTAAAGACACTTCCCTACATTACATAGGAATCCCAGATTTAAGTTCAGCTCTCACAATCTCATAGGGGACACTCGTTCCCAGAGAGTTTCACATAAGTGGTAATGGAGAAAGAGAATACATCTCTTAATAACCATATCTGGTGGCTGATGAAGGACAACTCACGTACTCCACAAGGAGTTTCTGTTCCGTGCTCTCCAGAAGGCAGTAGGAAAATGGACTCAGAGGTCTCAGACAATGAGGGAGTGAATGGAGAGCACAACTGGAAGTCATGAGAGATACATGATTAATATAGACGAACTAAAGCATGTTCATGAGTGAATTTGAGAGTGTCAACATGTGTGCTAATAGTGACAAAGTTTTTCTGTTTAATGACTAGAGAAGCAGTATGTGAGCAATAAAAACCTTCGGAGCCTGTTCAAGAGAAGTCTACAAGGTTAACATGGCCTCCCTGACAACTTCCTGGCATTTGCAATTCTATAAAAAATGTCAGGATGTGATCATGAAGTGTGGATTGGTTTTGATTTTTGCACTTGGAGATCACATTCTCATCTTCCCAAGGGTATGAGGGACTTTCATACTATTTGTTTTTACCAGTTCCACTTTAACTCACAACATTTATCTGTGCATCCTTGCCCTCTGGTTTGACCTGGTAGAAATGAATGAAATATAAATGCTCTGAGGTAGAAAAAATGCAACTTAATCAGCCTTATATCACTGAGAATAACTGGAATATAATGGAACAAAGAAAATATGCTGTTCACAGGGAATAAGAATGTACATCATAAACTTTAACAGATGATGAAATATAACACGTCCTGTCACATCAACAAATCCTTACTTAAGAGTTCATCATTGTAGAAAAATGTATCTGCCAACTAGTGCTCAGCTGCAAAAAACATCATCAGCCACACAAGTCATAATATAACAGCTCAAATGATGATGTTCATGATTTACTACTGCAATCAATAATTAAAAATAGAAATGTACTAATTTTATGAAGTATGAGGCAGATGAGCAAATGAGGTGAACAATGAGAGGTACTTTCAATGCTGGGAAACAGCACAGTTACCCTGAAACCTAACAGAGGTATAAGGTATTTTTTATTCTCTCCTTATATTAATTCTGACCAATGTGATCAGATAACCACTACACCAAAAGTCAGACAGAAGCACCAACAGGTAGAAAACAGCAAGACACAGAATCATTCTCTGGATACACTTTATATCTTGATATTTTAAAGTGATACATTGATCCGCCTCTGGCCAAATATCTCCTGCTTCAGTTGAGTTCAAAGCTATGCTCTACTGGTGCTGAGGTAAGAGGCAGCAATTTGCTGGTCTCTCCCCCTAGCTATAACAGCATGACAGCCAACCCCACATACTGCACTCCATGCATTCTATAATGCACAGAAAAGTGAGATTTTTTTTAAACTATTATTATTAATATTTTGTTTTTCCTTGCTCACTGGAAGAAATTAGGTAAAGACATAATGAAAAAGGAGAATGAAAGTTCACATATCAAGAAAGAGATATAAGAGAATGGAGAGGGTAAATATCCTTGCTTGTTTGTGTATTTGCACTGGTCCTAAACACAGCATTTCACCTTTTTAAAGTACAAAGTGAGCACACTTGGTATAAAAAGACTCCTTCCCTTCCCGCATTAAAGACTCTCTAATCTCATTTAGAATATTTAAATACAGAATATTTAAACCCAATAGTAATATAAAATAAACATGGAAAAGATACACATGTGCAACTGAGCATCTATTAATATTACACACCTTTAATTTTATTTTTATTTTTTTATTCAGAGAAAAAAACATCACAAAGAAATAATTTAGTATCATTATTATTTTGTAGTACCCTAAGAATTTTTCATTGTACAGGCTTTCTAGGAAAAAGTAGCACCTGCAACATTTCCAAAAGACCACTGTGCTCACTAGGAACTTCATTATTCATGGGCTATTTATCCTCATAGTGATCCAATTCTCATAACCTTGGTTTGAATTAAGACCTTGTTTATAGATAGAGATCATATGCAGGAATGATAAGGGCTACATCTGCTAGAGCGGTCATGCGCCAGAAGCTGACTGAGGTGCAGCTGTGCCATCTTTTCATTCTCTTATGTCTAACCTCTTAGGCACTTAGGCTCAGACAGATCCCATCTTAAGTTTAGACAACACTTCAATGACATGCAAAAGTTAAAGCCTACTAATGATAAGCTCTGCTTGTATTCCCTTTTGCACTGCCCCATCCTACTGTTGCAGTCAGCAATACACATATTCCAGTTTAAGTGGTACCTTATTACGTTCTCTATAAATATGTTAAAGGTAGTTACTGTAGGGTAAAAGAAAAACAAAACAAAACAAAACAAAACGAAACAAAAAAACTACTAATTTTCTATTACAGTCCCTGGAAATGAACACATTTCCCTATTTGTATGGATGTTGCTTATCAGTAAAAAAAAAAAAAAAAAAAGTTACTTAAGAATTCCTCTCGTTTTACTTCATGATTGTCCATGACATTTGTTTACTGATGCTGATCTCAGCAGTATAAATACATTAATTTCATGTGCCCTTGGGATATTTTTGGTTTATACAAGCCAACTTTATCTGCTGACAATACTACTGGCTGTTAATATGCCTTTACTGTTTCTAACATCTCTGTATGGAGAATCACTTATAGTAACAGCTGAGTTCTTAAAGACCAGTGGCACTGGTCTTTTTCAAGTATCTATACTCATAACAAAAGCAAGAATCCAAGAGGAATTACTTTTCTGTAGCTGTCTTTAAGACAGTTTATAGTTATCCATAAATTTTTGCGAGTTAGAAAAATCTGCTCTGATTTTTAAAACTTTGTAATAGTTGATTCAGACTTTGCTAATAGAGTATGTGAGGTGCATGAGATGGAAACATCCTGTGGGCACAATCAAACACGGATGAAAGAAATGACAGCATCACTGTGGCAATTCTGCAAGCTCCGTGGTAGTCTGTGGGCTATACTCAAAAGTTATACAAATGTTCATGTTCAGCTAGGTTTCTCTCTTGATTTGCTAATTAGAAATTAGAAATGGTTCTGACAAAGTAGCTGTTGTTTCTGTGTTTGAAAAACAGCAGAAGTTTTTGACAGAGTACTGAAATGATACAGCACTGTTAAGTTGAAACATAATGAAGCCTATTTTGTATAAGACATGAATAACTACACTTAGAAATCCAGAAAATCAGATTTTTGTCTGGGCCTGTGAGTTTTTTTATTACCTTTCTCTTTTTATAACCACAAATATCTGCCTTGAAACACAGAGGACTGGCCCATCAGCAGTTATAATCTGCAGGTTCTGGCTTTGGAAATTTCTGACCCATTGGCTGGGGAGTTTGGGTGTGGAAAGCTTTTCTCTAATGTACTTTCTCACAGGCTTCCCTTAAGCATCTGATTCTGGCTGAGATAAAGAGGCAGGAAACTTATGATAAACAAGCAGTTCTTCTGCTTGTCTAAGTTTTAAGTTTTTCTTAAGCAAAAATAAGTTTGCATTAATTATTCTTAAATGGCACAACACCTAGTAAACCTTTTGCATGCATACCAACATTCTTCCTGTCCATTTTTCTCCCTTCCATACATTTGCCCTAATGTTTTTGTTTGATTAACTTCTGTCCTTCTTGGCAGCCCACTCCCACTGCTACATGATGTTTTTTCCCCCAGCCCCTTCTCCCCCTTGCTCCTGCCACCAGCAGGACTCCCTGCTGACTCAGCAGGGCAACTCCACCTTACCATCCAGTGTGCTGTGGCTCCTTTCCTCTCCCTCCTTCTCTCCCTCTTTTCTTCCCTCCCTCTTCCTGTTGCTTTCCCACTCACTGCTCTGTGACCTGAATGCCTTTTGGATCTCCTTGCAGGAAAGAGAATGAGTGCAACTGTCTGGTGGGGAGAGGGATTCACTCCCTAGCATTACTCAGACTAGAGTCAGCCAGTGGGACCGAAGATGCAATGGAAAAGCTGGGGAGTAAAAGAATAACATCTGCAGCTAGCATTTAAACAGGTCTGTCTTACTTACTCATCCTAATTCATCAGTTTCCCTGTAAACCCATCATTCTAGTTTTCTTATTTCTTCTTCCAGTTTTCTTACTTTTTTCCTCTATGCTTCCAAATACAGTCAGTTATTTCCATTTGCCCACTGAATCCATTGTCTGCCTGGAATGACTGTTCCAATGTAGCTCAGGAACCTTGTCCTTGTTCTCCTATAAACTCTTCCCTCATTTGTAACATCTGCTTCAGTCCTGCTTTGTATTTTGTACTTACAGTCCATCTCTTTTCTCTCCTTGACTTTTTCACGTTAACCTTCTGAAAATGGGGTTTACTACACACCTTCCCTTCCCTGAAGCCATTATGAACACATAGGTGTACAGGCCAGACAGCTATGATACAGTGAATCAACACGGAAATCATGGATCACATACCTTGCCATACTTTTGTGCATAGGATCCTGTAAGCAGTGAATGAAAAACTATGATTGTTTCATCCAAATCCCAAACAAATACACGCTGAAAAAAAAAAAAAAAAAAGTGGAGACAATATTAATTAAACACAGATTTCAGAAACATGATGGGAGTCAAATGCAATAGTTATCGTAATGATAAACTCACATACTCCTCTTAGTAACATAACAAGTCTTAGTGACTCAAGGTTCTTCTTTTCTCCTGCATAGCAAGAATCAATTCTTGGGCAGAAGTACTACCTGCCACACAGAATGTCATACAGGATTTAAATCTTATTTTAGGATTAAAAATATGTATATTAATAACAGTTACCGTATAAAAGCAATGTACATGGCATGTGAATTCAGTGCTTTGCACTGCAGCCTATCCTGTCACCTCAGCATTGACTATCATTAGCCAAGTCCTAGCAAAGGTCTGTTTTCTGCTGTACCCAGAAGTGGTCAGTGAAGGCATAGGCAGCATGGCTGGCCAGAGCTAACCACTCTGAACACCTGTCTCATGGTGGCAGGAGGCACAGCAGACAGGTGAGCAGCACATTCCTCCAATGCCAGTGTTACACACACGCAGGCGCTGAGCTTCCTTCTCCCGCATTATTATACTCCTGCATTAGCATGCTGCTAATGAAGGAGTACTAAGACTATAATTACCCCATTGTTAAGAGCTCATCCATTTTTTAAATCATCCCTGCATATATTAGGCAGGTATATTTCTTCACTAAGGCATCAATATTACACTTAAGTACTGTCATAACTTTACTCATGTCAGCTACATCACTGAAATCCACTGACATTAGTTAAAACATAAAGACAGGTCTGTTCATAACTACTTGAAAGGCTATGGACAAATGATCCTGCATATTTACACTGCATTCATAAATAAATGTAGTAACACTGAGAAACCTATTTGAGATTTCCTATTCAAAAAGCTGAAAGAAACTCTGACTATTTTGAATAAACAAGTCTTACAATTTTGCGGTTCTATTGTATGAAGAACTAAATGATCCATAATCAGAGCTAAAAAGTGGAAGGCTGAATCACATTTACTTTTCTTACCTTGTCATACAGAACTGTAATGTCTCATTACACATGTATATTAAAACAGCAGCTAATATCTGTTGTGTTCAGTTAGCGACATCAAGTTCATGATGTTTTCTAAAGTGCCTTAAGCTATTTCCACAGCTGTACTTTTCAGAATTTACTTTTCATCAGAAGAAACTTCCACATTACCATTCATCAATTACTGCAGGCATACCTCCAAGTCACTGTCCGGAGGGGGTGATGGATTATTCTTCCGCCCTCTACCCCGAGACTTTGACCCAGAACTCCTACATGTTCTCTCATCAAGATCTTTGATTGGCGTGGAGGGGCTCTGTACTGCGTCAAACTCCCCTGTAAAGTCAACCATTCATAGCAAAATTAGTGCTGGATTTTTAAGTAATAAACTTTTTTTTTTTTTCTTTTTTTTTCTTTTTTTTCCACAGCTAGACAGACCTGTATGCAAACACAGCCACAAGATGTGCTTAAATAAATTGTACAAAATGAATGATACACAGTTTTTCCAGTGTAGAAAGAGTCTGCAGATGCCACAGACACTTTTGACTTTACAAAGAAAATGTTATAAATCTTAGTAGAATATGAGAGAGATAAAAATAATACATACGCTTGTGCAGACCTACACATAGATACATGAGCACACGCAAAATATTGATAGATCCAAGGAAGATGTATTTTAGAAGTCATACTTATTAAAAGTCAGACTTATCAAAACATGAAGTGCGTTTTTGTTAAAACAGTTTATTTCCCATTTTTGGAGTTCAGTTGGATTTATTTCCAAGTCCTGTGTTTTACCAGAACACCCTTCGGTACTCATCCACACACACCAAAATACCAAGACTGCTTCATCTCCTCCTCCATCCCCTCCTCTAGTAGAGGTGTTTTGTTTTTTTTTTCCACTTTAACTCTGCCCATGAATTGGCAGAGGAAAGTCACAATTTTAAATGTAATATTCCACTTATTACCAGAAAAAGTGGAAAGTCATATTTGCTGTAGTCTGATCATCCTTTTCTAAGTACTGGTCATTGTCTGCTGCCAGAGAAAAGACATTGATCTAGAAGGACCTTTGATCTAGTATGTCATAGTTGCTCTTAATGCTCAGGCTTATATCCCTGACTTTTAAAATGTAATCTGCTTTGCCTCTGTTGGTAACAAATGGCTTTGGAGGTGATCACACACAACAGCAGCTATGTAAGACAGACCAAAGAAGGTACCTCCAGGAAGGATGGTGTGTAACTTGACCATTTTTACACCGCAGCTCAATAACCGGAAATGATCCTTTTCTTCATAATACAGTATTTTCAGTGCCCCTTTAAAACTGCTAGCAATAAATATAGTTTGGTGAAGTTAATGAGTGCTAAATTACGTAAATATTCTTTCATTATCTAGCCTATTAAAGATTTTTTTTTTTATGTATTTATTTATTTATTTTCTTTACCAGTGAAGGAATGGGTACAGCATAGACCTGACATCTATAGAGTTTGATTCAAGGGATTCCTCGTGTTGCATGTAATTGTGATTTTCTGGGCTTTTTTGTTGTTTGTTTGGCAATATTTGTTAGAAGTGCTCATGATGCCACTTCTGAAAAAAACAAAACAACAACAAAAAAAAACCTGGTACAAATGTTTCAAAAGAATTAGCTATGATTAATCTGATTTTGAATAGGAATCTGAACACCACACATTTTTAGCAAAGAGGATTGCTAAGACTGCCAAACTCCACCAGGCAACAGAGAAAGTGGCCAGCAGATCAAGAAGAGTGATTTTCTGCTCTGTTCAGATCTTGCAAGAGCATGTCTGAAAAAAAGCCTTGTTCTGGGTCTCCAGGTACCAGAGACAGATTAACAAGATGGAGTTAGTCCAAGTGAGAGTAACCACGACAGTTAAAGGGCTGGAGCACATAGGAGGAAAGGCTGAGGGATGGAGCTGTAGAGAGAAATGATAAGAAACAAAAGATAGAAATCACAGCAGAGGATATTCCTGTTGGTTAGAACAAGAAAAAGGTGAGAGTGGTCAGGCCCTGGGACAGATGCCTAGAGAGTCTATGAATTCTCCGTCTTTGCAGATACTTGAAAATTGACTGGAGAGAACCCTGAGCAATATGACATAAATCGGCTCATCCATGAGCAGTTTGGACCAAAAGACCAGTAGAAGTCCCTTCCAACTTGTATGATTGAAAGTTTCTACAGTCTTCCCTGAGTCATTCACCTCTTTCTTTCCACAACAAAGAAAACAATTCTAGTCTAGTAAGAAAAAATAGAACACAATTTTGAGAGTCTGAGCGTAACGTAACACCACAGTTAAATTCTTCATCTCTTCTATCATTTATTTATACCTTACAGTGAACCACATACGAAATATTATTAAAATAAATACACTTGGAATATATATATCTTGTATGGAAAAAAAATACTGTTGCATTTCTTGGAAGAATACAATTTAAGCCCATAATGTTGCATTCCTGAATGGGAGCTCTAGACATTATGGGGAAAGAATTCAAGATTTAAGGACAGGGCAGTACATGAAGAAAGTTAGATCCTGAGCATATTGGTTAGAATATTTACCTGGAAGAAGGACATATCTAGGTTCTGTTGACATCTCTGAGGCACATTTGTTTATTTGACTGAATGACTGATATATATATATGTATACATATATAAGTATAAATACAGATATGCTTTCATGACTCAGAATCCATATACCTGCACATCCAAGTGGAAGATGATAAATTCTCCATGAAACAGGAGGAAATCAAATCTGTCTCTCTCACTTCGTGACAAAGTACTCTAATTATTCTACTGTCACCTGGAAGAGGATACTACTATTTTCTTTTCAAACTAGATGATGACTAGTTCAATGTTGCAAAACCAATGTGTGTCTCTGGCTGTGCAGAATACAGCCAAACTTTCAGGCAGCTGCTAAGAAGAGATATTTAGAACTGTAATTTGAGAATTTATTCCAGGTGCTATTTTTGATAGGTCTGTCCTGATCTTATATATTCTGTAGTATTTTCTCTTCTCTTTCAGCTGAAAATCCTATCAGAAAAGAAATGATGGGGAAATTAGGCAGCAATAATAATATGTAATGAATAATGTTCTCATGGTGTTTTTACTTTGTCCCTACACAATGGGGAGAGAGCTCTTATTGACAAATTATTTCTATTTCCAGAATGGTGTTGTCAATAAGGACACTGCAGGTTGTGGAGCAATCGATAAGGTTACATTATCTTAGTTCTTTCTCCGCAAGTAGAACAGCAAAATATACTTTTCTAAATGTAAGAATGTACTAAAAGATGTTTCAGAATCACATTCCTTGCACAGCAAAAACTGATACTGACTTCTAAAGAAGTTTTAAGTATGTACAAAACTATAATTTCCCAGCTACTCTGACAGAATGGAAAAAGAATCCAAAAATAAAACCCAGCAACAGAATCAAAAACTAAATAACTGAATATGAATGTTTACATCCTTATCACAAAAAAAAAAAAAATCATATTTATAACATGCCAACATTTTACAAAAGGATTAAGGCTCATTTCTACAGTAATCTACAGTAATATATTAAAACATCTGTTTTCAATGAGCATGCTTACTCCAATCTACCAAAAATAAAATATTTATAAAAAAACAACACCCTATTTTCTAAATCTTCTCTGAATGTATCTAACAACTGAAGTAAGTAACTTCAAGTTTCATTTAGCATTAGCCATTACCAGTTGCCCCGGGCCTCTGCTTGGGCCAACACTGTATGAGATTGCATAATTATCCATTAATCAGTACTGTAACTAATCACTGTACGTTGTAAGTCCTATATATTTAGAGCCAACTTTATTTCATTACACTAATCTCTAAATCAGAATGAGCAGCTGTCTCTTACTTGAATGCAAGGTATGCATCTATTTTAGAACTGCATAAGTCTGTAGTGATTTTTTTTTTTTAACAACTGTAGGCTTAATTGTTTGATTTGCTTTTTACCAACAGCAGGCTAAATAAGCAACTGCATTTTCTTATCTTTAATTTGTTTTAGAAATGAGGTCAATACTGATAAAAGGAAAACTTATTAAAAATTCAGCTCAGTAAAATAATCTGAGAAATTCTAGTACCAAAGAGTACTGAAAACCTTACCCTCATAAAGATTTCCTACTGCAGCTCACATTAGACAGAAATTTTTATTTTTTATAATTTTTAATATTTGAAATTTTTTAGTTTTTCCAATATTTATAACATGCCTAATAAATACATATCATAGCCTTCTGTCACTGGAACTATGAGCAGCATCAAAACTCCAACAAAACAAGAGGAACATGTTAAAACTGGAACACAGAATGACCAGTTCATCACAGATATTTGTGCACATATTCATACACAGGTTCATGTCCAGCATGAAGCCTTCCATGCCACAGAGACCTTGCAGTAGCTCCAACCAGAGGTGAGGGAGTTACACCAAAACTGGTAAAAACAGAGGTAGTTCATATTCAGAACATTTTTTTTTTTTCAAAAATGTTCTGTAGTTAGTGTGTGTAGTCTGATGCAAGCATCCTCTCCTCCCTGTTAAAACATAGTTGTGCCATTTAAGTTGGAGAAAATTATGGGCACGGGCCAGAACAAATGCTCAGTGAGACAACTTCTGATGTGTGTAATGGTGGAAAGCTACCACTGACTTTCTTGTGTGTGTTTGTATCCTGTTCCAGATGAGCATGTTGCAGCCTCTCACCAAATACTGTCAGGAGCAGGGGGCACTGAATCTTCTCCCTGTCTGCCAGTGAGACTTCTGTGCAAGTGGCTGTCTCTGGACCCCAGCAGTCTATTGACAGTCCACAAGCTCCTCAAAAACACAGGGCTTTTGACAAGAATCCCTTTCTTTACTAGAAGCAAAGACCAGACCCATAATGTGTTATTAGTTGTTATGAGTAGTAGAGAGAGCAATGCCTATTTCAATTTGCATCTCATTTTCTTTACTTGGTCAACAAATAAAATTGTAACAGATATTTAAATCTTGATCTGTTGGGGCTTTTTATCACAAGAAGTTCTGTGTCTATGGAGAGTACTAGAGACTAATCTGAATTAGCAGCTAGCAGAGATGGCAGAAGAATGAAGTGCCTTACTGTGTTTAATCTTATGTTTTAATTGGAGTAACTTTTAGGACCAAGCAATGAAGGTCTGGTCTGTTAGACAGCAAGCAAACATGTTGAGTACTGAACCTCGGCAGTATGATCTATCTGAAGTGATTTCTATATCCAACAAACTGAATTTCACACATACAAATTTATTTTTACAGTGACACACAAGGGCACAGGCATGTCATGTATTCTCAAAGTGGGTGTTGCACTCTCAATAGAGGGTCTCATGACCAGTGCAGCACTTCACAGAAATAAGGAGTGAGTGGGCAGATTTGTAAGTTCAGATACACAAACTACTTAAAAGGAAAACAAGTTTATATGCTTAAACAACCCACAAATAAGAAAAGTCTTTATTATTTCATAGATGTGCAGCCTTCAATATTTTTTTCTATCTGTTTAAGCAGATAGAAAATAGATCTGTTTAATGTAAAATTATTTTCTTTTGTCAATTCCTATTTTGTCAATCTTGTTATTCAATACTAAGGTAATTTTAAGACATATCTACACAGCATTTTGAGGAAACAGATATGCAAGGTAGAGACAAAGGTAAAATGCTGTCTGATTTTCTCAAATAAAAACATAGAATAAAAAAGGAGCAAGAAAATGTGCACCAGACATGCACAATTATCAAAAAATCAATTGTGAATACTCTTTCCACTCTTTTGAAAATACATTACATATGATCTTTTGCTATCATGAATGTTCTCCAACTGTTGGAATTTCAATTGATTTTAAGTTGCATCTTTACTTTTCTTCCTAAAATTGCTCTTTGAGGCATTTTATGTTTCATCAAAACCAAGAGAATGTGCATTGCCCAGACAAGTTGCAGATGCTCCATCCCTGGAAGTGTTTAAAACCAAGTTGGATGGGACTTTGGGCAACCTGATCTCGTGTCCCTGCCCATGGCAGGGGGGTTGGAACTAGGTGGTCTTTAAGGCCCTTTCCAACTCAAACCATTCTGTGATTCTATGATCTCCCCATACCATGCCATACCACAAATATGCACATGCATGCACATATATACACAATTTAAAGATCAGTATGTGGAAAACAGCTAGTAGGAAAAAAAATCAACTCATGCAATTAAACATTCCAAAGTTTTCAGTAAATTTAAGCAGCTTATATGAAGTATGAGGCCTTGCCTATACTCTTCTACACAGTATTACCCTTCCTTTCTACACACTATTATAACACAGCAGTTTTACCATGATGTTTATCAGTGTTCAGTTGTTAGGATGAGAATTAGGAAGACTCACAGAATGAGTTGATTTTGTGAGAAAAGCACATTTTCCCTTTTCAGACCCTAATCCAAAACCCAGTTTGTTAGTGTATTCATAAATGGTCACAGCCTGTGGGCAAGGCAGACTTTAACCATGCTATATATGTGAAGCCAGTGTCTCTACAACATTGCTCTAACTGCACAGGGCCAGGCAGCTGGCAATTATCTCCTTCCTAACAGATGCTACATGCAGCTCTAAGTAGGCTGTTTAGGATATAAATATGAAATAAAACTGAAATAGAATTTTAAGGAATTCCTGAAATAATAGAAACAATATAGGAAAGTAAGGATGAAAAAACAGGCTTTATTCACCCCAAAACAGGCTTTATTCACTGTGGCTGCAAGTTCCTAAGACAGCCCACAGAGAAGTTTGAGACTCTGAACTGTACTATGCATCATTTCAAAGGCATAATTTTATCTTGATGTACCTTAGTCCCATATAGGTTAAATGTGGGAAAATATATTGGTGAGATGTTCAGGAACTCTAATGTAGAAAAAAAAATCCTTGGTTAACATCTGCATTTTCATGACATGTAGAACAGAGAAAATAAGTGACTGTGAACTGGGTTATAATGGTAATGAGAAAAAATGAGGAGCTGTCATTATCCAACGGTGATGCCCTAAGAACAGACGTTTAACTAAATACTGTGTAGTAATTCATATGCACAAGGGGGCAGAGTTGGGCAGGCAAATTTAGTCTCCTGATTTCTCTTTGGAGCTATCTTTTTCAGAGTTTCAATTACTTCAATTTTTTGTCCATTCATTTGTTTTAAAGAATTCTGTTAATAACTGATTGCTCTATTCTTAGTCACCTAAATTTGTGAATTAGCAAGTCTGGCTTGTATATATTTTGAATAAAATACATGTACACTTGCTGGTATGATTGGGGCACAATTAAATGAAGAAAAACATTGCGTTTTAAATCATTTACAGTAACCCTTCAGAATATGTAGGTAGATACCAGAATGTTACACCGCCAGAATGTTACACTACATTGGGGACCTGACTGAATTTTTATTTCAGAATTTACTTAAGGTTTGTTACTGTACATTTGTTTTTGGTACTAACAGACTAACAGATCCCTAACAGACCATTGCAACAATTTCAGTCTACAGTCTACTCCTTCCACAGATAACAATCTCAAGTTGCAAAGGTTTTTTTTTTTTTTTTTTTTTTTTTAACTTACAAACAAGTTGCACAGATTTCTTAAAAAAAAAAAAAAATAAAAAAAAAAATAAAAAAACTTATTTTGGTTGGTTTGCATGATAACATGATAAATAAAGTTTCCTGAAAGGCATGACCTTAAAATGTCAAACAGTAAAAAATCACCAGGGTAGACATGGAAATCTTGGCCTTATACAAATACAGGATAAGATTAAAATTTTGTTTTCACCTGAATGTAGATCTGTACCTGGTTGACTAGTCAGGCCAGGGAGAGATTCTTGTAACTGGTAGGTTGATGATGATGAAGAAGTGACATCAGCTGTGTTGTTTGAGGTCATATATGCACCATATGTTGATGCTGAGTAATACTGTGCATACTGGTTTTGGCCAAAAGCTGTGTATGATGGATAATCCTAAAACAGCAAATGCAGTTAACTGAGTAGACAAGCAATTTTTCCATAAAGTATTTCTGTATGCAATCAAATGACTTATGCAAGAAGTTGCTGGATTCTATTTTACATTTTCTAGTTTAAGAATATTTATTAGAAGACTATGGGAAGATTGATGAAGTATTTAGGTGCCAAAAGATGAAACTAGGCATCCACTGGGACTTTCATTGTTTTCCACAGAAAATAGCACTGAACCACAGTAAGTCTCATTGAGCATAAAAAATATAAACTTAAATAACACGCCATCATTAGAGTTACAGAAATACTTTTATAATGCACAAAGAAAAATGTTGATATTCATACCTGTTGTGAACTACTGAAGTTTGTAGAATTTGAAACAGAATTGTTTGCATAAATAGTGGATGATGGTGTAAAACTAGAACCTAAAATTAAAACTATGATTAGTTGCAATAACTTGTTTTTGAATCAAAATACAATTCTAAATACAGACTTTCATGTTAAGACATAGACAGACCACAGGAGCAAACAATTTTTATTTTCCATTTAAATAATAAAACATTATAATGAGACTTTAAAATAAATGCGATGCTACTTCCACGCATACAGGCATACAGTCTTTTTCTCACAACTGAAGAACAGTATTGACAATAAGTCACTACAGTAATCTCAAAAGTATTTTTCAGTATTTTACAGTGTCTCACCTCTGTTCAGATATTGTTATTCCCTTTTTCCTTTATTTCCTTATAAGTTGCAATGCTTATGTGTATGTTCACTTATGAAACAATTTTATTTTTTTTTTAAGAATATTTTAATGATCTGGTTGTTTTTAACTGACCTGTAATGAGGCATTTCCGTTTTCAAGATAATTCAGGTGATTAATATTGTACATGCAATATTTAAAAAAATTGCCATTGTATTAGAAACTACAACTGTATTCAGATAAAAGAATATATCAATGATCTAAGGGAAATAAATGAATTATAAATTAAATAATAAATGAAAGAATAGATATGAATTAAGGAGAAATTCTAAAACAAGCATCTAATGATGTAATACTCAAAAACATGGAGAAAAAGGAAAGTGACTTGTGTTCTCCAATAAATACAACTAGTGCTTCCAGTCCTACCATGTGATTTTACCCCCCAAAAATCTTAAGTTACAAATGAGGACTGCATTGCATGTCATGATTTAGATTAGAAAATGACCAAAATTAATATATATGCATGTTAATACTGGAAAAAAAAATCTGGCTTTATATTTTAGTGGTAAAAATTGCTGCCAATGACACACATATACATAGAGTTCACAAAAATGAATTGAAAATATAAAAATGAGGGAATAGCGGGCCATCGACAGCAGCAGGGCAGGATGATGCATGACAGCAAGGGCTACTTACCTGGCATCTGATATGAATACGGTGTTTGGCCTGGCTGTGGGGTGGAAAAACCTGGACTGTAACTGAGGCACCCACTCTGCAGTGGTGACTGCGTCTGCGAGAGCCCACTTTCTGTCTTGATGCCTGGCAACATTACACCCAAATCTGTATAAGAAATTAATTTTCAACTGATTCTTTAAAATATTTTCTTACAGCGGGGAAAAATAATAATAATAATAATAAATAGGCAAAAATGTTTACTCTTTGCTCTTACTTCTATTTAAAGAGAAGTAATAAGAGGTCAAATACCGTAAGTAGGTAGGCTGTATGGCTGTCCTGTCTGTGAGTAGGCTGTATAGACCGCTGGTTGCTGCATTCCTGAATACTGGGTTTGTCCGGCATAGGCAGACATTGTTTGAGCTGCTGGTGTAGAAAGAATGTGTGGATAGGGCCTAAATATCAGGAAAAATAGCATTACTGTGGCAACAAATACTTTGTATATTTATTCAAGCAATAAAGTAAAGAAAAAGGTTTAAAGATGTCCAAAGGCAGTTCATTATTCTGCCAACTCTTCCTCTTATGGGAGTTATTCCATCCCCCACTGAAATAAACTGAAAAACATTCAGGCTCACATTCTCCAGGGCACTATGAGTATTTTGTGCTGTCCCATCACTACAATTTAATTCTTAAGCTCTTGTGTTCAGCTCTAGGTGCACTGTATCACTGCTGTAACAGTTTTGTATGGATTTGACACTTTTGAGGCAAGATCAGCATGCTCATATGAGAAAGGCCCTCATTTCTTTAATTCAGTGGAGGGACAGTGGGACTGGAAGAATAAAGGAAATACAGAGGAGTACATTAAAGCTACTACATTGTGTTTTCTATGTATGGCTCTGCTTCAGCAGACACCTAGCAGACATCTCTGGCTTCAATGGGAGGTGGATCATGCCCATTTAGAGAAGCATGAAAACTATTGTCAGCAATGCTTTGGTAACCAGATGGGCTTTAAACAGTTGGAAAATATGGGCTAGGGAAGTAGAATGAAAATAAAAATGGCTTTAAGTTATAAATACTGGGACTTTATTGAGAGATTGAACAAAATCAAGTTTAAAATTTTTGCCCTCCAGAGTTGCAAAAGCATACAGAGAAACATTTGTCTTGGATTGTTTTGTAAGTCAAATAAGATTTTATGGACCAAGAGTTGAATAAACATACTCTGCAGAATTAAGCTAACTGAAACCTGGCCATTAAAGCCATGACTAAATTTCAGATTCTAATTTATTTTTCTTTATTCTTTTTTTTTTCTTTCTAATTATTTTAGTACAGTTGGCAGCCATTGCTATCAGAAAAGGATTATGCATTAATTTAGATGCCAGTAAATTATTACAGTAGATTAAAAAATCTATTAAATCGTGCAATGTATTTGGGCAAAGGTATCTGATATAGTCTGCCAAAACTTTTACGTGGAATAAGGAGGAATGTTTTTAGTTTAGGCATCTACTTTCTCTATCAGTAAATACTGATTAACATGAAATGAATGGAAATTTGTTAAAGAAATTTGAAAAAGTGTCATCAGCTATAGTTTCAATGTTTTCTCTGTATCAAATAACAAAGTTGCATAGTTGCAAAGTTGCAAAGTTGCATTGAATACACTGAAAAAAATGTATGGCATACTGAAATCCAGCACCCTTTTGCAAAGCACTCATGCAATTTTATAGGTTGTCAATTTCATCAATTTCATAAAACATCCTCAGTGCTTTCCATAATGTTCTCACTCCTCAATTTATATGATTGACAGAGTTTCCCCAATAAATAAATAAATAATAAAAATAATAACTAAAAATAAATTGGAAGAAAGGTTCTAGTTTTAATATCCTCCACTGGCTTCAAAATAATTTTAAAAAGAGAGAGATTAAAGTTAATCTGATATAATTTATTTGATTTTTAGATCTTACAATCTTGGGGAAAGTAGGAAAGGGTGGTTCATAACTCTGGAATGTTTGGAGCAATTTGGCAGTACTGGAAGGGTTACCCTTAAGTACGCATCTTGCACATGAAATTGTAATTTCTAAATATAAAATGTCTTCAAAATATGTCTGTATTTAATGCCAGCAATATTAAGATGTCGATGTGTAGGAAACTGACACTCCATTTTTTTCGTTCTGTTTTGTGCAGAAATTCAAGGATATTTCTTGTGTGGCAGTACAGTACTGCACAGAGTAAGATCTTACTCTGCAGCCCAGCCATGTGAGAAAAAAAAAAAAATTGGACATAGAACTGTAATAGAATCTGTACTGAAGCTTAAGTATTTTACTTTCTCTCTCTTTCTTCTGGTGATGAATATTTGTTTGCAGCAAACCACAGACCTGCCTACAACCAAAGTCAATTTCATATACAAGACTAGAAGAGGTACAGACACTAACTTGGAGGGATATATCTGTGGTGAGTATTGATGCGCCGATCTTGGGCTGTAACCACTACTTGTTATTACTGCAAAACAGAAAACAAAGAGTTTGACAGTTAAAAACATCATGAGACCATTAAGCCAAACAGTCTAAATACGAATACAGCCACATTAGCAGAAAATTTCATTGAAACAGCTTTTCAACAAAGATGTCACTTGAACTATAACATCTTAATACACAAACTGAAACATTTGACAAACACAACAAACATTCATTGTTCTACAGTCTACATTAACAAGTTTAATTTTGATATTGTATAGTAAAAATATGTTTTATACGAGTATGATCAATTTTAGCTTGCTTAGGTGATGGGAGATGCCTAACTGACTACTAGAAACCAAATAAACATCATTATCAACAGGCTGATTAGAACGCAGGCACTAACAACATTTGTATTTCAAAAACAGCCCTGTACAGTAGCCATTAGAATTATGTATGTCTATACTATTAACAGCTGCATTCTTCCAAGAAAGCTAACAGAACAATAGTCATATCCCATTAAAATTTCATTCAAAAGCGGTGTTCACATTGGATTAATTCCAAGTGTTTCGAAGTTTCTCTTTCCTTTAGCCATCTGTCTTGACTAAGACAGATGTATTCCAAATATATGTACTCTAAAGTGTTGAACCAATCCCTTCAGACCAAATCCATACTGGGCAAACATACAGAGTGTCTTTATTAGGCCATCTGCTGCTCATTCACTTTTCAAAAGATTAAAGTAGTACACAACGAAGCACTGGAATTTCTTTAGTCTAATCAATCATAGTTGTACTTCAAAGTGTACCCTCTTCCTGAGTTGTTCATAATGGTAGTAGAAATGAACTTTCAGAATTATATAAGTGACAAATAGGTTTAGGTTCCTAACTATTTTATGAAACATGATATATTTCTACATCCAGGTCTAATTAATGTCTTTGAGATCTATTGCTTTGAACATATGCAGAACTTCATATTTTTAAAGCTAGTTTAAACACATTTAGAATGTGTAGGACTTAAAAGGAAATACAGTAGAAGAAAAACCATTAGCTTCTTTTTTTTTTTTTAACAAAAAACGCGCAGTTGAGAATGACTTGAAAATAAAAAAATGAATATTATTTTTGAACTTGTGCTACCAGATTTCATAAAAGAGTTGCTGACTGAGAAGATATTAAGTATTTGCCTGTGATGGAAATCTGCTGAATTTAATTTTGTTGGTTATTCTTTTCTGAGAATGTTTAAGCTTAATCGGTAGAGTGATCTACTTGGTGTGCAGAAAGCTTTTCCCAGATTTAGACGAACCTTTAGCTGTATATATCAACATAAACTGACCATAAAACCCTAAAGGATGCTGGTATTTATTTAACCCTTGAGGAGTAATTAGTCTTGCCTGTTGTATCACTGTGACCTTTCTGAAGACAAGCAATAGCTAACACAGTGACCTTGGTGATTCTCAGGGCAATGAAGTTTCATGATCCATTACCGGCTTATCAGATCTTTTTTAACTGTACTGCTCCGCTTTTCGTCTATTGTTTGCTGAATGACACATCACTCAATTAATCATCTCGGTTAAAGCACATTTACCATTCCACTAAAGCTGGTATAAACTACAAAAAATGAATGACTGTTCATTTATCCCACTTCAGTTATGAAAAACTAATGTTTTTCAGCAAAAAACTTGTCCTGCCTACTTTTTTTATTCTTTCTGCATATACCTTATTTCATAAATTCAGACAAGCAAAGAATTTAGGATTTTATTTTTTTTCAGTTTACCTAATGTCACTAATGACTGTAGAAAGGAGACAGAATGGGGCACGTGCCCCAAAAACAAATTGTGCAGCATTCAACAAAGTCTTTTCCTTTCACTCTTTCTCTTCTTTTCACATCTATTTTTGAACATTTTAGAATATGAGACAACACGGGGTACAAGACCCACAATAAGAGAACACTGTGACTGAGTAGGGCCTGTGGACTAATGCTGTATCTCACAGCTCAGATTGGTAATTTTGTCAGTTATCAGATTTAAACAACTTTTACTGCTGTCACCCTAGTTTTCTTCTGGTAGAGAGGACTGGTAATGGAGGAGATGGTGGAGGTAGGTTGCTATGCTTTTTATAGCCATGTCATTTTCTATAGCCATTTATAGGAATGGGGGTAGACAACATTATATTATTTTTTATATTAAAAACAAATCTGTCTATTCTCTGAAAAACTCAAATATTTTTAAAACTTCATTACTTGACTTTAATAAAGGAATGGTTTTCTGGGCAGGTATAAGACCCTTTATTTCTCAAGTGAAAATCCATCAACCTGCATACTTCTGAAAAGAAAAAAAGTCCCATTTTGCACATGCTCTGTAAAAGCAGCATGCAGATGTTGGCAGGTAAACTCTATTCACTGGGCCCACTTTCTCTACAGGTGGCAGTTCTGGCTGATCTGTGCCACATAGGGTTCCAGCATCTCCACCCTCTATCCATGGGGAGAAGTGACCTCTGGAAGGAAACGTGGAAGGTGGAGATTCAGAAATGGCAGTGAGGCTTGAGGACAGATGTGTAAGAGAAGAGCTCCTTGGGCTGGATGTCTGAGGATGGGATGAGGAATGAATGTACCAGATGCCAAAAGATGTTGCTGACCAGGGTTGGCTGAGATGAAGACAAAGGTTTTCAGGAGATAGGAATGTAACAGAACAAAATACAAAGAGGGAACAACATAGCTATGGAGAAAAAGGAGATGTATGTGGGCCCACTGAGGTGCGCTCCAAGCCTGAGAGAGCCGAGGCTCAATACAATGCTGAGGACATGTCCCTATCCCAACTAATGTTGATTCACAGGGTGGCAAAAAGCTGACAGCTCTCTCTTACTATTTACCCTGTTAGCTCAACTGTCCAAGGTGGATGTGGAGAACTGAAATAACCATAAACGATGTTGATAGCATGTGTTGGGTTCAGTAAATTAACACAGGCTAGAATTTTGTATTTTCCATTAAGCATCTGGAAAATTCTGTGTGAAGAGGATAGGTTAAAAGGACCTCATTTAAATAGTGAATAACAATTTCTACACAAAAGGGAACCAAATGAAGGTTATGCAGTGGCGACATTTCCTAACCTTGCCTTTAGAGCCTTCAGATTTTTTTTAAATATCTTTTTGTGTGTGTGTGTGTGTCATAAATAGTAAATAGAAAAGCTGACAAGAACTTCTAATGTTTATGTCAGCTCCATTAAAATGATGAACAGTTCCCAAATTAATCTAGTATTCTAAGCAATTGAAATACAAAAAGAAATTCACTCAGAATATAGCAGCTGCAGCAAATTTTCAGAGTATGAAAATGCTCAGCTTAAGATTGTTCTGCAGCTCTCCACACCAAAAAGAGTCTGCTACAGGATCACAAAGATTCAAATTGTATACGGATATTAATTACCAACTGCCATTCTGAAGAAAAAGGAAGAGGAAGAGGGGTCCACAGTGTGACTCCCTACCTTCCTACCCTATGCTGAGGCATGTTTTTTGTTTTTTTCTCAGGGGGTAACTCTGCAGAAGGGGGAGACCAGAGCTCTGAGCATGAGCTGAAACACCACAGCCAGGACAGAGCCATCATGCCAACTCTCATTCTAAATTCATTAGATCTACATGGTTTATTTTTCAGCTTAACTCTTGAGATGTGAGGTTTCTTATTTAGTATATTCAGTTTATGCTATTTAAGTGAGATTCAAAGCTTGCACATTCAGTATCAACTTGCAGGTTTATTTTCATAGTCTCATAGAATCATTTGGGTTGGAAAAGACCTCTAAGATCATCTGGTCCAACCATTAACCTAGCACTGGACATAGTCATAAGACCATGAAGATTATCTTAGAGGCACCTCTGACTGCAGAATGTCACCGAAGGAACAAGCCTAAGACAGCAGTTTAAAAAGCTGCAGTGTTTATCCATCAAAAATCAGGGTTCATCAGCAACCTGGGAAGCCTCTTCTGTCTCTCCTGCCATATACCTTGCACGGTACATCTGATCATCACTTTCTGTGTTAAAGATGGTCATTAGGAACAATGCTGGCTACTTTATACCCTACAGAGCTTGTTCAGCCTTCTGCTCAGCCCCAGGACATGTCACGGGTTTTTATTGCCCTTGGACCATGGAAATCAATTTTAATGGGTAGAATATTTGAAGGAGAAGAATTCTACATGGCAGACTCTCAAGTGAGCCTTTCCACTATGCAATTTTATTTCATAAAATGTTTAATAACATACCTAAATCTTTCCCTTCTCAACAATGGTTGCTTGAATTCTTCTGACCTATATTTGTTTAAAACAGAAAGTGATATCCCTGCTAGTGGCTAGTGGTTTATGTCCAGGCATCCTCATGAAATGAGCTCACAGGTGCTTTGAAAACTGCAGAAAAGTACTAGCATTATCACTTTGTCATGGTTGGGAATAACATATATGTGTTACTGATTTTTAGGAAAAAGCAAACAATGTTAAGTGCTGGGCATTGTTATGCATTGTTTTCAATTGCAGCTGGTTCATCTCAAATGGCATCTTTGTACTAGTTAATTAATATTTATTGTCTTTAGAAACACGTCAAACTTCCCAAATCACCAATTAGGTTAAAAAGTCAGAGAAATGCTTTTTCTGTGAGTTTTTTTTTTTTTTTTTTTTTTTTTAAGACATCTGCCACAAAACTGATAGAATCATATTGCCCAGTTTACAAGTACCAGTAAAAGGCAAGTAATGGATTTACTCCTTATGAAAGACTCAGTACATTGTGAAGGCAGCTCTGCCTCTCATTCTTATGATGAAGACTGCACATCACTTTGACAGGCAGACTACTAATTTCTCACTTTGAATGACCATACTCATTTAATACTGGAGTTTGTGGCTTAAACAGAGAATCAGGCTCATTTTTCATTTGAATATGCAGGTGGCTAACGGACAAAAAAGATTGTGTAAAGCCCAAGTTACTTCTTTTTTTGGCAGCACCAACTGTTTTCAAATCTCCAAAGATCTCAATGCTTCTTTTCCTGTCAGTGGAAGCTAAGGGGTGAGCGGCATCCTGAAAAATCAAGCTGTTATTTAGGTACCTAAGCATGAACTTGAACTCCAATTTTTGGCACTTCCTTCCTGCAAATGCTGCCTTAGACATGCTTTACATGTGAGATAAAACTCAGATGTCTTAAATACATGGAACAGGCTGATAAAAATCTCATCAACAATGCCAAAATCATATATAGTCAGACATTTTATAACCTGTAATCATTACTAATAAAATCTTAGGACAGAGTAACAATAATCAGAGTGAAGAAAAAAAAAAAAAAAGCCAACTTTTTTTAGCTAAGACTATTTTTTTTAATGCAACTTATTAGATTTTAAGTTGACTGTATCTTTCATAATGAGAACTTTTTTTTTTTCATTTTTAATAATCAGAAAAAGTATATGCTACTTTACATCTCACAAAGATCTTTATTTCAGGCACAAAATTTGTTTTCAATTCTTTTCTGACTAACAAACTTCAGAGTATATCTGCATTTACTGATGCCTAAAAACAATTCCAGAAACATATGCTCAGTTTTTAAAACAATTTTATTATACAGAAGCATCATGATTTCCAGAATATTTGAAGTAGGCTGTGACTACCTATGTCTACCAAAACCAGTTTCATGGCAATTCTTAGTTTCAGTGAAATTTCAGTCAGGCCATCACTGAATTGGTATTTTCAGACATGAAATCAATTCTCCCCTCTCTCCCTTCTAATGTTATTTTTAATATTATTTTTTGTTAATAATTAGAAGGCAGGGTTGTTTTTTTTTAATTTTTATTTTTTCACAGTCCATCACCTTTTAGTAATTTATAGGAAACTACTTAGAAGTTGCTGCTGGCTTAATTTTTTAAGAAGTAACTGAAGTTTACAATTAATATCAAAATATTTAAAATACTTAAACTGAAATATTTACATGGAGAAAAAGAAAAATAGGGAAATCTGGTCAGTGTTTAAAATAACACATTATTCATACATATAGAAAGGTTAGCACTGAAATATAACCTTTAAGATTTAAAATTTTACAAATTAGAACAGCCTTTCCAAATGCAATCTATATTTTTTTCTTCCTAAAATCATACAAGACTAGCACTGAAAAAAAGCTACAGCTTAAAAAGCTATTATAATATTAAAAAGCTATTATAATATTACTGTAAGATTTTTACATACAGGAATGGTCTAAGTCATTATTAAAGCTGCTTTTTACAATCATAGGTCATGAAAAATGCATATTTTTAAAAAATATATCTACAGAAACAAACAAAAAAATAGAATTGTTATTTGGTATTAAAATGTTACTTTTTGTGTCTTCTGAAAAGATCACTTCCATGCAGTGCATTGCTCATTAGTGAAGGTTATTAAATGCTACATTAATGTGCATATAGCGATACGTGATCTTATTATGGCTTTACCTGACCCAGTAAAAGTGTCAAGCGATCCATCTCCAGTTGTGGTTGTTGTTTCGTTGCTGTTCATGGGCTCTGTTTTGACTGCAAGAAGAGACACTACATAGAAGAATAAGTAGACATTTTACTTCTAAATTTATACTGGAGTCCTCATGCCTGTCTCACTAGTGGTAGTCCAGATATAATAAGTATGCGATGCAACAGCTTCAACCTTTGCTTTACCACAGCACTGAGACACTCTACCATTGCTACCATTTTGAATGACCATGCATACATAGCTTTTTATCTGTGCATTCGGCTATCTATTGGCTTTAGCAACTGAAATATCTTCTGCGGTGATTTCAACCTAAATCTAATTGATTCCAACAATTCCTTAAGAGTAGCAGAGAGGAAGGAAACATTAGCTGTCAAGGGATATAGCACATCACAAAAATAGTTTTGCCTGATGAGTGAAACAATAATAATATGGTTTCATGCTCATATAGAAGCAAATTACTTTCACAGTGTCAGCATTCTGCCTTCTCCTTCACCTTTTTCAGTATCTGTGGGATTTTATTTATTTCTTTATTTCGAGCTAGGTCACCAGCAAGAAATTTTCCATTAAAGAAGAGTGAAGTTTAATAGAAAAGAAGCAAAAGAACTACAGTGGGATACAAGTGACAGCTGTAACACGTCAGCTTCTAATTCAGAGGTTACCAAACATTTGGATCCACTATGAACTCAAAATATTTCTTACAGACAATCATGCAGTCTTACCATCCTACCATCCTACTATCCAAACCATATCTGAAGGCACCACAGCAGCAATCCAGATTTTATAGTTTAATATGTTACCTACACAGACCATTTAGCATGGACTTTTGTGACAGAGTTTGGGAACCACTGACTGATGTGGTAAGAAACAGCAGTGCAGAATATGCTGCTACTTTTAATAGATATTTGACTGGCAAATATCAAAAACACTAACATTGGAAAACCCCAACATGTTACCACAGTCGTCTTGTGACGATCAGTTAGGCATGTGTGCACATTTATCAGATATATCAGGGGCCTGCTTATGGATCACAGAACTGATCACAACCCAGGCATGCAGAGTGCAGTGGCGATGAGTGTACATGCCACTGCCACAGTCATATGCCAGGCACTGGAACTGGAAAGACACAGCCTGGGGTTTGTGGAGAAGCCTGGCCTCAACCAGGCTGGCTGAGCCCCTCAGCAGATGTAACATATCCTGAGCAAAAGCATTTTCTGCCAGCTAGCTACCTGACCCCTCTGAGGGACGTCAGCTAAGGCATCAACATCACTGCACCCACATTTGACTTCATGGGCAAGAATGAGGATGGGGGAGTTTAAATAACAAACAAACAGCAAAGCAAAACAAAAACTGGCAAAGTTTACATAAAATAAATAAAGTCGTTTGTAACTGTTCCCATTTCTCTATTTAAGTGAGAAAGGTCTTTATTGTCATCAATAAAATCAATAAAATATATAGCAGGAAAAAGCTTAGGAGTCATTTTCTACAAAATAACAATCACTCCACTGAATCTCAGGCCTTTCTGATTACCAAATACAGATGTCTGCCTATACCTCAAAGGAAAAGTTTTTTATTTTCTCCTCTGAAGATCTTTGGTCACATGTTACTTTATAAGCTGCATGTCTCTTTTCTCTTCAGAGTGCAGACATTTACTTACATGAAAAAAAACCCTACTTTTCAGCACCTTTAACTCTTTCTATTCAAGCAGGTATTGCAATATTGCCCATACTGAGCTACAAACCTATGTTTAGTATTGCATCCAGAAGAAAACTTCAGTTTGCACCTAACCATTTTCTTTAGCCAAAGCTTCAGTTGAACACTTCAATCGAAGTGTTTACTGCAGTTTTGTCTATTTCTGGTTAATGCCAGTTGCAGTGGACTTCCATCAGCACAAACATTCACCAACTTTTTCTCTCCCTGTCCAGCAGAAAATGATCTAGAACAAAAGAAACCCTCTCATGTACATAACTTGAGGGGGAAAAAAAAAAAGAAAAAAGAAAAAAAAAAAGCATATTGGCACTGTGTTTTGTTGAAAAATACTTGTAGCAATTTTTTGTGCACTTGATTTTAAACAGTTCTACTTAGTTACATTCAGATTTTATCACAGTAAGGAATTCATCAAGGTCTTTCCTCAGTGTAGCTTGACATTTGGACTAATTTTTTTTTCTTAAAGTTGAATGTCATTAAAACAAGAGGGTGAAAAAGCACTGTGCTAACTAAAAACAAAACAAACAAACAAAAAAAAAATACAAAACAAACAAACAAAAACTTTACAGCTGAAATCAAAACATAAGCCAACACCAAATCAAAACACAAAATCATCCTTAGGTTTCCTGACATGTGAGGTACAATGTGGTTGTAATACTACTGAGTTAACTGCTCTATACACAGTGCAAAGATCAAGAGTTTGAGCCATCATTGTGAATGAATACTTTAAAGAGTATAAATTTAATATTCTGTTGTGTTCATTTTCATTTATTTATTTTTTTGAGTGTGGATTAAGTCTATTGTTTTAAGTACTGAAAGAGTAAAAATAAAGTGAAAAGTGTTCTCAAGCATTGAGTGTTGCTAACAGTGAAGACTGCAGATGCTAACAGAGTAGAGCTACCATGATGGTCAGGGCTGAGGAACATGTACAAAGACTGACAGAAGAAGCTGTGGTTGTTCAGTCCTAAGTAGAGAAGGCTGAAGGGAAAACTAATTGCTAGACTTCAGCTACCTAATGGGAAAGTGCAATGAAGATGAAGAACATCTGTGAATGTGCCCTGTGAATGCAGTGGAGGCAACAGACACAAGGGAACAATACAATTCGTTGTAAGACATTCTTCTCCATGAGAGTAGTCAGGCCCTGGGACAGTGCCCAGAGTGTCTGTGGCACCTCCACCCTCAGAGATACTCAGTACTGGACTGAACGCTGCCATGAGTAACAGGCCCTACTCAGAGCAGGACTTAGCCCTGCAGGGATTTCTCCCAAACTTAATTACTTCTAAAGTAACTCTGACTACTACTCCAAACAGTCAGTAATTTCTACAATATAAGTTCTTTATTTGATGAAAAAACTTAACAGGTCAACATGACTTTTACTCTGACTTTTCCAACCTCTTTTTTTTTTTTTTTTTTTTTTAATAAAGAACCTCTCTGTGTTAAAGACTGAGAACATACACAGAGTTTTAGGGGCAGGTGATGCTACTACTATGTGTAAAGATGGACAAGCACATGCAATAGATAGAAGGTAATATTAGAACAAACAAGTGTGACTAAAGGCTCATTTTCTTCCTTTTTTTTTTTTTTTTTTTTTTTTTTTTTTTTTTTCCTGTTTAGCGAATGAGCTATGAAGGTTGTACAGAGGACAGTAGCCAAATGCAGCACTTCTCTTGTGGTGGCTGGCAGCTGCCTGGCAAGCTGAGGCTCAGCTTAGAGCTGTGCCAGGTCTGGAGGGCAGGAGATAGGGCACAGTTTGGGCAGAACATCTGCGATCAAGGATGGAGATGGCAGCACATGGAAGCAGCTGAATAAAGGCAGCCAGGGAAAACCTGTAGCATACACATCTCATGAAGGGACAGGTTATGGCACATGCAAAATTCCACACAGTTTAAATACATAGTATCCCATAATGACAGATATATTAAAAAGTACAGGTACAGAACAAATTGGGCTCACCAGGACATATTCAAGAACAGATCTAAACATGTTACTGCCTTTGGAAAATTTAATTTCAGTTTATATCAAAGCTGAAGTGCCCTCCATAATGCAAGTAGTTTCATACTACATTTCCCCACTGTTATTAATTACTATTTAAATTATTACCTTCTATATTTATCTCAACATGCTGAATAGTTAACTGAGGTGACAGACTAAATTAGCCTTAAACTTAAATTCCTTAAACCTAAATTCAGCAGGAACATTCACACGGAACCATTTATTCTAATGTAAAATATTATTTTGTGCTTGTCTGATTTATCTATTTATTTATCTATCTTTTATTTATTGTTAACTCTGACTTGCAAATGGCAATCTATTCATATGTTTTTTTCAAAAGGAAATTTTTTAAGATCTTCCTAAATTTAGTCCAAACCCTCACAGCTTAAGCACCTGTGTAATGGCTTGTAGAGAGTCACAGTGATGAACATTTACACCTGTGATTAATCCCATATGTACTGTGACAATGATACATATATAATTATTATTAATCCTTGTATCTCAAAACAATTAATAACACATGGGAGAGGAAACTCCTAAATGAAAACAACATCTTGGAAATTTTGGTCAAATGTTTATGAGTTACACGTGGCAAGTTACATGTAGTAGCACAATCAGTGCTACATTCCACATTCAGTGGAAAATCTGTTGGTCTGACTTACAGAAATGCTGAGAATTAGCCCCTCCCAGCATGTTCACCCCACGAGGCTCTCCCAGGCTCTTGGTGCATCTATGCAGTTAAGCTAATTTTAAACTTACTAAAATTCTCCTTGCTCTTTGAATGTCTTTCAAAGTATGGTAAGATAACTATATATTGCAACTTCCCTCCAGTTTTCTGGCTGTGGGAATAGCCTCTTGGGAAAGGGTGGAAAAAACAACAACATGGAAATGTTCAAACCACAGAACAAAAGAACAGAGCAAACCAAGAGAAGTTACACAGCAGTCACAGAGACACACCACCACACACATGCACTGTACCAGGATCTCTCATACTTGTTGCAGAGGAGGGAGTACTGCAACTCAGCAACCAGTCTGCAGTATTTAAAACTGTCATGTTGTCTCCTGAGGACAGGAATGGCATAATGGTTCATTGTCCGAATGTCTGTTCAGTGTACATAAATATTCTTCAATGCAAGTACGTGTTTTTACTCTTTGAGCCAATTCTTTTAACTGCATTGTATTGTTTTTATGAGCATTATTTTAAACAGTCTATTTATGAAAGTATAATATAGGGGCATATATTTATTACTGTTCTTTAATGGTATGCTTGAAGTTTTTCCTTCTATTTAAGCTGGAATATGGATTCTATTAAAAATAGTAAATAGGTTGAACCTTAATGGTTCAGCACCTTTTTTTTTTTTTTTTTTTTTTTTTTTTAGGGCTCTATTCCCTTCATATGCATATTCACTTTTTACTGAGATTTAAATATATATATAAATATATATTTAAAATAGGGAGAAGTAAATAAAATATTTTACATTGTAGCCAGAAAGAACAAACTACAAAGCTCTTTTTGGTGCCAGCTGTTAAAACTACAGCCATGTATTAGCTCCAAAAAAGAGGACTGAAACTCCAGCTGGACTTGTATCCATGGTGTCACTCTCGTGAATGGTAATGTGGCTGGAACTCCAACTCAGAATGTGGTACCCTTCCTCCTACTCCTCCATCTCAGATATGGAAGAATGTATTATCTGAAAATATTGGAACATCAGTATTGTATCTTCACGGCAGTGCTGTGTCTACAGTAATAGATACAGCAATAATAAACAGTAAGTTTTGAGGTAAATGTAAAAATCTCTTTATGACAAACATTCATTCCATGAAATGGAATTAGCATGTTCATCATAAAAGAAAATTACCTAAGTAGTGTCAATTTTGATGCACTTCTTTGAAGAGAGTTTTCAAATAAATCTACATGGGTGTAGTTTGGGCATAACAGTAAATTATGGTTTAACAATGAAGTATGAAGCAGAAAATGCAATATATTTCAAGTTACCAGCAGGTATAACCAAGCCTTTAAGATCTGGTACAACTGTACAACAATTTTCTTAATTTCACCTTTGCATAGTTATGCCTCTTATTTCAATTGGTGGAAATTGGAGAAATAGGGATTAGTAGATTTACACTGGTATGACTGGAATATTTAAATATTTCTTTCTGGGATTATAAACGGGTTTACGCTCATCATTGAAATAACATTAAAAATGTATATGAAAAAAAGCTAGCCCAAACTTTCTCTGCACCAGAAATGTTTTACACTTACCTCCTGTTCCATTTGTTGTAACGGATGTACTACTGAGATTAGGTTTATCCAGTTTGGAGCTACCTGATGCATCGCTGCTCCCAACAAGATTATGAGGACTTGCTAGATCTTGCATTTCCATAGACCTGTTAAATAAGGTGATGGTATTTATATATATTGTGATACTTCCTATATACTTCCTATAATAATTTACTTTTTTGTAAAAAATAATTTTTACATGGAAAATTTGGAATGTAGCTAGATTAACAAATCCATTCCTGTTCCTGTGAGTTTTTTTTTTTTTTTTTTTTTTTTTTTAACTAAATCTAAGAAAGTAGATAAGTAGATAACAGTTTGTTGTGAACAGCAACATCAGTATTACCCACTTTTCCTCCAAGTATTATGAAGTAAAAGACACAGGCTTACAAAACTGCTCAAAGAGCTTGTATAAGATGCACATGAGGCAGTGCATATATATATATATATAATATATATATAAAATATACATGTATGTATGCTTCCATATATGCAAGGATGAATGGATAGATAGATGGATAACTGGATAAATGTATGTACATATGTATTTCTTAGAAGAAAACAGAGAAATTAAGTAAAAAGTCAGTCATTGCAGAGCAAATCAGAATAAGAACTTCTGCCTCCCGTTATCTGTATTCCAACCAGCAGTAGTCACTGAATTCATACTAAATCATAGTAACAGAACACACGGATAAATGAACAGGCCTTTTCCATACATCTGAAAGTTTCTTCATGCTTAAAAATGCATATATTCTTACTAGGTTACTTGATATTTTTTCTTCTGAGTCATTTCTAGGAGACTCAAAAACTTTCAATAAAAACAATGATGTAGATATAGACCACAATGGATTCCAGTGTCAGAGTTGTACTGTGGGACTGTGGATGGCTTTCATTCAGTGACAACAGATCTGCCTTTCTCAGACAAAGCAGACAAGGAGTGTTTCTTGTTAGACTGGTAATAGCAATATAATTTGCAGTGTGTGCTTGCCTTTTCCTTGCTTCAATTCTAAATTAATTACTCAGATTTTTTCCCCAAAGAAGCCTTTTTTCTATGTATAAGCAAAGTTGCCAGCCCATCTGCAATAGGAGAACCATTTACCATATGTATACTACAAAGGCCAACAGAAAGATTGTCTTACACAGCTGTAAAGACCAAATGAATTGTAGAAGACTGAAAGGACTAAAAAGAGAACAGTTGGGATACTTTTATAAGCACAACTGCTCCTGTATCTTTATATTATGGCCAGGAAGAGCAGTGGCCAATTGCATATGCAACACCTAGCATCCTAATTATTTATTGACAAAGAGTCCCTCCCTGACAAAGAGTCCCCCCCCAGCTTTCCTGTAGGCCCCCTTCAGGTACTGGATGGCTGCAATGAGGTCTCCCTGGAGCCTTCTCTTCTTCTCCAGTCTGAACAACCCAACTCCCTCAGCCTGTCTTCACCGGAGAGGTGTTCCAGACTTTGGATCAACCCAGAGCTGAATACAGTACTCCAAGATGGGTCTCGCAAGAGCAGAACAGAGGGGGAGAATCACCTCCCTCACCTTGCTGACCACGTTGCTTTTGATGCAGCCCAGGATACAGTTGGCTTTCTGGGCTGCAAGTGCACATTGCTGGCTCATGTTGAGCTTTTCATCTGCCAGTACCCTCAGGGCTACTCTCAATCCATTCTCTGCCCAGGCTGTATTTGTGCTTGGGATTGTTCCAGTCCAGGTACAGGACCTTGCACTTGGCCTTGTTGAACTTCATGAGGTTTGTACAGGCCCACCTCTCTAGCCTGTTCAGGGCCCAGGTTTAGAGCTTTCGTGTCTTGAGTATCTTCTAGTTTAGGAAATACTACATCTCAGCTGGGAAAATGCACCAAGGTCTTGTCCAAAACCAGGCAAAAAGATCTCATTTACGCCAATAAATGCTCGAATCCTGCCTGAGATGCACTGCTATGCCATTGGTAGGGCAGTCTTCCCAACAGCAGCCTGGATGAGCCAGGGTAAGCTGATATTGCAGGAGGTCATGCATCAGCAGGTAGGAATTTTATTGCAATACTCACGGAAATGCAAAGGCATAAACTGAGATTTGAACTGCCTTGACCCAAATTTCATCATCTAATTGTATATACATTTCCACACATCTGTCAGCAATGCATTATATTTATTGTCTACTGGAAATGTGATCAGTGTTAGATGAAATAAAATGAACTCAAGTGGTTTACTATTCCGTCAGTTTTTGTTTAGTAGTTTCTGTACAAGGATAGCAGCTAAAGGTTAAAAAAAGTATGTGAGTTTCCATCTTGTATGTATTTAAGGGAGCAGGAGAATGCTACACAAAATAAACAATGTGTTTCATTGCATATACAGTTTAATACTCCCCACGTGCTCACTTAGCAGTTAAAGTGTCATGATTTCCTGTTCAAGTACAATCAGCCCAGAGATACCTAATGGGTAGTTCTAACTTGAAAAGTTCACATGTATTTTTTTCTTGTTTAGCATGAAAACTACAATAATTTATTTCCACGTGGGTATTTATCATAGCCACAAATTTAAATGTTTCAGCTACATTTCATAACCAAAATAATTGATTTACCCAGATACTGTACGTAAGAACTATCCATCATAAGCACTCTTCACACTCAAATCAATCAGATTTTATTAATCAGAAAACAAAGTCCACCAATTTTCATTTGCTTATCAAAGAACATACACCAATTTTATAAAAGGAATAGTTTTTGTCCCACACCAGTATGAAACCTTTTATGCAGAAAAGTATACTGTCTTATAGTTGTTTTCTACAGTCAGCATCTAGCAAAAGGCAGATAGAAGTCTACACAGGGCAAGTTCATTAATTAACACTATTTTAAAAATAACACATTTTAATATATTTTTAAACTAGTATTAAAATAATATTTTTAAAATAGTATATTTACAAATACACTTTTTATTTAGATGAGTAAAATAAATCTTGCACTTGCAGTCTATTAAGGAAAAAGAAAAAAATAAATAAAAAAAAAGCATATCCAAAATGATAAAAAGCTTCACAAAACCACTTCTATACATTTATGCTTATCCTGGGTGCTCTACCCTGTGTGAACAAGTAAGGGGATTATTTTAATATATCTCTATGTGATATATTTATATCAAGTGCACATTGCCTTCTGTGTAACAGATGTCATTCAATTCACCTTTCTGGATGCATTTAGTTTACCTTTAGCCTAAAAAGTTCTCGGGAAGATGTAATAGACCTACTCAAATCTTACATTTTCATTGAATGAAGGATTCAGGAAAAATGTTTAATAAAATGGATGAAATAATTCCAACATCTTGAATTCATTTTGTCAAACTAAATGTTTATCAGAGTCCTGCTTTCACTAACTTAATCAGAAGCAGGTTTGTGTTCAGTATGTGTTTTCCTGCACTAAAAAAGAGAAAAGAAAAAAAAAAGTAAAAAGAGTGATCTCTGAAGGACCAGTTAATACTTGTAAGTTTATGCAGTTATTTATTAAAGATTTATTTTTTTAGAAGAGGCAGTGTGTTTCAATTAAAAAAAAAAAAAAAAAAAGCCATTGTTAGAGCTGCTTTAAAAAACATACTGTATATATATTTATTTTTTTTTTTCTCTGCCAGGAATTTAACTGCTTGAGCTTTAGCTTTTCCACTCTTTAATTGTCTCAAACTACTTTTCAGAGTAATTAAGTAAAACATTAAATTGTATAAAAAGATATATTTTGGAAGGAAGTGTTTTTGCAAGATGTTTTAAATTCTTCATCTGTTTGTTTGAAGACTGCTAACATGACTCCAAGCTTCTGAGCAAAAACCTGAAATCTGGCAAGATGGATTTGTCTTTTATTCTGCTTTGGCTACGCTTTAAGTCTTTGAAAATTGGTATTTTCACATGCTTAGCGGATCGTTTCAGAGGCTTACTGGAAAAGTCTCTAAACCATCCCATTTGCACAGAACAGCCTCCCAGACAGACCCCTGTGGGCTTCAACTCCAACCTGAACACAGACAACCGCAACAAATGAAAGTTGTTTGCATCTGTGTATGAATACTGGCTTGCCATGTTAGAGCACATTTTGTTCCTTGGCATCAAGTGACATCTTTTCAATGGTTAACCTGTGTTCAGTAGGGGGTTAGGGAACAGCATCCAAGGAAATAAATTTTCCCACCTGTCTTTGCAATGGCTGCTAAACAGAACCTGTGATGCATCCTGCTATGCTGAAGAGTACAGCTGACCATCATAACCTAAACTAACATAGGAAGCTTTCAGCATGGATAATTATGGTTGCTCAATTTAACAGTTCCATTTCTGTATAGTTTCTGTACAGTTTTTTTGACAAGTTCAGGCATTGCTTCTAGGGTTCTGTTTTTAAAACTCTCAACTCTCTCTTTTCCACCTTCCCCCATTACAATCACCTATACATTAGTACACTGCTTTTCCTTGGCAGAATTAAAATCTATTTCTATAAATTCTGAGTTGTTACAACACTGTTATCTGTTTGCATTTCCAATTAAAATATAATAAACATGTAGGAAGAGTTGGGTTCTTCCACAACTCAAAATTTAATTGATTATTCATGAATTCTACAAGTAGATCATATTTAGATATTTTTTTTAATGGCATAATTTTTCAAATGCAAAATATACAAAATATTTTACTATAATTCAAACTGTTTTCTACTAAGAACTTTGAAAGTATGAAAACATTTATCAAAGAGCTATTGAAGAAAAAATATTTTAATGTGAAAAAAAAAGTGTTTTACATCCTAAATGGGCATTTTACAAATCCAAACTAAAAGTGAATTGAAAGGACTATTTAAGATTAAATAACTGTATTTAGTTTCTATACTAACCAGAAAAAAAGGCATTTAAAAGTATTTTTTATTTCAAAATTCTTTCAAAGGAATATTTCTACATAATTTTCTTTAGCAGAACCTTTACTAAATTTCACTGTAGCAAAATGTACCCCACTGTTGGGGGCAGGAGGAGAAGGGTTGTTTTCCTGTTTTTCTTACATCCCTCCTGTTGTAACTCCATTTCTTACATATCCACATGTTCTCACAGAAAACTGGAGCCTTCTCCAATTAAGATGTCAGCTACCTTGGAGCTTCTAAAATTAAACAAACAGGGAATTTCCCTTTATTTAACTTTAACTTATAAAGCAATACAAATATTGAGTAACAGATCTGTTCAGACTAAATCTGTTTCCTACTGCTGTCAGCTCAACTCTCTGACCAACTATACAGTTTTGAAGACAAGTGAGCTGTTGTTATTTCTATTCCCCACAGATTTTTTTTCCAGGTCTTCCAGCCATGTTCTGAACATGTCTCATAAGCACCTCTCTCTTCCACATTCAGTCTGAGCTAGTTCCTACAAGCCTTTCACTCTGTATTTTAACATTTCTAAGTATTATACTAACACTAAAATAAAGTTTAATATTGTCTTTTCCATGTGCTTTTACTTTGTGTATGGCACTTTTGCCACTGTAAAAGGGAAGGAAAAAACAGAAAAACAGATGAGAAAAATTTGCTCCACTGGGGTGACTGTCTCTCTTGTTTTCTCAGGTTCATCAGAGCCTGCTTTGTATCTTCTCAAGCTCAAGAGATGGCCAAAATACCATATCTCTTGCTATTCTAGGCACAATCTCACAAAAGCATACAAGTTCTGGGAGTCTGCCAGAGCATTAAAAACAAATAATGCTGCCGGACACAAGCAAGAGCTCCTTTCCACTCTCTTTAAAGTCTCATTTCTTAATGTGTAAAGTGGTCTGATACAGTGCTAAGAAGCAGTGAAAAATGTCATTTTATAGTAATACATGTATAACCAGCAAATGCTCTTCAGAGTTTTATTTCATTGCATTTTTTTTTTTTTATTTCTTTATTTTTAACAATCCAGAAAACAAGTGCTAATCTTTTTGCAACCATTTGGGGATGGAAGGTGGATTCTAGCTATATAATTTCTATTTCTCATGGTCTGGCAATTAGGATTTCAACTTCCATATTAAAAAGATAAGAGGGAGAAGAAAATGAATGCCACAACATTGATATTCTGAAAAATACTTCTCCTCTGTCAATCTGCAACTAATGTCAGATAAAGGGTATCACAGGTAGGAATTTTCAGCGAAAAGAAGAAGAACAACATTAGCATTTCTACCATGTCCATAAATACCACCTAGTTAAATAATAAAAATACCATGGGGTTCAGCTTCATAGAATTGCAACAGTACAATAAGGACTGTACTAGAGTTCTTATGAACATGGATGATTCATTGCATATTGAATATTATCATGCACTTGCCCACTGCATGAGTTCAAGCACACAATAAAATAACCTCTACCCAGGCACTGCAGTAACGGCACTGCAGAGAGGATCCTTTTAGTACGAGGATCCTTCTAGTACAAAGAAACATTAAGCTGAAGAAAAATCAGAACTACTCAATTTTGTTTTATAGTTTTATAGCTTTTTAGATCTGCTTAACCATACTGCTTATCTCGCAGGGGATGGGACTCCTTTGGTGATCCTTTGGGGCATAAAGTGGCACTGGCTGTGATTGTATCTCAATTTTCTTTCATGCCTATTTTCTTTCTCTTGGCTATTTAAGCTCTAATTCTAGGAGAAATAAATAAATAAATAAAAGAAATGAAAGAGAAAAAACAACAACAACAACAAACAAAACAAACCCACTCATGTAGACAGTATTACTTTACAGGAGATGTCTGCCAGGCAGTCAATGTCAGTGCTTAGGCTATACTTGGTGCAGAGGGCTCGGATGAGACTGTGAGCAAACAGGCTCAGTGCCAAAGGCCAGCATTGTAGTATGCCTCTGGACAACATTTACAGCTAGAGAAAAAAGATTTTTTCTTTTAACAGCACTGCCACTTCTTCCCCAGCTCCCCTGCCCAATTCCCTAGTCACAATTCTGCTCTTACCCTACATTTTTGGCTCTGAGCCATTCTGGGATCCTCTGTGCTTCCTTACAGCCAGGTGTCAGGTATTTTTTGTCTTCATTACATCCATGCTCCCTTCTTTTCTCAACATGTTTTCAAACACCAAAGGCCATAGCTTTTGTTAATCTAGGATATGGCTTTTGCTATAGTAATAAGAAGATACTGTTTTACCAAAAGGAGTATATGGATATCTTCTCAGTGGATCTAGTGAAAAAAATATGACTAAACAATACAAAAAACAACTGCTTACAAATTCAAGTTTTCTTTTGCTGGAGAAGAAAAACTACCACTTTCTTCTTCTGTGTTTGAGGAATAAACTGAAGGTGGAAAGGTTAGATTTATTCTGGTGATGTCTAAACATACTAATGAGTTTAGAAGGCTCAGATTTTTGTGCTACATAATTGCTGAAAACTATTATTTGCTTGAGAGTCAGAAACACTATGGTTTCTCTGGTTCTTGATTGACTGGGACATTTTACTTCATTTTAATGTCATTTAATGTGGTTTCCAGCAAACCACAGAAAACTGTCTATTCTGGTGGAATTGAGTTAGCCACAAATTATTTTTTCACTCCCCTCTGTCTTTGCTGGGGATCAACAACATTTTCTTGACACAATTAATAGAAAACGCAAAATTAACTTTGATTTCCACTTGTGGATAAAGCATGAAATAATGTATAGGAAATGCTTCTGTTTTCTCCTATTGGGCATGGTGTCCATTTGTCCAATGCCAAGAAGTATTAAAATAAATACATAAAAATTGAGAAAACTCTGTAGCACAAAAAAAAAAAATTAAATTAAAAATTAAAAAATCCACCTTACTAAATTATTTACTTCAGCATAAACTTCCAGCTCACCCTCTCTGTGCTCAAGAGGTTTCTTCCGTTATACAACACAGGTCTACACTAACAAAAACAGGGAGACTGTCATTAAAAAGTCAGATAACAGGAAAAGTTTTCCCTGTGTGGCTCCCCTCCACTCCACCTTCCCAGCCTGCAGTCTGAGATTTGTTTGATTTGATGAAGGCAGATGATAGCTTCATATGGGAAACTCTTATATTGTGATGCAATAAATTGATGCTCACACAAAAATAGAAAAGCTACGTTGACTGATACCTTCTGGACAGCTGGTTCCAAGACTCTGAGATTTCTTTTGTGGGGTGTGATGGGCACAGGTTTGTTATGATACATTTTTAGTTCAGGGTATTCACTCCAGGCTCTGAAGGAAGTCTCTGTCAAGAGGTAATGTGGCATCTGAACAGATATTTCCTATTTTCTCCTTGAAAAAGGTAGATGGTAGGAGAAAATCTAACTCCAGGATCCAGGCAGAGGTCACCTCAACCAGTAGTCAGAGTGAACCAGAGGCCGTTCTCTGACTTACGGCTACCTGAGGAGGAGTAGCTGAGAGAAGGGTAAAGAGAGAAACTTTCTTGGTCTGCATACAACCTGTCCCACTCTGGACCCACTGGTACATACCTAGCACAGTCCTAACAATTTCATGGCACAAATGCTCCCTTGCCATAGTCTTGGCTCATGCATGGACATGTTTTAACACCCTGCCATGAGCTTTGCCATACAGTCCACAGGCTGGGTTACAGACTTCTAGTCCCAGTGTGAACAGAAAATACAGGAAGGTACACAGGAGGTTAAACCCATGATTAACCTACTGATTAAAAAATGTGACTAAAGTAGTTTTTGAAGTCATTATGTGAGCATTTAAATAAATCAAAAGTGATAATGACACTGCAGTTCCACAGGGAGCTGTCAAATATTGAACTTACATGAAATACAGACTACCAGTTTACAGATACGTAAGGTCTAAATACCGGTCTTTGGATCACAGGGACACATTTTCAAAGAGTAGTTCACCCAGCAGCTCCCTTTTGCGCTTCTGATCACTTCCAGATGTGATCAGCGCTTATGGACCCTGTGGTTCTTACAACATGATGATCTGTGTCATAAACAAATAACAAACACTTCTGTGGAGATGGCTAACACAACCAGCAAGCCTGCGGCCTTTTCTCCCACACCACCACTTCTGTAGCACAACTGGTCAGAGGAACTTCGACTTTTCCTGCATCTCCAGCAGGTGACCAGACCCAGAGGAACAGGCAACCACCTGAACAACTGGAGGATCTCGTTCAGTCTTTCTTGGGTGCTTTTAAGTCTAATTCGGGCAACAAAGACATTTCTTACATATACAGAGTAAAGCGCACTTAGACAACTGATGATTAGCTCTGCCAACTACTAGCCTGTTGCAAATCTGTCTTTTGTTAGAAATGGCCTTTGAAGTCACCCAGCTCACTGCATATAATTTCAAAACATCTCAGGGAAAACACACAGCACCATCCTTCATTGCATAACAGCATGACTTTAACTGGAACAGTGAGACGACCATCTGGGTCCAGATATCAGTTCCTGGTATGTATCTACATTATTAATTGCAACATAATAATAGTGCCAATTTTACTCATGTACAACAATATTTAAGCAAGCCTAATATTGGGAAATCATGGATGAGAGGCCTGTTAAAATTTCTGGGAATTTTGTTGTTGGCTTCAGTGGAGCCTGGATTGCAAGATATAAACATTAGCTCACATTTTCATAACAAGACAGCAGAGGGTGAGTTGTGTCTCTGACTCCCTGAATTGAAAGGTCTGTTACATTTCAAACTAGTGATAGAAATGCATGGTTCTTTGTCTGGGATTGCCCAAGGGAAAGAAAGTCTTTCAGGTGTGCAGCATTGTACCTGATTTCAAAGTAATTTCATTAGCCACCAGTACAGGGGCCTGCAAGAGCTCCATCCATCTCCAGAAAGAATGAGCTATGATTGTTGACTAAGAGTTGTCAAAAGCATGTCACTTTCACGCTCAATTCAAACTTTATATTTTAATGCAAACATTCTGAATCTTCTCTCTTATTTTTTTTTTTTTGGTAAAGATAAAATACAGACAGCTACTGGCAAGCAAGCTTAACATGGGAAACATTAGCATGTCTCACTTTTAACAGTGAAGTTCCCCTTAAAAGTTAAACCTGATCTGAACCTTGGCTCCCAAGACAAAAATTCTGTAGCTTACTTCATGTGGAGCACATTATGTTTGGCTCTAAAACAGTTTGTGTCAAAAACAATTATTTCTCTTCTCTAATTGCAGTCACAATAATATTATATGCTGAGAATATGAAATAAATATATGCAACTTTCTGACTGCCTGATGCTTTAACTGCTTCACCATTTAATCATTGCTATTAAGTAATAAGGTGTAGCTATGGATAACTATTCTGGATAGCAACGTACATTGAATGCGTTGCACTCATCCCTTTTCATTTTGTCCTGATATATTACGTCCTGATAAATATACTCATGCTGGTTGCCCTTTACAAATGATATTGAATTAATAAATTTAATTTTGCTTCACTATTTGTTTTCTCTAAGTCATTTTATAACTTTATAATTTAAGATCTAAAGAGCATACACAGTTTTTATGTACCTTTTTAATTTGGGTAGAATTACACAATCATAGAATCACAGAATTGTAGGGATTGGAAGGGGCCTCCAGAGATCATTGGGTCCAATTCTCCTGCCAAAGCAGGTTCCCTAGAGCAAGTTGCATAGGTAGGCATCCATAGGAGTAGGTGATTTTTCTAGGAGTCAATAAATACATGTACCTGAAGACTCTAGGGCATAATCCCTTCTGAATTGTCCCCTGGAGCTGTAAGAATGGTACAGCTGCAAAATGGGAACCCTACAGTCTCAGCTCAGACTGATTCTGACAAGTGAGCTGCAGTAGGGGATACCTGCCTGTCCATGCAGACAGAGGGCAGAGGCAAGGACACAGCAGCAGCTCCAGCTACTCCATATCCCATGCCCTCCCCTCTTCCTCTCTCCTCTCCCTCCCTCACCCTTCCCCCTCCCCTGCAGAACCAAAAAACAGCATGTCTGATGCAAACTGTAAAAGGTTTGCCGGTTTGCCTGTACTTTATATCCCTGTCTGCTAAAAGCCCAATTTACACCAAATGGTTTGACCTCAGTATGACTTCTGACATTCCATCCTGCCTTTAAAAATCATAATATACCCACTTCTGTCAAAGTTTGAGGGAAAAACAGGATATAATGAAACAAACTCTGGTGTTTTTGGTTTTTAAGGTCATGCACATCTACACTGCAGACTTCCTGGGGCTAAGACTGTAATGTTACCACACTTAGCACAGATTGCCCAGTGGTTAAAGACCAGATTAACAATACAAGGCACATGAATAGGAGACATTAATAACAACATGATTGCATTTTATAATCTGAATGTTTTGTTTCTCAGTAAATTTTAAAATATTACTGTTGTAAAACATAGAATAATAATGATGAAACCCTAAAGGGAATGAGTATGTTTAGTACTATTTTGAGAAAGACTTGAAAAGCACTACATTATTTGAGAACACAATTTTTTTTCCATTGAATTTAATACATATAATTAGAAGGAAAATAAGATAAAACCCTGAAATAACATAAGAATAAAAGGTGATCTTATGTCTAGTCACCTGCCAATTACTTCTACAAAGAAAAGCAAGTAAAATAAATACAAAATCTTAAACATTAAAGTCATAGAGATACAGTTGTAAATTTAAATAGGAAGAAAATGAAATTCAGGAAAGAAGATGCATTCCCTTTCTGCCCTCTTCTTCGCTCAGGTCGCACAATAAATAATTCTGTTAAAAAGCCAATCCATTAAATTACTTTATTTTTTGGGGGCACTGTATATGCTTTTTTTCCATAGATCTGCCAACATACCTTCCCAAAGAATTGCTCCTGAAGTCCTGGACCTCTCTTAAATGGCAGACAAGAATCCCCTATGAATTAGATTGAGACCATCATACTCATTTTCACTTATAACCAGATCCAGATTTGAACTTAGTTTTTCAAAGGTGGAAGGCTAGTAGAAGGCAAGAATATTTCATGCTTTAAGGGGAGGTAAATTTACCTCTGCTCTACAAATGACATAAAGTAAATCCCACAGAAATTTGACAAAAACACAGACTCAGATCACAGTAAATTATATCACTTGGCAGCTAAACTGGAGAACTAAGTCCAGAATTGCCAGCAAAACTCAAGACACACATTTGGATATATGGAAAGCTTTGAGATTTCTAACAGAAAGGAGTATGCACAGGCATCTTATGAGACTCATAAAGAATCTTATCAGTTGGAAAGGAGTGTGTAAATTCTAAGGATCAGATGAAAGTTTTTTTACGTTTTTTCTTTCTTTCTTTTCTTTCCTTTTTTTTTTTTATATATATTTTTTTTAAATAAAAGCATTCAAAAGGAGAAGATAGAACAGACAGACCATCTGCAATGTAACCACATAAAAGACCCCTGGGCAAATCCAAACCCATTAGCAGAAGTGCTTGACAAATCTGCCAAAGGGCCAGATGCTGCTTATGGAGGAGTCTTTTTCCCTCCTTGTCATCTGGATCCTCTGACTTCTGTTCCCAGAGGGGGACAATGATGACTGGTACTCAGCCTAAACTCTTTGTAAAGAGAACTGAAGCACAGGAATTAGGCTACCTTAAAATAAATAGATGAGACCAAGTCTGAAATATTAAAAGGAAAACATTCTGAACATGCATACAAGTCATGTGTATAACATGCAGATGTTAGAAAACAGAAAGCAAACTTGCATTTACTTTATTTCGTTGTGGTCTTTATCTATGATTTTTTTGCAGGTCATTCTACTCATTTCTTACCTTTTTTTTTTTTTTTTTTTTTATTTTTTCCTAATGACTGATCAGGGTCTGGCAAGATGGCAAAGAGGTGATTTTCAGTGTGCTAAATACTAGCACAACATACTAACTGCATGGTGTAAGTACTTACAGTACACATAGATTGACAGATGATATTTAAAATATATCTGAACATGTGAAATATCTAGCCAATGAATTACACCTGAAAATATTTGAGAAAAAAAAAAAAAAGCAGTTCTTTTAAACAGCAACGTGTAACAATCTCTGAATAGGGAATTTGGATCTAACTGGACAATTTTTTAATATTGCATTCTTCTAGGAGCTTATTCATCTGGATTTGAAATGTAAAGTAGGTGGAACCAAATACTTTTATTATTCAGGCTCACCACTGGTAAAATATATTTGGATTATCTAAGAGGTCAAAGAAGCTGGAACAGAATTTGAATTAGCTCTCCTGTGTGCTGCTGTAATGTGATATGACAGCAAAAAATAGACTATGGAGAAAGAAAGAAAGAAAGAAAGAGAGCCCCTTCTCATTGTGATTAAATGTGCTGAACTTGAAGAACCAACACTGTCATTTTATGTCTTGAAATCCAGTTGAATTTTAGGAAAAAAATCTGTAAAACTATTGGTTTAAGTAAACACACTTGCAGGCATAATCTCAGCTTATATTTTTTCACTCAAAACCAGTATTTCCCCTATGCCAAGACTCAAAAATATTCAGTTCTGATTAATATATTCTTTAACTCAGAAATATATGTACTTGTTTTCCAACTCTCTGAAATTCAAGTAGACTTTGTATGAAAAAGTACTATGACTTTGCAGATCAACAAATTCAGTCTAAACTGGTCACAATGAGCAGGGGTGGGGGGATAACAGAGAGGGAAAGGGAAGTGTAATGAATTCTTACTTTTAGAGGCCAAACCCTTGGACCTCACCTCGGGGCACAAAGCACCTCGTTTTGCAGAGCAGCAATATACTCACTTTACACAGAAACTAATTTCAGCCTACCAGTGACTGCCAGACTGTCACCTCGGAACGGCTGGCAAACAAGAACGCCTGGTGGTGAGCTAACGCACACTGCCTGAGCTAATAACACAACATGAAGAACAGGCAGAAAAGTGAACTTAAATGCCAGTCTATGCAGCTGGTGACAGCTCAGGCTGTATGTTGGGCTGCCAGTATCCACACCATGATTTAAGAGAAGCAAATTGTGTCATTTGCAGGTGGGGAGGACACTAGCCCACCACCCACACTGGTACCTGCTCAGTCCAAAATAGATGAGTAACAACCAGGTGCACACTAAGTCACTGGGATTGCTTCAGTCCTGCTCCCTCTGTGCACCTGCACCTCCAGATACAGAAAGCTGATGATGGAGAGTGACAACAGCCTTGCAAATGGACTTAAATTTTAACTCCTGCCGTCTCCATGTACATCACATTGTGTCACCTGTTTATTCAGTAGTAAAGGCAGTAAAACATGTATTATAATTTCTCTCTCATGGAATTAGCTGCTGGAGTTGCCCAACTTACATTGCAACAGCACCCGTGTATAAAAGGGAGAGAAGATAGCATTGGGAGAGCTGCCCTGTGCACTGTTGTACCTGTGCTGCTACCACATTGTTCTACAGTAATGACTAAGAGATTATATTGAGTATTTCAATGTGCTTGAAAAACTCTGATAATAAAATTCATATTACATTTGTTTATATGCTTTTAGGTACTGCTTATAGGTTGCCATCCCCAGTCAAAAGTTAGTACTGTGAGTGAGGTTTTTTGTGTCTACTTCTTATATATGAAATTTTGGAAAATGTTGTTGCAATCTTTTCATTTCTTCAGCTGTTCTTTTTCATGTTTAGTTGTTGCAGGTTTTCTTCATACTTAACCGCCATTAATACTTAGTCATTGACACAGCTTTAGAACTTCATTTCTGCAAACCTTTCCCAGCCCTCACACAGAGAACCGGCTTGCATTTCAGTTGAAGGGCACTCACAATCCCCCTGTCTGGGATGGCAGAAAGCCATCCAACAGTAGCTCAGCATGTGTGAAGGGGTTTCATGACTGGGGTCTGCTAAATAACTTGTGCTGCTGGAGCTGACTCAGAAATCACAAAGCACTTTGGAAGTCACAATTAAAACTATTAATTATACAATTACATGGGGTCGTTCTACATGTAGACCTCCTCACAATTAACCAGAAACATTCACACATGGAAACTTGTTGCCTCTTATAGGGCACATAGAAGAGATGTGGACACAGAGATGTGGACACAGCAATATCCTGGGAGTCATTGTTATCATTCATATATAGTAGTAGTCTGTAAACTACTAACTACTCAAGATGGCAGAAAATTTTCACACAGATCAGTATGGGATAGCAAAAGGGACTTGATTTATGTCTGCTGGTTATAGGATACCTTGGATGAGATCCCCACTCCAAGAAATATGCAATATTTTTACCAAGTGAAATGGCTTAACAGTCTTATGTTTAGGACATGTACTTAAGATAGATAAGATATATAAGACATAAGGTCAAAGGTCATATACAGTGCATATATATAGAAAATAGCAACTATTTCTTGAAACACTGAAGTATAGATAGTTAGACAGCATTCAAAGGGATTTTAACTATTTTCAAAATACACTTTAGAGAGCAGGAATTACAGCATCTTTTTAAGGGAACAGAAAATAAATAAATACTTCTAGTTTACATTAGTACAATCCAGCATGTAGTTGATCAGTATTTTGCATTATTTACTCTATCTCATTAATAAGACACAGTCCAATCAACATAAAAATAAACTCAGAGCTATTAAAATGTGTTTCTTTCTTTCTTGGAGAACTTTTTAATTTCCAGATGTACTATTTTTCTTTCAGTTTTTTGTATAGGTTTAAAATTATTAGCAGTGGTTGGTTCTTGCATTCTAGTAGCACAAATGCATACTAGAAAGCACTTACCTTCATAATATGTGGTGTTAGACAAAAATTCTATGCAATTGCACATAAGAGTAACTAAACAATTTCCAAATTATTACTTCTACTAACACCTCTGTCAAAATCTTGTTTATCCTAGTCTTTTTTTTTTTTTTTTTTTTTTTTTAGAGGTTATATAAGTTTCCAGTAACTGTTCAAAACTTCTTGTTTTTTCTTCTTGCTTTTGCTTGTTTCAAAGTCTGACCCACAACCGATTCAGGTTAGTGGAAGTCTTGATACTGACATGATCTGGCTTGGCATCACACAAAGAAATTATTTGTAATATAATAGAAAATATGTTATGCCTGATTTTAGCAACAACAACAACTACAACAACAACGACAAAAAAACAAAACCACACAGGAATTTATAACAGAGGAAAAATATAAAAAATACAAAAATACATTAATTTTATTGTTAAAACCACAGAGATCTGTTAATATAAACCATTCCAATACTTCTCTGTGATGTCATCAGTTACCATGTGTTTGTACTCTAAATAGATTATTGCAATTTCTGTAAACATATCATATATATTTTTAGAACTCTTTGGGGGCTTGGTCCAGAGCCAATGAAAACCAACGGGCAGACAGTGACCAGCTTCAGTAGGCTCTGGGTAATCAGAAGACCAAATTTCTAAAGTTAACGCATGAGAACATCAGGGTACAGCAGGCAAAGAGACACCACACAGACTGCTCCAAAAATAGGAAAGACTTGTTCTGCCTGCAAACTACATGCCTGAAAAACATACAACACACATAGCAAGACAACATACTTGTTGCAAGTGCCGTGTGATGGTCATGGATGTTGTATGTTACAATTACGTGTATCTGCGCTGCCATCTTGCTAACTGTATTACTTTGATTGACTCAAACTGCTGAAGTGGCATGCAGACTAAATATGTGCACCAAACCTTTAATAAGTAACAGATTTGTGTAAAACATTCTCTTGACTGCAAGTTATGCCTGTGTGTCCCAGAATGCAGCCTTTATAAGAAATCTTATTCCACAATGTAGTTATTTTAAAATTGGAAAATTGTGAAACATTTTTTGCCAGCCACTGTCTTAACTGAGAAGTCTGCGCTGGATCCTGCCAAATGTTTCTCTTAGGTGAAATGTTTATAACTATAGAGAACTCACTGACATGAATGTGATATTCTGACAATCACATACTGTACCTCCTGTTGACTGAATTTTTTTCTTCCAATTCCTAAAATTACTTGTGGCAGTCTTTCAATTTTAGCTTTATTTATTCTGCCTTTTCCTAGCAAATTCATGTTGCTGTATCTGTTCCTCCTTATAGTTTGCCCCAAACCCAAGAAATACTAGCAGCCAGTAACAAAGCATTAAGCGCCATTTTTTTTTTTTCTGGCTAAATAAAATTTTCTTTTTGCATGGATTCCCTTGTGGAACTGAACTGTTTTGCAGAACAGCAGAATATGAACAATCAAATAAATGCTTTCATTGGTGTATCTAGCTAGTCTTATGCTAAATCAGCAGTGGAGCAAGTAATTGCTGGTAGAGTCTGCATGGATACTCAGGAAAAGAGGAATACATTGTCCATAGAGAGAAGTGGTTCAAATAAATAGCATCTCAGAAGCATCTTCTACACATCTACTTCACTATGAGGTGAATGTGACCTTAGGAGTCTAAATTAAACTGTCATGCCAATATCTCATTTCCTCAGATGAAGCCCATTTATCACGTCACCATGATCTACAGATTATTAAGTGTGAGATACAGTGGTGCTACACTGCTCCTGACTCTGAAAAGTGCTTCAGTTAGCCTCTAGCTTAAATAAGCTACATTTGTCTCATAAACAACAATTCGCTACCTTCTAATGAAAACTTTTAAGACAGATGAGAATTAAATGTAGGAGCGCATTTAGCTAAACAACAGATCAGAAAACTTGAGAGTCTGAGCTCATTCCCTTCTTACTGAACAACCAATATATATATTTTTTTCTGTTTTAATTGCTGTTACATTAATGGCAATTTCCATAGCTGTTGGTAGCTTTTATTGCTTGGCATAAAGGTCCTCTTCACTATGTAATAATAAACATTTATTGTTCATCTTCTGAGCTGCAAATAAATTGAAAGGTACTGCTGGTCTCACACTCCTACAAACTGGTAAACAAATGATTGGGTGTGCTCAAATGACCATGGGAAAGGCACAACAGCTTCTGTCACAGAACCCATCAGATGACCTGTTCTTCTTGTATTTGGGTTGAGAAGTTATTAGACCTGATAAATACAGATAAGTGCAAGGTATCATAGAATAGTTTGGGTTGGATTATTTAATTCCAATCAGCCATCAAACCTGAACTAAGAATGTGAAGGTTCTGTTGGATAAATTAGTGTAAGTAAAATTTCAGGTTGTGTTTTACACAGCTCAAATTGTTATAAATGAAACACTTTTGATGATCTGGTTGTCCAGAATAAGGTGTAGGAGATACATATAATTTTCCTTTTTACTTTCGTTAAATGCACTGATGCCCATGGAAACCCTTTTAGGTAATGCACTCAGTGTTAGCATGGCTCTGGTATAGCAAATATCATGAAAACTGTATTTGTACAGTTTGTCCCAAGTTACAGGGGAATGAAGCCTTTGTCTCATGGATGCAATGTGAAAACTGTGGTAGCTCTTACTGTTATCCAATATCATCTATTTACTTGTTAATGCATTAACAACAGTAATTGTCTATGGACATGTATGTGCTATATCCTTAGCACTGTATCTTCACAAAACAAAAACAGAACTAGGTATCCAAATGCGAACAATGAAAAAATATAAAAGTCCATTTCTCATTCAGGGGGGTTGAAAGAGACTTTTAGGATGAAGGAACAGAAAAAGGAATGCATATCTTTTAAATCTTACAATGTGGTGCACTTTTAAAAAGGTGGGTGTGGAAGGCCAGAACAGCAATCATCTATGAAGGCCAGAACAGCTGCAATCTATGCTGAAAGCCTCACTGAAACCCACATTAATTTGAAATATTGGCGTTTTTTAAACATGCAAAAATCCTGTTTTTTTCGGACAGCCTATTTATCTGGCAACTGTGTCTCTGTGGATGTGATTCACCAGTAATCATCATTAGTGAATTTGCTTTTCAGCAATACATAGGAACAAACTTTGTCTAACTGGTACTTACATAATAGCTACTTCTCCAGGAAGAAAATGAACTGTCTCATCTGTCAGAAAAATCTTATTAATTCCTCTGCAGATTCTTCTATCCTCTATGAAGGGCAAAAAAGCCCTATAATCAGTGGACTAAGAGGAAGCTGCAGATGACTGATAAATTTTCCCTTTGCAGGGACTTCCTCTTCCTCCCCTCTCTATTTGATTTTATAACCCAGCAAACTAGATATCTTTGGCCAGATCTCAGTTTGTAATGTGACCTTGATCTTAAAGTAGAATTTCTGACAGGACTGGTAGGAAGGAGAAGGGAGATAGAAAGGGGAAGGGAAGGACTTTGGGCTAGCAGTGACATGTTCATCAAGCAGTCTGTTGTCACAAAGAAAGATGCTGCCCTGGGTTGTATAGCCAAAACCAATGTGTTGTAGCTGACAGTGAAATGGAGAATGGGACACAGTATTTACCATTTTACCGGACTTCACGTATATTCTAGTGTTTAACTCATTTTCATAGGAATATCTTGAGGTACGAGGCTGTAATTGTAGCTTACAAGTTTTAGGGCAACAAAATACTTGATTATTAATATTAAAAACACTTCTCTGATTATCTATGTAAAAATGGAGCTATAACAACTGCAAACAAGTTAACTTCCATGCATTGCACTAGTTTTCAGTGTTTCTTATATAATATTAAATAAAATGTAGGAGATGGTCAGCATATTTAGGGGATCAGTACCATTTATACCTAGTATGTAAGACAATTAAAAGCAATGTGTGTTTATAGGCTCTGAACTTTTCCTAATCTCACTAGTGAATTTTATACATGGCCAGAGTGATGGAGTTGTCACCCATGCATGTCGCTTCTGTCTTGTCAGTCCTGTAGTATGATAGCCAGAAAGTCCCAACCTTTCTGGCTCCAGGAAGATATAATAATTTTGCCCAACTAGACAGCTACTTAGACATGCAGGGTGAATTTGATTATTTATTTGATTTTATTAATGCGTAAACAATCTGAGAAAGGTATTTACAAACAGCTCATAGGGGCTTGGAAGGGGTTTGCAAAATAACCCTCAAGAGACCTAGACAGAATTTGTAGAAGTAATTTGTGAGTTACAATTTGTGACAGAGATACAGAAGATCCATGCATGGCTTTTTGTGTGTTTATAATGCCGTGGATGCCTACCCACCATGACTTCAGTTCTTAACCACAGTTACCTGTGTGTGTCTGCAGTTTATCTGTGGAGATAATAACCATTTTTGTATTAAAAAAACAACACTGGTGACAGTTGACTTTTATTGTCTATATAACTGGATACTTCTAGGAAGCATTTTTGATATGCTTCATAGGTGTTTTTTTTTTTTCTTTTTTTTTTCCTGAAGGGAATTTACTAGTTACATCTGCAGTTCGAATGTTTCTTTCTAAAAGACGAACCAAGGCCAAGCAAGACAAAGAATCTGCTGATACATACATGTCACTCCAAGAATTCTCCTGACATAGTTCCCACACCCAGTTTAATTACTTCCCTACTGTAAAAACACTTTCCATCTGCATTTATTGTAATAGTTTCAAATCCAAAACCAACACACTATAAAGCTAGCTAAATAAATGAATGATATTGGCCTTAGGTCCCAAGCCAGGAGCTATTCTGTAAGGCTGTGTGTCTCCAGCATTCATTTTTATGCTGATGTTTCATTTTATGTGCAATGTTTTCACTTAAGACTTGTTTAGAGAAGTATTACCTTGCTCCAGGCTTTCAAGTGTTATGTGCTGTGCGGTGCCCCCTAGCGCTGCTGCAGTCAAAGGCTGTCAGAGACTCCCTTGGAAGACCCAAGTCCCACCGCGGATCGAGATCTGACAAAAAATGTTTGCTGCAGGCTGTATACACAGCATTACACACACAGGTCAGGAACGTTAATTTCGACTGTTTCTGATATATCCTCAAACTGAGACCTTGGAGCTCCAAATGAAAAGTATTTTGGGTTTTCCTCATTAAAAAACAAACAGAAAAAAACTACCTGATTTCTCCTCCAATTTGACTATTTGTAACATGGTAACATAGTTTCCCTCTTACACTTGGTAGAAAAAAGGTTTTCTGTTCCTCACACCAGGTATGAAGAATTTAATTACAATTCTTAAGAAATTTCCCAATGTGCAGAGATAATGAGAGTATGCTATATCCTGGATCCTCAAGCTTGTTGCAATTCATAGTCTGATGAAACAACATCCATGGATTCTTCATAATTTTAAATGTTAGAGATATAACAGTCTTCTTTAAAATTACATCCATGCACAAGTATTGTGATAAGTGGAGATTTGTGATGCCATCAAAGTTCTTGGATAGAGCTTGATCTTTATAACAAAATTTAAACCAAAGCAGCTGGACAGCAGATACATTTTTCATTTATAAGTTATTAAATGAGAACCAAAGGACAAAATATGCTCCAGAGTATGCAAAACTACTACTGATTTCACTGGAAGCGTATCAGAACATTGAATTTTATATTCCCTTATATACATTCAGCTCTTACCGAACTAAATGAAAGACAAGGATGTATTCATAAGGGACTCGAGAAGCTAATCAAAGAAACTCAGACAGCGCACTGCATAGCTCAAGCCACAGATACTACATTGGACTTTAACATTACATGTGGCCCCCAGCTCCCAGAGGATGCTGCTGCAACAGTGACACAAAGCTGAGGATGGGATTTGGCAAACCTTGAATTACTTAGCTTTTCTGAGTTTTAATCACAATGTTAGCATGATTGCAATTTTTGTGAAAATTAAATAGTTCTATAGAGAAGCAAGACAAAGATAGTCAAAAAGCACTGCAAACCACCAAATCTTAAGAAAATCACCCACTGTGGCTCAACAGTTTACAAATTAACAGAAATACACAAACCTAAAATGATTGCTACTTCACCTGCTTGGTATTACACATGCTTGTACCTCCACGTGCAAAACATAGAAATTAAATGCATCTCCTGTTCCCCATATACATGAAATTAGAAAAGACAGTGTCTGAAAAGTTTCATTTTAAAGAATACATGGCTTCTTCCTAACTTATAAACACAGTGCCATGCTTTTTGGAAGTGAAAAAAAAAAAAAAAGTTTTGATAAAGGTAAATTTTCACAAATTAAGACAGAACTGCCCACACAGAAAATAAACTGTATTACTAGTAAACATCAGGTTTCTCAGAAAAGGGACAAAATAAGAAAAAAATAAAAGAAATTTGATTACATAGATTTCTTTATGATATTTCTTAGGATTTTCTTTTAAATCGAGAATCATAATTCAGCATTATGGCACAATTTATACTTATCAATCGTGATGCTAATCATCATCTCAAACTGAGGGAAAACCTTCTAGAGCAAAAAGCACTTAAAATTAACCTAGTCCTTCACTCTTTGCAAAGCAGGTCTCTCGCACACAGTGCTATGTATCTGCCGCTCAGCTCTGTATCATGCTGCACCACCAAGCTGCAGGCAGTCAGCACTTGCTTTTCGTTACCGTACCTGGTGTTCGGAGGCTCTGACACATCTGATTCTGTACACGTTTTCTTTACCTGCAAAAGCAAAGGATTTCCACAGTTACTCTCACTTGAAACACAACTTCCTAGCTTACCGTTCACACACATTGCTTAAAGTGGATGCAGCTCTGCTCACCATGATCTCTATAAAATACTTCCCGCATTTTACAGCAGCAGTATGCAGTACTAAACAGTGTGTTTCATTATTATCCCATGAACGGCTGCCAACTGCACTTCCCTAGGCTCCATTAGTATGTAAAATGTTCAGCTAAAATAGCTTGGGAGTAGCCTAACTGGGAACAAAGAAAGCAAAGAACCAGGTTCCCCACTTGGAAACCAGAAAGACATACTGTTCTCAGCTCAGTAAAGAAATGTTTTCCCTATTGATACTGCTTCTGTTTCCTGCTAAAGCTCACAATAATAAACACTAGATTTTGGGGCAAAGTGCAGTGCTAGCTAAATAATTCATACACTAATTTTCATTTTGTGAATCTGCTAACTGTATGTTAAATGTATTTTCCTAATGCATCAATGAACTTAAAACACAACATAGAGCATTTGCACACATATTTGCAATATATAATCACATAAACGGTAGTTTGACTTCCAGTACATTGCTGTTAGCCAATTAAGGGTGAAAAAAAAATCCATTACTTTCCAATAACAATATAAAACTGTTCTCTTACAGACCAACTATCTCTTTGGGATCTTCAGGATTTTCTGCAAAAAATTTAACTGTACCTTCTGGTAACCTAAACTTTTCATACCTTCAGCAGAGAAACAAGCATTCTGATCACTTGTGTGCTAATGCAGAATCCAGGGTTGTCTAGGAGGTTTCAAAATTCCATTTTACAGCTATCTAGAAATACTCATAGTCACTCAAATTCACTTCATGTGACTTGCACAATACAAAGGACATTCTGATTACAGTTAGCATGTGCTCAATGACAGTTTTTGAGATTATCTTGCATCAAAAGATTTTCCTATAACTTCTTGCTACTTTAAAAGCATTTTTGAAAAAAAAAAAAAAAAAAAAAAGATTGTGACCAACTCAATTTTGTTGAAGTCAAAACTACAAATATTCACCAGCTCCAAATGAAAAAGGATTAGGTTAATGCTAAGTATTTTCTTTGAAAACCTTGGCTGAATGCCATGCAATATCACTCAAAGATGTCAAGCATGGAGTTAAGGGTGGTCATTATTGTTCTTCATTTAAGTTCTAGATATTCAACAGACAACATAGTTACATGCTTGGTTATTCATAGAAATCAGTTTTCAGTAGCAATAATGAAAGTTTCCCCAAAGAAAAGAACTTAAAACTTAAAAGAACTTAAAGCTGTATTTATTGCTATACAGTAACAACCAAAACATTAAAAAAGCAGAAAACACAAAGAATCTTCTAAATATTTTGTCTTGCTTGATTTTTGCTACAAAACCATTTTCCGCCTATCCAATTATCAGTTTCATCACTACTAATTTTCAGCCTCATGGATTTTTTCTTCAGTGTTCATATTGTGCTACTCCATGGACTTTGTAGTTTCAGCATATTGTGGAAACGTGATGGAGCAGAGACTCAGCCTGAAGGACAATGAAAGCCTATGTAAGTCTATTCCATAAATATTTAGACACAAACATTATTGCTACATATTTTTTTTTGTTCACTACATTATTAAGTGATACTAGATTTGAAATACATTAAAAAAATTGAGGTATAAGCACGTGATTGAGTACCAAGTAAATGCCCACAATTTGTGCTAAGGTACAAACAAGAAAAATACCCACTCAGATTAGTGTACTGAGTGTCAACACTAGAGCCAATTGTTCAAAACAGTAATTCAAAATCATTCAAAGAAATTGATTTTGAAAGAGCCCTTCCTTAAGAGACAGGTGTGTACTTTCAGAAGCAGACTTTCTCAACAAGAAGTTATGGAGGGATTTGACCAGAAAATAATGTTTCAATTTTACATAGAAAATTTAATATATAAATGCATCTAATTAATGTATGCAGTAAAACCCCCAGTTAAGCTTTTTCCTTGTCTCTAACATATATTACTTCTGGGCTATTTTTGCCATCTCTTTGCTGTTAAGTTTACAGGCATTTACCTTTGTCAGTTCCCACCAATAGCACTTTGTCATATTTGCACCAGGGCTCAGATCTCAATCCCCAGGTCAGGAGAGTTCAACCACGCACTTCAGCCAGTGCTTGCAGAGTCTGACAGTCACCCAGAACATCCTAACACCCTGATTGTGCAAAGTGATGGCAGGTCCTTTGGTGGGCAATTACCACAGAAGCCCAAAGATAATTCAAACATACACTAAAGCTGTTTGAGCACTTCCGGCATACACAACACATTAAGAGCCCTGATATTCCTGGGCAGGGAAGAGAAGGACTTCTCCAAGTTATGCAGAAGTTGTGTAGTCACAGACAAGTTGTCCTACCCCTGCTCACACAACTACTGCCTCTTGTTTTGACCAACATTAAACAAATAAATTGAGATGACTGAAAGATTATGCACTACCTGCACGGTGAACATGGGCACTACCTGCATGGTGATCATATGAAAAAAAATATATATATATATATGTATATCGTTATATCTTAAAAATTAGAAAAGCCACAGTCCACTTGTATCAAAAAGACTCACCTCCTGTGAGGTGGAACAAACCCTAGGGAGAAACAAAAACAAAACAAACAAACAAAAAAAGAGTACTAAATGTTCAAGAATATTGCAATGAAACAAAATACTTGCAAAATAAGAATATTTCAAGTTTTCAGCTTGGTATGTATGCAGTTTGTGATCATTGTCTGAGGAAGCGTGCAGTATGAGCACACTGTATATACTTGTCTTTTCCTTTGAGACTGAATGTAAACTTCATTATGCATCTTTAGGGTCTCTCTTTGAGAGAAAAGACTTAATAAATAAAAATGTTATTTCTTAAAGGAGGATCAGGCATGGGATTTTCTTTCAAGTGGCTGTATGGAATGAACACCATTTCACTTTAGGGCTACTCAAGTAGCAAAACATATTTTGTTATTCATAAAATTATGCCACCCTTGAAGGTGAACAGAAAATCACTGTGAAAACTTATGATCAAAGACTAAATATCATTTCCTTTGTCTTCAGCTGCACTGTTTTTCCTCTTAATCTGCTTTGCTGACTGTTTTCAAAATAATTAACTTTCACTAACACCACAATTATTTACATTCACATGTGTTAAATGTTATAAAAAGAACCTTTTTCTTTACTCCTACTCTGTTTTCCTTTTCCCTCCCCTCTGTTTACACAGGTTTTCTCACCATTTCAGTTATATGCTTGTTGAGAATCATTCACTAGAGTGGTAAGATATCAGTTTCAGTTGTTTTTGAATTTTACAAAATAGTGTTGAAATCTCCTACCCTGTCTGCCTACTACAAAATGCTTGAAATGTTTCAGCTAAAAATACTTAAATCCAATTTTTTAAGAAAACACGCTATTGAGTTCATATTTTGAGTCATGTAACTATGCTGTTGTGCCCATATGGCTTTAGTGCCCATAAATTCTAAGGCAGAATCCCAGAACTGGAAGTGGGTGAGTATAAGGTGTACTGGTACCCAGGGATCATCATCTCTGTGAAAGGGTGTCCAAATTTTTTTAGGTTTATAAGCTTCTAAGAGCTCTGTTTTCATACCATTAGTGGAGTCCTCTTGTAATCTGGCTCCTGAATTTTTGAAGACCCTATCTGTACTGAATGCTCTTGGTCTCAAAGAAGCTGGAGCCAAGTAAGAATTATTAATTACTTCTCTTGACTGCCAGAAGCACCTGTGGCATCAGGAAGGGGACTATCCTTTACTTGGTCAGTTCAATGTCCCTCCATGAAAACACCTGGGCAATGTCAACAAATAGAAAAATCCTGTAGCCTCAAATATGGGGAGGAGGAACAGGAGAAAAATCTTAACAGGGAGAGGGGACAGAAACTGTGATGCAAAAGAAGAAGAGGATCTGCAAGTAGCAAAATCAGAGATCAGAAGCCAGCTGAAAAAAAAAAGTGGCTAACATAGGGATTGGTGTGGATAGTGGAGGAGTACTACGGCTTGTTGGGGCAGGACAGAACAGCACATCTTGCTCTCCTCTAATAAGATTTGGGAGTAAAAACCATAATGACAAGCCTGTGCAATCACGGTGAAAGTCACTAGTAGAGTCTTTATTTACCAGTCTACACAGAATAACAGTATATTTCTGGTACACCATCTACACTGCACGTCTAATTAATGATCCAAGCTGGGAAACTATACTTTGAACTTACAAGATGGTGCACAAATGTTATGTTTAACCAGAAAAATGATGGTATAATTTGCCTCAAATTGGTGACAACTTTAGTCAATGTTTTATACAATTTCTGCCTTAATTTCTGCCTTGGTTCTTCAGATTTCAAACATAAACACTGTTTTAAGTGTCTGATACTGTGATGGCAGTATGAAAATGAGACGTATTTATTAAACACCGAAGAACTTTGGTGAATGTATCTTAGAAATATCTACAGGACAAAGAATGATTTTATAGTCATTCTGTAATTTAGGTGCTTCATGTTTAACAAGTATAGACTGAGGAACATAAAAAGAAAAATCTAACTACGCATTCACTGAAAAAAAAGTAGATATCCCCTGGAAAGCCTAGTGTGTCATGTAATAAGAGCCACACCATAATGCATAAGAGACTAGATTTCCACAGGCCATATTAATTCTGGCATTTCCTTGCTTCTGATGTTTTCCTTTGCAACGTTAACATCCTTTTAACATGATTTTATTGGACCTCATTACACTAGATGTTAAACCATGAACTGGTCCTGCTCTGCGAGGTGTTCTCGCACACACACTCATAGTATTAAACTCATAATGCAACACAGGTGAGAAATCCCTTCTAGCACTTACAGTAAGCACAGCTGAAAAATCTTGCAACATCAGCAGTAAATTATTCTGGCAATTAATCTGCTGAGCTCCCTCACCTACGACATAAAATATGGTCTTGAGCACCCCTCCCAGATTGGTGATCATGGGGAGCCTGCAATGTTTTGGGTCCGAATGAAGTAGCTCTGCAAGGTGGAGCTGTGGAAGATGTGATATCAAGGAGACAAGAGTGAAGAGGGAAAAAAACTTTGCAGATGCAAAGACATCTCAAAGCATATCTACATGCTTGTTCAGTCTGTGGTAATGCCACCTCTGATTGGTCTGCAGCATGGGCACACCAAGTGCACTTCTACTGTCTAGATGCTTCCCTACAGTAAGTTACTGTTGTGTGAAAGCTCACCAGCTCCTACTGACCAGCAAGGGAGAGGTCCAACTCTGTGGAATGAGCAGGGAAGGATGGGGAATTCAGGGGAATATTTAATGGACATATAGGAAAAGAGTTTAGCTCAGGATGTCTGTGCAAGTGAAGAGTACAGTAGTTTATATTTTTTATGTGCTGACTTCAACACTCCTTACATACAGCTCTATAACCATCTTGATGATAAAATCCTTATAAAAGAGACTGTCTGTACAATGCCTAGTATAACAAGGATTTCCTTTGCTATCACGACACCCTTCATTACTACTATAAAACAAATAAATTAATAATTTATTGGCCTGCAAAAACAAGGCAAGGACTAGCTTAAAGATACAGTGCTAAGGTATAGTAACAAGTTGTAGGCATTCTATACATGTGTATGTTTTTAAACTGATTTTAAGAAAATATACAAATATTATTGAGAATTAAGCAGGCTTTTGATGGCCAAATTCAAATAATACTATAGCTATGCATACATATGAAGAGAAAATCTCAGTGAAGATTCTCCAGGGAGAAACAGAAATGCTGAAGTCATTTAGAGAAATATCTGAAAATAATTCTAAATAATCCCAAATTCTCAACTGAATTTTTCACAGTAAATCAGTTATGTTACGCTTCTAAGTCTCATCAGGGTTTCAGTTACTTAAGACTAATAACAATAAAATTTTACAATATAAATTTATATGAAAGTATAAATAATTAATGCAATGCTTTAGTTACTTACCATCAGGTATTAACTAGGTTTCTGACTTAGTTAAAAACTCAAACACTGATTCTACTGCTGAGTGACAGATCTTGACACATATGCTTTTGTCAATTTTTGTACATTGATTTTTTTTTCATTATTTTTTTCCACAGTGAAGAACTGTACATCATTGTATTTTATCTGAATCACATCCTGAGGTAGATTTATTGTATCTCGGTGGAGCTAAAAATATAACAGCTCTAATTTCAATGGAAGAATGAAGGGAAAATTGCTATAAGAATCAACTTAACTTCAAGAAGAAATTTGAAGAAATTCACTAGATTAAATTTAGTTAAGTATTAAAGTTCTGTTTTTTGTTTGTTTGTTCAAGTTTTCCATTAAATCCTTTGTCTGCAACACTAACTACAGTAATGAAGAGGGATGGCTCCTGGTAAATTTTTGTGCTTCATAGCCTCAGCTTCTCTGAACATTGTCTATACTAATTTGAAGAAGGCATTATCACTGACAAAGCATGTTGAGCATCTGTTAAATACTTCCACTTTTTGAGATGACTCTGTAATCACTTATAATCACCAATTATCATTGTAATCACCAATATTTCAGATCTCCTGAATAGACCACTGTAGATGATAATGAGAATGAAACTTTGACAGGAACCAGCCTGACAGGCCAAGAGGCTGCAATGCTGTGTTGTATTTCCCATAGATCTTCTTGCACCAGGCTGGAACGATGACTATTGCCACACTAGAGCCCTTTGCTGGTGTGCACAGTACATAGGAAATGAAGTAACAAGGGATTTAATCAATCCAGGTAAATATATTTTTTCATACTTACTTACTGACCATAATGACTGTTTCTTTCAGGAATATTTCACAGTCTTATGGCGGACACAAATCCTGGTGCTAATTACATCAGAAGGATTTACCTAATATAAAACTGGGTTTGTATTTGCGAAGTTTTACAGAAGAAGGTCTAATTAAGATGTATTCATGGCATAAACTGATAAAATCTGAGACAACCTTACCTCCTAAATTTTCTCATTCATAGGCTATCTTTAGGGTCAAAACTTTCCTTCCCTGGTACTTTCTTACCAGTGGAAGGGTTTCATACATGTTTGTTTTTGCAAACTGATTAATGGGTTCACTCAGTTCAGAGTTCTAAGCTTCTTTCAGTTTTTTTTTTGTGTTTTTGTTTGTTTTTTTTTTTTTTTCCTCTTTTATATATATACCTGAAAACATTTTTAAAACACATTTTAAATTGTCTTTGGCACAAGTGCACTTTCAAAAATATCAAAGGGTGCGATGGTCTAGTTGTAATTTAAGTCATGGGACTCTGTAAAGTACTATCTTCTTGCAAGGAAATGCCTTTACTAATACACTGTGGGGAAAAAATATATATATTTATTTTTTCTTTTTGTTTGTTTGCATTAGATGAAAGAAGGAAATATACCTTTCCTTAACTGGTGGAGCAGTCAGGGAAAATGCCATACCACAATAGCACTTTTTGTTTCAGCATCAGTTACCTAATAGCTCAGAGCTTACAGAACACTTTCCCCTGCCCTACTGGGAGGATGGGCCATTGGGTTGGCTTCTTTCCCAGAAAGAAAGAAAGGAGCTAGCTCCCCATTCAGCAGTTGCAAAGGCAAGGAAGCTCCACCAGTCTGGAGTAGGGAGAAACTAATTTATCGTCCAAGTCAGGTTCAGGAAGAAATACTAAAGTACTACCATACTACCACTGGAAAACTCTCTTACCCCACTTTTTTTTCCCCTTTCTTTCACTCCCTCTCTTTCTCTCTCTCTCTCCCTTTTTTTTTTTGACCGTTTGTTTTTTAAAAAATGAAGTTAAGTCTGTGGTCTGCTGTTGTCTTGTCAAATCAGCAGTATGCATCAGTGCAGCTGAATCTCCAAGTACTACTTCAGTGCCTCCCCACTATCTACAAAGTGGAAATCAGCTAGAAGATACTGAAAAACACTTACTGTTTTTATTTCAGTTACGGTCCCATGATCTCTCTCAGACTTGCTATAATCCCACCATTTTTAATTAGTTTTAAGTGTATTCTTTTTTAAATCTAAATATTCTTAGCTATCATTGATCTCTTTTTTCAGCAGAGAAACACAGTGAGATACAGGAAAAGAGCCATGCTATTCACTGCTGTCTACGTTTAGTCTTGTGATTCCCCAGCTCCACAGATACATTGTAAGGAAACATACTGAAAATGCTTTAGAGTTATCATTCGATATTTAAAGGAATAACAAGTTATCTCCTGTTATATGCATAAAATTCAGTGCCCCCTCAAAAAAAAAACTGAATTATTTTCTTTCCTCCTGCTTTTCAAAACTAACTAGGGCCAAAAAATGCAAAGGAAAAAAAAAAAAAAAGTAAACTTTGAAGCTGAAATTTAAAGCAATGAAAGTCAGGAAGTTCAAAAGTTAACGTTCCTATGGCTGTGTTAACTTGGCCATGTTGCAAATACATCATGCAAATACTTCAAGTTATTTTGTTAAAGGCACATAGTACTGTGCCATAAAGCATAATAAAACACACTGTTTTCTTTTCATGTGGAAACCATCTTGTATCAACAGTGATACAGTGTCCAGTGCTAATGCTGATTTCTCTACCACAAGACAAGTACCTCTACCACAAGGGGCCTCCCTGTTCTGAAGATGCTGATGCTTCTTTGGGGTCCAGCTTTCTCTTAGCTCACCCAACAGTCTGCATGCTGACCTTCCAAGTAACAACAGCCAATTTCTTTCCTGAGATTGTTATCTCACTGTAAAATAACACCTTTCCCCCACTAATATCAAAGAAAATTTGCATCACTTTTCCATCCCTCATTTAGAGGAAATTTTAAAAAATGCCCTTGTCCTTCTACCTAGGAGCACTGCTATCCATGTGCCTTTCATGGTCACACACACATTAAATATTCATCTTCACCACAGATGATGAAATACATATATGTAAAATTTCCTCTTTTAATAGAGAAGTCCTTCCAACCATGTACTCTTTTTTTGGTTTGTTTTTTGTTTTGTTTTGCATTTTTAACATACATATGGTTATGTGATAAGGTTAAAGGTGATGAGCTTCCAAAAATGTGCCTTAGTCTTGATCAACAATCTTCAGTTTCTTAGCTCTGCTGAGAGGTCCACTCCCTGAACTTTGGTGAGCCTTGAGGAAGATCCATCTACACCACCAACAGCTTCACCCTCTACTCTATTTTAGAGGTGAATATACATCATCTGCATTCTTCATCTCAAAGCTAAAGGGGCTCTAAAGACAAGGATTGTGGATTTGAACTATATTCAGAAAGTTCTGGGAATGTAGTTTAGAGGAAAAAAAGACAGACCTAGTGTGTTTGCAATACTGTGATGTGAACTTTGCACTAATTACTTTTCTAGCATCAAAGTCTTCATTAATATCTAGCCAATTTAAGAATAAATGAATCAACGACTCAAATCACTCTCTGATAGAATGGCATTGAATAGTTTGGGTCCACTAAAAGCGTAATATATGGAATTGGCCACACAACAACTTTGTTCATTAATGATAAAAAGGACATTCCTAGGTTGACTTGAATGACTCAGTTCTATGTGGTAGATAAAAGCTATCTTGAGTGTAGTCACTCATTCACCATTATCACTTTTCGTCCTGCTCAGATAAACTTTTGCTTCACAGTTGGTCTTATCCCAGGCTTTGGGGTCCTATAGTTACGGCAAATACAGCCAGATGTAAAGGTAGGGGATCAGTATATTATCTGTGTCTGGCAGTACAACACAAGTTTTGTGATGAGCCCAGTACATACATGTCATACAGAATCAGAAGAAGTACTGATCCATGTAGAAGTGCTCATGGAAAGTAGAAAAACTAGTGATGAATCACAGCTTTTCATTACAATTTTTAATCCATTTATTAAAAAGGACTCAAGTCACTTCTCTGTATTCTGGATCCCTCCTCATCTCTCAGGAGAGAAAACGATTTTGAGCAGATAGTGTTGTATGTGACAGAGAACCAGAAAGACAGGAAGGTGTAACTGTTATTCACAGACCAAAAAAGATCATCTAACTTTTCAGTTAAAGCTCATTTTCACATCCTGACTTGAACTCAGACTGTAAATGGTCTAAAATATCAACGTGAATTAAATTATCTTGTAACTAGCCATTGGGTAGTTTTGCTGTAGTCAGGCTCAGGAAGTAGGAGGCTTGACTAAGGCTGCAGGAAAGGATCACTCCAGACTCTTGACAGAAAAAAAAAAAAAAAAAAAAAAAAGGAAAAAAAAAAAAAAAAAAAGGAAAAATTCCTGCTCTGAAAGGTGAATATTTTTGCCAGAAAGGATGACAGTTGTTAACTACTCTCCTTCACAACCCTCAAAGGCAGGAAAATTTCTATGTTGAGTATACGTACTAGGATTTAAGAATGCAACAGGCAGTGACTAACTGCACTAATTGCAGGAAATTATATGCTCCTGCCTATATTCACAAGGCACCATTGGTGCCTTCTTCTCATTTCAACAGCTCTGTGGGTAACAGAAATAGCTAATTGAGGCTATGTTGTATAAAGTCCTTTAGCAAAGGGCATTTGCTGAACTAGAGTTGTCAAAGCTTGGGGCAAACCCACAAAGATTTAAGCATAAGTCTAAATAAGAACATGATGGTTAGGCTCATTATCCACAGCGAAACAATTTAGAATAAAGAAGGTAAGCATGTGAATATGCCTTTGTAGGATGGGGGAAGGGGAGCTAAATTAATGCCAAACAGCAACAGGTGGACGGAGTGAGTAGACAGGTTGGAGGGAGGACAATCACGGTAATATGAGCAGGTAATATGAACGCGATCTTAGCTCAGCACCTGCCTACCCATTATCAGCTAGCAGTGTCCTGTAGGCATTCTGGAAGATGGGAGATAAATGGAGACCAAGCTAAAACAGTATTCAAATAAAAATAATAAACAAACAAACAAAAAATAAAAACAAAAGCTGCCCTCCTATTCTATTCTTATTAGTGTTAGATCAGAGATATTCAGTTGTAAGTATCTGTCTTTTCAACAGGATCTATGAATCTGAACATAAATAGATAATTTGGTCTAGGAAAACAGTCCAAGGTAAAGTCATCAGCTAATTGTACAATGCCAGTATTTTCTGTACCATGCACAGAAGCTATTCCAATTAAAAAGATGTACTTAGAATATATACAGATGACGACATTACAAATCACAAACAAAAGTGGATTCAAGACTGGAAAAAATAATATGGAAGAGAACTTTTAGGCATCATATTCCACCTTGAAAATTACCAAGTAAACTTCCAGTACATATACAGTAAACAGCTGTCTTTTTTCTTCAGTACCATACATTTCTGTTCTTCCTCATTACTGACACTAATTTGCTTAGTATTGTAGAAATAATTTCTAGCAGCTGTTGTAACATTAATAAACTACATCAGATAACCAAAGACTGTGGAACCTACTTCCATTAAAATATGAATGCAAAAAATTCTCTGTAGCTCAAACTACTTGCTGGTCAAAATAAGATAATCAGTTCTTTATGGTCCATATGTTGTCTAACTCATGAAGAAATAATTTGTTAGCAGAAAGATAAAGTAACACACAACACCGCAGTATAAAATTTCACAAACAAGTGGACATAATCGAAAGACATATTCACATGCATTTGTATCATGCAACAGAATGTAGTTAGTTTCTGGTTAGTTTCCAGTGTCTCTAGAACACTTCCATAAAAGCGTTGTCTAAAACACTTTAAGAAAATGCTGCTAAAAACAAGTCTTTTTTTTAAAGGGTGGAGAAGCAAGAATAATAATTTACGTGAGGCAAACTACAGATAAAGGAATTTCTAATAAGTGCATAAGAAAATATAATACATGCAATGTACATCTAGTTACTCTACTCTTGCAAGTAACATAGAAGAAAAGTACTGTTTAGTGAGACTACATTTATATATATATATGGCATGTGTATATATATATATAAAATTTACATTTAATTTTTAAAATATTAATGAACTAGTGAACTCCAGGTACATTTACAACACAACACCTGCTAAAAATATTATAACTATCACAGTTAAAATGACATCCAGAAGAATAAATGTTTAATTTTATTTATAAAGAGGAATGCAATGTGTTTGCTTTTACAGTAGTAACAACAACAGCCACAATTAGAATGCATGTTAAAAACTCTAACCATTCTTTCTTTTCCTTTTGCTTTATGCTATAGTTCTTAACACTAGCCAGCATAGCTGTATTTATAGTATAAAGAATGTAAAAAAATCTCAGGCCATAATCTAATAATATATTTTTCATTATTAGTCAACAGGGACAACATCAGAGGTAATATAGCTCTTAAAATGCCACAGAAAGAATCACAAGATGCCTTGATAGATCATATTTCACTTCATATATAAGCCATTTTTGCCTCATTTTTCAGGTTTGAAAGTTTGACTGGTTCATACCACTATATACTACTTTACACTACCATACCCGAAATATTTTTTAGATTTTTCATTATACTGCTATTTTAAAATGTGTATTTTACTTTAAAAATAAATGCTTTATAAATAGAAATAGTAAGATCAGCTTTCCAGAAGCAATTAATTGTTTTGTGGTTTTTTTTTTGGTGTTTAATTTTTATTTTATTTTTTTCAAATTCATACAACTTTGCTTATACTCTTTATATTTATATTCATTACATTAAATTTAAAATTCACCAACAGGCAAGTACTTGGAATAAGGCATTCCTCCAATTTATTTTGGATGGCTTTATACACATCTCAAGCCTTAAATGAAAACCTCTTTTGTTTAGGAGAATATAACAAGCAAGCTTCTCTAAACTCTGAAAACACTCAAAGCAAAAGCAGGAGACAGATTAACAGCAAAGGATAAATTTCATATACCAAGGTCAACTGTTAGAAATGACAATAAAGTATATTGCAGAGCATCTGCTATATACTCTCTCCCATATCCTTTCCAGGCATATTCAATGGAAATGCATGTTTGCCCCTTTTTCAAACAAACAAGCAAGTGTCCTTTGTCTCCTGCCTGAATGTGCCAAGGCTTCTGCATCTTTTGACTCCCCCTTCCCTTCTCTCCTGCCTCCCTAACCTGTGATACTGGAATGTTTTGGCCACAAGGTTAAGAAAGATTCCCCCATTCATCACAACCTGCCAAGCACAACAGGGTCACAGTCCTAGCCACAGTCCTGCCGCTTCACTAATCTGGCCTCAGCGCAGGCATGAAACTTCAAAGATCTTTTGCCACAGGCAAAAATTAGTCCTTATTTGCTTTAAAATCCGTGTATCAATCAAGTTAAACTGTGCTTCAGTGGAGCGAACACTCTGGGCGCTCAGAGGAGTACATACATTTGGTGCTCAGTTCTGACTCTAATTGAATGCAGAGCTCACCTGAACCAGCAGCACAAATACTTCAAGTGCCACAAAAACTTAACTGCTAGATATTATTATCCAAATTATTATATTAGGTACTATTATCCAAAAAGCAACCCCCGGTAAAAAGAACTGTTCAAACATGCATGCAAGTACATGAGAATACATATTTTTGTGTGTAAATAAATATAATACATACAGAATCTCTGTTCATGTGAAACCACTTCAAATTATTTTCCCTTCCAAACTTTTTATTATCAGTTATACCAGATGATCAGCCAGAGTTATATAATTGTAAAGCTCAGTTAATGACCTTTAAATATTCCTGAAATGAATTTTGAAAAACAATTACAGATTTACCATGAGAACACACAGAGAACTTTGGTTTAATATTTAGTAATCAAATCTTCAATTAACTATAGCTAAAATAATAGTATATTCTACTATTCTGGGATAGTGCCTATGACTGTTCAATCCAATACAAACAATAGAATAATTACGCTTTTAAATCAATCCAGGTTTTTCAATATATATTTTAACTGCATTCTTTTGGAGATAAAAAGGGATTTGTTTAAAATGAGCTGTTTAAAAACCTTCACATTTTCTTCAGATATAACTTGTAACTGATTATTGTTTAATTGTGTATTAACTCAGGGCAATGAATAAACTCTGAATTAAATTGAGAAATAAACTGCATATGATACTCAAATATTATATTTCCTGTTAAGCCATTAGAGAAATGCAAATTTTTGGATTTTTCCAACAGAGTAATTGAAAATAGAGTTCATAAAATAAAACACCAAAATAAGTAGAACATTAACCAGAACATTAAAATCTACAAACAGTTCACATATCTTTTACAGATAAATATAATACAGCCATGCTGTCTTTAATTTTAATACTGAAATGATGTATTATGTTAAAACTTTAACCATTCCTAAATTAACATTTACCAAATCAATTTTAAAAGTCAAAGATTAAAACTAAATAAAGTGCTAAGTATTTCCTAGATTATCCCAACGTACACATAACTTTAATAAATTTAAGTATAGCTACTTGCAAACAGAAATCAAAAGACTTAAAAAAATATGTAATAATGCAAATAGGAGACAGATAGTATGTGGTGTGTTTTTCTTATATTTCCTCTATTTTACAGTATCTTCAGACGTTTTTATCAAATCCTAAATTTTGTAAATCTAAGCTTACAAATTAACATGAACTTCCAATTTTTTGTAGCAGATGAATTAGCTTCCCTGTATACACACTCAAATGTGCATATACATACTTGCATGATCATACAAACAAACAAACATTTCCCCAAAGCCAAATTCAACTTCTTTTGCTTCAGCTACATGGCTGATGCTACTTGATCCACTATAGCATTTAGCAAGTTACATTACGCAGTTCAATAAATTCAAAATTATGTTGGAAAAATCCTTTGGCGAGAACTGTTTTTCATTCAGGAATTTAAAGTGTTTCTTGCTTTATGTATCTTTTCAGAATTTACATTTGATTTATGTTAGCAGATAAAGACATTACAATGGCAAAAAAAGGTGGTGAGACAGTTAAAAGCTTCTTAGCTGAAATGTATTTCAGAAAAGAGTGAGCAGTCCAAGAAAAGAAACATGTAATTGGATACTGCTACTTGCTGCTCACCAGACCCCAGAAACAAAATCGAAGAACTTATTGGCTGTAATAATTTATCATACCTTTCTTCAAACAGGTTCCCTAAACATTACAGTTCCCTATAGCAGTAAATCAGTTTTTACAGACGGACCAAACCAGGCTGCCCTTTCTCCTCTATCGCGTTGTTTGCTTTCCTAGGACAACGAAACGCTGCTCCCGGTGCAAGCCCCCTCTGAGTCTCCCTGAATGGAGCAGGCGTTTCGACAGCCGGGTGGTTGTTGCCAGCTCACGTCGTGGCCCCCTGTGCACAGCACGGCAGCAGCATCGCTGTGCCTGCCTGCTACACTGGCTCAAAGGCAGAAAAAAGCATTCGGGTGCAACAGCAACGCATACTCCCACGCTCCCTGGTCAAGGAAGTTTTTAATCAGAGTTTGTTTTCAGAAAAAATGAGCTATGGAAATGAGCAAAAGCCATTTAAAACTTTGAAACAGTCACAGTGTTAAAATATAAAGACACAGTGCCAACTGGCACATAATGCTACAGAGATATAAAGCATGATTTAAGGGTGCATTATTTATTCCAAACTAATGCCTAACCAAGTTAGAAATGGACTAAATGGACTGAAATGTAGTAGTAAATTAAAATCTCTATTTGCCTCCACAGTTTTTTTTAATTTAGGGCTAACTAATTTCAGCTCTGCTTGTCTAGGCACCTGTCTCAGCATACTAGCCTTTAAGTGTCTCTTACAATGATGAGTAGCCCAAACAACAAACTGCCTAAAGATTTGACAAAATGTGTCATTCACAGTATGCTACAGAATAACACCCTTCATTTCTTACAGCACTTAACAAGTTTACCTCCTGTAGTAATAAAAGGTTGCTCCCAAAAGAGGAAAGTACTTGAGGGATTCAGACAAATGACTACCTAAATTACTGTACACCACAACCACTATTAACAAATATGTTGTTCTAAAACAAGTTTGAAACTGCTACTATAGAAATGAAAACAAAAACTCATTTTCAGAATAAATCCAACCACACAATTAATAACCACTTACATTTCCCGTTGTATCACTGAACAATTGCATCAGTATCGCAAATGGAAATTCGTCATAACCTTACCTCATTTATCTCTGAAGAACAGAACCAAATTCCCCAAATGTGTGAAGTAACCAGGACACACTCAAAATAAAAGAGTGTCTGTGATGTTCAGCACTAATGAACTTCCGCTGTTCAGCAGCTAAGGTGTTCAGACAGATTTTCCAGACAAAAACCTTATCCACAGGCCAGCTACAACTTTCTAAACTCAGAAATACTGAAGACACTTTGTTCTTCCCTGAACTGTCAGACCAAGCCTCACGCAGTCAGATTACTTAAGTTAACTAAGAGGAGATCTGGATAGTAAACACGCTTGGCTCTGTCCAATGGCTTTCCACACCCTTCTGTTTATAGTAAGATGACTTGCATTCAGAGGTCACCCCATCAACAGCTCCTGTCTTTCAGTGAGTATCTAATGTGCTGCATTTATCCCAAGGCTCTTTTAATGAAACCACCTTCCCAGTCCCTGCTTGCCTGCTGTCGTTACGACACATCTGCTCCTTATTGTACCAAGTCCCATTAAGTGTTAAAATAAGGAGACCTACCTGGGCATATATCCTGCAAGTGATACAGACATTTATGAGTGCTAACCTTGTCTGTGTATATTCACATAATAAAGTCTTTTTTTAAGATCAAAGAAAGAATTTTGCAGGTAACATTCATCTTGTGAATAAAAGAAATTCAGGAGGGAGGAAGATGGATGCCATGGTTTAATCTGGACTTTAAAACTTTTACAAATACTCCTCCAAAGGATAATGCCTATGCCTGTGCCAGATAATATTTACTTGAATATGTTAACATGCTGGAAACAATAGATGAGGAGTGTCCTCGAGCTCTGCTGCAAAATGACACACAGCCAAAGAAAACAAGGGTCAAGTGCCAGGACCCCAGTGCAAACACCAAGTCAATTCTATGCTGAAAGAATACAGGGAACTGATTGCTCTTACAAAACACAGTAAATATGCAGCAGCATACAGACCACTAGCTCTCATTTTTGATGCATGCAATATGCTACTGGTTACTAGTGTTCTGCAGTCCAGCTGGCAACTGTTATTTTCTTCATACAACACTGCAAACCAAAAAGGCAAAACCCAAACTTTCTTTACTGTACTGGAAATTACTCATCACAACAGCTGTATCTAAATAAACTGTATCTTAAAATGGGAACAAGAACATGGTGTTTAGCATTTTTCTTTGTAAGTCCAACGTCCCATAAAAATAAGAATTGAGAACCATTTCCAAATTTCTACTGGTACTTTGTTCTTCACTTCTTAGCCATCGGGCAACATCAAAAGTCAGCCTTGTTTCATGGGGAGACATGGAACTGAAGATGGCACTCTCTCCCCACACAAACCCAACCTGACTGCTGCTCAGAAATGTTCTTTGAGTGAAAGTTACACCTGCAGCACATTTTCGGCACCAGTTTTTGTCACCACTACAACATCCAAATGACAGATAGCAGCTTGGCTCTGTTAAAGCTAATAAAACATGATTGATGAACTGGGCTAGAAAGCTACGTCAGTTCAGATTAGAATATTTGTGCCATCATTTGACAGGTCCCACACTTTATTATTAGAATGGACTGTCAGGACTTTAAGAGCCACTAATAAATACATCCATCCAGATCCCTCGATGCCTTTTTTGTACCTAAATCTATTTAGGCACTTTAAGTGAAAAAGATTTTTAATTGGAAGTTTTGCTTAATTTTTATAAAATACTTGTGCTTACAAATACCATATACGTCCTTAAACAGGTGCCTGTCAGCTGCTATTATCTCATGGTCTGAAAGTCCAAGTAATCCTCATTTTATTGCATTATGTGGTATAATAAAGCCCATCTCTTTGACAATGAAAACCCACTGAAGCATACATAAAGAATTGGGGAGAGCATAATCAGCTTTCAGATGTTGTTTTTGACATTAGCATTGGGCATAACCTCATTCTTAACTGCTGAAACAACTAATATGTCAGATGTTAAAGTTTACTAATGCAAGACTGCGAACAAGCAATTGCTTATTTCACCATCAAAAAAGGGAAACAAAGGAAAAAGCAATCATGGAAAATGCTGCCAAGGAAAGATTGAAAGCCATGGGACAGATACAAACTATGAATTCTGCCACTGAAAACCTTGGACACTGCTCTACAAACTGCAGAGTCATCACAGTAGTAGATGAGGAATAAAATGTGCCTCTTCTACCAGGCATCAAGGCAGAGGAAGTGCAGCCTGGTTGTGGATTCCCCAGGTATTTCAGGAGCATGCCCTCACCCCCTTCATACACCTCTGTACACAGGAGGTCTGCAGACAGTGGCTTCAGAGCAGAGGAGGCTCACTTGCCCCACAGCCCCACTACCTCACCTCTGTCTTCCTAAACTTCCCCATCTCCAGCCACAAACCAAGACTTCTCTGATCCCAGGAAGTCAAGGACCAAGGAAATAATCATCAGTCTTCCTCTTTTTTCCAATAAAGCAAGATAGTTCTGTCGTTTCACAGGCCTGTGTGCCTGACACCAAACTATAGTCTTAGACACTTTCAACAGTAATGATAGTTTATCGCATTAAAGAATGAACACAGTGGTGGTGACAAAAGATATAAAATACATCAAAGCCATAATTCTGTGCACATAGCAATACTGTCAAAAGATGATCAGAGAAAAATCATTACATGTACAGCAAAACATTCTTTCTTTGATAGCCAGGGAAACCACTGTCCCAGCATCTCTGTGACTAATGAGCGACACCATTCACAAATTGAGATCACCAAGGGGGGAGGTGTTTTCTATGGACACATAAATGGGGAGTTTCTTTGGGCCTTTACACCACCATTCTAAGGACACAGATATAAAAGAAAGGAACATTAAGCAAGAGTATTGCAGACATTAGCGAATTAAAAAAAAAAAAAAAAAAAAAGTATTAATTTGAAAAAAACATGAAAGCATGAAATGTTAAGTACTTTGAATTTCTCAATTAGTTCTGATACTGAATGTGTTTGGTTTAAGGTCGCAGTAATGAAAATTGCTTCAGATATAATTTGGAATTCTCATCTCAGTGATGTTTCTTATTCTGTAGTTTGCTTTGTACATTGCTGTTCACTGCTTGCCAGCAACAGAGAGAATACCAAAGCAAAAGCCAGTGCTTCTTTACCTTTTACATAGTCACAAATTAAAAAAACTGTTCAGGACTAAACAAGTTTCAGGTACTGTTACATCCACATCTTTCCAAACCAATACAAATATCAGGGGAGGTAAGAAAGATTTCTCTACTACTTTTTTCTCCTTTTTCCTCTAGGTGGAGAAATTGGAGAAAAGGAAAATGCTTTATTTATATAATCAGTAATCACTTATTCAGATACTGATGGGAACATATGGTTCCCTTGAATGCAATTTTGCAGTTGCTTTTTTTTAAAAACTATTCCTTCAGATTTCATCATATGATATGTGAAGTACTTCTCAAGATACTTTAGAGGGAAAAACACACAACAGCAGCAAATTTTGTTGCTGTAGAGCAAGCCTTTCTAATGCATTTTGAGAGCCATCACTACTATTCCACATTTTGAGTCAGTACGTTTTTTGAGCAATACAGTGATACAACTGATGACAAATGAATGCAAGGAGAGCACTTTTTGAGAAAGGACTGCTTATGAGATTTTGGTTTGGTCAACAGTTTCATAATTAGAGATCAAATTCAATGCCAAATAAATATTTTAGTGGACTCTGATCTTGCATTCAAAGAGAGTTTGAAGGCGCTTTGATCACAAGAACTGTGCAAGGCAGTGACTTCGATCCCCCTCGGGGCCTCTTTACATTTCCCTGGCTGTGGGACTGAGTCTCAATAGGTCATGACAGGCCCTAGGGGTATGAACCTCTAGCCAGGCTGGTCTAATGGTGCCTCAAACCAGCCCAATTGTGTCAAAAAAACTAGCTCAACCGCTTTTAACTTCTTTGTTTGTTCCTCTTTTTAGCTACAAACTGTTGGAAAAAATAAATTCCCAGGTCTAAACTGCCATGCTTTTTCAATAAATTTAAATTAAATTTACATTTATAAACCCCTCTCAGATGCATTTGTCACCTCTGATCTATTTGGTTTTTTTTGTTTGTTTGTTTTGTTCAAAATGTTTCTGTTGCAATTCCACAACAGCTGATAGATCTTATAGGAGGCCAAACTATCCTTTGAATTGCATGTCAAAATTGCCTCCTACCTGCTCCAGGGCTTGTTTGTAAAAGCAACGGAGATAAATAAAATCATCACTATTTTAACAGTTCTATCGATACTGTATTTGTCTAGTCAACTAAAGCTCTGTTACGTTCTACCTGGACACTTAACATCTTGCAACTCATGGCGGAAAGTTCAGTTTCATCACCATCCCTGTCACTTTTCCTCACTTTATTCCTCTCAGCCTTGCAGAAAGTGGCTTCTCAGGTACAGAGAATGAAACAACAAATGTCAAGATATCTCTGGCTGGATGTCAAGATATGCACTTTTTTCATTACTGCGCTTTTTTCATTATTGACATGAGCTATCTAAATTGCTGAATTCGAAGTAGAAATAGATATAGCAGTACATCAAATTTACAGTGATAATGAAAAAGTTTAAAAACAACAAACAAACCATAAATATTTGAAAATACATTCCCAAAAGAGCTTAAAAATCACTAAAAATTGCTTGTTTTTTTTTTTTTTTTTTTCTGTATTCACATTTTCCAATTTATTTGTACACTCTTACATGTAAATTTGTAAAATACAAGTATATATCTTCATGTCTTTAACTTGAAATACTAAGCCTTTGATATTAAGCCTTTAACTCAAAACATTAATATCATAAATACAACAAAATTGTCAAAACTGGAAACAGTATTTTTTCCTCAGCCTCTCCATCTCATTTTTTTCCATTGATCTCCTCCATGAAATTTTGTCTAAAAGTACTTACCTACATCTTAATCTCAGGGGGCATTTTAAGAGAATCTGATATTAATTCTGATTTAAAACAAAGTAACTTGAAATAAAAATTTAAACTGCAATTTAAAACAAGAAAAATCCTGAACATTTCAAAATATACATTAAGTTCAAGGGACAAATTATATGAAAAGAGTTTTCATATAATTTCTCCTAAAGGGAAGTTGTCATGTAACATTTTACCTAAGGCCTTAAAGGTAAAAACAATTTTTTAAATGTCAAAAAAATTGTCACCGCATTTTCTAGGGCCCCAATCAAGATCAGTGCCAGGCATACAAACTGAAAGTTTAAAATCTATTTTTTTCTTATGGCTCTGCAGAGTCTACTCTAGTATAATCTTCAAAGTTTATTTTATGACCAAATGAAAAGTTTATTTAAATAAGTACAGGAGAGAACTACAGTTACGTGAAAGTTGGGAAGAGGATTTTAAATTTTTAAAGCTGATCCTGAAAGCTGCAAGGGAAATAAAGAGGCTGAATTGTTGAGGCTTTTTTGACTTGAACTTCTGATTAACAGACCACAATTTCTATCATTTTCACCATTATGACTTCAAAGACACTTCTTAAGAGTGTTTGTTAGTATTTTACTGCTCTTAGTCAGGCCTCAATCTAAGTAATATCTGGTCTGAGTAGACGAAATGCTATCCATTTTTCTATTTTTTTTTTCTCCAGATGTTTTTCACTGCTTGTACTGAGCATTTTTTTAGCTATTGCCCTGCTCCTGCAAGCTCTCCTTCCTCTTCCCCCTCACTCCTCATACACGTGGCTGTTTTATTGTACATGCTCAGAAATAATGTTTTGAAGAATGGTATGATATATTTTTCAAATAAAACAAGGGCTCTATCCTTGCTTTAACATACTGTTTATTTTGAAAGCTGACTGGCACCTTCATAATTGCCATAGGCCTCCTCACCAGAAAGCTAGAGCAATACCAAGCCCAAGATAACTAAAGCAGGGATTCCTAAGCTGCGGTATGCAAACCACTTCAAGGCGGTGCTCTTGTTCTGGGGCAGGCAAAAGCAGGAACAGCAGCAACAGTGCCTGACCTTTCTGGGCACAGTGCTAGGATTCACACTGTTTATTTGTGCCTGGAGCAAAGCCTGATGTGGTAGGGGAAGTGCTTTTTACATGAGGGAAAAGATGGTGTTTAGCTTCTGACTTGGGAGACACGGGAATTAAGGAATGGCTGACTCACCCTGAAAAAGACTGTCCATAAATGACTGTTTTCTAGCAAGTAAGCTCTTTCAGGTATCTAATGGTTCAACAAAAGCAGTGTTTTAACTGATATCACCTCCTTTACTAAGACTCATACAGAAGTATGGAACAAAAAGTTAGTGTTTTTTTTTAATATGAAATTTCAATGCAACCTGATAAATTTATATATGCATTAAAATAAACCAATACAAATAAGGTACTACAAAAGAAAAAATAAATTATAAAAGCTTGTGCAGTATTCCACTAAACAAAACTAAATAAAAGCTCTGTTTGGGACATGAATGAAGTTTATCTTTCATATGTTGACAAAATCCAGCCACATTACAAAGAAATGCTTTTAATTTAATAAAAAAGCGATCCTCAAGTAAAACTTAATGGAATACATGAGTTACATAGATTAGTACAGGGAAAATTCTTGGTCTTCATGTCTAGGTGTGGTTATTCCAGAAAGACACCCAGCCTAGCTGGGTCAGTTAACCTTTTAATATCCTTTAAAAGTTTGAATAAAATCTAAATTAATATAAATTATTTCCGGTACAAAAATTTTACAGCTCTTTCTGTATAACTACATTTAAGCTCGAAGTCATCAATGTGTTAATAAAGAACCCGTACTCTGAAAGTTCTGCTGAGCCATGCTGCTGATTCTTTACAGATGACACTAACTGGTGGGCACCTTAGTATTCCATAGTTTTAAACTGTGCATGCATTGCTAAAATCATCCCTTAGAAACACAATTCTAATGATATTATAGTATAATTAGCTAATTAATTTCTTATTATTTTCTTTCTTTAGGGTAAGATGTCCATGCTTTTCCCATAATACTTTCATAAGGTTTGTATCAAACACAGTGCTGATAAATTCATTCCTTTGAATGTATATGCTCTTCTGTGTATCAAAGGAGAACTTGCACAGAAGTTTCCATTTTTTTCTTTGTTTGTGTTGGCAGCTTTACCAGTGGGAATTGCAAAGAATTTCACAGCCTGGCAAAGAGAGGAAGTGACATCTCTATATCCCCAAATTATCCAGCTTTCAGCAGCTTGCTCCTTTTTCTGCTGTGCTACACTATAGGCTTTTATTTCTTTTTCCTTCAGTGACAGCCTACTGCTTAAATAAAACACAATCCTCCCTCTTTGTAAATTTATTAAATACACTCTTTGCTTTAAATTACTGTATCCTGAAGTCTAAGTTCATTTTTAAGTCCTCTGCAACCCAGAAAAGATGTGGGGGCATATTATGCTCACTAGACAAGCTCAGCAGTTTGGTGTGGAATGCACCACAATAACCAAGAGCACAATATGGCTTTTGGCTTCCACAGAGAGTTTTGTCAAAACACCCTTGTATTAAACTGATCACCTGCTAAAATCTACAAGCTTTTAAAATTTGTAAAATCACTTAAAATTCTGTACTGCTTCATATGCAAGAATCCTATAGTATTTTTCAAACATGCAGGTTTAAAAATAGAAATGCAATGCTATTAACATCCATTTATGACAATACTCTCCTTTACTGCAGTGTTGATCTAAAATTATTCATGACATACTACCAAAATTTGGCCCTTCCTTTATCTTTTGCCTGGTATTTCTATGTTACGAAGTTTTAATTCATTGAATTTTTTCCCTCATCTGACTTGCAATTCCACTACAGTCAATAGGGTTGCACTGTTGTGAGAGCAAAATTTGGATCAGGATATAGATTTCAACACTGCTCTACTCAAAAATATAGTATTTCAGAGGTTTTACCGCAACTTCAAAGGTGGATCATCTTACAAGTGACTAGTGCTGGAGAGCAAACATCCTCCATCATCATAACCAATTTTTCAGCATCAGCACAAGCATTTGGAAGAATAACTTGGATTAAAATCATGATCTCTGTTTCTGGACACAAGTACTATAACGTAGACAAGTTGCTTCTACATGCTATTTAGATTTGCATATATAAATGAAGAATAAATATGTCATGAAATATGTCATGATATGTCATGAAGAATAAATATGTCATGAAATATGTCATGATAATTTAGAAGCTTTAGTAAAATCGGGATACTGTTACTGTCATGAAACACAAAGTGCTTTGAAATGGTTAACAACAATAACAAATAATTTTAAAAATCTATAATGATGTTGTGTTTTGCTTTTACACCTATCAATTTATTTCTTCTCTAAAACACACCTCTAAAAAAATATATTACTGCCTAAATAAGGAACTTGGAATTCTGCTTCTACAGATAGCCTTTTGATAATTTCCAAGAATTGAATAGTACTTTTTTCAAAATAGAGAATAAAATATAGAAGCTTCATTCTGTGGAGAATGAAATGAACTGAAATACACACAAAATGAAGGTATTTGAGGAAAACCTAGTTACTTTTGCAGGTGAACAAAACTTCTTTCCAAACTGGAAACCAAGAACCAAGTCTAAAGGAACACAGACAAAAAACACAAATGGTATTTCCTTGTGGTACACCAAAACAATTTTTTCTCAGTTTTAAAGATAGCGTAGTGATTCTGGTCATTGGTAGAATACAGATATATAGATAAAGCTTTTTATTCTCTTTCAGACAGACACAACTGTAGTTTGCCAATTTTTAGAATACAAGACAGCGTTTTGGAGATATACATTCAGGCAATGTATGTGTTTTTAAATACTGGTTTCTAAGCCAGTGAGAGTATTTGACACAAACTGTAAAAATGCTTATGCATATGTTTATTTCTTCACATGTGAATTGTTTCATTGGCTTTAATAAGATTATTCAGTGTGCAGTTGGGCATATGTGAAAATCACTACCTGAATCGAACTGGAACTGGAAAATGGTTAAGCTTCCATCTGATATTTCAGGTCTATTCTCTTTACCAGATTTGCAATTGTTTGCTGTTCTCAACAAAAAAAGACATCACGTGGTAATGTGTGTAATTAGAAATGAGACTTACACAGCACACATATTTCTAGAGAGCTACAAATACATTGAGATATTATTGAAAAATGTATATAGTGCATAAAAACATTGCTCCAGAGATTTGAAACAACTCAAGCACACACATTCAAAATGAATTCACTAAAAATATCTTCAGTTTTAGCTAGAGTTCAAGGGAATATTAGAAAATACTAAGAAATCTTTGAAATATCTTGAGGTACAGAACAGAGAGAGGAAATATACAAGATAGTAACTAAAATACCAAACTGAAGTGAAGCACAGTTACTTCACTACAAGAAAACTTCTATCATATATTCAGAGTGCATGGCATTACTGGCTGCCAAAGCCATGTATGCAAGATTCATGCCGATTTGGCCCAAAAGAGTCACATCTGGACAGAGGCAGGGCCCAAGCAAATAGTACCCTGTTACTAAATATAGCTCTAGTTCTGCTTTCTGTCACTGCTGTGAACATCCAAGCACTGCATTAAAAGCACTGAGGAATTAAAGGCAGTTTCAAACCCATATTTTAAAAAAAATAAATGAATGCATGACTGTGCCTGTGCAGAAGGATGGGTTAGAAAGAAAGGAAGTTACACCTGAAGTCCTTTTTACACAAGTATCTGCATGAGAGAGAAGCAGAGACAAATTGGCAGCAGAAGAGGGAATTATTTTTTTTCCCCAGAGAGTGCTGCACTCCAGAGCTGGCTAATAGCTCAGGATATCAAATGTGGTATCTTTGCCTTCAGTCCCTATTATAAATTAAATTACCAGATGAGATCTTTGCGTTGTACAATGACATATTTTTGGAAGTGGGCATTGCTGATTATTTTAAAAGTAGATACAATCTCCCCACTGTACAGTGTAGTTATGGAATAACCTGCCATTACAAGGAGTTCAATTTTACCTTTATTCTCCATTGTTTTTTTTTTCCTGTGTGAAATATACATATTTATATCTGGACAAATCAAAACTAATTAATATTTATGGATGATCTTATTTTTCACAACAAAAGAGTCATACAAAACTCAAGTTTTAGGCTCCACAGTCTCTAGTGGCACTGAATTATAAACCTTTATTATGTGTTAGTAGGAAAATATTCCTTTTATGAGTTTGAAAAATATTTCAGTTTCTTTCAATACTCCCTAAATTGCAGCACTTGACTTACAGTCTCTGTCCTACTCATTACTGAGCATGCATTTCTACACTCACCTGTCAACTATATTAACCTCAGTCCATAAAGAAGGGTTCTGTTTTTGAATATCTTTATTAATTTCCATTTCTCTTATCTGAATTCCATAATTCTTCCAAATCTATAGCAGGTTGACAAACAGAATTTAATATAGAGGGCAGATTTCCCTCCCTTCTGCTGTGTGGACAGAAATACTGGAAGAGTCTCAACATCAGACACCTTAACATACATGTAGATTTTGTGTGAAGCCCCACTTTAGGGAACTACAATACAACTCTACTCCTCCTAGTTTTTCTGAATAGTTAACAAAGATTAACAGCCCAATTCAGGAACTTGTTTATCCCGGAGATGCTGCAGATCAAGACCTATTTCACTGTTCCAAAGGCCACATCTCTTCATTGGCTCACTTCTAGCTTGGGGAAACCCAGTGGGGAAGTAGGTGGGGTGAACCTGAATTTGGGTTCCCTAAATATCTATGTAAATTTAGATGCCTGAAGCAGTGGTGCATACTCTTTGATTATTGTATTTAAACAGATGATCAGTTTTGTAAGTTTAACCCAAGATTTTTCTACAGTTAAGAAACCTAACACTGGAGCCTTGAAGCTGACACTTCATTTCTTAGTTAAATGAAATCTAAACTTCTTGTTTCTATAATAAGATTTACCATATAGACAAAAAGGGAGCGACAACCACAGATTGCTAGGTTACTTTTGCAGTCTCAGAGGGACACATTGTTTCAGAGTTGCTTATTGGGAAAGGAACACAAATAGGACCTGGAAGCGCACCAAGTTTTAGAATAAATGAAGCAGATCAAAGATGAATTCTGGGGATACAAGTAGTTTGAAACAGCTATTATCTCAATGAAATACAGAAAATCATATATAAAATGGAGATGATGGAATGTTTCAGAACATATGAACGAACAATTAAACCTTGAGAATTAGGAAAACATTAACTAATGTCTTTCATTTGATGCAGTCTGACAAGAGCTTTCCACTGCACACACACACAAAAAAAAAAAAAAAAAAAAAAAAGTATTGCAGTATTGCTTTTCCTAATAATTTATCATAACCTCATCAGCTTACCAGCATATGAAGCTATGGGCCCTTGAAGATGGGAGATGGAGTTTTTCACATCTCTATGATAAAATACTACACATTCTTAGATTTCAGGGGGTTCAAGAAATCAGATGAGTAGTTCTGCAAAATTATGTTAAGCGTAAGCCATTTTTTGAGGGTTAGAAAGCACATTCATGTATATCTATTTCATCTCAAAGGAAAGTAAAACTGAGAATGAATATAAAGAGGAGTGCAAATAGTAAAAAAAAAAAAAAAAAAAAGAGAGAGAAAATTACTAGTAAAAAAATGTTATATTATGCAAGATTCTTAGAAGTTACCCATGAATTTGAGAAAAAAAAATAGCACTGAAGAGGGTCATTTAAAAAAAAATTAAATTGATAGGATACAGTTAAAATTCACCAGCCTTGAGAATAAATCAGGATAATCATTACAACATAAAACTGGCTAACAAGAAGCATCTTTTAGATTTTGTCTCAATGTTTAGGTTATACAAGGTTTGAAAGTTATTAAGTTATGAAGAGTTGACCCTTGTGATTTAGTGCACCTCCACCTTCAGGACGTTGGTTTAAAAAGCCTATCAGAATAAAACTGAAAATTCTGCTGAAGAAGAAAGGAGGCCTGATATCACTTATGAAAACTGTTCAAAGTGATGATGAATGTGGCTTTCTGCAAAATTGTCTTGCTACAGAGAGAGGCACTTTCTTGGCTCTAAGTGCTATTACAGAATCTTTAAAGACTCACAGAAATAATTAAATGTACCAAAACAATCCAAACAACTTATATCATTCATATGAAAAACTGTCAGCGTATATATGTCAACATATTAAATGATACACAGTTTAATATTAAAAAAGGGTTCACTTTGTTTTTCAAAACTTAAAAAACAAAAATCAAAACTTAAAAAAAAAAAAACACAACTTAAATCAAAGCATAATTTTAAAACATTTTTAAAATAGTACCCGTAATTTTGTCAGTAGACTGACAAAAAAAACCTCTGAAATTATTGAATTAACAAGACTATTTTTAAATTGTTATTGAATCTTTATTAAATATAAATGAGAATTTTTAATCTCAGACAAAAATAGAAAGAAAAACTTTTAAGTACAACTCAAGATTAAAAAGTTAAAGTTAAAAAGTTAAACTAATATTATTCAATTGTATTCTTTTACCATATACAATGGAGAAAATGTTGGCAATTGTTTTTCTCAGATAAACATTTTGTTTTCACCTGACAGAAATGAGTTTTCCAAGACACTGTTTCAGTTTTCTTTCAAGACAAATCAAGTTTTTATAACTCTAACATAAAGGAACTCAATTAAAAATTGAAAAAGCAGGACATTTTCACTTTTCCAAATCATAAATAACAAATCAAGTAAGAGAAGCTGAGCTCTACCAGTTACTTTTTGATTTTTTTTGGTACAGAAAACACCAAAGGTGTCCATGCAGGAAGAAACCTAATTCTCAATTCAAACTCTTATTTATTTATTTATTTATTTCAGAAATCAGTAGTTTCATTTATAACATCTTTCTGTAAAGAAAAAATCCTTTTGTACCTTTCCATACATTAATATATGCAGGTGGCATTGAAAATCTGTCCCAATATGATGACTAACAAGTCATCATATGTTCACTTTGTAATTGTGGCTAATAATTCTCTTGTATAAGACATCTTTTAGTTGTGCATTAAAATATTTGTTATGTATTCAAACTACTTAAGGTAGTTTTATTTCAATTAAATAAATTAAATGATGTTTATTCTGAAGTTGGGTGGAATTCTGATTTGCATTCAAACTGCAGGTTGATCTGAATAACTTTAACTTTAAATTTTTATCAAGTAAAAAATGCAGTTTCCTTAGATCTAACAAAATATGAACTGAGATTCAGAAGCTGCTGAAGTCCATAAAATTACCTTAAAAGACTTCCCCAAATACTCATTTTTCGGATGCCGTTCAGGACAAATCCATGTTTAATGATTAAACTGTCAATGACAATGAAGGTTTCTAAAGAAAAACAATTTTAAAATGGTAATAAACACAAACAAAGCAAGCAAGCAAGCAAGCAAGCAAACAAACAAACAAAAAAGATAAAAACTTTATCTTCTGGTAGTTTAAATGGGTAGTTTAAATTATGGTTAAAATGGTGATTAAAATCACATGCTCTTAAACCAGGCAACTCTGGGAAGCAGAAAGGCTTGGATTAATTCTAACAAGTTCATAGGCACTCATAGGCCAGACCCAGCATACTCTGAACTGTCTAGGACACGTTTCTCTGTTAGCTTGATTTTTAGTCTCTTGACTCTTGGGCTGTCAAAACAGGCCTTAAGAGCAAAGTGAGTGAGTCTAGAATTGTAAAACAGGGAAATTTATATCCACATTCATTCAAAAAATTTAAATTACATCCTTATATGCGTTATCGCTGAATTTGAATTATTTAAATATGTTTTAGCTTATAATGACATTGTTAATAACTGATCAGTCAGGAGAGAGGCTAAACAGGAAACACAACTAAAAGGAGCATGCATTAATAAGTTAGTTACCCACTGTTATAGTAACTTACACCTTCTTCTGGCTCTTTGGTATGTAAATTAAATGACTGAAACCAATTTACATACATACGTATACATCAGAAAGCGAGTGGATATCTAGATTGGCTGAACTTACAAATTCCAATTTCTTGGCAAGTTAGGTATCTCATCTTAGATCTCCTTATCCATTTATACATTAGGAAATGTGGATAAACCCATTATAGAACAGACACAGACCCAATCAGATCAAAAGCAGATCAGTATGCAAGGGTGATAAGACTAATGAAAACATTGTTTCGAATGGGATACCTTAAACTCAGTGGGAACCAACTAGGACTTTGGAGCATGGAACAAAGTAAAAAGAAATAAGTCCAAACGCACAGGGTTTATGTCCACTTACAAATTGTGGGGAACAGACATTTCTCAGAAGTTAAGAAAAGGCTAAGTTAATGGCCTGGGGGTAGTTTTGACTTTGAGCCAATGCAACTAGGGTTCTGCAAATGATTATGGCTGTCCTGCCCAGAAGACCACCAGAATGTTCTACAGAGCTGTGCTCTTCCAAGTAGATCATGTCCAACTGGCCAAGGTTTAATTTTGCAATTTAATAATGATATTAAACATTTGTCCAGATCTCAACATATGCCTGCAGAAGGAATGGGATGGTATGTTAAATACATAAAGACTAGCCAGTATTACCCTCCATGCTCTCATCTATTGAATGCATCTGGGAGAAACTGGACAGAACATGAAAATAAATCCACAAGTCAGTGAAACATTTCTCATTGAAAAATCTCATTGAAAGCTAAAAATGATTTGGATCAGTAGACAACTTTGCAAACACGTGGGTGTGTTTGCACACCCACCCTCAAAAACAGATTTCCTAACATCTGCCAGGCCACCATGCCAGAAGTGAATTTTCTCTCTTCTGACTGGATAGTAATACATGTATTTTTACTCATAGCTGTTGAACAAAATATTCTACATAAGCTTTGAATAATGAATCCTTTGAACACATCCAAGTGTGTCTGTGTGTGAGAAATAGTGACTCTTCTTTGAATGTTTCCAGCCTGTGTTATAATATTCAACTCAATCCAGAGCCTACAGCAGTTACTTGGAAGACTCCTCTGTGCATCAGTACACTTTGGATCAGCTCCTGGAGAACAAGTCCAAATTTAAGTTGGATTGCAATGTAGAGATATATGTAGGAATCCAACTAATGCAGGTCAGTAAACCTGACTGCTAATACACAGTGGAACATTTTGCTCTGCCACAGATTGTCCGGCATTTTAATAGAACACAGTGACAACAAGGGCTGACTGGCCAGCACCAGGGAATTTACAACACTGAGCTCAGTTGCTCAAAACCAACTGACACGTGTCCCTCTAGTAAGGCATGAGGTATTCAGTTCAAAGGTACATGAGGATCCCAAATGGATACGATCTGTGTTAGCATTGTGGGTCATGTCACTTTTCCGGAATTGAGGTAAGGACATGCAAATAAGTTTGGGTAAAATCACCTCGCTCCAGTCAGGCTTATCAGGTCAGCACAGGCTACCCTTGGTTCTACAGAAGGCAAAAGCAAAGCTGAGAGGAACCTGTCGAGTGAGGGTGGGGAAAGGAACCAGGTCCTGTGAAAGTCTGAACCAAGACAGTTACAGAAGGACTGAAAACTAAGGGGAATTTCATTGCCTAGTAGCATGGGAGAAATGTATACCAGAAAGTAGGACATGCTCTGCAAGTACTTGTATGTCCTGTGATGTGCTTGGGAGATCACACCATGCTCAATAAGCTTCTCAGATAGGATCCCAGTTAAAGAATTTTTTTTTACTGCCAAGAACTCATCTTCATTTTCTAACCCAACCTCAGGCAACAAGATACTAAGCTTGTGCATGATACTAAGCTTGTGCACAAATCAGGATATTAATTTCTGTGAAAGGCAAGAAGGGAAGCACCAACATCTTTTGTTTTGGTATTAGAGCTAATTATGTCCTTACTGCAGCAAATGGTGCTGGGGCATTTGCAAGTCTTTTCTTAAGAACATAAGGAGATCTGTTCAATATGACAGAAAGTGCAGTGAGACCAACATCCCACCTTCAGCAAATGCTAATAGGGAAACAGTCAAGAAAATGTGTAAGAACAGGGAAATCACATAGTGATACTTTCCCAAAGAACTATCTAATCCTCCAGCAATTGTTGGACTAACCAAGGGAATGTTGGCTAACAGTGGGATCTCTACAAATTAACTGATTTATTTTCAACAAGTAACTTTTTTCCATGATGACATCTTACCCTATTTTCAACATTCCATTTCTTGTTTCCTACCTTCTAAGAAGAATTTTATCCATATAAGAACCTGTACTACCAAGCCCGTTAACTGTTCTCAAAAGTATTCCATGAAAAAGACTACTGAGTGCCTTTTGGAAAGGCATGAAGAACTGATCAGCTAGATCTCCATCTCCTAAGAGAATTTCAAAACAAGTGAGGCATTTCAATTCTTTAGTATTATTGCTTACTATTCACAGAATCACAGAATCATCTAGGCTGGAAGAGACCTCCAAGATCATCGAGTCCAACCTCTGACCTAACACTAACAAGTCCTCCACTAAACCATATCACTAAGCTCTACATCTAAATGTCTTTTAAAGACCTCCAGGGATGGTGACTCAACCACTTCCCTGGGCAGCCCATTTCAATGTCTAACAACCCTTTTGGTAAATAAGTTTTTCCTAATATCCAACCTAAATCTCCCCTGGCACAACTTTAGCCCCTTCCCCCTCATCCTGTCACCAGGCACATGGGAGAACAGACCAACCCCCACCTCGCTACAGCCTCCTTTAAGGTATCTATAAAGAGCAATAAGGTCACCCCTGAGCCTCCTTTTCTCCAGGCTGAACAAGCCCAGCTCCCTCAGCCGCTCCTCGTAGGACTTGTTCTCCAGGCCCCTCATCAGCTTCATCGCCCTTCTCTGTACTCGCTCGAGCACCCCGATGTCCTTCTTGTAGTGAGGGGCCCAAAACTGAACACAGTACTCGAGGTGCGGCCTCACCAGAGCCGAGTACAGGGGGACGATCTAGCCCTGCTGGTCACACTGTTCCTGATACAAGCCAGGATGCCGTTGGCCTTCTTGGCCACCTGTCCTGGTTTCAGTTAGCACAGAATTAATTTTCTTCCTAGTAGCTGGTGGAATGCTGTGTTTTGGCTTAGAATGAGAAGAGTGCTGATAACACCCCGATGCTTTAATTGTTGCAGAGCAGTGCTTATACTAAGCCAAGGACATCTCAGCCTTTGCTCTGTCCTGCCAACGGGCAGGCTGGGGGGTGCAGTAAGAGCTGGGAGGGGACAGACCCAGGACAGGTGACCCAAACTAGCCAAAGGGGTATTCCATACCATCTGACGTCATGCTAAACAATATATAGGGGTGGCTAGCCGGGGGGAGGGGGCCGGACTGCTCGGGGTTAGGCTGGGCATCGGTCAGCGGGTGGTGAGCAATTGCATTGTGCATCACTTGTTTGTACATACTATTATTACTTTCGTATTATCACCATTGTATCATCATTATTATTATTGTTATTATTATTTTGTTATTTTTTTTCCTGTCTTATTAAACTGTCTTTATCTCAACTCACGGGCTTCACTTTCCATTTCTCTCCCCCGTCCCAGAGAGGGAGGGGGGAGGGTGAGCGAACGGCTGCGTGGTGTTTAGCTGCCGGTCGGGTTAAACCACGACACCACCTGAGCACACTGCTGGCTCATATTCAGCCGACTATCCACCATCACTCCCAGGTCCTTCTCTGCCTGGCAGCTTTCCAACCACTCATCTCTCAACCTGTAGCACTGCTTGGGGTTGTTGTGCCCCAGGTGCATGACCCGGCACTTGGCCTTGTTGAACTTCATACAGCTGGCCTCAGCCCATCAGTCCAGCCTTTCCAGATCCTCCTGCAGAGCCTTCCTAGCCTTGAGCAGATCAGCACATGCACCCAACTTGGTGTCATCTGCAAACTTACTGAGCGTGCACTCGATCCCCTCATCCAGATCATTGATAAAGATATTAAAGAGGACTGGCCCCAGTACTGAGCCCTGGGGGACGCCACCAGTGACTGGCCTCCAGCTGGATTTGACTCCATTTGACAACTCTTTGGGCCCGGCTATCCAGCCAGTTTTTAAGCCCGACGAATATGCCAGTCCAAGCCATGAGCAAACGGTTTCTTGAGGAGAATGTTGTGGGGAATGGTGTCAAAGGCCTTACTGAAGTCAAGGTAGACCACATCCACAGCCTCTCATCCACCCTATTGCATAAGAGAGGAATTGGTGGGATAAAAGCCTTATTGGATTAAAAGGTCATCTTGAATTGTGAATTAGAGTATCTAAAACAGATACTATATGTCACATACATTGAAAAACAGGTAACGCTATGATATAGTGAATTTCAGTCTGCTTATTTTAGTAAAAGCATAGAAAGGAAAGGCTTCAGGAATCTGTCATGCTCCAAGCTTTGGTGATTATTTCTCAGAATCTTTACATCTCACTTTTAAGTGAGCCAGAGAATTCTTCTGGGCTGAGATGTTTCTTGCTGTAAATAACCCTTTACCAAAAAAAAAAAAAAAAAAAAGCAAAAAACAGTGATTCGTATTGTATACTATACTTATTTATAACTTTTTTGAGTTATACAATTATCATGTACAATACTTATAATTATTCATATCATGTAGCATAAGCACCACAGAACAAATGATGCAGGTACCACTGTATTACAAAAACAATAATGACCATTAAAAATCCATGAAAAGTTGATAAAGAGTGAAAAGCGCCCTTTCCAAAATCCTCAGTACCTGAGAACAGTTATGAGGCATACACAAGAAAGTCACTGGGATGTGAACAATTCCCATTACAAATAATTCTCAGCTGTGCTAAAACTGATAGTGAATCATGATTTTGAGGCATATCTGCTCTTATCACTGTTTGTTACAAACAACTGTTTGTTACAATGCCCTTATGTACATAATGCCTTAAGTTGGACCTTATAAGGTCCAACTACTGTAACAATACGTTTGTCTGTGTTTGGGAGGGAAGAAGAAACAGAATCCCTTCCTGTTAAATAACTAGAAGCATATAGAACTTAATACAAATCCCTTTATTCTTTCTAGGAAATCCACAACTACCTGTGCATTTTTGCAGGAAAGAAAGCTTACAGAAAGGTGTCACAGGAACTGCTACCTTCTCCAGTCACCACTGCCAATAAAGCTGCCAAATGCTTGTGAGAGGTGTTGTATGCCACTGAAGAACATGAAAGCTACCAGAACTACAGCATTTCAGCTTGACAAGGGGCACAACATTGATGGAGCACCAGAGCTTAAATTTGAGCTCTGCTAAAACAGATGACAAATTCTTATCAAGTTCACCAGAGTTCAAGTTCATCTTTCTTTGAAGGCCTTTTTGTTTTCTATACCTTTTATTTCTACCTCTGGTACCAATGATTTCCTTTCAACACCTAAAGGCCACAAAGTACTGTCATGCCTCTTCACTAGCACATCCAGACTGAGCTGGGAAGAGATATTCTTCTGAAAATAACCTTGAATCTAACTCAAAATGGCTACAGAAGAAGGAATTTCTTCAAACTAGAGAGGAGTCTGTTCACATCCTTACTCATTCTCACATTTAATGAGGCTCAAGCATGGGCTGTGCCATCAGGTGAGCAGGCTAATGGTAGCCTACAAAAAATGCATTCAGGAGCTTAAGTATGTGGAAGGTTGTTACTGATACTACTCAGTATCAACAGCTCTTGTTCTATCTTTGGTTTTATTATTCTTTCTGAAGTAAAATGATTTTTCAACTTGAAAGCAAGGACAAAAAAGGAAAAGCAAATAATCATGGAATGATGGATAAAATAAATGACTGTTCCTTCGAAAGGAATTCATATGGCAGGTAACATGCACAGACCAGGAGACCAAAGAAATAATCATTCTGTAAGTAGTGAATAATCACCTTCAGCTCTATGGAGCTAGTTTGCATTTAGCAAGTGAGAGCACAGTGGTATTCTGCTCGCTGATGGAGATAAAGGCAGAAACGTTCACTCCACATGTAAGATGATCATGACAAGGCTCAAAGTGTTTGTGGCTGGCACTCACAAGGATCATTTCTCATATGCCAGCCATGCTTCCTAGGTAGAATTATATTATGGCCAAATCACAAAAGTCTCTATGAACAGCATTCATAATACAAATTACACTAACGTAATCCACATGAAAATTGACATTACAGCAGAACAAGGGAAAAGCTGCATGTGTGGAAGCACATATATGCATATAAATATAGGTGTGATTGCACAGATGAGCCAAAGAATGGCACAATTTATACAGTCTTAATAAATTTAAACCTACAGTACTTATCTATAAAGTATGTTTCCAAAAATTAACTTTACTATTGTTAGATATGAAAACAAAAGTAGAAGTCAACTTCTGAAATAATGAAGGTCACTGGTTATATAATGACTGAATCAAATTAAATATTTAAACATTAACGCTTACTCCTAGTATAGGGATGAATATTCTGCCTTTAAGCTTAAAGAGGAAACCAAACTCAACACAACAGAGTGACAGTGCAAAAAACAACCAAAAACAAACAAACAAAAAACCACACCACAACTTCACAAAAAGCACTGCTCTTCTAAAGTAGGTCCTTTCTCAGAAACAGAGCAGACAAAGCTTCCATTTATTATTTATGGTGCCTTGTGCCCATGTCAGCTCCTTATTAATAATTAAAATTAATCTCATTAAGGCAGATTTCATTACAGGATAATTTAATTAAATGATGAATTGGCTCCCAGATGTCACCATTTGTGCCATCTTTTAAAATATGCTGATGCTGACACAGATTTACAAGGTTTTAGTTCTAACTTGAGAAGTGATATTATTTAACTGTTTTCTACTTTTTTCTTTTTTCTTTCCTCTTCCCAGGCAGGGCATGCAACCTGAAGTATAATTCAGATAAGGTGGGATAGACATTTCCAAGTATAATGAAAGAAGTATATATATGTTGATGTGTGGCATGAGGAAGAATGAGGTCAGCTTTGAATCTGGTAAAAAGAACTCTTAATACTTGTGAGGATTTAAGAGTATTTTAAGTGGCTTCTTCTCTGAATCATGAAGCAGCTGTGACAGCCACAAAATATTTCAGATTGGTATACAGAAAATTAATTTGAATTTCCAAATTCAGTGTCTAAAAGAACAGGCCACTGAGAGAGAGCTAATAAAGTTGTTTTGTAAGAAATAGACTAAACATAACAATGAGCAGATAGGAAGCCAAGTAGTGGCATAAAAATTCTGTGACAAAAGGGTTCAGAACAGTAGAAAGATGTTTTCTCTAATATTTCTCCAGTGTGCTATATCTCATAATGACAGGTTACATTCCACAAAGCCTCCCAGAACTTTTAAAAAGACTTCAGTGTAAAGAAAAATGAAAGAAGTATGAAACTGAATTATAAGAATATACTATGTCAATGGGCGCATTTGTGGGCTAATGGTGTTATTTTTAGGCAACTATATTTGCCTGTTCTTGAACTGCTGCATACTACTGTTTTCACAAACACAGTTTAACAAAAGCACAACATACATTGAATTTCATGGTCACCAAACAATACTTGAATGTATCAGGCAGAGAGAACAATGCATAGCCAGTCTCCACTTCAAGCAGTATTCTATTCACACCATAGATTGTTCCCAACAAAAATGCAAGTTCTCCTTCAGCATTGAAAAGTTTTATACAGATACTTTTGATTAAAATCATACAAAACTGCCCAGGATACTTTGAATATTGAAGCTGCACCTCCATCAGGTGGCCCTTACCCATTCAAACCATCTGAACTCTGCCACAGGACTGTTAACAAAGCCCTATGTAGAACATCATAGCTTCTGTTTCTGTTTGGCAGCAATTGAGGTTACAGCTTGCGTAGCACTCACTTGTGAATGATAAATCTGGTGGTTGTTTTGATCACCAGATAATCTTACTGAACAGCTAACAGTGTTACTAAAGCTGTAAGCAATGAAGTACAAAGGGCTAAAGCTAAAAGAACAAATCTAGGTATTTAGAACTAAGGAGAAGTGTGAACCCTAATTCACTTATGGGGCTCACATATGCTACATGGAGGGAAAAAGGCAGTCGGTATGCTGTAATATTCTGCCCCAGGAGAAACACAGAGCAGGTGGAACAGGCTTGATTGTTAATCACAGAATCACAGAATTTCTAGGTTGGAAGAGACCTCAAGATCATCGAATCCAACCTCTGACCTAACGCTAACAGTCCCCACTAAACCATATCCCTAAGCTCTACATCTAAACATCTTTTAAAGACTTCCAGGGATGGTGACTCAACCACTTCCCTGGGCAGCCTGTTCCAATGCCTAACAACCCTTTCGGTAAAGACCTAAACATCCAACCTAAAACTCCCCTGGTGCAACTTAAGCCCATTCCCCCTCGTCCTGTCACCAGGTACGTGGGAGAACAGACCAACCCCCACCTCGCTACAGCCCCCTTTAAGGTATCTATAAAGAGCAATAAGGTCACCCCTGAGCCTCCTTTTCTCCAGGCTGAACAAGCCCAGCTCCCTCAGCCGCTCCTCGTAGGACTTGTTCTCCAGGCCCCTCATCAGCTTCATCGCCCTTCTCTGGACCCGCTCAAGCACCTCGATGTCCTTCTTGTAGTGAGGGGCCCAAAACTGAACACAGTACTTGAGGTGCGGCCTCACCAGAGCCGAGTACAGGGGGACGATCACCTCCCTAGCCCTGCTGGTCACACTGTTCCTGATACAAGCCAGGATGCCGTTGGCCTTCTTGGCCACCTGAGCATACTGCTGGCTCATATTCAGCCGACAAGCTGCTATTTACCCGTTAGATCAATGATCCACCTTGCTGTGGTGTTGGATTCTCAACTAGGAGCCACTTGGCCCAGTTTGCAAGACCAGACCTTTTTTTGGGAGGGTGTTCTCCAACATCAGATTAAAAGGGTGGCCTGCAATAGATACATTCATATTTAATGAATATGAAGTCTCATGTCTGTCTGATATGCAGCAAGAAATTCTCCTTCCCAAAACAAGGGAGAATGCAAAAAACAAAACAACAAGCATTCAGACACACATACAGACATGCACCTCCTTCATCACCCCCCAAATGCCTTAGAACCATATACCCCATAAGATCATGTGGGGCTGGAGCACATGTCAACAACTAAAATAGCACTCAAAACATCCACTCATTAGCTGTGTTGTAGCTCTGCTTCTGCACAAAACCAGAAGAGTCGCATATGGAAAAACCAACAGCTCATCTCTTGTTTTATCTCCATTATCACTTTTTTTAAGCTTTAATGACCTGGAAATTATCCGTGTCTCAAAGTTACTATTCTTCTAAATTTAGCTATGGAGAAAGCCAAGGAATCAGCAACATCTGGCTATGCACAAGATGATGCTGATTGCCATTATTATCCTCAAATACTTGTCTGGAAGAGATGGAGCTCTCATTTTGCACCATAGCCTAAGATCTAGGTTTAACCGCAGTACTAAAGACGGACATTCACATTCTTCTTACAGACAGAGGCACAGAAGCAGGTTATTTTTAAGGGTCAATCTGACTCACTGAAAAACAGTGTCTAAAAACAGTGTCTAAAGCGAGTCAGACTAATGGCCCTAAAATCTCTACCCTGACTCTAAAAAGGAAGGGCAGAGTGACTATCTAAGAAGCCAACAACTTTACTGTAGATATCTAAAATTAGGTGAGATGAACCCCACTATGACAACAGCACTCACCTAATGGTCAGTTTCAAAGCAACAAAAACATCAGATTTTGCTTTCCTTCTTGCAGTGGTTTGTCTTTATAACTTAACTTTATCTTTGTATTCAGTTCCTTGTAATGTGAAAGCTAGGCTTAAATAATACAGGTATTTGGAAATGTAATTATTCCATTAAAAAAAAAAAAGTGTACTTTCCCTCATGCATCTTCTCATTGCTCACTTCTTTAACTATGTTTTCTTTCCATTTCTGTCTTCATTTAAGGTATATAATCTTCAAAATATGTATCTTTGAAAAAAGCTTTTAACTATTTTAAGTCTGCCAAATTTCAAAAACTGCTTCTAATTTTTGGCATATAGAGTAACTTCTTCCACTTGTGAGTGGAAAGTTGCACTTAAAATCATCAATACCAGACATTAGTTGGGACCAGGACTTGACAACCACTCCTGTAAGAATCCTGGAATAGTGCACATTTGGTATTTTTGCAAATATCAATGATTCTGTTTTGATACTTGTATTGTAATGGTGAAAGTGATAATTTTCCTGTGCATTTTAGGAAACTATATACATATATAAACAAACACCTATCTTTTTCTATTTATCTGTTCTAACCCTGTTTTAGCATCTGCAAAATTATTGTCAGTCCTTTAACACCATATGTCTAGCCTCTCATCAAAAAAATACTGTCTGAAACGTAAAAGACAAAAAGCCCCTGTCACTTGTCAGTTTCATGGTTCCACTGCATGTTGTAACAACTTCTCTTCCTAAACCTCTATCTTCATTATTCTGAACCACTGTTTTCATTTACATTAGTTAAGTAATGTCACAGCTCATCATCAAAAGAAGCTATGCTGCAATGTGTTGAGGACTGCCATCATTTAGATATGGGCCACATACACTCTAAGAGATTATTTGACTGTTACCCTATTTCAGTGCATATGAGCTACTTGCTATCACAGAACTGATTTAGCAGCAGTGCTGTTTATAAACATATACAGGAAGAAACTTAACTCCTGTCTCCAACATCCCCACCTGCCTCTGATCCCTCCTCTCTACCAGACTGGAGAGAAGGTTGGAAGAGAGCAAGGAAAAGATATCTCCTTCAAGAGCTGCTTTCTTCTGCTTCCACATCTGTGTGGATTAGCTGGAGAATTATAGTCAAAGAGCAAACTGTTTTATAATCTTAAAAGAGATTTGGGCTATGCTGGCAAAAATGTCATGCTGTAATTCAAACTTTGAATATCATATAGAAGCTACACTTACATTCTTTCACTGCTTTTCTATCTCGATCAGTAACTTTGGGGAAACTGCAGGCTCCAAATAACATACTGAAAACTCATGTTACTTTAATGCTCTTAGGGAAATTTTCCAAAAGGCAAGCCTCTAGACTTAAAATCCATCCTCAGAATACCTACGGTCTTTGGAAGCAATCAGCTTTTGAGCAACATAATTGTACCTCACCACCAAAATTTGAACCTCTCTGCTGAAAAAAACTACCACCAAAATGACAAAAATTCAGATATGTTCTTATTTGCTGGAGCTCTATGGCTGTATTCCTCTTAAAAATTTGCAGGGGGCTGGGGAGCAAGACCTCTTAATCGTTCTTCTGTTTTTTTATATTTTTATTGACAATTTTATTAGTAGTTTTATAGCAACAACATAGCATAATTTGGGGGGTTTCCCCCACTTTTATCTGCTGGTTCAAGCTGATGCTTAGTGACTCCTGTTCCCTCTTTCTCTACCTTTTCACTAATCACACTTGGCTAGGCTCAGCATGATTCTAACCTGTTAACTAGCAAGGATACCACTTGTGTACTCTCACTTTGTACCATGGCATGGTTGCAGGCATGCCCAGTTTTACCCTAAGGTAACTTTTCAATAAAAAATACAGTTCCAAGGAGGGGGGGGGAGGGGAGGAGGGGGGGATAAAAAGAAAGGGAGGGAGGGAAGGAAGGGAGGAAGGGAGGGAAGAAGGGAGGAAGGGCAAAACAAAACTGACATTCTTGGTTGACACCAAACCTAGACAGAAAATCTTGTATCAAGTGCTTGAAAGTAAGGATGATAGGAAAATATAAAATATACAGATAAGTGATTTGTACATCTTGTTGCCTTTAACATAATTTTCTAGTAAGCAGAGGAAATGTTTTCTTCTCTTTCCTAAAGAAGCCTTCAGCAAAGTTCTTATGTACCTCCTAAACCACACACTCTGTGGCATCCCTCAGACATAGCAGGGTAAAGAAACAGCAGTGTTTTCTATAGTTGGGTGCTTAGCACTAGGTCTTCCTGTTTTACAGAGTTTTAACACTGTTGCCTTACACTAAGCTGAGAAGATATAACAAGGCATTATCATGGTATTTTATAAATCATAAACTTGTGAAGTTACCTTAAACACAGTGGTGCTTACCTTCCAATTTAACTGCCCTACAGAGAGGGGAAAATGCATTAATCCTATTGATTTCAGACTACTCATAGCAGTGATGTTTTTTGCCTGCTGTCGCTAGAACTGCTGGTAGCTCAAGAGAGCTGCAATTACTAATTTAGTCAATGATTCTATTATTTTAGATCAAAACAGATGAACACCATTAATGTAACCGTGTATCAGAAATTACACTCTGGTCACTAATGTGGACAATGGCTGAAGTTGTTTTCTCCCACATGTACTTCTCTCACTCTTGATTACATACTTTTTCTGATGGAAAAACCTTTCCCCTAGAAAGAAATGAGTACAATTGACAATATGCAGAAAATATGCAAAGACACAGGGAGAAGATATAAAGAGTCCACAGGCACTCTGTCTTCAATATGATAATTGCAAGTACTGCTATCTCGTGTCCAGAAACCAGTTTATACTAATAATAGGAGGGGAAAATAATAATAATAATAAAAAAAATAAAAAGACACATCTTTGTGGTTACATACCATGCCTGAGATGCCACACCTGAGTGGTTTGTGGGACAAATCAGAAGAGTGCAGCAGTAGCTGATGCTTGCTACTTCAGCTTGCTTTAGCTGAATACCTTTGCTTTATTACTCATTCCCTGCCCTTGTCACCTTTAGGGCAAGAAAGCAATGCTCACCAGTGACATAAAACTACTCTCTAACAGAAATGAGATGTACAGTTGATTTCTATCCATGAACTAGAAAGCACAGAGGTAGAAGGGAAGACTGAAAGAATGGAGTGGGAATGGGAAGCATTTTCTTCTGTAATTTTGCCCTGGACTCCCAAACCTTTTTCTATTTAGAAAGAATAGATTATTTCACCTATGTTAGGAGATTTCTTTCTAATAAGGGCATTGATCATAATTGCTTCTAAGTGGTTTCCTGGAACTAATTTTACCTTGAACAGTTGTGAGAACAGTTGTTAGAACACAATAAAAAACAGGACACTTACTTCTTACTGAACAAGCTTTGAACGACATTCTTGAAGTTTATCAACACATCAAATAAGTGCATCACTTATTGCAAATTATATTCTTATAGACTTGTACCAATGATTTCCATTCATCAGCAGACAAAGAAGCTTCTACATATCTTCTAGTTTTGATGTCTTATCTTACAGACAGAACATAGCCCAACACCCACTGGATTATTATTATTAATTTGATTTAAATATTTTGATATTTCATATCATAAATATTTAATAATAATAATAATAATAATAATAATAATAATAATAATAATAATAATAATAATAATAATAATAATAATAATAATAATAATAATAATAATAATAATAATAATAATAATAATATCATTTTGATTTAAATATTTTCCCTCATTTTGTTTCTTCCATCTATTGAAAAATAAAACCAGTATTTTCATCAACAGTCTCTTTTACTTATTTAGCAATGTTCTAGTAAGGATCTAAAGACCTCATTATAAATGAAAAATTAAGGGGACACTGATAATCTAAGGACTTAAAAATAAAGATGAATATTTTTGTTTCAAAATCTTTTATTAAAATACATGCTGCCAAAAATACATGCTGCTTTCTAGAGATGAACCTACAGAACAGTAATCCTGCAAATGTTATTAAAGAACTGCTACAGTGTTTGGGAAGCTTTTTTTCTTAAAAAAAAAAAAAAAAAAAAGTGCTTTTCAGTCAGGTTATTTTCAAAAAACCTTTGCCATTTTTAGAGGAATTGGGTGAATAGATGGCTTTTTTCCCATATTTTGATGAGATGACTGACAACTTAGGCAATTCTTCTCTGTTACCACAGTCTAATTCTAATGCTATTTAAATTCTTAATGTCTTAATCACTTGGGCTTACTAAATTATTCAAATTGTGCTCTGAACAACAATGAAAAGTGGGATCTTCCTTTGCAGCTAATGAAGCAAAGGAACATTTAGATTTTTCAGTACCAGTAGAGTTGAATGGGCAACTGAGGAAAGATACCTTTGAAAGTTTTGTTTGGTGGCTTTTGCCTTATTTTCCTACTTACAGAAGAGTGAAATCAAAAATGGATGAAACAGTAGCAGCAGAGTTGCCATCTTGCTATAATTTTTTTCCCAACAAGAAACCATTATTGTTCCTGGTTCAGTTCATTCATGATGTTTCATGATTACCTCTATATTCAGTAATTCTTGCATCTCAAAAAGGTTACAAAACTGAGGCTTCTGCTCCAATGCCTTCAAAGCATTAAATTCCCTGAAGGCTGTAGAGGGAAACTGTGTCTTCTCCACAGCTAGCTCCTCAAGAAAAGCTGTAAAACAGGCAGCAGGTGGCAATATCATGAAAAAAGGGAGGAATCCAAAACCCTTTCTTTGGCACCAGGTACACAAGCTAACACCAGCAATGGGTGTATATGCAAAGAAAGGGCCAGTAAGCAGATAGTACAGGGGTAGTACATGGATGCATGCAAGACAGATGGACCAGTGATTATGTCACCCTTTGAACAACTTGTTTCCAACAGAGCTGGAAAGCATTGTCCATATCCATACATTAACAGCTGCTGACTACGGGGAAGACATACTCCATCTCACCTGCCAAAAATGATCTTTAATGAGTCTATGCACAGAGATGAGAATGTTCAATCATCAAGTATTACCTTAGCCTTGAGAATATCTCAAATTATCACACAGTGCTTTTTTTTTTTTTTTTTTTTTGGTATTTTTTGGGGTATTTTTTTGGTCACTTTTTGATCACTCTCCATTTTAACTACCCTTTTTGCTCCCACACTGTTTCTCTAAGACATTAAATATTCTTTTAGAAAAAAAAATAAAAAAGAAAAAGCAAGCCTGCAATGTTAAGATGCATCTGTCTAAGCAATGCAATAGCTAAAAAGGCTACAAACTACACAAGTGAAATATATTTTGGAAGAAATACTACAACTATGAAGTGAGCATAAGCACTGAAGACCACGAACATCTGTAAAAAAGAAAAAGACTTTTCTAAAATAAAACAGCAAATTTTTCATTGATACAAATATCCTTTTTTGATATATGTATTTTGTAATATTTTGTTACATTGCCAAATATAAAGAATATTTTGTGCTTCATGAATGTGGTGACAAAGCTTCTTGATTCCTGTGCATTTTTTCCTATTAAGTACTCTACAGAGATCTCAAAGGAAACACTGGAACCTACCAGAATTCTCATAAATGACAAATAACATGCAAATTACAGAGTTTATGTTATTTGAATAACCTCCCAAAACTAGACACAAAATAAACCTTGAAAGCTATTTGAATTTTATGTATATACATCTATTTAGGTGTGGTAAATTAAAATATATATATATGATTTTGTGATTTGTGACATTTTTTTTTTTGCCTTATTAGAAAGGCAACAACACTAAATCAGCAATACATTATATTACTATACATTATAGAAATTATCAAGGGTGAAATCAAATTTATTGCAGCTGTAACACTTCCAAAAGAGAACAGGGATCTGGGTCTGTGCCAAAGAACACACTTCAGGCAGTTGATCACATGATCTTCAAAATAACTAAATTAATTTTCTTGGAAAAATAAAAACTAAACCCCACTAAATATCAAAACCAAAGGGTACAAAAGTGATTTCCAGATTGAGAAGAAGGATTTAATTATTTTTTTTAACAGGTACCATGGCATCTAGCTTTCTAACATGAAATTCAAATATGCTTTTTATCAATTACAATTCATATGAATTCAAAACAAAGGCAATTAAATGATGAATACCATAAATATAAATCCTGATTCATCTCACAGATAAAAGCACTTTATCAAAAACTAAAATTACCTAGAGCACTAGGAGACTTCCAGAAAGCAGGAATAGCAGAAAAAAAAATATAGTTTGTCTTTTAATATCCACCTTCAGAATGTCCCTGGTGGGAGATTATGGCCCACATGCCAGGTACTCTTATGGGCCCCAATTCAGAAAAGCATACCTATTCAGGAAAGCAGTTAATTAAGCACATGCTTATGTGCTTTTCTGAATCAGGTCCATGGTACCATAGGAAATGGGTATAACAGACATAAACCGCATGAGTAAAAGTAACTGAGAACTTAGTTCCATAACATAAGCTTTCATTTATGTGCTTTTGTATTTTTAAGATATGATGCACTGCTTAAAACATAACCCAGCTAAGCATGATCAACTGGAAAATGCAGCATGGCCAAAAGGAGACCCAAGTATAACCATATCCCAAGACCTATTAAGTATCTCATACGGTTAGTCCACTGGAAAAAAAAATGCTGCACAAGTTCAGAGTAACCTTTTTTCTTTGCATTACTTTATTTTTCTAGCAGATGGGAAGCTTTGGGCATATTGATATAATGGAAATAAATGGCAGGTGGCCAAAGAGTTGCTTATCCCAGTAGTTTGGAGCTACCAACACATACCTAGTTAGAGTCAGCAAAAACAGGGAACAAGGAAAGGAAAAGCTCTGTGATGCTATTTTACAGAAAAGGTAACTTCAAAGAAGGTCATTCACTTTCTTTCACTAGCAGCACTGCAGAGCAAAAATTTTATATTTGCATTTTCGCTTTCACTCAGCACAGCCCTCTTTATAGGATATACTAAGCTGAAAAAGATGGTGGCTAGTAGCAAGTAAGGTTGCTCAGCTGCTGCTTTTAACAAAGCAGGAAGCTGACTGAGGGCACACATAATCCAGACGTATTAAGAGCCACTGGCAAGGACTAAAAAATGTAGAGTTTTGATATGCTGTCATTTCTGCATGTGATTATCAGCCAGCAGGAAAACCCTGCGGTCTGCACTGGAGAAAACCAAGTCTAAGAATGGTAATTATGCATATGTATGGGAATACCAGACCCCTTATTTAGTTTCAAATAACTGTTTTGCTAAAAAAGGTTACTTTTTTTTTTTTTTCATCTAGTTCATGCTGATTTTCTATAACTTAAAAATAATATGAAGCTGAATAAAAGTGTATTATAGCAGAACCATCCAGAACATTACATTGAGAACCACAAAGTTTAAAAATACTCTGTTGCACATAACAGCTTGGATCAAAGAGTTAAAGGCTAGACTTTGAATCTCCCTCAATGCAAGATAACCATGGTTTTAATAAAGGAATATGAAAATATAAAGCTACAGTTTCATTCCTTGGCAATTATTCTTAACAGCAGTTAACAGCAGTAAGAACTAGTAAGAACTGGACACTCTAAACTTTGGGTATAACAAGCCAGAAGCTACACATAAACTCTGACAACATTACAAACATATTTTGCAATAAGTCAATCTGTCAAAACACAGAGATTTTTGTATAATTCAATTGCAGAGTTATTAAATGTACCTCTGTGAGATAATCTTGAAAGTCAAAGTAGCCACACTAAATAGATGCTATTCTCTACTTGCAAATGCTAAAACATAGCATCGTGCACTTAAACCAAAAGAATAGTCTTTGAATAGGCAGCATAAACTAAGAACTTGATGGTCAACCCAACTTTGCATAATGGAAAGGTGTATACAACATAAGCATGCTATCAGGACTGCATATGCACCTCAGGAAGGGACGTAAGGTTCCTTTCAAGTCACAGCAACATGACAAATAAGTAGGACAGAAATTGCAGTGGGCTGCAAATTCTTCATACCAATTAATACATTGCTACCATGGACTGACTTATGATTTCCAATACTTTTACTTCTCATCATGCCATGACCTTGAAAGATCTCTAAAGCATCACATACCAAGTCACAAGCCCACACAACTGCAGAGAAATTTCTTTACTGCATGCTTTTGTATGCCAAGTAAGGATGGGGGAGTTCTTTTTGAGTATAAAAGCCAAATACTGAATCATGAGTTGTTTCCCTCCTGCAGCCCTCAAAACCTCAAAACTCAAAACTGCTATGGCTATACTAATTATAAGTACTCTACAAAATTAGCTGGGTTGAATTTTTCTTTTTCTTCACAATTCTTTATAACTGATTCTTTGTATCAATATCTCTTCACAGTAAATATATACATACAGCTGGAATTTATAGATATGTGCTGGGCACACACATACACATCATTACAACCAAAAACGCTACCAAGAAATGTCAATTTTTATCTCATCTTTACACTGACTTTGCTGAAATAACATACATTTCCAGTATGAACTACAAGACCCTGGTACATGTGCACCTGCCTGTCAATCCCACTGCGTAATACAATTAAGGATCTGTAGGACTTGTTTGTGTTACCATATATTTTGTTTCTTTGCTATTTCAGAAGCACAGAATTTTCTGACAAATTAGCAGATATTTACTGGCTTATCAAAAATCAATATTTAAGGTATTAACATATTTTAGTATTTAAACAGTGGCACTTTTTTAGTTTTTTTTTTTTTTTTTTTTTTTCCTGGAAAGGAGTTTAAACTGATGCATTAAAAATCTTCAAACTATTTCGATTGGAATTCGATATGTTAAGGTATTTACACTGATAGCAACTGTGAAAAGTGCTTTTCCTCACATGATATGGGAAGTTTTTGATGTCTAAACTAGCTCTTCCCTAGCATACAAGCTAACAATGTTAAGTTCCACACAAATGGAGCAGGCCATATAGGATCCACTGTAAAACTGTGGAGGTCCTGATTTTAATATATGATTTATTTTCTCTAAAGAGTTTTCAAATTACTAAGGTCCCAGGGAAGCAATAACTCTTAAGCCAAAGAGTAATGCTGGTCTTAGGCACTTAGTCTGTGATTCAATACATGCAATAATATTGTTTTAAGATGACTACAACTACTCAGAAGAGTCTAGTGTCATATGAAAGGAGGTGCTCTTTAAGTGGCAGTGGAAAATTATAATGTCTTTTATAGTATTTCATCCTCAAACCACACAATCATTTCAAATTGCATACATTACATAATAAGTAACAAGACTTTTTTGTTTGTTTGTGTTTTAATTTTAGTGATTTAAAATGTACAGTGCCATGTTAGGCAGTGTAGAATCATTCATAAGATACAGCCAGTTCTATACACAATAACAGTCACTGTTGTCATGAGTGGACCTCTGCTGCCATAATAATAGAGTTCATCTGCTGACATAATATGCATTTTATGCTCACTAAAAATGTGTCATATGAGTCATATTCAATAGTTGTAAAGAGTGAGTAATGTAGCAAATAATTATAAAAAGAAGGGACTGTGCATTTGAATGAAGTCTAAGTGTTTAGAATATCTAAATGTTGTCAAAATTCAATTACTTGATTCTTTACTAGGGTAGAAAATGGATGTTGTGATCTACTGGAATTATACTATAAATCTCTTGGTAGTAGCACAGATGTTGGATGTTTTTCAAAATGTACCGATTAGAGACAGGATCCAGGATATGCAAGCATACAATGAGACTACTAATGAACCTTAGACTGATATTCATCATAAGCTAGATTGTGGGGAAAAAATTCTCATCTCCCAAAAGATTTACTTAAATATATTTCAACCAAAGGGGGCTTGTACTGAAAAATAAGAATAAAAAAGACCATTTAAACACAACATTCCCACTAGCTTAAATGCATTGCTAAAGAAATTAATTTTTTTTCTTCTTCATATATGATTTAATTCTATTCTTTTAAGGTAGATAGGCATGGAAAAAAAAATGTTTACTGGAAGATATGCATTATATTCCATGCTTTTTTAAAAACGTAATATACAACAGAACCCTTTCATGATCATTGTGCCATGGTGATTTGCCTTTCTCTGCAGTAAAAAGGCACATTTGCTTTCTACAAGTCACTTGTGTGAGTACTGGGCACAACATGCACAGCAGCATCTTTTGTGTTCTAGTACATGCCGCCATTAAAATAATGTGACACCAATAGCTTTGTTCAAGCAACTATGAAAAATACAACAAGCATAAAAAAAGCCTAAAGGTGGTTTGAAACCTACTTAGCATCTACCCAGTTATGTGTCTTTTCAGTGCCAAATAATACATAATGTGCAATACCTTTATTGTACTTTATTACAATTGTACACTTTTTATTAATGCAGAATAATCTTGTCAGCTCCAGAAATGAGAGAATGATTTATTCCATCATTTTCCTTCCATTTGGAAGGCAGCTACAGTTTCTTTTTATTTTAAAGATGAATATTTTCTCCATTTACCCACTTTAATCTGACATCATTAAGTTTATGACTTACAGTGCATTATAACCTCACAGTATGTATGACATGATGTCAAATGGGAAGCCCTGGGAATGAAGCCAAGTTCCAGTGGAGCTTATGGATGTCAAACTCACAAACATAGCTGAGTTTGACCTTGGGTAATCCAGTCATTGTGTTACTTTAATTTAAATGGGGACGTTTTATTTCAGGAAAGTAGAAAAGTTACACATGCAAACTTACTGGGTGACATTACTAACATTTATAGATAACAAGACGGCTTAGTCTTTTCTCCTACCTGCACTGAGCTTACAGTAGACCAAGAAATGGAAAACAATGTTGGTTTTTGGTCTTCACATAACAGTAACCTCTTTGTGTAGCCAAAGGCACAAGCCTCATGACAAGTAGTCATAACAGAGACAAGATTCCTGTGCAGATCTTCATCACCATCATAAAAACCTTATTCTTGCAGACAGATTTACATACAAACTTGTGCTGCCTGCTTTGTACCATCGCATCTGCTAAGGACAAACTCCTAAAACTAAATTTCAAAACTAAATTTCTCTATTCTCCTAATAGAGAAATTCTTAAAAATTACAAGGAAGGATAGATCAAAATTATAAATAAAGAAGCTGGAGATATTCCTGCACAATCTATTGTGTCCATGCCCCTAAACAGCTTCTAAATTTTTATAGTGATCTGATTGTCTGGGATAGAGGTTCCTGTTACTATTTTCTCTAAAAACAGTGAAATCGTGCCATGTACTTGCATCAGCACAGAGTGCAATAGGCAATAAACTCGATTTTTAAAGGAATGTGCCATACTGATTATTTTTCCACAGGGTGGGGGAAGCTTTTAGGCAGAAAATGACCCAATGCAAACTAGTTCACAATTGCATTGAAAAAGGAAAAAAGTCATGACAGAGCAGCAGCAGAAGAACCCGATTCTACCATTCTTTGCCAGCAAATAATAGTAAAGGATGGACGAATATTGGGAACAAACCAGCAGACCAGGCTAGCTCAAATCATCAGAAGAGTTAACAAATATGACATGAAATACAAGCTCTCTTCACAGTCAGGCTTCTGAGCTGAGACTCTCAATAGTCAGAACCCAATACCAGGGATACTTAGGACCAGGATTCAGGGGCTTTCTATAAACATGGAAGAGGTGGTTTCCTCACACTGTTATGTTCCTGGAAGAACATAACCCATTTCCAGTCGTTGTCTCCTAATAATACCATCATTCTGCTTCTCTAAGCACTTTCCTTAGTCTCCCCCAGTCTAAATCCATTTTTCAAGTAGCAATCAGGCACAGCACTTCTGCTAAAACATCAGCACTGAAAAGTACAAAACATGAAAAGTAAGCATAGTTACTTGTCTAAAGCATCAGCCAAAGATTCATATCTGAACTTGTTTACTGTATTATTCACCACAGCACGCTGCCATGCTGCATTTCACATTTCTACTGTGCTTTATACACTTGGTCAAAGTACCTGCAGTATTGTCGTTTCCAGCCTTGGTTGCTTTTTTAAAAAATTATTATTATTTATTTTTTATTTCTACTCACAGCATTTAAAAATTGCAGGAAAATCACCCCTAACCTCTTCAATCCTATTTATACCTTTCACTATTTTTTTTCAGTAGAAAAAAGTAATCTTTTAAAAGAACTGATCTAGATATTACAGATGGTATGAGCACTATAGACTTAAAAATAATAATAAGAAGAAGATAAGATAGATTAGAGGGTTCACCGTTTACCTGTGTAACTCAGTCATGGTCTATGTCTGATTTTAATTAATGAAGAAACAAAATTATGTTTCAGCAAAATGATATACAGAATATTTATAATACACAAGTGGGAACATGGAGAACACTTTGCACAGCTCATGTAATGTGAAAAAAAAATACTCCACATAAAACTGCCAATACTAGTATCATTCTTCTGTACTTCAGACATTGTTTCAGCTCTATCTACTGGAATGCTATCCTCTTCAGAGGAATTAATGTGTGCCCTTGAAACTACAGCCTTGCTACTACAAAGAAGGGTGAGAAAAAGTAGCACTAACTCAAAAATGTCATACTATGTTGGTAAAGAACCTTTTTAATGTTTTCCATTTTAGCTAAGAGTTGCAGGACAACCTTGCCTGGAGAGAATTTTAAAACTGCAATGCTTAAGCAGCAAAGGCTCCAGCTAAATCTTTCTAACTCAAGGTGTCAGACAACTAGTACTGCATAGACATAGAAAGGAAAGCCAAATCCATGCACAGCCAAAACTCACAAAATGAGCCTCTTCATTTGAACAATAGCTTAAAATACTACCCACAAAGACAAATAAACTTCATTATGTTTTCTTCCTCTCATCACCCAGGGAACGGCCCAACTGGAAAAAAGACAAAAAAAGTCAGCAGGAAGAACACTATTACTAAGGGCAATGAAGTTTCAAACTCCAAAAAAGGAAATGGCCATTTCCATAGAATAATAAAAGAGAGATTTCCAATGGGGTTTATCAGCTCTGTAGTTTTTTCTTTCTTTTTTTTTTTTTTCCCTTTTCCTGAGTTTTATGGTTTTCTCATTATGGATCATGATTTTTAAAATAGTCTTAATCGACCAGCATTGTGAAAATTACTATTTTCTCTAATATTTTTTCTAAAACAATGTTAGCACCACGTACAATTTTTGAGCACTGAAAAGCACTTGACTGAAAAATTCAGATGTTCCAGAATACTGCATCATTCCTCATTGGGCACTGCATCCCATACTCACTCCCAGTATTGTCCAGTAATTGGGATTACTGGAAATTGGAGGAGGACAGCTAGTAGGTCAACTCTGGCTCTTAAGACATGCCAGATGGGGTTTTGTAACCGCTGATTTTAAAGGAGCCATGCTCCAGCCCTTTTGCAACCAGCTGGCATCCTTCCTCTTCAATGCACACCATGTTAGGTGAACCCAGACGGCAAAGAACAAAGCTCTTCCCTGGGCATAATTACAGTTATTCGTTAACCCCACACTGTTACTGGTAAATTGGGTGAATTTTGCAGCATGGTCTGCAGATCCACTATCAGGTGATAACCACAACAATTAGTTATATTGCAAAGCAGTTATAAGCAGAAGTACCTTTAGACATAAAAAGACAGAAGTCTTTATGATGTGCAGTATATTCCCCATAAACATGAGAAATAACTTCAACCATGAAGGCAAATGTCATACAAGCTCTCTGATCATTATAGTCTGCTTTTTATTATTACGTACTTTAGCACATAGGCCACAACAAGGTTTCCTTGTCTGACAAAGTACACAATGTCCCATACACCACAGAAGACAAAAGTAGCAATTAGTACAATCTAAACATACCTCTTTTTCTCCTGCCTTTTTTAAGAGCTCACATAAGCTTTTGCACAGTAACTCTGCCTGACATCCGACTGATTGGTTTTCTACAACTGTGGATTTTCACAGCTCCAGTACTAAAGGATAACTATGTTAGGATCATACTCATTATTCAGTCATTCAACTCCTACAAACATAAAAAAGAAACATCAACAGTTTAACTCTAGCTACATGACTAGAGAATGCGTAAAACACTGAGGATATTAGAAAAAAATAATAGTAATTCCAAGTCATCTTTTATCAATATACAGGTGCTGAGATAAAAAAATAAAGCAGGTTTGTAGGCTTTCCAAACCTCACAGCTGTGGACAGGTAAGATGCTTCTTCATACCTGATTACATGTGGTAGGATATCCTGTTAGGCAGTTATTCCCAGTCTTCACACAGGTCAGCACCATAACTTCCAACAGAACTCTTCATGAAGTTAATGTACAGAACAAGATAACCAACAGCATAAAAACAGCTAAAGTGTACAGTTACTATTGTAATATATTTTCTACCATACAGATATTCTAAACAACACTTTAAATTGTGTGAAAGAAATTTGCCGTAATTAATTCTAATTCTACCCTATCTAAATTAACATCAGGAATTTCAGCCTGGAGCATTCAGGCCAATGTTGACAGCTCAGGGAGAACTTATTTTCAGTCTGTTCTCACTGTAGTGAAAATTAAGTATTATTGAATTCTACTAATAATAAGAAACAACTGAACTCATATAACTCATATGAACTCATATAACATCACATAACTGCACTTGTCCTACAAAGACAGATCTACTGCTAATTTTGTTATGCAGTTATCTCCCAGTTGCATTTAGTAACTGCAAGAAAAATAAATAAAAATTGCTTTCTCTGAATTTATAATCTGGATTCCTTGACTTAAAAGAATGCCATGCACAAAACTCAGTAAGGTATCAACTCCTTGATGGTCTACGATTTACACTTGTGATGACCTGAAGTGTACAGTTTAAATTTCCACTTATGAATAAACACATTTACCTACCATTTGCCTACCATTTGGAATAATAAGGACCTTTGTACCTTGAAAGCAATGAGAAAAGAGGGAGAAAATCAGTTATTTTTAGGAATCTTCTAGATACAGATGCCACACTACAGAGTTTACAGGATAATGCTTACTTTTTAAAAGGACTGAAACAAAACAAAACAAAACAAAACAAAACAAACAAACAAACAGAAACATGGAAAGTTATTATTAAAGCTATTTAACTTGGGCAATGAGTTTGCAAACATGATACACAATCAGTTAAATAACAGACTGGAGAGCAGGGTGTTGGTAGCCCATCAAAGCACTAACACCCCTACAAAAACTACCCCATGAAAGAAGAAGTACAGAGAAAGAAACACCCCAATACAGCTAATGACTGGAGCTTGAGTTTAGCCTATCCCTAATTTATAACCTGAAAAGGAGTTAATAGATACATAAAGGAAGGTGATAACTAGTAGCTCAATGTATGATTCAGTGTACAAGAAACTAATTAAATGTATGTAACAAGAAACTGTGGTCAGATTCAGGCTCCTGAACTGTTAGACCCATGCATAAAAGATCTGACTGACAGCACACAGCATTTACCCTTTCCATCTACCTTACTCCCCCAAGAATGGGAACTCTTGTGCCCAGTGCACTGAAGTCTGTGGAATCTACTTCCTGAAATAAGAGAGATTAAAAGTACTCTGGAAAGGCCGATGACAATCGGCAGGTAATCAAGTGGACCTCAGATACTCATAATGGATCAGGGTCCCTCAAGGCCAATACCTGCCAATTAGACAAAGAAGCCAGTAGGTGACACCTAACAGTGCATGTGCTCCTGAAAGTACATCTTTGAATGATATAAACATAAAACAAATGCATATGACTATAAAAGTGGTAAATTTGTTTAGTTTTATAGAGCTTGTTTAAATAAATGCATTTAATATTGGCTGATGTAAAACACAGGATAACAACATAACTAGACCTGTTAAGCGTAGAACACATTGCTCCTTCCAATACCAAAACTCACTGAGAGAATACAAATGTTCTGAAGATTTCATTGCAGAATTATTTTAATTGTTTCAAAAAATGTCATACAAAAGTTTACTTCATATCTGAAATAAACCAAGATAAAAATCAGGAGAGGCAATAACAGGCCATTCCACTCAGACAAATGTGAACTGCTGGGAAGCAACATGCTGCACTTGATACACTGATTATTGAAAATTCCTGTTAAACAATACGAAAAAAAATCTTGTAATGTTGCCATTTATTATAAAGACTTGTTTTTTTCCAGTGCATACCAATGACAGCTCATGCTATAAGAACATCTAACCAGAAGACTGTTCAGATCTCAATATACAGCTTTCTCTTTCACTACGGAAAAGCACGTTAAACTGTTAGGTCTGAATTTGTATCAGTCTCAAGCAGAGAAAGAAATGTCTTGTCTGCATACTGCCCAAACACAGCTCTATCATCTGTTGGTGTCAGTAAAAGTGCACAAACATCAGCTAGCAAGTCCTAATGCATCTGAGACTCTGGTTTATCCAAAGGCACCTGTGCAAACCACTATACTTTTCCTCTCTCTCTCTTTTTTTTTTTTTTTTTCCTTTTCCTTTTTGGCTTTAGGCAATTCACCTGGAAAATGGGTAAAACTCTTGACTCAATTAAAACACAAACATTTTACAATAGATTGGCTAGGCTTTCCCAGGTAAATAACTTTTTTTGTAAGTACTGGTCTCTTAAATGCATTAGAACTGCAGGGTAGGGATGTTTTCAGAGCGTATCTCAGCCCTGTTGTTAGCTGACAAATTACTAACACTCAGTTTTTCAGTGCCTTTGTTCAACAATGCTCTTCTCTGGCTTTGCTTTAAATATCATGAAGCCAACATCAGGATGCAGTTAACACATATACACACAGAAGGAGAGAGAGAGACAATAAACTAGGTTTGTTGCCACATTTAAGAAAAGCTTGGTCAGTCAGCTCTGACTGTCAGCTTGGTTGAAATAAATTCAATTTCTCACACAGAATTTGCCTTTATGATAGTTACATTCCAACACAAAACTGTCTGTTAGCTTCAATGCTGCTTCATATTTGAGTCTGTGGACATCTTGGACTAAAGCATGGTCACTGCAAAGAACTCCATGGTGACATTTTCTCACCTATCATCAGGTGTTGCTTTCAGGAGCAGGGAGCATGAACCAATCTGAAGACAAACTGTGTTATTAATAAATCAATAACAAAATAACCAATACATGTTTTGCTGTGTTTCTTCAACAGGATCCTTTGGGACTATGGCAAAACTATTCTCATCCACTCTAACCTTAACATCTCAACCCTTTTAACTCTTCAAGTTGCTAGAGAAGTAACCTAGTAGAAAAGCGGACAAGTCTATGACTATAGTTGACCAGGATTTGCTCAATATGTTTAAGACGTATTTTGTAAAATATGTTATTGATACTAGATTCTTCATCTAGTGTCATTTTATTGTTTAAAAATTTAGTTTCTCCCTAACATGCTTCTCTTTTATTATTAAGAGTTGACTTGCAAGTCAATCACTTAGATGCTGAGGTAGGGCTGAGAGAAAAGTTACTACAGGGGGAAGAAAGAAACCATGGCTGTTATATGATGCTGAACAAATATTATCCTTAGCCACAAATCATTCAAAAGTATTTGCTAATAAAATATTTCTGAAATCACTGCTTTTATTTTGTACTGTATTTCCAAGTTGTTTTTTTTTTTTTTTTTTTTTTTTTTTCAGAAATGTATTGAAGCACATGCCTAACTTAAAGCACATGAGAAATCCCAGTGATTTCAATGGGCTTAATCTCACCCTTAAGTCCCGCACATTCTTCAGTGCACTGCTGCATCTGGGCCTTTATAGTAATCAAATGAGACTAAATGAAATACATATTCAGTGCAATACATAATTATTTTTTTAAATGTAAAAATGTAGACATGGTCATTTAATAGAGATGAAAGGACTAGGCCATAAGGCTTAGTGTGTAACAGTGTCATACAAAAATGGAAAGGCTGATCCACTGTCATATTGTCAAATATTTTGTGAGCATTAACAGAATTGTGACCCCTTTTACTGAAGAATAAAGTATTTCTGGACATAGTAACATCATGTGGACACTGTTAAAAATCTAAGCTGATGCATAACCACTGTCCTAGTGAAATTTTAATATTATTATTTTGTATTCTCAGATAGGACTGACATGGACATCGCTGGAAATTTCATGACTAATTCTGAAGTAAAACACAGTACTAAAATCAATTAAAAGTACAGAATTTATAAATTTGGCATTTTAAATGTTTGAACAAGTATCATATCTTGCATCCAATATCTGGCTGCAAACCTGGAAATGTGTTTCTCGGATTGGATGATTTAATACAGAGAAACATGTCTATATGGAGGGGTAGTATCTTTTATTATACTGACTGATATGTTCCAAATCTTACATACATGTGCATACATACATTTTCTTAGGTGAGTGAACCCTTCTTGAAGCTGCAAAGCAAGTCTACGTTGGCCCAGTTTTCAGATCTGAAAGGAAGTTTGGTACCTGCAAGTTTCTTCCATTTTTTTTTCTAGTAGTATAATCTGTTCCAATATAATAGAAGTTTCCCCTGTTGTCCTTGTACCATCAGAGCTCTGACATCACCATTAATATGGAATTTGGTACTCTAAGCACCCTGGACCCCTATGTGTATCTACTTTAAGGGAAGCTGACATAGCTGATGTAGGTAGCAATTTTCCCAAGTAGTTTTATCCCTAAAATTCCAAGCTGGGGCCTCTCCAGAGCCATGAATACCAGTCATAACAAACTGTATAGCAGCTACGTGTCAGTCTCTGTCAGCACTCCAAGGACAGTATGTGACAACAGAACATACCTCTTTTATTGGTTTCCCTTGTTATTAAAAACAGCCCATATAATGCCTTTCCATTTAAACCTCTGATACAGACTTAGTAACATCTTACAGAAGACAGGTGGAGAGCTGAACTAGAGGAGACATGACAGTGCCAATAACATGAACATTTCTGTTTTTCTGCTAACCTACTTCTTACCCTGTCTTGCAAGGTTACAAGCCATGAATGTCATTCTATTGTATTCTCTTGTCTATTTTTTTAAGACATTGACTATTTAGCTTTTAAATAAAACTACTTTCAAATCATATTTTTAGTTAACTCTGAAAAAAAATACACATTTCTATTACATGTGTGTCAATGGTGAACATTTGTGTCTTTGACCAATGCCAAACAGTATTTCTCCAATTACATGCAACCCGTACGAAACATGAGTCAGCTCAGTTTATTCTGAGTGTCAAAATGCATTATCTGCTTCTGAGTTTTGTCTGATTTGGTCTGCAAACAGTAAACGGGAAAAATAAAATACATACATAACCACTAATGTAGTTTGGAAAAATGCCTTCAAACTTATCACTGGTAGATAGAAATCACAGCATGCTGAAATGGTGAAGGGCAAAGTAATTAGAAAAATAGTATTTGAGTGTTCACAGAGATTGTTGTGTAAAGGTCTGACAGCAGGGAGAGAACAACAATGGTGTTTCTACCCCAAGTTTGTTGGAACAGGAAAAGATTCAGCTCCCTCAATTTTCTGTACTTTCCTCTTTGAATACAGCCAAGGAATCCTGCCGTTACATTTTATTCTTGATCCTCTACAATATACAATGGGTGATCATTTTAGACCATCTATGGCAACCCATCTCTCTGTGACAGTTTCCATGTCTCTAGAAAGGGGGTAATAAAATATCTAAGCAAACTCTTAAAAACACTCACAAACATACCTTAGAAAGATGTGTTGATTTTCTTTATCTGACTTTTAGTTACAGCATTTTTCTTCAATGACCGTTTTTAGTTAAAAGCAAACAATCATGTAAGGCAATTATTTTTGCTTGTTAAATCCATTTTTTTTCAGAACGTACTTGCATACTGATATGTAATATAGCTCATTGCTTTCATAACAATGAAATATTTTCAGCAATTCATTACTAGAAGCTAGACGAGACAACTTCCAGAGCTTCCTTTCAACCACCAGTTCTACAATTCTGTAATTTGGCAAGATGAATTGCTTGTAATATACCAAGTCCTACAAACATTGATATTACAGAGATAAGAACCACAGCATGCTATGATGTAATACAGAACAGTCTCTTAAAGTATGACTGACACTTAAAAGAAGGCAAGAGAGTTTACAGTTTTTTTCATTTCACTTAAATTAGCTTCAGCCAAAGACCAGGGCTCCAAACTTCATGGCATGAGAAGGCTGCTCAAACACAGTAGGCTACAACATGACACAACCAAAAGTTGCAACTGTTAGGACTCTGCGACAAAGAACCAGATACACCTGAAAACTGATCTGCAAGAAGATCGCATCTGACACCTTCACACATAAAATAAAATAAAATAAAATAAAATAAAATAAAATAAAATAAAATAAAATAAAATAAAATAAAATAAAATAAAATAAAATAAAATAAAATAAAATAAAATAAAATAAAATAAAATAAAATAAACCCACAGAAACATTACAATCCGAAAGACTCCAGCTACATGTCGAATATAAATGCAAATGACAAATACAATGATCCGCATAATCTAATGAAAACCAAGTAACTTACCCAGTGCACAATGCTGATGATTGCCCAGACTTCACAGAAATGAAAAAAGCAATTCATCCAGTTTTAGCCTCACATTTTCTAGTGTCCTGTCCTACTCAACTGCAATCTATTGTTTAATTCTAGTTTAAAATGAAGTAATTTAAATATGCACACTGTTATATAAAAGGGGCAGGGGATGAAATTACATCAGTTTCTAATAAGGTCCTTTGAAACCCTAAACTAGCTAGTTAGCAGCCAAATTATTTTTTTCTACTTATACAGATTGAAGAGCAAATAGTGACTAGAAGAATATAAAATAATTAGTTTAAAACTTTTGCAGTTCTGAAAATTCTGTTTGCTATACCAAAACACAATAAATAATTATCCATCCCAAAACATCATTTATTATTTTATTAAACATTGATAGTCTTAAAAATATTAAATATCTTCCATCTTAAAAATAAATACATAAATAAAAAACACACATTTTTTTCCTAAATTCTGTATTCTTCATAAATACAAGATCTGTAAATTTCTTTCTCTCCTCTGTCAAAACTAAATAGAAGAATTTTTAATATGCACCCTTTGAAAAAGTATCTCTAGTTAGCATTTAGGAAAAATCAGGATATTTATTCTGAAGGAGAGCAATAGCAATATAAACTCTGATATGTTTCATTATATCTCCTACAGTTTTTTAATATGTTGTATACAGAATATATGGGAACTAGTTATCAAAACTACATTTTTCATAGCTACATGTATAACCAATTTACATGGCTTTAATTGTTCTTTCACTTGGTGAAAGAACTTGGTAGCACTTGGTAGCAGCCTGCACATGGTGACTGACATGACATCAGAATATGAAAGAACCATTTGATTATTTTCTTCTAGGTGTGACGTACATGTCTTGCTATTTTCTTCCTTATCTTTCAGAATACTTATACATTGAACCTTTCTGCCAATTAACTTCAATTTTCCCTCCTATGCATGGATGTCCGAGCATGTTGCATATTTGAATTTGGAAAGAAAAAGAGAACTGTGAACTCTTCAGGGTACAACACCCACAGAGGCACAGCATCATTGAAGGATGAGCCCCACTGCAGCCCACTCCCTGCTGGCTGCGGGAATCCAGCTAGAACTGAACTGTGCCTGATGGATACCACCCTCCTTGTGCATCAGTTTCCTTCTGTTCAAAATATGGCTATTTACTTCTGAGGCCATGGAAAAAGAAACAGGAAAACTAAAATACAGTAAGTCTTACTCTGATTCTGTCTCTGTTTTGAACACTGCAATATATAGAAGAAAAACAGATTCCTCCAATTCTGCCACACAGGACTGGGAGTGAAAAGGCAAAGGAAAGCAGGCACAAAGTATTCCTCACTATACTGAGGCCCTACAGTCTGACAAACTGGCAAGGAGTGCATAAAAATTTTAAATGTATCAAGGGAAAGGAGTTTACTACAAATAAAAATAGGAAAAACAAATAAATTAGTGACATAACACAACAAATGGTGTATATATTATATATATATATTATATATTTATATATATATTATATCTAATCAAGCAGGCATATCAGAAAACACAGCAGCTGCTCATTTCAGTCATATGCAATTCCTGTAGGGGCTCAGAGAAAAAGGGTGCACTTAGACTGCTGAAGGAAGCAGCATGTGGTCATGCAGTCATTACTTGGAGACAAAAGTAGGGGAATGTATTTCTCATATGGTAACAGGTATGTTGTGGAATTGCTCATAGCCACATTAATGTGAGTTTCACTGATCATGACACAGTTTAAGGATAGGAATTGTAGAACCAATTGTTTCTTATTAGTTTATTTGAAAAGAACAAAAGACAGAGTAAACAACAAAAAAGCAAGAACAGTGGTCTCAGAATTATGGAAAAGACTTTATCAAATGAATGCACCTTCATCAAAGGTGCACTACATTATATTTTAGGAGGACTACTTACTTGAAGAAATTAGCATAAATTTCTTTTCTTTAAAATAAAACTTGAAAATCAGCCTCTTTATTTAACTATTCCAAGTAACTGTGTCTGGACTCCTTTACCAAGAATGAAAGGCTCTTAACAGACTGCTCAGGGAAATTAATTCAATAAAGGAATCTCTCTATTCAGAAAACTCATCTGTCCATCAAACATATTATCTAACAGCAAGCACCTTCTAACTATCTCAGTTGCAGAGACAGGCAGTCTTTCAAGTAATTATGGACTAGAATATTCAGGGCAAGATGCCAGCACAAGTTTGAACACAGGTCTTGCATTCATGCTTATTCACACAATCTAATGTGCTTACAGCAGAGGCTGCACCCTTAAGCGCCTAGAATTTTCATGATCTAAATCTTATGCACCTAGCTCCCAGAGAGAAATCCTGAAGCCTAAATTCCCTGGGCATGTTAAAAAACAGAAAACCTGCATGATGAACAGGAGCTGCCTAGAGCTAACCAGTACGAAACACAATAACCACTACCATAGCAGTACAAGAAGAAGGGGTGTAGCATATACATCTGATATTTTCCTGGAGCTTAAGCCACCAAAGCCTCGGCTAGAGAATGCCTCTTTCTACCTGGAATCTACAGTCCTGCCCTGTGGCTTTTAAAGAACTAAGCCAGAAATACTATTTTCTTTTTTCAAAACTTGGCTGTGAGAAGAGTTCAACTATAATACAACAGAGAAAAGGCTTATGAATTGGGGAAATCAGTATCTGCTGCAGGTAGACAGGCTTCACACTGCAATTTCTTTTTTCAGGATAGCGCCCAACACCTGGGCTAGACCTTAGTCTGGGTGCACACCTAAGAGGAAGGCGATGATGAAATGGGAAATGTCCCACCCATTATGTTGAAATTCTGCCACTGTTCAGCAAAGAGGTAGAAAAATAAAATCCTGCCTTAAATCACTACTTTCTGTGAAACTAACAGTAGCGTTTGCTATCTATATGCAATATAGCATATGTCACCTCGATTTTTAATCTGCAAAACTGTTCACACATTAGCATAAAACTATGTCATAACTATGAAAAATACTAGAGATTAGACTATGACAAGGCAATAAAATGTCTATTCAAGTATGCATTTATCAGGCATCCAGTGGTGCAAAAATATTTTAACTGCTATGAAAACACATTTTTGCACTAAGCCAAACTGGCTCATCTACTTCCCATTAATAACCATACTATGTGTATTGCACATAATAATTGTTTCACAGACTATGAGAGAACTTCTGCTTAATCTTTTATGATCTTTATAAAACTTTATTAAATTATGAAGCCATGTAGCTTTTACATGCTCTAAAGTTTTGGTTGGGAACTATTTAAGTACATAAATACATGCAGCTGTCCTAGTAGTGCCACCACAGTGACTTAAGACGCTAGTAAGACTTTCCAGTTCTGTCCCATTTTAAATAAGCTATAAAATACTAGTCCAAGATAAAGTCTCAGATAGGAACTACTCAGTCAGGAGCAAAGTACTTCTTATTAAAGAAAATTACTGACATTTTAAAAACATGCACAAGCTCTTCTCAGTTCCTTGCACTTCTGTTACATATAAAAGTCTCTGCTATAAAAAAGATATTAAAACTAGTTTATTACATGGATAACCTCTTTCAGCATGTCAGAAATAGAAATATGAAGTCCCTTTATTGATCTTTACTACACCGAACCCAAGCTGAGACTCATGGGGAATATGGTGCTCACAAAATCTGCCAGCACCGTGACCGCTACAAATTAAGACATTAAAAACAAAGCCAATACTTTGGATGGCAAACCCAGCCAAGTTTAAATTTGATCAGAGAACACTGCCTCCTCAGAACTGCAGCCTGGTGGCTAAGGAAGTCTGGAGACTACATCCTTAAAGGAAAGGAAAGATTAGAAAAGATGTAGATGAAATGTCCACCCAATTTTCTCAGTGATTTCATCAGTGACAAAGGGCATCTCCCTATGACACGGGATGGGAAGATACACTGTCAGTTCTCACAGTCCTCTTGAAAGTCAAGAGAGCCATAGAAGAACTCATGTACATCATTTGCAATACTCAATCACCTGACATTTCTTTTTCATGTTTTTGGTAATGCTTGCTTTAGCAAAACTGGCAGGCCACTATGGATATACATTTTGATACAGTTATTTGAACAAGACATGCCACTGTGCAATAGTTTAATATTTATTTTCTTCCAGTGTACATCAATTATATTCATCAACTCTCCAACAAATCTAGTTCTGCAATATCCTGTATAACTGTGATCTTCCAGTAGGTAAAAGGCAAGATTAAAACCACTCTTTTCATACATGAACTAAGAAAATATTTGAATCCAGACATTCAGAAGTTTTTACTGAGTAAGATACTATCCTACTGTCTAGTAAAATTGTACTAGTAAGATTGCCAGATTTTACTATAATTCTCAAATCTGAAGTAAAATCCTTCCATACACAATTTGAACAGAGTTCAATTTATTCCATTAACTTTAACAGCATTTGTACTTACTGACTGTTCATTTAGATCCTGAGAGTCTTCCATGGAGGTTGTTCACCTTTCTTTTCCACCACACACAGAAATTATCTTCCCTTCAATTTACAGCTCACTGGTCTAAATTAAAGAGGAGATAAAAAATTTAACGTTAGTTGGTGGCCCTCACTTCTAAGGCAAATCTGCAATAAACAAACACCCTAACTGAGGCTGTGGTTCCACTAAAATCTGCATCAAAGTTCCCATTGACTTCTACGAAGCCTCATTTCATATAAAATGTTTCAATACCTCCAATATTGTTTTGGGAAGCTATCTAAAATACACAGACAGATACAGAAACACATTTAACTAATGACTTTTCCACTCCTAGATGAAAAAATAGCCATGAAAACAAGCCAATATAAAAGCTAAAATGTTTAATACAGGCAGCTGTTTAAGTAGACAACAAAAGATAACCCTTGGGAGAACATATTAGAGAGACAATTATAGAACACAGAACAAAACAGCTTAATACACATTTAATGATAACCTCTTAGTCATGAAGTGTCTGGCAGAAAAAGGTTATTATGCAATTATCAGCATGAAGTCTCCTCTCTAAGGTCCATTAAATTCCTTTAGGATTAAATAAAATACACAAAGTGGTTTATAACAAGCAGCTCCCTGCAATGTGCTAAATGATAGACATCAGCCTAATTGTCTACTCTCACAGGGTGAATCACTATCATCAGATATTGAGATCTTAAATATGGCAATGCTAAGAATTCTGCATAGCAATGATTATGGTAACCTTAACTATAAAGCCACACAATTATATTACAACCTCCATTCTCAGAAAAGATCCACTTCAGAGTAACAAGCACTTTGCATAATTTAAAATAAAATGTGCCAGGGATATTTTATATATAAATAATCATAAAATTATAAATCAAACCTAGTGTTATATTCAAAAGAAAACAAAACACATCATGGTATGCAAATGCATAAATTAAGCAGCCCAAACAACCTGAGATTACCTGGATTATTTTTTTTTATCAACAAGGTGCTCCAAGAAATTGGGAGCTATTGGGAGTATTTCCAATAACATAAACATATTATGGATCCATCCTGGAATTAAATTCAACCAGTAAGTGCTTATACCTTATGCTATCTCCAACCTGCATAATTGAAACCATTACTTATCTGAGCTTAAATGATTTATAGCTCTGTCTGCATGCACTGGAGCTCCAGAGCATTCTACCCATGCACCACATTTCCATTCCATGTACCTCCCTACATTCACCTATGAACACTTCTCCTCTTGGTCTGAAGTGCCTCTTCCATATCTCTGTCCTCAAAGAGTTAACTCCCCAAATTTCCTTGTGTTTTGCACTAGATATTTCCAAGAACACACACACATACAGAATTATGACCCCAATCTATTTTCTTTCCAATTTCCCATTAATCCTGGATTACACACTCCTGTTTTCCTTCCATCTTGTCTAAATTTCTAAAAAAGTTTAATCAGCATTTCATTAAGTTTGCCATTTATTTACATGAGGAAAAGACCAACTGTAAGCAAATCCTGTGGTATGTGTTTCACCTTAAGAGAAAGCTGCAAAGAACTTCTGTCTCTCAAAATGACTTCACTCTCCTCTCAGTTTCAAAGGGATTCAAGACATGGACATCTTCACCCAGAATGCCTTCACCACAATGGTAACCACCTCCCATAGTTTTTGGCTTTGGTAGCCAACACCCTTGTATTTGTAAAAATTTTCTGTTCTCGTTGTCCAGCTGAGTCAAAAGGAGAATTGAAAGCTTTTGTTTTAGACCCTAAGTCTAAATTTAAAATGGGAGACTAGAGAGAACAATGGATATTTTGAAAGAAAGCAGTTCTACATGGGATTTCCTGTAGCAGGCCATTACTCATCAGCCCCTGCCAAAGAAGGCAATACCAAACACAAAGGTGAATTTTCACAACCAATGCTAAAATATTCCACAAAGAACTTAAACATAAAATCTGTTTTAATTTAATTAGGAGTTTGAAGTGTGTGCACGTTACTGCATTAGTAAGATTGCCTGCAGAATAAAAAATGGTCAAGCACTCAATAGTAAAATAAAAGATTCAGAACAAATTGTTTGACCAGTTTTGAAGTTTACTGACTGCAAGTCAGTACCTGGATTGCATTCAAACAGAAAATGCTCTAAGTCTGACTGTTGCTCATAGACAGTGACTGATCACTCACTTTCTTTATGAAAGCCAACTACAGAGCCACATCATAACAGACAGCCATATTCACATTTCTTTCCATATTAATCATGAGCTTAACCAAATCACACTGAAATCAATGGATGCATGCCACCTTTTTCCTTAAAAAATAAAGTTTATCAATATTTTAAATAAATCCTGGCCATGTAAGTCCAAGAGGAGTTTTACCATTAAGAACCCATGTCTCACACACAACATGTAAGCTGTGTCCCAGAATTCAGGTGGACACATCCCACTGCAATGCATCATTAAATATGCCATTTATATTAGCCTTCTTCTAAAAAAGGCTGACCTTCAGGAATTTAAATTACTTCACTGAATTTCAGACAAGCTTGTTTTAACCTTTGCATAAATACACCATGTGTTAAATATGTCTTCCCACAAGCATGCAACAGTATAATCATTTTCAGGGCTCTGTTATTCATCTTCACACTGCCTCAAAATTCAAATACTGTATTACTGGAAATTAAGCTTTTTAAAAATAAAATTAAAAAAAATGAGCCTTACAGTTTTATCAGCACACTACCTAATGGTCTAAGATATCAACAGCTAAATTCTACTACATTTTGAGCCCAGCTAAAGCTGATGATTATAACCAACCGCTAACACAATGATTTTTATAATGGCAGTTATTCCAATTGCACTTAGACCAAATCCTTTAGGGTTTAGTTTTATAAATTTGTAAAGGAGGAGAAAAACCATTAGAGAAGTCAGTGATTTAAATAAGACCAACATTACTCCCTAATAAAGATATAAAATTAAAGGATAATAGTAACCTCGTGCTGTTTTATGAGGCAATAATCCAGTTACCAATTCAACCTTGTAGTTTATCCCATCAAGAGAACCAGATTAAAAACAGAGGGAGGGAGGGCACTCATCCCTGTTAGGCTGCAAGTGTTTCTAACTGTTTTTAACTATTTTAAAAACTGTTGTTAAAAGTCTTAAACTCACAGACAAGCCAGAATGAAGAAAAATGTCTGTTTCTGTTCTTGATCCAGTCCTTACAGATGTGGCTTTAAAACTGATGAAGTGTTTTATGCTCCCAGATAAAAATTTTACCTTTCTAAGAAATGTCTTAATTAGAAAGATTCCTGACTTTCCTCATCAACAAATGCATTTAAATATAATTTTTTATTTATTTATTTTATCTGGGGGAATAAAACACTTCATCAAATTTAAACTGCAACTTCCAGGACTCCACCATGAGGAGAAACATGTGTTTCTTTCCAAAGATACACCCCAAAAAAACAAAAAACAAACAAAAAAAAAACCCTATGCAAGGATCTCTGGCATACCACTTTGTAAATGACTGAAAATGTAAGACAGCAAGGACACAGTCTCTCCCCTAACAGTGATTTCTTCAGGCTTTTATTAAACAGAAAATTGGGATTGCAACAAATAAACAATTGACAGAGGCAATTTTATTTCATAGGAGATGTGGAAAAAATTAATGTCTTGCAACTTTCCCAAGCTCAAAATAGAATATTAAGCTTGGGAACTCACAGGTAAAAAACATCCTTAAAGCATGAGGCATTTCCCAAGAGTCTCCGAGCCTGCTTCAGGCTGTCCACTCAGCCAGATGGGGTGATGGTGTTCCAACAAGAGTCCCTCTTCTGGAAGAGGATCTTGGCAATCAGAAGAAAATTTTAGTTCCTTTCACCTTAACCTAAAAGGAGCAAGAAAGACTTCTCTTGTTCCACTAGAAGTTGCTCTTGCCCCTTGAAATAACTGGGGGGAAGGGTCCTCAGTTTCTACCACATCAATATTTTTGATTGAATGTGCAAATCCCACACTGGGGACATCATCAGATTCTTTTAATTCTTCTTCAACTGCAGAACACCTACTTCGAGGTAACCTATATAACCGATATTGAGGCTATATCATGGTTATGCTCTGGTTGTATAGTAAAGGAGCTGTGCAATACCAGTCAAGTTTACTATATTGCTTTTACATTATAAAGTGTGTCAACTTTATAAAGTCTAGAGAATAAATAGAAAGGATGATACTGTAGTTAACACAATTTGTAGCCAAAAAGAATCATTTCTGATCATGGCTACGGACTGGTTAAGAGTCAAAATGCTAAATGACAAGTGTTCACAAACTGAATATTTTCTCATTTTCTAGTTCTCCACTTCAGAAACCTGTGATAGCAAAGGTATGTAGTACTTATAACTTCAATGGAAGATATGCAGCAAGTGTCACAGTAAGGTGCCATTGTGTGAACAAATAAGGCCTCAAGGGTCTGAACTACCGTAGCCTCAGGCAAGCCTCTGTGTTTTTTTTTTTTTTGTTTGTTTGTTTGTTTTGATTTGGGTTTTCTTGTGCCTTTGCTACAAAACATCTGAGGAGGAACATACCTAAAATATTGCACTATAAAAGGTTATGCATGAAGACTATGAGGAAATTAATTGCTACAGAATCAGTGCAAGAAACTGTAGTGCATATGCAATGTGATCTCACTACATTAAACCATCTAATGATCGTTTTTTTCCCCAAGAAATTAATTTATTGAAAGGAACAAGAGAGATGGTACAGCCACTGCCTAACATTCAAGCATTTCCTTCCTGGAAAGCATTTTTTCCTCTAGCTGTCTGCATACATATCACCTGCACTCTTCTCTGAAATAAGATAAAATAGAACCTAAAAATAAACTAAAAGAAAAGGAAACTGAATCCTGATTTAATAAATTATCAACTTAGCCTATAGCTATATTTAAAAAAAAAAAAAAAAAAAAAGTTTTTTGTACAGTAAAAACATGCTGCTTTCTCAGTCTCTATTAGTATCACATTTGGAAAAGAAGAAAGATCCATGCTCCAGATGAGAAATAAGTGATGTGCTTTATAACCAAGCTTTCTTCAAAATTCACTGTTAGCAGACAAGCAAATAAGAAAAAACATACTAATTTAACACATTTAAAATAAATGAAATTATAACATTAAGTCTTTCTGAAAACCAGAGATCATTGTCTGTCCTTGTTTTGGTAGAAAAAGAGAGTAGATCAGCCTTCTTATGTTGTAAGGCAAAATGAAATTTCAGCTCCTAACATAATTTCCGAAAAGATGTTACTTGATATATTTCTCATGGTTAACTATTTTTCAGTTTTGCAGGCTTCTGTGTTTTCTCCTATGCTGTATCCTCTTGAAAGAAATGTCAACTTTAATTGAAACAACTCTTCAGCAGAAAAAAACAGTAAGAAATATTATCATTTATACCTAGCTTCAAGGGAGAGCAAATGATTAACAAACTTTAAATATAAATCTAATAAACACATAAAAAGGCAAGCAAAGCCATCCTGACAGTAGGATCTAAACACATATTGCTTTTCTGAGGAAAGCTGCCAGGTGGAGAGAAATATAGACAGGGTACAGAGTATATTTATTTATTTATTTTAGTATTTATTTCTTTATTTTAGCTCTCACATTTTTATTCCTGCATTCCTTTTTATCAGAAGGATCCTTGCAGGAGGTAGAAGTGGCTTTGAAGTCTTGCTAAAGGCTTAGCTGAGGTAACTGGTCCCACCACCTGAAATCAAGGTGGGTGAAGTGAGCCTCCCAGAAAGCTCTTGTTGTGTTACAGAAACAAACCTTTCTTCACAGTCTAGGGAATTAAGAGAAATATGGAATGCCTCTCTTTCCATCCCTTCGAATACTTTTTTTTTTTTTTTTTTCCTCCGCTAAGGCTTTGATCTCTAGAGGATAAGGTCTCTTTGGACACCCGTGGTTTCAAGTCAATTTTTGCTTTGCTGAGAATGAGAATTTTACCCTTAGGGAAGTTTTAAAGTTTTCCTGTAGAGCTCCCTGTAGCTTGCCCAGGGCACAAGTGACCTCCGAAGCCCTGGTCTCCAGCTGGCTACACAACCCCATCTACAAGTGACCTCCAAAGTCCTGAGGTCCCTTTCTTAGAGGCCCTGACCCCCAGCTGGACATGTCTCCAGCCACAAGCGACCCCCAAAGCTCTAAGCTCTCTCTGTCAGAGGCCCCAGCCTGCAGCAGGTGGCCAGCCTGGCACACCACGCCCAGGCCACAGTTTATTTTAGCTCTGGGTACGTCCAGCGGCCCCTGGTGGAGGCAAAGCTTCTTGGCCAGGTTCTACATCCTGCTGGGACTGCAGCAATTCACATTTACTGTTGGAATGCTTAAATAGAGAAGTCGCATTGTTATTCCTTGTTTTAATTAATGAAAATTGCACAAGGATTTCACACAGCAACTCGCACAACCTGAGTAGGCCTTGGGGAAGGGATGAGTGCCTACAAGCACCTCCCAACTGCTGGGCTGCATGAAGGAGACGAGGGATCTGCAGGAACTACTGAGCAACAAATAATGAGTATGGCAGCTTCCTCTGTGACACCGAGCCCTCACCTCAGACCCAACTGCATGGGTGTCAGCATACCAGCTGGGTGGAAGAAGATGTGTAGGAACACCTCAGGATCTGCTCATCATTCTTGTTCTTCCACTCTACCTGGCATACATGTATAGAAGACCATGCACATATCTACGCTGGGTCTAAAACATATATTCTATTCTATACAAAAAACATACATCCAAATCACAGGGAATCCAAGGTCTGCTCAATATTCCTGCTGGAAATGAAAGGGTGTTTGTTTGGTCCCAGTAACACAACTCAGCCATTTCCACATCCTGAGACAACAAAATTATTCACTCTGAGTTTTCATGAATGTTAAAAACAGGGGAGAGGGCTTTGAAACTAATTAGGTGTTTATAGCTCTATATTCATCTACTTTCCTTTTATCTCCTCCCTCCTCAAAAATTACACAGCTCTAACTAGGACATAATATGCTATTTTATATATCTTACTTTCTGAGCATATGAATTCATGTCAGATATTAAATAGAGTAATTGAAACAGACAAAATTCATGGCACCAAACTGTGATACACTGAAAACTTCTCAAAATTCCAGTCAAATAATTGGCTTTCATGCCAGTCACTATGAATTTGTTACACACAGTCATGTAAATTCTGTGTGGTCTTTCGTGAACATTTTTACCATTGTCAGTTCAATGCAGTTTTCTTCCTTAAACTGAGTTTCCTGAAGAACACTGCTTGTGCAGTTATCATGGAGCTGATTTTTTCTTGAATAAAATATCCTATTCCGACTCCATATCAGATATTTCTGAGTAGGAAGCAACTCAAAACATCACAAAACCATTTGTTACTGATTGAAAGCAACCCTCAAGACAAAAGGGCAACACAGACCAAGAGGTCTAAGCATCAGTTATGGAAGTAAACAGGTAAGGGACTGCAATGGTCTGCGATGATATATCAGCCTGCTGTCCCATTATTATCATACAAGAAAACAAGTAAAAAGTCAAGAAAATTGAAAGATTTCTTGGAAAATGGTAAACAACTGCAACCACTTTGTCTCATTTACTTTTGGTAAAATAATGCTTCAGTGCAGCATTTATTTGTCTTGCAAAGCTGCGTACGAGTTTGGTACGCAAACACATCTCAGAATGACTCCCATGCTCTTCTTCTTACCAATCCCATCCCACACTTGTGTAACAAATATCAAGGATTAGGATTCAAAATTTTGTAGTGTGGAATTATAACTCGGCTATTCCTCCCTTATTGTAACAGTTCACAATATGCTGCGAAATTGCCAAGATTGAAAACAGAGCAGCGAATCCCCTCATGCTTGGGGGCTTCCCAACAGTTAGATACTTTGTAGCATGCAGCTACAAAGACCTATTTTGACTTGTTCCAGATTAATCAATTACAGGTTATTTCAACCAGAAATAAATAAAACAAATGTGAAAACTGCTTCTGGACTCAATTTGTAAACAAATCTGATCAAGAACCCCACTGTGTTCTCCTAAAAATAAAGGAAAATTGGTCTCCAAAAAAAATTACATATAGTGTTTTCAAACTTATCAGAGTTCAAAACCACACAAACCTTACCAAAAGGAAAGATGATCCTCAACGAAAAATAAAATAATAATAATAAAAAAATGCAACAATGCCACACATATGTGAATACTCTTATTTACATTTAATTAAAAAAAAAATATTTTTTACTACATAAACTATTTTTGTTAATTTCTGAGATATTTTGCCTCTCTTTTTTTGAAAAAAAGTAGCTGAAAACAAATCAAACGTTTCACTTCTTTATAAATAAGCCACTGAAAACAGAAAGAAAAAAGCTATGTTTGGTCAGCCAGAATATTTAATGAGACACTGACAACTTGAAAATATTAATTATTTATGATTTCCTCTCCCCAAAAGACCTGTCAAATTTACCTCTCACACATTAAATAAATTAATAAATCATCTTGTGACACAGAAATAGCATAAGTTAACAATAAAGATTATTTTTAAAACAGAAACCATATTTATCATTTAGAATTTGGGAGAACTTAAAAAAAAGCACATCCTCCAGTAAAAGCAATCAGCATTTTTACACATCAAATTAACCCAGGGAATCCAATCACTTGTTAAAAAGAAAGCTGTGACAGCATACTACATGTATCTGTACATCTTATTTGTTTTTAAAAGTCATGCCACACTTTCAGCGCTGTATTCGTCAGTCACATGCTTCAATAAGTATGCAATGGTAGCTATAGAAGAAGTCCAAACAATATCTAGGCTTCCTCAAAACACCTGGGTGCAGGAAGGAGCAAGTAGCTCGCCCATCACTCCCAGCTGGCAGCATCCCCCCAGTTGCTCCTGCACACACCGTGGGTGTTTTCATACCCAAAGTAAGGACAATCACTACTCATCCAATCTCGACAGCAGCACCAAGCCTGTCAAATTAAAATGAAACAATCAGAAAACAGTGAAGAAGAGCAAAACTCTTATGTTTCATCTTTGTACATCACAAAGAAAATGTTAAAAACAATATTAAAAGTGCCATGCAGTCTACATTTTTGACACTGTCTTTTCCCTACTTGGATTTTTACTAGTTGTGGTCAAATTATGATCATTCACTGGAAGACATGCTGTTCAATGATTCCTATGGTCTTCTCCATTTTTCTAGCTTCCTTTCTAAAGCTAGAAGAGGTCACAGCTCTCCAACAGTAGATGCACCCATACTACCTACACAGATGATGTCACTCCTCTTGCCCCATGCAGTCCTTTGTTTAAACAATTATCATTCCTTTTTTTGGCTATGACACTAATCTGATCATTTGCCATGGCCTGTAGGGTTTGTTTGTTTGGTTGGTTGTTTTTTGTTTTGTTTTGTTTTTCTATTTAAATAAACCACTGATTTATACTGAAGCACAGACTGTCTGCTTCTTCTGAGTTTACTGAACAAGCCAGAAGACGCTATCAGCACTCTGCTCTCTTTGTTGCTTTCTCTCAACCTTTGTAGTAGCAGTACTGCAGTTATTACAGTCTATTGACAGAAGTACAGCGTATTTTGCAAGAAATTCTCTCTTAGGTCAGTAAATGATCTAATAAAAGATACTACTTCACAAAATCTTACTAGTTTTTCTATAATCTGTAAAACAGTAGTTAGTTTTGATTTGATGACTAACCCCTGAAAGGCTCTGTGTAATAGAGATTTAAGATTAAGATCTCCTTTAATCTCCTTTAAGATTAATTAGCAAGTAAGTATTTTTGAACTCTATATTTAATTTCCTTTTTAATCCATTTCATTTATGTTGAGTTGGTTTTGTATCCTTCAGGTTTATTAAGCAAAAATTCATGTCAAGTCAAAAACCCTACAGAACTGTATTACATCACTACTCTTATCTCTAGAGCATCAAAAATAATATTGCTAGTTTGGCATGATCAAGTTTTCATAAGCCTGTGATGCAGTATACTATGTGCATTTCAGTGTTATATGTGAACAACTTACAAAAGGCATTTGGAACGTGATATCATGTAAATTAATACTTTGTGACAGTGGAGACTAATAAAAATCATTGCCATAAATTAAGCACTTGTCTACAGTGACAGCTAAGTAATGGCCGTATTTTAGAAATTATTCAACCTCTTTCCACAGGAATAGTGGTAAAAGAACACAACCAGCTGTGAATGCTATAGGCTTTGGAGATGATGTTTTCCTGCTAGTACATTTACACTCTGCCTCTCCCTCGTGAATGCAGCTTTTGGGCACCAGTGTCTAGACCTGGAAAGTTTATGTATTCTGGTATCACATCTGATTTCCTGCATTCCTCTGAGAACAGCACAGCTGTCCCCTTCAAAGATACCTTAACTTTCTCCATTGTTTTAACCTGCACGTATATCAAATTATTTGCTGTAACTTTAGTTTTAGCTAAAGAGCACATTTACGATAACTTTTGGTTAAGTATCAAGGGATTGCTTTTATAGACAATGTTTTCATTCTGAAAAATTCCACCTATTCCACAGACTTGACCCTGCACTTCAGTTAATAGAGGTGGCAGATTGGGTAACCAAGGCTGTGGTTCCACAAGTATTTCTGCAGCACCAGTGCCAGTTTCAGCAGTGTGGGTGCTGCCACTCATTCCGACCTTTGCATCGTGCCAGCACAGCTGTTTCTGAACCACGGTGAGGAACGGATCCAGCTTAAATGAGTAGCCTGCAGAGGAGGGGTAAGGGCTGCTTAAGAAGCACTGCCACCAAATAAGAAGCCACAGCTTCACTCTTCTGTGCTCTGCCAAATGGATAGACATAGAAACTTCAGGTACAGTCAGCCACGCACATGAACTAGTTACAGTTTACTGGTATCACTGCTTGTACCAACCAAGACCCCTAGTGAACTGGCACCAGGAAAACAGAGGAAAAAGATGCTCCTCTTCCTACAGACCCTACAGTCTATCTACTGGAGTCTTAGCCCTGATTTGACAGCATCTTTTTAACTACAGTTGAAATCATGGACTCCCTAAACGTAGATCTAAGACTGTAAGAAGCAGGGTAGTTTCACAACTGTCAAGGATTAAGCTCCTTCTGTTTCATTTGTGTCTTAAACCAAAAATCTGCTGACTACTCAGCTAGTCCTTGGAGAAATTAGAGTATATTTTAACCATAGAATTGGAAAACAAGCCAAATCATATCTAAATAGCTACCAGAAATGTTTAGGAAATACACAGCTGTCCATTTAAGGTGACATATACTATTCTTATTTCAGTCGACTACCAGCAATACTGCTGCATGTCAAGCTCAGCATGCTTTGAAAAAAAAATGCTTCTCAGAAGGTGCAATAACCAAATTAACATGAACATTACTACAGCTCCTTCTACCACAACAGATTAGGGTTGTGGGGTGAGAAGACATGTGGGATGGCTCAGTGGAAAGGCATTTGAATCTTTCCACTCTGGAAACCTACCACAGTTCCAAATCTTGCCTCAGGGTAACCTGAAAATTTTATTTTGGAGACCCTTTCCCAGAATACCATTACTCAGTTTGTAAAACCTCTGTGCTGTTCAGCCCCGTTAGTTTCCAGCTCCTTAGCTCTCTGTATTAAGAAGACCAGAACAGGAACATTAGGCTGAGTCTGAGCTGCACTGCTAGAACTTGGCAAGGGAAATGTGCATAATCTGTCTGAGCTATGCCTGTTTTTGTGAAACCATGTCTGTGCTGGGACACTCAGGAGAGCTGGAAGAAAGACCTCACATATAGTGTGACGTCAGTATGCATAAGCTGAAGCATACTGAGTCTTGTTTAGTTGCTCTCACGTGGGAGCATGGTGACCTTCATTTTCTGCAGTTCTCTGGGAATATACTGCAGTAAATAAAAAGGAACATCCAGGTGGGATTTAACATGTTAAACTGACTTCACACCTTTCGTTGAATAGACTTAGCATTCATGAAATGTCCCTGAGTAAATGCAATCCGGCTGTTCACTTCCACGAGCAACAAAGTTGCCTAAAAGGAATTAAAAGAATGTAGTCAATTGACAACATTTCTAACAGAATCGCTTTCAGGAATACAATTAATGTAAAAGATATTTCTATGGTTATTTATAAAGTGCCATTAAAAATAAATAAGTAAATAAATAAATAAAAGATACATCCTAACACAGGAGTATGAAAATGCCTTGGGGGGGCAGGGGGGGGGCAAGGGGGAATAAAAACATAAAAACAAAACACAGATATATGATTTTGACTTTTTTTTACCTAACCCTCCTCTATTTTTCTCTAAGCATTGCTGGATTACTCTGCGCATGTGATCTAACACATACAAAGTATACTACAATACCCCAAAAAATAACAGACTGCTCTAAGAATAGAGGACTAGATACTCATCTGGCATAATGTGAGACCGCTCCAGTAATTTCAACATTCCTACTCCAATTTACAACAGCAAAGGATCTGGCACAAAACATCAAGCTAAGTTTCCAATTACCTCATGTACCAGCATTGATTTCAATAGTTACATACACATAGTCATAGAGAAGAATTATTTGGAAAGTTGCAAACTCAGCTCTGTATTTCTTTTACTTTTGTGGGTTAAATCAGACCCTTCATGGTATTTTAATGTAGGTTTTTGTGGTTTAATTACATATGTGTCAAGAGCAGAATACTTGCTGTGTCTACCCAGCCTTTAAAAAAGGCAGTAGTAATTCTTTATGCTGCTGACAATGTCAACTTACACTGAGTCACGTCGCAATAGTAGTAAATTTTAATGTTACCAAAAGACGTAGTATATATTAACGTAAATGAGTAAGTAAAAGTTATCACCTATATGAGAGTTAGCCTTCTGTAAGTGAATAATTTGCATATGGGAGGTCTTTTTGCAGTTTGCTGCTTCAAATCAGTCAAATTGTATAGTCCAGGAGGCAACCCCAGCACAGAGACACAGTATTCAGTCAGCCCAGACAGACGCTATTCTTCAGAGACAGCACTTAAATTACATATAATTAAACAACCCTACACATGTTATTCATTGTGCTGTATTTCTGTGGACAGCTGCTTAAGGAAAAATTGCCAATTATTCGTTTTATTCTAGGAAAGAGACACAGACCCTCACAAGAATTTAGGCACAAAAAACGTCCAAAATCTGGTTTTTAAAAATTCATTTTAGTAACAGTCTGTATCAGTATTTAGTCCAGTACCTGAGCCTAATAGCTTCAGACAAAATATATACTAGTCTCACTGGGATATGAATCGCTGAAAGTTCTGAAGATAATCATTTCTCATGATAAACTTTGGTTATGATGAAGAAATTTAAAACTAATAGAAAATAAAATGCTTAAACATTAATTTTCCTGAGGCAGCCATTAGCATTTGACATTTTGCTCAAAAATCTGACAGCTAGCATATAGACAGCACTGTGAGTGAGACTGCCCAGTGATGCATTTTGATAAAGGGTAATCAATCATCAAAGTAATTTTACTTTTTATTATTAAAGCAAAAGCTGGGCCACCTACTCGTCACATTTCTTGGGCTTAGAGATGCTAAGAAGAAACCACTTTAAAATATTTTTCACCAGAGTCCCATAATACAGGCATCCCAAAAGGAATCCTTCTGGCAATATTACAACCTACAATGTGGACTAAAATGTAAGTTTTATTGCCTTTTCAAATAAATTTTATTCTTTACTTGACAGATAAGCACTCTTCATATCAGTTCTTTTGCACTGCAAAGTGCATCCAAGTTCCTTTAAGCACTTCTGATTTAATGACAGATTTAGTAACAGTGCAACACAGAAGTGTGGACTTGGCCAAAAAAAAAAAAAAAAAGTTTCATACAAGTCTGATTTCTGTAGAGTAATATCTTAAATGTCACCTAATATATATAAGTAGAACAGAAAGTTTTCAATGTATACTGTAGCGCATGGATAGGTCAAACATCTACTAACTTTAAATGGAAGTAAAGAGAAGATATTCTTAATAACCATTTTTATTTAATTTCAAAAAGATTAGCAGCTTATGCCTTCAGCAGAACCCTTCCCTGAAATCTCAGGGGTGATTAAAGGGCCATGCCAAAGCTGAATGGTTTCAAATATCAAACTATACTATTATGTCAGGGCCAGCAAGATCAATTAGCGCTTTTCAATGACAGAAAGGTTAAGTTGAACACACATTTACACAATATTTAAATATATATATATATAAAGAGAAAATATCACATATTAACTTAATGCAACATATTAGAAGTTTACACTTGTAAACCTCTTAATTGATGGACAAGTATCAAAACTTTTCTTCCACTTGCACAACATAAACACTGCTTTTCTCAAGCAAAATGGCAGGAAGATTATGGATATGTCAAGACAGTAGAAATAACATTGGATCCTCAAGTACAAAGTAAGACCTAAGGCAGACAAGTGTTTCTGCTACCAGACCTGGTTTAGTGCTGAAATTTCATAAAGCTTTAAAAAACACTCGATAAACTCAACAGATGTCTCTCAGTCCGACACCCTTGTGTTTGTATTCTTCTCGCAAATCCTGACAATACTAAAAGTGAATGAGAATGAATAAGTAAACTACTCATAAGTAAACCACGTTCAACTGAAAGATATATAGAAAACTGCTACTAAAACAAAATAAACAAGAAAAAAAATACGAATACTTATCTGTAAATTAATTCATCTTAAATCTAGAAAACAAGCAAGTGTACGGCTTCTGCAATTAAAAGCCATATGAGAACACTCATAACAGGAAGCAAAGGAACTTACATTTCAGCTCCTGATATCATAAGGATACTCACTGGAAGCACAGGTATGTTAGAAGTTAATTTGATACCTGTTAATATAAGTGTTGCCACAGTAAACATAGCTTGAACAAAGTAGCATACTATGATATCAAATAAAGGCAGTATAAAATTACAAGAAAAGTGGAGATGAAGAAAACTTAAGAAAAATACACACTGTTGAAAACAGTGATTTAGATTGAAATTGTATTATTTTGAGTAAAAGCAAAGCAAGATTACTTTTGTTCAACGATAGATTTGAAAATGTCTCTTTTTAAAGCCCACTTTATTTATTTCTTCAAGGAGTGATTTGAAATATTTACTACCAGACAGTACCTAATTTTAGGTTTTAAGTGCTTTAACAGCTCTATGAAATATGATCAGCAGCTGCAATATAGAAGTATGCTGAATAAACTCTCCTTATAAAAAGGGAGACCTGTTTTACCCCGAGTTCATAAAATCCTTACCTTCAAGAAAGAAAAAGATAACACATAAAAACTTCACAGTTACGTCCTACAGCATTTGACAGAAACTCCAGGAATCTCTTTCTTCTTTATGAATTAACTTTCATATTTAACAGAGGAAAAAATAGTTCAAATTTTAACACTTGAAGATTGTATTGAACATTGTGCAACTCCACCAGGTCATTTCCCATACCAATTTCCAGTGCTTAACATTGATTAATTCTAGGACTAAAAAGTAGAACGCAATATATGAAAGTCACATAAAGTTTAAACAGTAGCTCTGAAAGCTTGCATCAGAGGCTAAAAATATGCAACAGGACACTATCTATAGCTGGATTTCTAGTTGCCTTGTTTGAAACATTTTAACTGGAAACTGCCATTATCTGGGAACTGACCAGTTTTGTAGTCATTAATTTCCTTGTTTAGAATTTATCAGTTGCATTAGCATTATCCATGAAGCAGAATAAATTTCTACTGCAAAGTGTTGCGAAGCCAGTAAAACATACAAATCCTGCAAGAATAACCTTCAACTAAACTTACTACCAGTATAGCCATATATACATAACTATTTATAGGTGCATATGCATTATCTGAACAAAGGTACCTAAAAGGTTAGTCAATATATTCCTCTTTTAGTTTTATTAAACTTGATTGAAGAGCATTTGGTAACGCAAATACCAAAAATTTCAAAAGAAAACAGGAAGAACCGTTTAAGAGTAGCCCAGCTAATGTTAGATGTCAAAGCAGACAGGAGGAAGAGAGAGAAACGTCAATCTGTATTTCCACTTACTCACAATCTGATACGTAGTGTAGGTGTGCAAACATTTGTAACTCGGCAGCATTTTTGAGAAATGCTGGCAGGAAAAAGGCAAACCCACGGTAAATTTAGGAAACTGCTTTTTGAGCGTTAAGGAAATGAAACAATGAAAGAACCCCAGCTTTAATACAAGAGGTACACTCTTCAAAAATAACAAATAAATACTGAGGTCAGACCAAAAAAATATATATATATATTTACTCCACGGTGAGAGAAGATGCTTGCTTTGCATACCTCACTGTAGCTCTAAACCGCTGGTTAGTTTACCTCGGATACAGTTTCTAGTCTTAGCAATTCTTTTCTGGTGTCCCACGCCCGCAAATAAAACCTCGGAAAACTGAAAACACTGGTTTCTTACTGTTCTAGCACGATTTCGTGCTCAGATCCGAGCCAGCCGAGGCGCTCCCCGGGGTTGGACAAGCGTGCATCCCGGGAGCGTTGCGAGCAGCAGGCACTTCACATCGCCACTTGCTGGGTCCCGGCGGCCCCCCGAGCGCCCCGCTCCAAGTCCTGCCTGCGGGATAGCGGCAGGGCAGCGGCGCGCCTCCCTGGCACTGAGCAGCGCTCGCACAAACGCGGGTGAAACTTTAGATGCCGGTGACCGCTGGGCGTGGGGTCCCGCCGGCCTTGCGGGGGCTGCTCCCCTCGGCCGCGGTGACAGCCCGGGGAGGCAGCTCAGCGGCCGGCAGCCCTCGGGGTTTGGGCACGGAGAACGATACCGGTGGCTCCCCTCGGACACCCCCCGTGCCTGCTGCCGGCGAGTTCAGCGCCGGGCGCTGCCGACGAGCGCGCACCGCCCTCCCCACCGGTAGGGGCCGGCTGCCCTCCGCCGCCCCCCGTGCCCCGCTCCGGGAGCGGTACGGTGGCAGCCGGTGGAAGGGGGACCAGGGCAGAGCGGCAGGGTCTGCAGCCGCGGAGAGGCCGGCCGGGGTGGGGAGGAAGGCAGCCGGCTCGCACCGGAGGGCGGATTTCTTTAGCTTGGCTCGCCCGGTGCCCGGGGCTACAGCCCGAGCCGGCTCCGCAGCCCCTTCCCACGGCGCTTGTTTCGCGGCAACGTTTTGTTTTGTCGGAAAACAATGCTAAATGAGCCCTAAACGCAAGCACACGCTCACACCCGGACAAGGGCACATGCGACAGCGAAGCGGCTCCCCGGCACCTCTGAGGGGCGGGAGGGAGACACTCACCTTCTCGTAGCCGCCGGATATGCTGCTACCTTTATTTATGGCCGCTCCTTATTTATTTTATTCTCGCCCTTCTCTGAGCCGAGGTTCCCCTTTTGCACTGTTCCTGTGGCAAAACCAGGACATCCCCCCTACAAGTCCCCCCCCCCCCCCCCCCCTCCACACACAAATAAAGCGCAACTCGGAGCAAAACGGGAGGGGAGACTCGGGGGGGAGGCGGGGGGGGGGGGGGGAGGTTAGAGACGGAGGAGGAGGCTGGTGCGGGAGAAGCCAAACACTCTTCGCACTTCAGAGAGTGCAACCAGTTGCCTCTCACGCAACAGGCACGTAATGAAAGTTTCCCTGGCAAGGGACGGGACCTTGCTAAGGAAAGGTAACCCCCTCCCTGCCGAAAAGCCCGGTCCCAAAAGTGGGGAGGTGCGGGGTGAGGAGCGCAGCCCCGGGCGCTGCCGTGCACTTGTGCCGGGAGGCGCCGGCCGGGCTGCCCCGCTGCTGCCGCCCGCCCCGACACGGCACGGCACGGCACGGCACGGCTCGGCAAGGCACTGCAGAGCTCGTGGGCTTCCCCGTCCTGCCGTGCCCTGACCCCGCACCTTCACTGTGCCCGTGGAGCAGTGGTGGGAGCGGAGGAAGGAAAGGGAGCTGAAGGGCACGGAGCACTGACCCACTTGAGTACGGGTACCAAAGCCAGAAGTTCACTTCTCCCACCTGTCCCCTCTTGTTTGTTCTACAAGGAACCACCGCAGTAAAGTAGTTCTGGCTTCTTGGGAAGGTCGGTTCTCTGTGAAGGCTGACCGAGCACCACAGAGTACCCTTCCATGGGATATGTTTGTCTCCCTCCTCCTAAACTCATCAGTGTGGATGGAGGCAAAGTCCCTTCCTGCCTGGAAACTGAAGGCTCTTTTCTGCTGGAAGTTCAACAGTCGTGTTTGGTCTCTTTGCTACCCGGTGTGGGTAAGGGGAGGAAAATCCCTGCAAGTCACTTTTCACACTTTTACCATCAGCCGTGTATTTCCTCTTGAGTTTCACTGGGTGAATTGGCTGGCTATTGTTCAACCAGTTGCATCACCCTCTTTCTATCAAGTAATTTTGCTCTTCAAAGGGATGAAGTCAAAAAGTCAGAAGATGAATCAGAAGTTAGGTCCTATAGCTGGAGAGAATGACAGCAACATTCAGAGAAATGCCATGATCTTCAGAAGGAGCATGTCAGGTTTTGAGCTCAGTGATTTACATGAAATGGGGGGAAATTGCATACTCCTGAAGACTCTTTCCTACCTGCCTTCCATTTGCTCAGTCTTGCATTCAGTGATACTATTCAAAGCATAACTTGACTGAAGCTGTCTGCCTTTGAATTTTATGGTTTGCATCCAGTGAATTGTACTGACAATGGTCATCTTTCTCTTAAATAATTTCAGACTTGAGATGACTAAAACTTCGTGAAAACAAGTCTATAAAAATGTTGTGTTTGCTGTCTTGGGAGAGTCGCCACTCAGAAAGAGAACAGACTTGGAAAAATCTTTGACCTACACAAATACAGCTAGAAAAACATTTAAACTCAAAAAGCCCCCAAAAGCCAGCCTTCAAATTGACATAGTCTAGGACAAGCCAGAAAAAAAATGAAGTGAATTTTGAAACTGGAAGTTTAGAGAGCAACTCGCGGGGGAAGAACTCAGATTTGCAGAAAATAATTGCAATCGACAGCCCTGCTACAGAGTACCAGTTGTGACTCACACCAGCACCCATCTTGCTAACAGACTCCTTCTGTAGGAAAACGTGCTAACAGCCCGTTCTTTTGAGAGGACTTTTGTGAATGGCAGCGCTCTAATATGAGGCACTTGAACACGATAATGAAGGTTTTCTGAAGTCTGGTTTCCTTCCACTTTACTTCAATGAAGCAAATTCCTTCTATAGAGAACTGTCACCAAGTAGCCTGGCTTGTTTTAATGTTTTAATAGACATACCACTTTAAAGCAAACTTTTAACCATCTGTTGCACCCCCTCTTAAAATGTAAGATGCAGGTGACTTAACAAGATTATGCACGATTTTTGTTGATGTAACCAGTTTCAGATTGAGGAGGGGTGGGAAAATTGTACTGCTGTTACCTGGCACAAGGCAAATCTCCCATTAAAGGGCCCAGACTTGCTGTCATTGAACATCACTGCTCTTTTGCTATTGATTTTGGTGAGAGCAGGCAGGGTCCCATACAAAATTAATGGGCCTTTGTCCTGGGACAGGTGCGTTGAAGGAAGTCCTGCAGAAACTCTTCTCATAAATGAACACTAATTTTTGGCAGTTGTTTATTGTAAATATGACTTTTCTGGGTAGTAATTAGATGATGATTTTGGTTACATTGGTGTCATTGGGCTGAAGAAAGTTCCAGTGCTTAATGGAAGTGATCTCAGTAGGCTCCAAGTCCAAAATCTAGTGCAGTGCATTGGGTCTTATAAATGACTCTGTGTGACCATATAGAGCCCTGCGTGGAGAAGGTCATGCTAGAAATAGTCTTAACAGAACCCAAGGAAGGGCTGTACACTTTTACACAAGAATAGAAGAACAATACCTTATCCATTTAAAGCTACAGGGGAATGTAAGTAGGCAGGATGTAATTATCTAGACTGGTATTTGGCCAGACACTCCTACACTTTCAAAAAGTACCATAGGGTGTTTAATGACTGCAAATGTTCGATATCCTTGGTTTTACCTCTTATATAAAGACAGCATTTGTGATCATATATGATTCATGCTTGTTCAATACGGAGTCAGCAGAAGAATTTTGCCCTGCACAAATGCCATTTCATACAGTAACTTAGAATTTCCTTGCAGGTCTTCCATGCAAGTACCATAGGCCCAACCCTCCTTAGCTTGTGAAAGCTATTGAGATTACAGCCATAAATAGTATGGTTCCAGATAATCATGTTTGCACATGTTATTAAAAACAGTAAGGTTTAGAATCTTTATAAATCATTTTGAAACAAAACCAATATGCTTTTAGATTGCATCTCAGTAATCTTTTTGTTGTTGTTTAGTTGGTTGTCTTTTTTTTCTTTTTAAGGGGTTGTACTTAGACACTCTAAGATAATCAAGTGACCGACTGCTACTATTTTGGCAACATATCATTATGGTGATTTGTTGAAGTGCCTACCATATGTTGCATCTAGCTTATGTACCTGTTGTGAATTTTATTTTACAAAAGCATGGTTTTTGAAATATGGCTGCTTATTTTCAGGATCAAGAATGAAATCCACAAGTGTGTTAATTAGGCTAAGTTTGTGGATCTGTATACTTAAGGTTATTATTGGTGCTTCATGGCTTTATAGACATAAAAAGAAAGAATGAATGGGGGTTCTTTTGCTATGGTTATCAGATTTCAGGTTTAAAAAGAAAGTGACCCACCCTTTTCAGTAATTTGACATCCAGGGTTCAGCTGTGGGTTCAAAAGCAGGTTACAACTGGCTAGTCATTGTGAGCTTGAAGTGCCAACTGTGCCTTTAAGTATGTTATATAACCTATTTTTCAGTTTCATTTTTCAAGTATGCCATCATTTAAGTGTTATTTAGATTTCCGTATTTATTTATTTATTTATTTAATCCAAACAAACCTGACCTCAATCACAAGGTTTCATGTCTCCAAATAGCTGAGCTTTTCTAATATTTTATTTTGAGTGCCTACATTCAATACTTCATCACACAGATATGTGCTGTGGATGGTGCCAGACACAGTGCCGGGGTGTCTTCAATTATCTTCAGTGCTTACCAGGAGAGGGCTCTGCTCTGCATCTCATACACAGACAAAAGTCTTACTGAAATTACTGGAAGTTTTGTCTTTAAAGATTGCCTGAAATAAAGCTGGCAAGGTGCATAGGAAAACCTGTATTTTTCAGTTGGCTGTGCAGGCAAAATGAGGTGTGCCTAATAATTTTAAGTTGTATTCTGCAATTATACCAGGATCTTTCTTTCCTTCCTAGGAAATAAAGAGACCTACTCTCTCCTTGCAGCAAGACACTATTCCTTCACACTTCCTGGAAGTTTCATGGATGCAGCTTACCCAGAAAAGTTTCTGGGTCATCTATTTTTATGATGAACCATACCTTCCTTGTCACCACGGGACACAAAAGCTATGCCTGCATTAATCAAGGCTAGCACACAGATCTGTTAGCTTGGTTATTGACGTGCTTTTTGCTCTCACCAGTCAGCATTCTAAAAAATGCCCTGGTGAAGTTCAGGGTGCAGCACAGGCCAAAGACCAGTCCCGGTGCTTTGTTTGATGCAACCATCCTGTGTTGGAGAATATGAGGGTTTTAATATAATTTTAATAACGATTAGAGTTTTAGCCTTACAGAAACACTGTTGTGGCAGATGGCCTCAGGGCACATTAACTATCCCCAGACTGCTTACATGTGCAGGTGTAGCCCAAAAGTCACTCTTAGACCTCCTCCAGAGACAGACGGCATTGTGTCATGTTGCTGGGGAGGTGGGAGAGCTGTCAGGGCTGGTAGCACCAGGGCCTTGGCACGCTGGGAGGTCTACAGTGTGCCCTGGACTCATCCATGTTTATTCTGGCAGTCAAGTTTTGTTGCAGATTTCACATCATCACAAATAAAATAAAGAGTAATACTTGAGTGATCTATAAAAATGTGAACATTTATATCTGTTTCATTAGACATTAATTTTGCAGCACAGTGTAATTCCCTTGTACTCACTTTTTAATTGATTTCATGTTAAATGTAGTTTCCTGACTTTCTGATTACTTCTAGGAATTTTCAACCATTTTTTAAGCTTTCTCTTTGTTATTTATGTACATTTACAACAGAATAACTTTGGTATGGCCACCTCACTATTTCTGTAAATCTATTTAAGACACCATCAAATTCTGCCTGACATAAAACCTAGCATTTTGAAAACAGTTACATATATAGGTAATATAAACCAAAGACATGATATAATTATGTTACTGTTGCTAATCAGAAATGATCTATATAAGTGAACACTGGTGTTTATTACTCAGTTATCGGGCATGTTTTGGTTTCTAGTGAAACCAATGGCAAAACATTCATCAGTTTCATTGTCAGTAGGATTGAGTTGGTTATGCAATAAACTCAAATATAAATTCATGCCAAGAATTTTTTTTACTACACTGTAACATCATATTGTTGCTGTATTGCATTATAATGTAATAACATATATTCAGTAAGGCATAATTGGCCATGAGCTTTTTCACATCTTTGATAGAAATAAAAGTGTCATTGCAAAGTGATGCTACAAATGACATTATATATTACTGTTACACTAAAAATAACCTTGTTTCTTCCAGAAACCTGATTGAATTAAATTCCCCTAGTAGTATAAGATTAAATGAAACTCAGGCAATTTCACTCATTTATTTGCAGGTGGTGTGCAATAGAGGAAGGAAACACAGAAAAACTATAAAATGAAAAGCAGAGATTCCAAAAAATGATGTCAAAGAGTGTTTTTGGAAGAAACTGTTTTATTTCGAAGTACAAGTTCCTTTCTCCTGTTAAAGTGTTATATTTAAGGTCTTGAGACATTTCTGAAATTGTAAGATACAGTTCCAAAAATTTATATCAATTTAGGCTGCTATTTTATTTTTAGCACTTAGAGTATGGTAACAGGCAGAAAGCAGTGTACAGCATTCAGGGACGCCTGTCATTCTTTTTCAGAAAGTATTACAATGTTGTTTTTCATTGGGGTATTTCTGACCAGACTTTTCAGATGTTAGTTTTTCTGAGGATTTAATCCTGAATCTCAGAGATATAAATGAGAAATAAACTGTTTAGGTTATTTTAAGGACATTTAAACAACAGTCCTAGGGGTCTGTTTTTCACATGTCTGTGAGCTAATCTTGAGGGCAAGCTCAGTGTTAAGTCATTCTTTATGTACTGAAATCTTAGGACATCCAGCAAAACGTAAATTTGTTCCTTTCTGGCTGTGAGGTGATAAACATATTCTGTAGTTATTATATTTACATTTGGTTACTTACAGACATTTATTTGTGATGTGTATATTCTGCTTGAGGGTTTATTGTATTCTGTGAACACACAGGCAGACACAGAGATCTTACAAGCTAGTCCCACCTAAACAAATTACTGATATAATTCTCTGTGGCACAGTCATCCATCTGCTGAAATCAAACTTTTCACTTGGAAGGAAGCACTTCAGCTTTAACATTAATCAGATTGATGAGTATCTGGTGCTTCAGAGTAGACGTTAGTACTGTAAGTGCACAGGGTTACATAGGTGATGGAACTGAGACGTGCAATAGAAAAGCAACCTCTTGAAGTATTCTCTAAAACCACAAGCTGTGAATTATAAGATAAGAAGATGCTAGTGTGAAACTAGGCCACATGGCTTTGTTTCAGATAACTGAACAGTGTTGATAAATCAAGAGCTATGAAAGTTGCCTGAGCAGCCATCAGCTGATCTGATTCCGTATCAGACAAGTAAAGCTTAAGTTGGTTCTCAGTTCCATTTTCTGGGAAGAAGAGCCCAAGTCAGACAGATTTCTGTGTGTGAAGCATTGAGTATTGATGCAACAATACATGTGCATTTTTTTTCTTTGATACACATTAGTTTACATTTGGGCTACAGGAATTCCAGGACAAGAAAAGAACATTTTGAGCAATGGTCTCCAAAGCAGGCCCAAGTAGGTTGTAACAGGAGGCAGAGAGTGCCATCAAGGAAAATGTGCTCTCCTAAACCTTTATCTTTTTGATACCTCTCCCATTCTATTCTTCTTTTCCTAATAACATTTTTTTTTTTTTTTTTTCAGGAATTGAAATGAAATGGCATTGGTTCTGCCACAGCTCCTAAGTTGTTTCTGAGATGTACAGGTGATTATTTCAGCTCTGGTTTCAGAGCATCTTTGTTATGACAGTGAAGAGAAGAGAGTACAGTAAAGGGACCCATAGGACATGAACCACAGCTTAATATGAGAGGAAAGAACAAAGCAGTTAATGTAAATCTTCACCCCTTTTGCTATGGTACATTGAAAGACATACAACGCTCTCTTGCTCCTCATCTTTTCCAGTAGTTGACCACACTTGGGATTGGCTGTGAATGTGAGTACCTTATGTGAAGGGCCTTTTCTGCTATGAAAATGAGACTAAAGGTTGAGCTTCATGTCAGAAGAAAAAAATACGTATCCTAAAAGATGACAATCTGTGTTTCATTTTCCCTGCCCCATATCCTGTTCTGGGAAAGCTTTTCTTCACTTCTGACTTAATAAAAGCATATACTGAACCTTTTTTTTTTATCATTACTATTATTTTTACAATTCACACTTTTGAAGCCCAGAGAGGGACCAATTTACAGGGCCTAAAATCTGGTGAGAGTTTTGCTCTGGAAACAATTATTTTCATTGAGAACTATTGATGAGGTGATTACCGAAGAATTCAGTGGTAGGAAATGGAAGAGGAGGCAATTTCTGAGTTTTGAAAGATCATCAATAACAAGTGAAAACAAGTCAGGTTACTCTGTGGATTGTTTACACAAGAGTGGTTGTTAATAAATAAACTTCAGATTGTATATTAGAGATGCACAGTACCTGTGTACTTGTGCAAAGTGTAATAGTTTTACTGCCCTCAGCTTGTAAGTTGTGCATAATATGCAGGCAATTTACTCAATCTTTGCAAACAAATAGTAAAATCCTTACAGTAATTCTCACCATCACATTTTCTTATTCCAATGTTTTTATTTATTTATTTATTTATTTATTAACAAGTTGTAATGGTTTTCCTTAGTTTTCATTTTTGTAAACAGGTAACAACTTCGGAAATATCTTCATTTTATTATGGATGGAGTTTAATACCACCTACTGGGAAAAAATAACAAACAAAGAATTGATAGGGCAATATATTGTTTTGTTTTTCCACACTAATTCTGTAGGTGGTTCCATATCCTAGGCAACATATACCATGGTTATGATGCTCAGATATATGGTGTCATGGCTTTGCTCTAGCTTTGTTGTACTTAAGTCTTGATATTACCACAGATGGCAGAAAGAAGAGATGCTTTTTTAGTTGTGTAAATATGTGGTTAATTATGCAAAGTCGGAGGTGACTTTCCTGATAAGGAGGCAGGTGGGAAGTGCTGAAGCCCTTTCTTTGTTCTGCCAAGTTCAGCATACCTTGCAGGTGACATGGCAGAAGTGTTTTCCCACATTTTTTCGAGGTACCCTCACTTCTCAAAATGAATGGTAACAACATTTATGTCTTAACTTTGCACTGAGTTGAAAGTTTAAAGAATGTTTTGTCATGATGAAATAGTTCCAGCAGGAAAAGATTAACAGAGTGAAAGTGAAGTAGTTTGCTGAATTATCCAGGAACCTTTCCACTTATCTTCTTCAGTATCATGCAGATAGTTTTAAATGAATAATAAAAACAAACAGGATTTCTAGAAGGGACAGGTACTGGTGAAGTAATTAACACTTTCTGAAAATCAGAAAAGAGTCAGGGGAAGCAAAACATTTGCTTCAGGAATTATTCTCAAGTGAATAAGTCTGGGAAAGCAAAACAATATATTGCCCTAACATACAACCAAGTGACAGCAAGAAAAGATGAGTTCTGCTACTTCTCTATGGAGGAGGTTAATTTCCTCCATCAAAAAAAAAAGAACCACAAAAAGTACTTTCTCAGCGTGTATAAGCAGAAATGTGTTTCTTTTTCCCTTGTTATCACCAATATTTTTATTTAAATTGGAGTAAAGAAAAATAATGCTTGTCATTTTAACTCTGGGAAGTACTTGGCAATGAAAATTCTTACAGTTTTTAGTTGTGGAGGAACAGATCTGAAGAATAGACTTAAATAACATCTTCAGTTGGATAAATTTCTTTGTCTGAATTGTTCTGAGGCTCTGCAATAGTTGCAGCCTAGTTTCTTACAGATTATCATCTGTAAGAAATGCCCAAGGAAGGAGGAATTGCACTCTTGTAACAGCTCTGTTTGGTGACATTTATAATGTTGAGATAACAGGGTGTTGACATTGGCCCATATTTTTTCCCCTTGTGATCATGCTCTGTTTGAAGTGATTTGATACGTATCATATTTGTATAACAAATACCACATCTGTAGTTTGTACACAAATGTCTGAGAGATTTAGTGTCCACATTATAATTCTCTAAATTAAAAAAATAAAATAAAATGCATGTTTCCAAATAAATTAGGATTTTCAGGCAGTTTTGTAAGATTATTAGGTAGCTTATTAATAATTCATATTTAGTAGAATTTCATTTATGATTAGGTACCATTATCCATGCTTTACTTTAGTCTCAAGAATTGCCAGGTCATCTTCTGTTTTGTTTCTCTAGATTTTTTAGTTTTAATTCTGCAATCTTCAACTCATGCCATAAAATAATTGCATTAGTACTTTCCTAATATAGAATCTTCTTTTTAATAAAAGAATACTTTCTGAATTTTCCCTGGTATTTACTCATACATCAGTGAGTTAAAGTTTACTTCTTGTAATGTGCATAAATATTTCTAGCACAATTTTACAAAACCAAAACAAACAAACAAATAAACAAAACAAGGAAATAAAGTATGAATTATGTTTTTCAAGGAAACACACAAAGTCTGAGCTCATCAGGCTTTTCATACATATGGAGCTTTGGTTACCCAGGTACCTCTTGTCATAAAGCTATAAACAAATCCTCTGTCTACAGAAGAAGCGGATGATTAATTTTGTCAGCGAGATTTCTTCCATCACCACAAGAATCCTAAACTAGTATTTTCCCTAGTGTTTTTAGAAGTTGTCAATACTAAATATATGAAAAAAAAAAAAAAAAAAAAACAACCAAAAAAACAACCAACCAACCAACCAAACAACCAAACAAACAAAAAAAAAAAAAAAAAAACACGTCAAAAGGTGAGAAAAGAAGAAAACTATAAATACGTGAAAGTCAAAAATCTTTCATACATCTATAGGTTTAGTGGTCATTTCATTCTGTATAGTGATTATAGTTAAGCTAAAATTACTGTAAGAGGAGGCTAAGTCTGCATCATTGGAAGTCTCTAATTAAGAACAAAACAAACAAAAACTAAGAAAACAAACAAACCAAACAAAATTTTCCATGACTGCAATACGGGCTCATAACTTTGTGTTATTCTGGAAACCCAGAAGTTGATTGCTACATTATTTTAGTGAGTTAAGAAACAAATAGGGGCTAGTTAAAGCTAATTTCCTGGGTGGAAACCACTCACCGGTTGTAGTAGCTGATACAGAACCATGGCTTATGTCAGACAATGTTGGTCCTGCAGTAAATACCTTTAAGTATAACAAGTAGGAATTTCATTCTCAAATCAAGAGAAACAACTGATTTAACAAATCACAAGGGTAAAAAAATGCAATCTACACAGATAAATCAGACAACATTTTATGGCTTGAGCCACATGTTACAGTATATTTCAATTTTAGGAGAGGTGGATTGCTTCTATGATAGATCTCCATTTCTGCTGAAAGCACATCATTGAAAAAAAAAAAAAAAACACCACACCACCAACAAACAAACAAACAAACAAACAAACAAAAAAACTTCTTGCGTAAAGAAAGGTCAAATTTTTGCAGTCCCACGATTACACTGAAGATTAGTAAGGAAAACTTTGCTACTGTCTGCACACAGCTTAAATGCCACTTTGTTTTCTTAGCTCAAGTGTACAGAGATGATAAAAGATCTCTTCCTTATTCTTCTCACATACTTCCTTTGAGTTAGTGCAGAGATCAATGGCACAGCTCTTAAAATTAGAAACCATCCATGGTGAGGAGATGCCTCATGAAACTTAGGGCAATTGGCTCTTCTTTCATCTTCTTGAGGGTAGAGGATGAAAGGAAGAAGTGAGAGTAAAAATATGATTCCCCTGGGTTTTAAGCTATCTTTTTAACATTATTTTTTTTTTTATTTATACATACCACAGAGTCATAGAATGGCTCTGTTTGGAAGGGACGTTAAAGGTCATTTATTTCCAACTCCCCTGCTGTAGGCAGGGATGCCAGTTTTTCAAAGCTCTATAAACTTGCCCATGGAGCTTTAGTCAAGACATCTTGCGTGGTCATTAGTACACAAAGACTTAAGGAGCTAGTGAGAGTTGCATTTTTTCTCCTCAACCCAACTGACAAGGTATTTATTTACTTTGGTAAACTGGAATGTTGTCTTCAGTATAATTTAAACTTGCACTTTTGGAATAACTTTACCATCGTGATAGAAAGCTTGCCTAAATAATGCTTCTACTGGAAATCTTGGCTGGGATGTTTAGTTATATTGTTCTTACCATTATTGCCAGTACCAAATTGTTTTGTTTTCTTTAATATTAATGTTGATTCTGACTAACAATTAATTTTATATCCCAATCATCATATCGTTTAAAATCTCAACTGCACTGAAGAAGGCTGTATTTAGGTCATTAATATAAAAAAAATAAATCAGTAAAATAATCAGTAAAAGATCAGGAAGAATAGGATGGCCCAGCAAAGAAAGGGAATCTTAGATTCATTCCAAAGAATGCTTTTTTCTTAACTTTCTCTAATAATAGTGAAACCTTAATATGAAAGAAACCACCTAAACAGTGATTTTTTTTCCCAACTACATATGATCCATAATACTTACAAATTAAACAACAAAAGTTAGAACCACTTGGCAGGCAATTGTCTGAGGAAAAGAAGTACTGTAACATAGCAGCTCTGAAAAAGGAATTGCAAAACCCACCACTGTAGACAAAGAAAAACAGGATAGGAAGTCCTGGACCATGCAAATCAGAGGCTGAGCTCCTGTTGACTTCTGTTGGAATTGTCAGTAAGCAAAACTAAACAATCCATATGCCAACTTGGCCCTGACAATGTAATTTACACTTGTGAAACTGCCATGCCACTTTTGCATCAGTATATGTACATTGCAAATCAGATATGCGTTTCAGTTAGCACAGATAGCTGTGTATTCTTGCGTGATTACATGAATAGTGACATTAAAAAACAAACATAACTAATGTTAATTGCCATATCAAGACATCTGTATAAATCATCTCTGCAGGGTATGTTTGTTCCCATAGGACCTTCTCCTACAGGTTATATTCATACAAAACTTGGTATAAATTCTGTGATCTCTAAAGAAGTGCAGAACTGCAGTGTACATGCAGGGTTTGCATAATGCTGAGTTCTGTCATCTTAGCTGAGTAATGTGTTTGTGATGTGAGGAGCAAGGAGGAGGAGCTATTCCACTTTGCCTGACAAGGAAGTTAAGATAGACTACAATTTAAGCCTACATTTAAGATAGGACTGTTACAATAATGACTGATGTTGTAAGAAGAACAAATGGGAAAAGTGGGAAAAAGCTTAGCTAGGACCTCCACTGGTGCAACTGTGAGTTTACAGTCAAAGAAAAATAATTTAATACAGAGTTTGAAAAAATACAGGTATATAAAAAGATTTGGCCATAAAATTGTAGGTTTCTTATTCTATTTGACTGTTAAAGTATTGTAACGTTCAAATATGTCAGGGTTCATTAACACTCGAACTACTAAATCATAGCATATCCTTGTTTTGTAACATAGAAATTCTCTATCACTCTTATAAAACTGGGTTTAAACACACTGCTGTATAAATAAACCTGTTACTGGAATATATTTGCTGTAAGTTTATGTGCTACAACTAATAGTCAAGTGACAGAAGAATGGAACTAATGGAAATATTAATATTTTTCACCTCCTCCTTTTGCCAGACTATGCCTATATTTATTCTGCTCACAGAGCCATACTGCAAATACCTTCCCATGTGAGTAGTTACAAATTGTCAGGGTTTGCAGACTTAGACGCTTTGGCTGTGAACTGTTGGCAGAGGTAAGCTTGACTTTGGGTGCCATGAGCTACCATGCATGCTCCTGGCTCAAGTGTGCATTATATGTTCTGATGGCTTCCTGCTTCCTCTTTCTTCCCCAGATCTGCCTATCCAGTACTGTAATGTGTTGGCCCCTGCAGCATAAATGTTTCAAGTAAACTTCAACTGTACTAGTCTGTCAATTTATTAATCACTAATAAAGTAAAAGTCTAAAAGAGAGAATTTTAAAAATGAGATCACCACAAGCTATTTACTGTCTAGTAGAGAGATACGCATGGGAGCATTCCACTGTATTTAATACCAGTGCTACATCCCAAGAACAATCACACTAATAAGAAGCCCTGTTAAAATATTTTCCCACCACACAACCCTCCAGCCGGAGACCATTTCAGACAATGGTTTCACTTTTTTAGTAATGATATTCTTAGCAGCCCCATTGTTCTGAACTGGTCCCACAGATATCTAATTTTTAGTAGGATAACATACATTATTATAACATATCTGAATTTTTAACCAGAAAATTTCCCTCTGAGTTTACAGACTTAAAGGAACTATGTCACCATATGTGGTTTCTTGCATTTTTTCTGACTACCATATTCTAGGACTAAATAAACTTGTCACACCAGCCTTATCCGTGACAGATTTCAACTGCCTGGGGGTGTTTTATGTACAAGAAATAAGAAGTCTGTTTTAACTCATCAGAAAGTGAGCCTAATGAATAGGCTTAAAGCCTCATCTATTTACTAGTATTTTGTTTGTTAAACTGACTTGTGGTCTTTCTTACTGTAGCAGTGCCATTCTCACCACTACACTTTATCCCATGGCCTATCAACATTTCCATTAGAAACTCTTTTTGAGAAGTCTGTGACTTCACAGCAAAAATGTGCAATAGCAATAGCTCCCAGATGTGGTTTGAATATTTTTATTAGCATCTTAATATGAATGTATATCTGAAAGTTAGCAAGGACTGTTTACAGCATTATTTAAACCAGAAAGGCACCGCACAAGTTTTGGCTTCCCGCTGCTCAGCTCAGTGCACCTCAGGCTTCAGACACAACACCCCTGTTATTTCACTTGCCAGGTTCTTTTGAACAGCAGTATGCCTTAAATCAAAACCCAGGGATCTACTATCAGCTTGAAACTGGGCCCAAGTATGCTCACAAGGTTCACGAACATCATGACACACCAATTTGGACAGTGCTGCCAAATTTGCAGCCGTTGGGGACTTCCTGATGTTTATTAGTCATATTCCAGTGTCATGCGGTGTGCAATATGAGCTGCTTCTTGCTGACTGCAAACTCCAAAGTGGCGTCATGAACTCCCTGGGGAACACAGACATCATTCGTTTTATTAAGGACCTGGCTGGGACCCATCACAGGTTCTGCTCATGTCTTATTTAAGAAGAAATATCTGTGGGATCTTTCTTTCCTTTATTTTTTTTTTTTTTAAATCAAGTACTTTCATCAGTTCTGAACACTTTCCTTTTACTACTGAAGACATAGCCTGTCAGGAAACTTTTTCAACTTTTATAGGAGTGGAAATGTTTGGCAAAATAATATTGAACAGCAACTACAATGGTCCAATCTGGCTGGAGACCTGCACTACATCGTTACAGCGAATATATCACAAATCAGAGGAAGCCTCTGCTAACAGGAATAGGAGAGTAAAGCCCCTCTGACATAACATTCCCTGGTTAACCTACATCTTCTGAACTCTTCAGTATGAGCAAATAGTTTTGAAAATACATTTTTTACATGAAACTGCTGGGAAAACAGTTGTCCTAGGGATACCATGATGTTCCCATGATGTTCAATCTAGCCTGAGCTGCCATGTGTCAAACCCATACCATGTAGTAGCCTGCTAGCAATGAGCAGTGCTGGGCAGCAGTTCTCAGCCTGCTGCTGCTTTGTTTAGGTGTAGCTATTGAGCTATAACTCAGTACATTAGTAGACCATTCTGCCAGAAACTAGCAAAACTCCTATGAAGTGCACAGGATGGGGTCCTGTGAGGGTGGATGTGCTGACTTCTACAGGGCACTCAAACCCTCTCTGAATGGTACACTGTGAATTCGTGAAAACAATCAGCTCCACACTAGGTTTTGATATATTCTTGCAAATGACTGGTCTGGTTTACAATGATAGCTAAACTGTCTTTAGCACTGACTAAATTGCTTATATGGTCAAAGTCCATTGATGGCAACAGGTGACTATCTTGGGTAGCAGATTATAACTGAGTGCACTAAATACCAGAAAGATTCAGGCCCTGGATATAAAATGTGATGTACTGTCATCTGTGATCTATTTCTGCATACCTTGTACTGTTTAATACAATTTATTAATTATAAAGAAATAAAGCTGGATTAATTATTATATCTAAAGAAGATTAAAAAGTAGCAATATTTTCAATAAACAATTTGAATCTTTTTAAACTATTATTAAAGAGCATAGCTCTAGAATAAACTATCTTGAGCTCTGTATTAATTTCAGAATAAAATTCAAGCTAGTGTGTCTGTATTCATCTTGCTTGCTTGAATTTATCATAACTGTCTAGTTGAATATTCTTCATGTCTGATAGTATTTACAAGCATTGAAAGATAATCTAATGTTCTTATCAGCACTAAGAATTTTCAATACCTGTACAATTGCAAAATGAGACATAAATAAGAAATAGAGTCAAATAGGAAATAAAGTGTATATTTTATGCAGTAGTATTTCAGTAAAAAATAAAATTTTGTAGATTCACCCATGAAGAAACTTCTCAAATGAAATTTCACTCTGCATCAATAGAAATTTCAAATTTGAGAAATCAAATGTTAAATCAAACGAGATTTAAACTACCACATTTTAATACCATAAAAATGTAAAAACTATGTTAGAAGAGACTCCATGAAGTCATCAAATACATTAAGTGTAGATTTACATAACTGCACATGGGCCCAGCAGCCCGCTGATAAAGTCTCAACCCAGATGTCGGCTCATTTGAATTAGAGCTTAATATCTCCTAGAGCTGGCTACTGTAAGGTGGTAAAGACTAAAAAATGGTGACCACATTTTAGTCATACAGATTCATCTTTTAGGAGGCGCTACTTTGGAAAGTAAATGAATCCAGTGGGAAAGACTATAGTTCATTGAGCTCTAAATACCTACACACAATATTCTGGTATGCACTTTTTTAATGACCTTCACATTTTTTCCCTCTAGAAAGACTGTCTGAGTTGACTAAAGGAGTTTAAAAAAAAAAAATCTATGATGGTGTAGGATTTCATGTTTGAATGCAAAGACCATTCATTACTCTCTCTGTCTCTCTATGTATATTTATTTCCTTCCCAGGTTAGAAAACAGTATAAGCTCATTCAAAGTTCATGTTCCAAGTTCTTGTTTTAAGAAGATGTCCTTTCTGTAATAGTAAGCAGTTGTATTTTTATTGTATCTTTTGTTGCTGCTATGTAGATATTTAAACATATTTTGATAGTTCTTAATATTATATGTGGCTACAAATGGAGTCTTACGATTCAGACTACTGCATGAGCCATTCAATTAGATAAATCATAGGTTAGCAAAACAGTGTTCCTCTAAAAATACAGTCATACCTCATGCCTTCTGTCCCTGAAAAACAACATTTTTAGTAGGGCCACTGCATTTCATTTACTGGCTAAGCCCTGACTCAAACATTTGCAAGACCACACAGACGGCCACAGATTCATCAACATCAGGTTATGTGAAAAATAAACACTTCAGGTTTATCCAGGTACCCTTTGTCATATCAAGTCACATGAAGAGGATGGCCATGATGCTCTTTGGGAGCATCAAGACCCCTTTATCAAGACCCCTTTAGTACAGGGTCTTATCTAGGCAGTATGCTCCTAATATGGCACAGACTCATTTTCTCACTGACCCTATTTTCCAAGTGCAAATGGGAAGTGATTCATACCACAAAGCCAGCCAGGAGCATCAGGAACATGGGCCTTTGAGCCAGAGGGGTTCTGCCATGCTACTCTATGACTACCCGATATGTCAGTGATTCAGAAAGTGTTTGCAAGTAGAATCTGTTATATGGACTAACATAAGCAATATGAGTATTGGCAGGAAACTGAAAGAGATGAAAGAAAAAGGATCAATTAAAAAAGTTAATTGAATAAACAGGTAAAATAACTTCTGAATTAGACTTTATATATCAGAAGTTGAGAGAAGTTTATGTACTCCATTATGCCAGGCTTGCTTAGCCACTTCCTTCACTGTTTGACACAGCCATGTAGGAGGAGTTGTAGTTGTAGTCTCAGCCTGAAAGCATATCTAAAACACGCTCTATGCATGATCATTGCGTAATACTCCAATATCAAACATTGGGAGCCCAAGCGAGTCATAAGCCCACATTTTCTAATCCCAGTTCACAAGCTATAAATAAACATGTAATTTATCCCTCTTCACAGAACAAACTGGATGCCTTCTGGTGCCAGCTTTATGTTAGGAATAAGCTTTTTGTTTTCTTCCCAAATATCCAAAGGTAGTTGACCTATTTTAATTATTTGGGGCAATATCATGCAATCTTTAGGAATAAGTGGAGAATTGATTTCATTACTGATTTCACAAGTGCTTCTGTAATGATTTTCTACTCCTTTTTTCTTGTTCATATAATTCAAGATTTTTTTTTTATTTATTTTTTTTTTAATGGAATAGCTATTTACTTTTTAGTCCTGCTGATTGCTTGCTTTTCAAATCTTAGAACTGCCCTTGACTTCAGACAAGGCATTTTCTGCAAGAGCCTTGGATGTCGGTACTCAACTTCTTAACAGTCTGAAATAGTTGGAAACATCTTCTTCCAGGTACACAGATGAAAACTCAACTGTTTTTTAGCATTTGTGGAGACCACTAATTTCACACAGGCAATGTTCAGTGCCTGGCATTTTCACAGGGAGAAATATGAAGTACTAGAGAGCTCCTGTACCTAGTAGGGAAAAAAAAAGTGTGGAATAATTAAAAAATATTTTAAATTAAAAACAAATCAGGTTAAAACAAGCAAACAAACAAAAACAAAACACAAATATTTATTTTTATGTGTAAATATTTATTTTTAAATGTTCATTACTGGAAAAAAAAGTCCTACAGTCCCTCAACACTACAGGAAATAATGCATATACTATAATCTTACGTCTTTCTAAGCAAGTCTGAATGCTATAGACAAAGACAAATTATTTTGATTATGAATGGCAACATTTCCATAATTTATGTCCATTTGGGGTCATTATTACTCATTGTCCTGTACAGATTTAAATATCTATGAATCTTCTTGTATAATTATGATAATGTGGATAACAACAATTTGATGGTTACTCACTAGTTAAGCTTCTGTGAGAACGGTCATTTTAATACATCTGAGGATTTTTTTTTGTTTGTTTGTTTTTGATTGGGTCACTAGTTGGTTGTTGTTTTTATTTTAATTATTATTATTATTTATTGGAGACTACTTATTTGTATTAACTTATTTAAATAAAATACATAAGTCTTGATTTTGTGTTTAAGGTATTTACTCAGCTACATACCTCTGAAACTTTGCAAATACCCCAAACATACGTTAGACAGGAATTATGAGCAATTACCAGGTGTTGGATGCAGAACCTTTCTAAAAGGAGTGAGGACTTTATGACTAGGTCTGTATCACCTGGTTTTTGGAAATGTGGTCACAGCCAGAGTATTGGTGGGGTTTTCAAGGTAAAAGAAAGCTTCGAGCCTGAAGATACCTATCAATTAATGTTTTAAGGTGGTCAGATTCATGGCAGGTCAGATTAACCCCTTACACAGTACATCTTAAAAGATAAGACCTACACAGGCTAGGTAGACAATGAAGCATTTTTCTCCCTTTATGAAAGGGGAATGGTAGAACTGGGAGCCTTGCCCCAGGACAAACAGGAATTCAGTAGCGAGCTATGGGCAGAATCCACAACATGCCTTACCAATAACCCTATTAATTAACATTATTTATACTCTTTCTGTTATTACAAACAATTATAGCAGGTTTGGAAAGAAAACTAAAGGAGAATAAACAGTTTATCAGTCTGTTTTATTTTATCTATTTCAGTATAATTGCTAATACAATGTACAAACTCTGAACAGTACATAAAATGTTTTAATGATCAGGACAGAGGGTTACTAGCTAAGAACAATTAAGCTGTTACCTCCTAAGTTGCCTATTATAAATTAACATCTGGAGGGAAATTATACTCTAAAAGCTAAACCTGCAAAGGGGTCTTTGGAAACACTGGGCGGTGCTCTGCCTAATCTCAAGCATCCCAGGGCCAAAGCCAAAAAGAAACCTCGGCCTTGTAATTCTTTCCATGACCGTGCTCATCAGCCAGTCACCTCGCTCCAGCAACACAACGCACCCGCCTGTCTCAGCACCCGCTGGAATTCACAGCAGCCAGCACACGGAGTAGGGGACGTTTGCCTGGCCAGAGGGAAGTCTTGAGGACGTGGTGGATCTTGGATGTCAGTACTTTCTAGGGCACAGATGCCTTACATGAGCTGCCAGGCTCCTCTCCTGGACTGAGGTCCTCAAGTATCTTTTCTTCTTTTTTTTTCCTTTTTTTCTTTTTTCCTTTTTTTCTAATTTTTTTTTCTTTTTTTTCTTTTTTTTCTTTTTTGACATGGAATAGGTTGTTTCTTCCCTTCTGAAGACTTCATAGAAGAATCTGTTGGTAGTCTCGGTGTTTCAGGAATCCCAAAGCCTTGCAATATGCTGGGAGGAGAAAGGAGTCCTTGGAGTCAGGTTTTGTGCAGGAGCTTCTTACTTCTCTTGCTGCTACTGGTGAGATGTCCCCAAAGGCTTTGTACAGTTACTTTCAAAGGCTAAGTATGGCAGAATCTACAGACTTGACAAAACACATGAGCAATGTACGATATTTGGTGCATTAAGAACTTCTCAGTGTTTTAAGAAAGTGTATTAGGCTTACAGTGGTATAGTTCAGGGTTGAAATCAAAATGCAATGTAGTGAAGTGAAAGTCACTGACACCACATTATAACTGAGTGGAAGGGAGCTGTGGGGAGGACAACAAGAAGTAGAGTACTCAGAACTTGATCCGGAAATACCTCTATGTATCTTCACTGTCTTGCTCCTTAACCAAGTGCACACTGAGAAAAATGGAATAACAGAAGAGGTGTTTCAATAAGTACAGGCTTGGAGCTGGTGGGTATCATGCATCTCATTCCTTCTTTGTCATTAATAATTCAATGGTTTGAGCACTTCCCGCATTGAGTTCAATATTGTCCTTGCATCCCAAGGAAAAAGTCACCACAGCAAGACCAGAGGCTATACTGAGAGAGAAGCAAATAGATAATTAAATTTACTAATCTAAAAAAAAGTGAAAGTGTGAGTACAATCAGAGGTGATGGCAAGTTACCTGAGATAAGGAAGGCCTGGATTCCTGTATAACAGACCAGAGCTGTTTCAGCAGGAAGAAGTTAGGTACTCCAGGACAGACAAAACCTTGACATCTGATATAAGCAGATAAAGGACAGAAATGAAACTGCAGAAATATTTTAACCAGTACTAGTGGTTAAAACTAGTGGACTACTAGTGGAGTACTAGTGGACTTTTTGGTGGCCGCAGTTGTATAGGGCTTAAATATTTAAGGATATTCAAAAATTGGCTACCAGATCAAAGTTCATTTGAAAGCTCAGTGAGGCAAAGACCATTGAGCTTTTGGAATGAGTGAATTACCAAATTGCTTGGTAAATAATATTTCTGGGCATATCTGGCAGCAGATTTTCAACTGTTTGTAAGTTTTAAAATAAAAAGTTTAAGTAGGATTAGACAAAATCTGAGAAGGGGGTTGATAGTCTCTGTGGCAGACTTTGGTCCTCGAGGTTGCAGGTTGCCATCTATTCCTTTACGGATGTGACTGTAGCTCTGAAGTGGCTCTGTGAAGATACATGTGGATTTCTCACATCCATGCTGAAGTCTGAATGCTGAACATGTTTAGCATGACTTTTCCACAGAATAAAGAGAATAAAGGAAAAAAAAAAAAAAAAAAAAAGCAGAAAAAAAAAAAAGCACGTGTTTAAATGTGCTGATTTTGATTTAGTAAATATTTAGGCAGGATTACCAGTCCTGGTCCCTGAAAAATCCAGATTCAAACAATCAAAATTACAATGTTCCTTTAGCGACTCTTAATTAAGAAAAATGATAACAAGTAATGGATTTTTTCTTCATTACCACTTTGGGTTTGAGTGTTTTTCTTGTTACTGTTTTGTTTTGTTTTCTCCCTGGCATTTAATACCTACTTAGTTTACACTATCAGATTATTCTTGGAGAAGAAAGAGGAGCTAGAAACTCATGTTATTGATGAAAAAAAAAAAAAAAAAAAGATAACACCTGAAGTTTGCATGATTTTAGTGCTTAGGGTTGCCGGTAAAACTCTGAATATGGTTCAAATAATGATGTAAACCTACTATCTGCTAAAGGTTATGTCTGGCACTTCTTTGTCAAAGGAAAGCAAAAGGATGCTATGAATGCAGGTAAAATTGCCATTGCTGTGCTGGGGAAGCTTCCTCTTGTAATAGAAGAAATACCCCTGGAGCAGATGAGAAGACAGGCATCACTTTTCTTCCTTTCTCAGACAGCAGGCCAGCAGAGCTGTCTGTGTACAGACATTGTGATTTCTCAGGACAGAGGACGGCACAGAACTGTGTGTCTTCCCTCACTTATCTGGATTGCTCCTAGAGTTAGGAATACATGCCCTAGGAAAATCCTTGAGCTGCTTCCTCACAGAGGCCCTGCTGTATCCTAAATCAGCCAAAACCTGCAAGGTACAAGCTGGCCTTGAGTGTTATATTACAAATAATGCACAAAAATATTCTTTCATAAGGGACATCCTCCTTTCTGTAACCATGTAATTCCTTTTGCTATTAATGGCAGCTGCTAAAGAGAGAGGATAAATCTCAGAAAACTGACTGCAGCATGACATGTGTGCTTAGCTTGGGTTGTGAAAACACATGCAGTATGCTTTCCCTTTCTTCAAGGGCCATAGAAGGGTTGAGGGAGACATTATTATTTCCCAGGGTCATCAGAAGTGAACCCAAAGTCCTGGCAAACTTTTTTTTCCACTGTATACTTTTTATTTTGCTTCCTACTCTGGTGATTTTTTAGTTTAATATCTCCAAAAAAGTCAATAGGGAATACGCTCCTGTCATTGTTGCTATTATAAATTATGAATGATGAAGGTAAGCTATACTGAAGGTAAGCTCCACCGGAAGTTGTTTGTGCTATGCTTTTTTACCTATATGTATATATATATAAGAAAAAAAAAAAAAAGGTTGAACAATTCTTAAGTTTCGGGGAACAAATGAGATATTTTTATTTTATTTTATTTTATTTTATTTTATTTTATTTTATTTTATTTTATTTTATTTTATTTTATTTTATTCCATGAGGAGTATTCAGTGAAATAGAAACTTTCTATAAGAACACACCAGACACACCAGTTCAGTGCAATATTTTGGGGATCTCTCTAGTCCAAAACTCAAATTTCTTCTAGAGAGAAACTAAAAGAAGTGATAGGAAGAGAAAGTGACAGAAAACACAGAAAAAAAAATAATAAAAAAAAAGAAACACTTAAACATTGATTTGGATAGAGAAGAACATAGGCTAAAGGCTCTGCTCTGCTTCGTATTTAGATATTGCATAAACTTAGCTAGTTTCAGCAAGAAAGGCTTCTTAAGGAACATGTGGCAGTCTATTCTTTAGGGCTGTTCACTTTCATGTAAGCAGGATGGCAGAAAAAAAATGAAGTTATCTCTCTTAATGTATCTTGAACATCCAAAACAGAGTGCTACTTTCTTTTGACTGCCTTTTCCTTTACCTTTTATGAATAGAGCTTTGAAGAATCTTGATGTCATGGTGGGAACATTTATGAAAACATGACAAGTTTAATGGGACAAGAAACGTATTTCTGCCCACATTTACTGCAGGTGTTTATTCTTTAAATTGAGACTTTATTGCACTCTGATAGTCTGCAACATGATATTATTTTCCTAATACTGAAACCAAAGGTTTCCCTAAAAAAAAAAAAAAAAAAGTGAGCTTTATCAGAAACCAGGACTCTCATAATTATGATTGTCAGGATCCTCAAAATTAATTACAACTTCAAGCTGTGACAGAGCCTAAAATAGCAAGACCTGCTGGTGATCCAAAAATCACTCACAGCATGTCCAAGCTAGTATTTGGCAGACAGCATATGCAACTTAAAAAAAGAACATAACCCTTTAGGCCCATGCAAGCAATTAAACTCTTTGTGGAAATGTCAGGCCATAAGTCTGAAAAGACCTTTCAATTGTTTACATACATTTTTCCTCTAATTAGTGAGAACTGATTTTAATTTTTCCCCCTTCGTTTTTCAAATAAGACCAGATGGGCTTAAGTTTGGAGGGCAGCTGTTTTGTTAAAAAAAAAAAAAAAGAAAGAAAGAAAGAAAAAAAAGGTGCTTCTTGCCAAGTCAGACCCCATGATTCTTATAGTGAGGGGGGTACAAGTAAATGCCAATCAGCTTAGCAGCATTAAAAGATACGTAAGGAACTTAGCCTGGGAGCTCTGCTGACGACGTAAAACAAGAAGACATTTCCAGAAGTGTCTGTCAAACAAAGTATAAAAATAATCAGAGACTGATGGCACAAGTTAGTGACACTTTAGCTGATGTACAAGTGGGTGAAATTTAACAGTGCTGTACTAACTTCAATTTCATTGTTTCAGTGCTTCTTTCTAATAATCTAAATACAGTGATCAGTGAGTTAAAAATATACAATATAGATGTTTTTATCAGAGCTACCCTAAAATGCTAATAGGGAGGATTTTTCTTTCATTGCACAACCTGTTAAATCACTGCCCTCGTAATTAGCTTGTGCTGTCTGTGCCTCTTCTCTGCTGTACTATCTTTATCTGAGTTACAATGGTTTATTCCTCTTACTCCATCCACATTTTCTGCTCCTCTGAGCCGACAGCAACTTTCAGTCCTGAGCATGATGACTCTAAACCTGTCTAACTGCAAAGTAGGTCAGCAGAATGTAAGGCAAATGTCTCCTGTCTAATAGTTAGGACTGCACATCTTTGATCCTGGAATCTTGCTTCTGCTTGGATTGGTCAGGAAATTTTATTTTATTTTATTTTATTTTATTTTATTTTATTTTATTTTATTTTATTTTATTTTATTTTATTTTATTTTATTTTATTTTATTTTATTTTATTTTATTTTATTTTTGTGTGCTTCATTCTGTATACAGAGAAAAATATTTATTGATATCACTGGAGAAAAGGGAAGATTCACTTAACAGTGGTTGTTTGAAGTCCTTGGATGAGAAGTTGCCTGTATAAATGCAAAGATTTAGATAGCTCTTTTATATGAGAGAATAAATAACATGAAACATAGTGACTGTATTTTTGTATTTTCTTCTCAGTGTCTTTCAAACCTCCCTGCACTCCTGCTAAAGAAGCCCAAATGTGAGATTTAAGCCAAAGTTATATTTTTGGTCATAAATACAAATCCTTAGAGGTTATCATGTTAGTCTGAGCTCTTATTAGAATTTAGATGAGTTATCTTTATTCTCTTTGCTTCACCTTTGCATCTGAGGTCTGACCATTTATATATTTGAACTGGAAGCTCTTTACAGCAAGGACTGTTGTAAAAGATCTCTGAGTCTATCATATTTTGGCCTTACTGACTCTGCCATAATACATAGTGCTAAAAATTAATCAATTTAGTGTTTAGATTTACAACTACAGTCCAATGGAAACTTACAGTCTGGGAGACAAATGATATCCTCTTACATTGGCACAGCCTGCAGAGAAGTGTTCCACTCAGTAGGTCAAAGCAAGAAAAAAATGTGAGTGATGTCAGTGCTGCTGCAATATAAAGCTGAGACAGAAGTAAGATCTCCAAGATCCAAGTAATAAATGAACACTAAGAACATCAATGTAGATGCTGTTGGAATCTTGTGTTGATTGTAGTTTTTGTGAGCCTAACTGCTTAAGTGCTACCTTTCTATTCAGTTCCCATTGAATTTTGTTACCTGTTTCTCTTTCTTCCTGTGTAACTTGCTGTATCTTTCTTGTGATATATAAGAGTAAGAAATGTTACTGAACGTTTACATCGATTCAAGACAGAAATATTTGGCTGATGACACAAAAGGAGATAAATAATGAGTTCTTGTTCATTTTAATACTAAAATTGCAAAAAGATAGGATCACTGGGATTCTCCATGTAACATGGAAGCTGGGGATGGGTTGTGTTTCAAAGCATCTTGTGGAGATTGGAGTCTGAGGGTGATGAGTAATTTTGGTCCTGTGGGGCACTAACCACAAGAATATTCAGCACTCACACAGGCATGGGTGATGACTGGGTTTCAAAGGTTATTCATTTGCCCTAAATATCGAAATAAATGCAAGTTGATAAAAGTGATGAGAAGCTGGCCAGATGAAGAAGCAATCTGGTGGTTGTCCTGAATGAAAGAATGAATAGTAGGGCTGTGTTTGAAATACAGAGACAGTACTACAGCATAGAGTAAGAACATCACTTGTTCAGATACTAGTCATCTTGGCAGATGGATACAGTTGTGAATTCAAATATCAGTCTGGAGAGTCTCTTCAGCCATGTTTACATTTACAATTTAGGAGGAGGAGAAGGCTGTAGCAAAAGCTGGGATTAATTCAACTGCAGCATAGTTTGGGGCTGCTCTGAAAAGCATGTCTCACCAGAGATGGTGAGATTTAGGAAGGTGTTCAAGCACTGGCTGTACCTCCACTCTGTCTGGTGAGGCTCAAAACTATATATAAGCAAGGGACTGCTCACTCTGCCTTCCTTCTCCTTCATTTGTCTGAAGAGCCTTCAAAGAAAGGTTGCCCAGGCACCAAACTAAGCCCATTTCACACAGATCACTCAGAAGCAATGGAATGGCAATATAGTCCACTCATTAACACCAACCTGGCCTGGGGCTGACCCAGCATGCCCAAAACAGAAAGCTCTGTATCCCATTACCAGAACCCTGAACCCTGTAACTCACTTGACATCTCATTGTTTAGACTATAAATAACTTCATTCCAGACATTGCCAGGTGGTACAATGGGGTGGAGGCCCCAGCAGAGGACAGTGTGCCCTCTTCAAAGCCTTCAACTGAAAGCTTTCTCTCATCTTGTATACCCAGTGGTTTACCTTGAGGGGAGCTTCCTGCCATGAGTGGTGTTTTGCTGACAAGCCAATAGACACTTGCTGTTTTTTGACTCCATTTCCCTCATGCTTCAGAGGGAAAGAAGGATGTACCTTCCCAAGGATTAGAGAAGCCAGGGGTCCAAGCAATAACACTCAAGGCCCAAGGAGCTGACTTTAATGTATTGGTTCAAACTCTGCAGGAACCCCTGAGCCAAGTCCCATGGATCCTGATGTTGGCATGTGGGGGAAGTTTCCCCCACCCTGAGTTCCTCCCTGCTACCACACCCTTTTTTCAGAGGTAAAGTGGGCAGTGAGACGGTTGGGCTGTCCTTGACTCCCAGCCAGCATCCACATGCCAAGCCCTGGGCCAAGGGCAATGGACTGCTGCAAAACCTGCAGTCTTCCTGGGACACACTTCTTTTCAATTTCCTTCATAGTGGGCTTACTTCAAATTTGCCACCATGAGATCTGATTCCTTGTGCTCTCAGAGTGCTGCAGGGAGGCTTAAGGCACTGCTTTCTTTGTTGAAAGTGAGAAGAGATGGAATTGTATTTGTATTTGATTTTGTATTATTTTCATGTATATATGGAAATAGATGTTGTCATAGTGGCTTGGATCATTTACCTGAACACATCATTCTTATGGAAGCTACAAGGCTGCCCAGTAAAAAGACAGTGATTCAAGAGGCTGTATTTAAGTTTAGCAACGGCTAAATCACAAAAACGGTCTACAGTTGTGTCTGTTTTCTATTCCTGTAGTAAGGGACCTAGAAGACAAGTCTGTGATCAGAAGATGAGAAAAGAAAGGGAAAATTAACACAAACATGCATTTAAAAGTAAAGTATTGCAGTATTAGCAGACCAAGTCCTGCTTAGGAAGGCTTTTAACAGTTATCAACAATTCTTTAAAAAACAGCTACAGTTTACATGTGCAGCCAGTTGCTTTCTAATTGCTACAGCAGGCTACCACTGGGAAGAACAAAGGAAATATTTAGCACATCGTAAATTCTTCTGTGGCCCTGCCGAGTGGCTGGAGTTCAGATTACACGTTTATAACCAACATTTGAGAACAATTTCTCCTTAGCTTTGAGAAAGTGGGTGGGGAAGCTGTTCGACACTTTCTTCAAATGCCTGAAGTAATGTGTGTCTGAAAGAAACTTGGGTTCAAAACTCTGTTCCACTTGTCTTTTGATTCAGGCTTATAATGTGCTGTAATATGTTGAAATGTTCAGAAAAAACTTTGTTAAAAACAGATGTATGTGCCATTGTTGGTGTTACAACTATCTGCTTCCAACTTTACCACAATTGAGTGTGATTTGCTGAAATCTTGCAAACTGATCAGTGTTTGCTTCCACAGATGCTAAGGATCTTGCAAATGTTCTAGTGGGCTGTGCTGGTACATGGACAGGAGGTACTCTGAGCTGGTATTTAATTATATCCCTGCCTGGTGAATGGGATGTTGAGGCTCAGACAATTGTAAAGATTTCATCATATAAAAGGAAATATGCTGGTGCTCTGAGCAACTCAAGGCCATGTTTAGTTTTAATTCTAAGTAAATTCAAATGTTGCTCAAGTCTGTTGTGGAGTTTCACATGGATAAAATATTCTACATTACTTGTTCTCAATGTGAAAGCAACCTAACTGTCTACTCAGCAGTTGCCAATATTGTAGAAGAGGTGGAAGCAAGGGAATCTATTGTCTTCATTATTTTCAGGTTTTAAGCAGTTTTGATGTTAACACACAACTTTTATGAACTACTCTTTAAAGAAAAATACATGTCTTAGCCATTCAGCGATTATTACAGCTACAGGTGGGACAAAAATGCTTTTTTGTTGTTTTTTACTGAATGATTTAAAATGCAGCACACACAGCTGAAAAATCAAAACTCATAAGTATCTGCAGCCATATTAGAATTTTAAAAAAAAAAAAAGTGATTAAGTGTGTATATATATATATTAAAATTACTTATATATATTTTAAAATTACTTATATATATATATTTTAAAATTACTTATCAGTGTTCTTGATAGTACTGAATCTACATCCTTTGCTACATGTAATTAGATGGAATTAGATTATCTTTAAGGTCCCTTCCAACCCAAACAATTCTATGTAATATTGCTGGTCTAACAAAACATCAGCATAAATTTGTATGTTTTATTCAAACAGCTGAGTTCTGTAGCCTCAGAGATGTCCATGAAAAATCCTCCTCAACCTCCAAGTATATAGCTGTAAAATAATGATGTATTTACACATCCTACTGTCAGTCATTTGTGTAAAAATTTGCTGGAGATGTGTTCCTGTGTGAATGAGAGCTGCTACAGTCTAATCATGCAGTTTACAGAAGATACAGAAATAGAAGGAAACCAGCATCATCTGTAACAAAGGGAATAAGGTCAAAGACAATAGTGCTTACGTTGCAAGAAAAACACAGGATGAAATCATAGTTCCTGGCAGATAGTTTTCTTAACTTCTGTGTTGTCTGGTCATGGTGGTTTTAGTTATAAAATGTTATGGTAGCACTGATACTTGAATTTAGATTCAACTACTTACCCAACTTGTTTCAAAACAAAAATCATTATTTAGATGTTTTTAAAAATCCTTAACTATCACAAAATTCTGAAGCCTGCTAATTGCATTAAGATAATGTTACATTCAAAGTGTTCACTGTCAGTCCTTTAAAACAAAAATGTGGATAGTTAATGGAAAACAGTCATAAGAATGAAGACAAAGTAATTGCTAGTATTCTACAATAATATTAACATATAAGAATTATTCTAAATCCTTAAAGAAACAAACAAACAAAAAATAGAAGTTACAAAAGTGGCACCAAGTTTGAGTCCTGCCTTTCACTTCAAGGAATCCCAGTGTCCCACTTATGGAAAACAACTGTTTCAGAGATAGACATCTATGATAACAGGAGCACAGCATACAAATACAGCAAAATGCTAGGTGACAGAGAGAATGATCCACACCAACGGGAATTTGGGTCTATGTAAAAGCAGCTACTTAGTATATTTAGTATGGTTTGGTACCATTACTGTTACTCCATAAAAATTAAGAAAGATTAGATAATTAAAAAAAAAAAAAATTTAGTGGATCCAGCACCCAGCAATTACTGGGAGATTTAAACATACATGAAGCAGTAACACAATAGAATAGCTGAGGTGTTTGGTAGATGTCTGCTTCTATTTATGTCTTTCTATCTTCAACTTCACTCTCCACCCCCTCACGTATTACTCCTCTTCCAAGGAATAAATGGAATATTTCACCCATGTGAATAACAAAGTTCTTCACTAACCAAAAAGTGCCACACAATGTCTTCACACCTGCGGAATTTATAAATTGCAGGTCCCATGGTCATGAAAGGAACTTAATAAGCACTCTTTGCAGGTGAGATTACCATAGGTTAGAAGCAAAATATCCTGATAAAACCTATTGGATTTTTGTCATTACAAAGTGTGTAGTTTCCCCAGATTTATGCTTCTACAGCCCACAGTCACAGCAAAACTATTTCCATGGCAGTAAAGCTATCTAGAGGGCATATTGTAAATACATTTACTTTTTATAGTTTGTTGCCAGTTTGGTAATCCGTGTTTGTGAAAAATTGCGGAAGTGGTTTTAAGTGTTACAGAAATATCCAGACTAGAGACCTGGACATGGAGGGTCTGCCCCCACCTTCTGCCATTAAATGAAATGACAGATGGATGAGACCTTGTATCATGAATATAACTGGTACTTTCACAACTGATGTTATTGCCATTCTTTTTCCATTCATATTTCATCAGAATTCAGAACTTTTCCCTCCCTGTCTCTCCTCTCCATTTACTTGTTATGAAGCACTCGGGTCTCCATCAGGGGACACAATCTTGCAAAGACTTTGTACAGATGAAATGTGTATTTAATGTGTATTAACATCATGGTACCTACTTACCTGAGCAAGGCAAACAAGCTGAGACTTTGCTGATGACTTGTGTTTTGTACTCTTGTTGGTGTTACCATTTTCATCTGAAATTCATGTGAAGTATGAGCCTCATACAAAACAAGGTAACATTGGCTCCTTTCAAGTCGCTTACATTGAAGGGTCACACAGGATAAATGCAGTAAGGCACTCAAAGACTCTTGGATCTCAATTTCATTTTCTCAGACTACCCAGAATTTATTCTTCTTCATCCATTCTGGACGTTGTAGCTGTGAGTATTCCAGTTTTGTGAAGTGTAAGAGAGAGAGGCCATGAGTCTTAAAGTGGAAAAGAAAGGTGTGTGCTGGACTGGGAGAGGTCAAGATCTTCAGCCTAAAACAGCTCTTTGGAGTCCTTTGTCTGTGTTGAAGATCATCTCCCATGACAAATAGAATTTAGCTCTGATGAGTTAAAACTCAAAGGGGAGAATGGTAGCCCATATGCACATTATCTCTGTGCTGTGCCAAGGTGTGAATGGAAGCATATACACACGAAACAGAATATATATATATAATAATGGATAGAATATATAAAATATACATCCTAAAATGTTTGGATTTGCATCCATAAGCATGCAATATTTAAGTTTGTATAAAGCGTACATTGGAAATTAATTGACTCTGTCCTTAGATTTTCAGTATTATGCTGCATCTTAATGCATTCACTATTCACATTCATATTCACATGCACATCTCATGGCTTCACTATTATGCTACATCTCATTCAAAGAGAATCTTGTCCTGGTGAGCTGAAAGGGACATACATAATGAATGCTTGAACCAACATAGCATTGTAATACATAAGGAATTTTGCGTCTAAATTGTCAATCATCTTAAATACCAAAATAGTAAGAAAAATGAGACCAGCTGATATGTTAATGGAAAAGCAATAAAAAACAATGCCTTTGCTTTAGATTATTGTTGTTTCACATTTTGGCACACTGCCCCTGAAGCCCATGAGTTGTTTCCTGCCTGGAGGCTCTGTACAAAGCAGTTAATGGATATAAACTAATCAGTCTGTATAAAAAGAGGTAAAGCACAACCCAGTGAGAGTTACAAAAGTCTTGTGCAGGAAGAGTTTACTATCCTCTGGGCTCTACCAGGGCTTGTGAAGGTACATCTGCTGAGGAGAATCTGGGAAAGTCTAGCAGATGGTTAGTGGGTCAGATGTTTTTGTGTCACGCGGGACTTTTGGAAGCATCAGATCCTAAGTGATCATATAACTTTCAGAAGCCTGAAGCCACCACTGTCTGCATATCAATTCCCTTTTGCTGTTGCCATTCCACCAGAGCAAAGTTACTACTCAATGTTTTGAGCCTTGGCATAACACAGAGAGCCAAACCACATAAATCCCATGACCAGTGATGAGTGTGCAGTTCTATTGTTAGAAGCAAACCACTTCAAAATACCAAAACACACACTTTACACATATTTTTAGCTGTCTTGTGTATGAACAGAAAAATCTCTCCCCCTTTCCCTGCCTTTCTTTTTGAAGTCTTTAAGATCTCCACAGCAAGACCTTGCATAGTTTTTATCTTAGTAATGAGTATGTTTTATACAAGGGTATTTTGACATCAGTTCTTTCTCTTGCCAGACCTAGAATTTCTGGGTGCAATCTGCACCCCAAATTAGTTACAAAAGGGCGTTCTTCTGTCCCGGTTTAGGTGCCAATGACATCATCATCTGTTGCAGTGGAAACAAAATCCTAACGTTCAAGCCTTGGTATATAAATTGAAGAGTAGTTGTTTTTAAAAACATTTTGCTTTAAAATAAAATACTTAATTTAGACACAGATTCTGTTAATGATTTGGGATCACGAGTGTTCTGTGTACATGAGAATTCCCGTTAACCTTTAAGAGAAAAGAAGAACATTTTATTCAAAGTTATAAAATTATTCCTAGAACTGCTCCTTGAGTAAACATGAATGTAATTAGTTGTAGGAAATGCTTTCTAACTACCTTGTAAGGCAGACCATTTGCTTTATTCAATTTTATCAAAGTTGCCTCTGAAATGACTGGAGCCTCAGGAGTACATGAAAAAGAAAAAATGTGTTCTATCTCATGAAAGAAGTGTTTCCAAAATGCACTATATTTAAACCTAGCCCAACATCCCACCTTGACATAAGTGACCATAATAGCTTCAGAAAAATCCTAAACTGACTTAAAATACCATTCTATTAACAATGATGATAACTTGTCACTTTTGTGGACAAAATGTAAAACAGTAAAGCTATTTATATGGCACAATTTCTTCACATATTTTTTATGAAAGTACTTTGTCCATCTTCAGTACATCTCCGTACAGAACATAATCTAGTATCCATTGATTCTAATAAAGACAAACAAACAAACAAACAAAGACCCAACAAAATATGTAGATGATACCAACCCCAAACAAGACTATCTCTGCGGTACTTGGCTTGGAATGGAGCAAGTAGCCCCTATCAGAATCAGGATTCTAGATTTGAAAAGCACATAAGCTTTATATGGGGCAGCAAAACTACAAAATTCAAGACTTTCATTCTCAGATACTAAATACATCCTAAATAGGAGTATGATAGTTTAACTACAAAAATGTGGACTTTCATTTCTTGTGACAGGGCTATTAGGTCTGCTTTGATCATCAATTTTTGAAAGCATTTGTTAAGGAGATTAAAGGCAATTCCATAATTTTCAGTAACACATGCATTGAATTAGATACTGTTTCCACATGGAAGCTACAGGTGTGTTTCTCTTAGTGCCTGTTCTCAAATTGCTAATTTATCCATTAAGAGTTTAATGTAATATTCATACATAAACCTCCCTAGGAGTGGAATCCAGCAACCTGATGAATAAAGAGTTAAGTTAGGAAGTGGAAAGGGGAGTTAAAATCCCCTGAGAGAAAGCCAGGAACTGAACCTTGGTTATGATTTCTTCCATCAATGCTCAAAAGACAGTGTTATGTTATAAAGTCAGGATAAGTGCTTAGAAGTCCTCCTCTAGCTATTCTGACCTACAGAGTGCTACTACATTTTATAGGTGACCGTTCCTCACTGCTGTGCTTTAGGGGTAACTTTATGCAGTTTATTTTCACAGACCCTCAAGGAACTGAGCAGAGGGTTCCTAGATGTCAGGCATGCCTAAGTGTGGAGACTGAAGTGAGAAGCTCAGCTTTTCTTATTAAGAGTGAAATATTATTGCGTATATAAAGATGAATGTTTTCAAGTGAATAGGCATCTTTGAGATTAGTAGCTACAGTGCCTCAAGGAATAGCTCACAGGGAGATTTTAGAATCCCAATATTGCATGCAGTTATCTGTATTTTCACTTATATCACACTTTAAGTGCCTAAGTTATTGTTTGGATGAGCACAGATAGACACACCACCACTGCTTGAACACAAACCTAATTTTTGACTGTGCTTACTTTAACTTGGTGCAAAGTGACACCTACAGTCCCTCTATATTTATATTATTATCAGAGATTTATTTGTGGTGGTTTTATTATTGTTTAATAGTAAAGCTTATACTTGGCTAGAAGCATCTTGAAAATAAGAAATTAAAAGAAGATAGATTATCTCAAAAACATATGTGTACATTAGCCATTACTATTACTCTAGCTCATGGATAGCCTCACAGCAACTTCATGCTCTAAAGGTTCTGGAAGTTGATTGATTGTTCCCAAACTACTACATAGTTTTAGTTGATTAACCACATATATTTTTTTGCCAATATGTCTGGCTACCTTTTAGAAGTTAGTGCATTGCTGGCCATATTACAGAAACAGATTTTTTAAGGATTGGAATCAGATTTGGCAGTAAAGGGTTCAGTTGCAAATTCATAGGTGATCTTAAAATTTCATTTGACATAAAAGAAAACTCTCTGCAATGGAAAAATAAGAACCTGGATTCTATTTAAAATGACATCTCTACTTGCAGCTTTTTTTTTTTTTTTTTTTTTTTCTTCTTTTTTTTAAACCTTTAACATAAGCCCTCTCAGGTACAGTGCTCATTGCTCATTGAAAATTCTGGTATTTTCCCCTGTTCATTTGAGATTCTCTTCCTAGGAATGAAGTAACATCCTGTCTTTTTAAAAGCAGAAAAATATCTGTTCAAAATGTCTTCACATTAAAAGATCTTTTGTCCTTTTCTTTGGCTTTTTCAGTTTTTAATGAGTTGTTTACATATCTCAGTGGTTTGAAAAGACAGATGTATTTTATGTAATCTTCCATGTAAGCTCTTTTCATTTTTCTTATAAATTGCTTTTCCACATTTTAAGATGCTGTTGTGTTTTCAGGGAAAAATGACCAAAAAAACTGTGACTAGTTATTTGTTGCCCACCATGAACTTCCAGATAAAGTGAGTATAAATTGCAGTAGGTAATAAAATCCCAACTTATAAATAAGCCACAATTTTATTGTAGAAATGGCAATTAAAACTATGTTGTTCTGTTTTATTTTTACTTTAAAACTGTAATATATGAGTTTCATTTGGGTAACAGCTAAACAGTTAACAGCGCACACTCTGTTTTGCTTAAAGGGCAACTCTAGGTATTGAAGTTGCAGACCCCAGGCTGCCAAGAGATACAATGATGAACGGCCTCCTTACAGCGAAGGGCTTCCGGAGTCTACCAGGACAGGCTGTAACCTATACATTATAAACTCATAAGAAACAATGAAAGACAGAGATGCCAAAACTTGTAACTGAATAGCAACAATTTAAACCCATATGCCAGGCTGTATATCGTAGATTTCTGCTTCCAGAAGTACTAGCCTGACCAAAACAGTGTCCCATTTTTTCACTTCTATAAACCTTTCTTCATTTTACCATCAGATATGCTTTTAATTCTTATGGGTTTGTTCAAGCACAGTCTTATCTGCACCTTGAGCTTAAGTCTGAAAACAAACAAAGCACAAAACGATTGTTTTGGTGGTCTAAACAGATGTGCAGATATGTACTTTGTCTATTGCTTTGGAGTACAACTAAATGTGGAAGCTGATTGACCCATGGCAGAGGTCTCACATCTGACTTGAAAATCACCAGGCATTTCATACCAGAGAAAGATCTGTATTGTTATGATTTGATATGCGAAATGGTATCCATAAATATCCTAAGTATACACTTGAAAAAAGAATGTACACATATTCTTACTTGGGAAAAATCAAAGTCTGGTTTCTGTGAAGCTCTCGAAGCAAAACAAAGAAAAACAATGACAGTTACTGCTCTCTCTGGTTAAAAACTGTGAGATGTTTGTATTTTTGTGGACTCTTTCTCTGTTCAAATCCCACTCCTGTTTACATTATTGTTTTTAAATTGGCCGTGGTCAAATAACTCAGCCATAACTCATAGTGCTTCTGTCTGCACAGTGCTTAAGTACTGCTTAAGCTCTATGTAAGAGCACTTAGTAGAGCTCTTAAAAGCACTGTCTTCCTTTACACACAGCTGTGCATCATCAGGCAGACCAAAAGTCCTGCTTTCTAGGACTGCAGAGCAGGTGAGGCATTTACAATAGAGTAGCAGGAGAAAAGGAAGCTTGAATAGATGGGAATTATCTAGAATAGATACAAGGGAAGGGAAGGGAAGGGAAGGGAAGGGAAGGGAAGGGAAGGGAAGGGAAGGGAAGGGAAGGGAAGGGAAGGGAAGGGAAGGGAAGGGAAGGGAAGGGAAGGGAAGGGAAGGGAAGGGAAGGGAAGGGAAGGGAAGGGAAGGGAAGGGAAGGGAAGGGAAGGGAAGGGAAGGGAAGGGAAGGGAAGGGAAGGGAAGGGATCTTTGGATGATTTAATTGGGGGCTGGATTTATCGTAGTGTTATTTTTTATTAAATTTGAGTTGATATCATTTGCTGAAATCTTTACTAAATTATCCTATTGCATTGATTTCAGTACAATAATATGAAGGGGCTGAATTTGGTTCAGTATATCATAGTATCCATTACACACAAAAATAACTAATCTATTCAGAAATACATCATGGAACCTACAGTTAATATGCATTTACAGAAACTTTTTTTTTTTTTTTTTTAGAAAAATGGTTTTTAGTAAGAACAACTCTCTTGTGCTCATGTGTTTTGGAAGTAATCCCAAGATTTCAAACCATCAAGTAGCCATAAGGAAACTGTCAAGAAAAAGAGCCAGGTAACAGAACATACTATAGTGAGATGAGTTCTAATATCATGGACACATTATAGAAGTACTTAATGGTAAGATAGTAGAATATGAAGACAAGAAACCTCTTCTCTGTCACATGTATAGAAAGATATATTGGTATGCTATAAAGCACTACATGAAATACCCTGTCCAGTTGTATCCTTTAAACATATAAAAATACTTTACAATACTGAGTATGCTGATCATGTGACATTTCACATAGATATGAATAAATTAGCAAAATGCTATTGTTTAAATATATATTTACTGTATTATTTTTGTGGAGAATGATACACAGAGGCCAGATTCTGCTCTTGACTATTCATTCTCCATGGTCATCAACGTGTTAGTGCATCCTGAAGAAGAACTTAGTGCTAACGAAAAAAAATAATGTTCAGGAAGTTTCAAATAAAGTAAAATAAAACATAGTAACAGTCGTGATCTTTTCTGCTGTAATGGTGAGAAATGGAGAGAAGTAATAGAAACTGTTCTGCAGAAAAGTAGTTTGCAACTTCAAGATGGAATTTTCAGTTTTCTTCACACAAGTTTTAAGCAATTTTAAAAAGAATAATGTGTGTGTGAATCCTATTATATCACTTTTATTCATCGAAATGGTCCCCAGGGATAATCCTGCATGGAAGGGGGGTGGCCCACCTGGAGGAAACTGGGACAGTTCTCCTAACAGAGAGAGAAACTCTGGAATATAGCAAGGCCACACATTACATTCACATTCTTTAAATGAAACTTTGTTCCATATGTGTGAGGAGAGAAGTAGAAATATGGCTTCCTTTACTGGTCATGTCTTCACAGACATCACAGCTGGTTGTGTTTTTCAGATTCTAGCTCCTAATGTCCAGATGTGGTCCCACTCTTGTCCTCAAGCCATACAGTCATTGTAGCATGGCATGGTGACAGAACTGATATGCTCTGCCACATCCTGGTTCTTGACACTAGCTTCCAACTTATATACAGGAAGAAGGATTTCTCCCCATGTATTTTACAGAATTTTCTAACACTGTCCTATTCACTTGCATCAGCAGCCTGGGAGAAAAACATTTGGCCCCTAGTGAGAAGATAAAGTATAGAAGTGACACAAAACTGGAAAAGCTAACTGTCTTTCTCATTACTGTGGAAATACCAGAGTTGTTTTGGTTTTCTTATAAGAAAATATGCAATAATTAGTTCTTTGTTTGTTTTTAAATAACTTAATGACAGAGTCAAAGTTTGGGATTGGGGATTTTTTAGTGGTGGTGGGGTGGTTGTCTCTGAAGATCTGAGGAATAAAAATTAAGTCACCAAACCATAGTTTCTAGGAGCTTTGAGGACAGAATTTGGAGGAATATTGCCCTCAAAATGTGAATTATGCTGTAAAACCTAGTGAATCCATTACTTTTTAAAACACAAGACTGAGGAACAATTTTCTTAGAGACCACTAGAGCTGTAGAATCAAATAACGATATGTTATTGATTGCTTTACTTGGGCACAAACTGATCAGACTTTGTGTATTTTAAAACCCATTTATAGTTTAATTTATGACCAATTGCACTACTTTTATGGTATTTAAAGGTGTCACAGACAGTTTGGATGTAATCCAAAAAGCAAGCAATGTTTTCTTCTTTCTCTAAGAACCAAGCAATACGCTTTTCTTTCATTGAAGAAAGATCCTGGCTCAGCAGGCTGAGCTGCCTCACAAAATGTATATATGTCTGAAATATAAGAAGCTTGCACTGACAAATAAAAAGCCAAAAATGAAATAAAGAAAAGGCAGCTAGCTTGATGACAAGCTGGCATGTTCAAATTAGAGTCTCAAATTCAATGTGAATCACAACCATGTGAATCTCACTCTGTTTCAGAACTGAATCAGAGCTCAGATCTTGCAAACAAAATTCATACTTGTTTTGTACAAGATTCATACTTGATTTGCACATGTAGACCCACTTCAGTCAATGGGATTGCTCACTCATGCATAGAGCTAGATACGTGTGGACTGGATTATCTGGGTAATACCCTGGAAAAACTTTTTTTTTTTTTTTTTTTTCCTGATGGGTTGCAATCATGACACTTTTCCATCTTTTGGAAAGTCTATCAACAGGAGGGACTGTTGGATATCATGAAACATATTTCCTATGAAAATAAAAGCTGGACAGATTTTTCAGCAACACTACAAGCGCTGTTTTTACAATCCTTTAAAATGCATGATTGTTTCTAAAGACTTGAGAGAAGAGTTTCAGTAGAAACAAGGCATCCATGGTTTCAGTGTCTTACTGCTCTGGGAGCTGTCAGAGAATAGGGGAAGCAGAGTGAGAGGTAGGAACAGATTGTAATAATAAAGCCACACAATAGTATTACACATGGAGTTTAATGTTAACTAAAGATTGCCCAAATTCCTACCTGCGAATGCTTAGTCTGGCATTTGTTACACTTCCAAGTGTGAAAGAAAAGCCACAAACATTTATCATGATTGTCAGTAAGGCCCCCTTCCGCACCTCTCCCATGTTCTCTACTCCTTTCCCTGCTTTTCAGAGCTGTCAACATCCATGCTTGCCTCCATTTCTGGCCGTTAGCATGGTACAGGATTGTTTTACATAGCCTGCCCAAGAAGCAGCAGCTTGATTTGAGTAAAGAAGGCTTTTTAGGAGCTGGGAACATTCTGAGCCTTGGCGGCATTCAGGGTGTCCTCTCTAAGACTTATATCCCTTGAATTAACACAGTGCACATTGAGCCCTTCACATACATTGACGCCTATCAAACACTGCCATTTAGGGGAATGCTGCTATCGGGTGGTTAGCGTGTGCTGCAGAGGACATAAACAGCAGAAGTTTCTTTGCACTGAAGCCACAGTACCTTTTTCTCCTAATTAAGGAATGTGAGAAATTTCTCCTGTCTCTTAGCAAATTCTTAGTATTATTATTCCATATTTACATCCTCCTATTGTGATCTTTGCTCTTTTTTTTTTTTTTTTTTTTTTTCTTCTTGGAATTCAGTCCCTATTCTTTCTTGTATTTTATCCCTATTACAGATTATCAAGGTTTCTTCAGTGACTATTTCTACATTTACTTATTTATTAATATACTTAAATATGTGGTACAGTTCTTGCTGAGTCTATCAGTAGGGGGAGTGCTTTAGGAATAAAATTATTAATCATCATTTTTTTATGAAAAACTAGCATTTTACAGAAAAAAAATATTTTGTCCTTCTGAAAATGTTGTGCTGGACAAGGTGGATTATTATGTCACAAGGACATAAGCGAAGTAGGACCAGCTTTGGAGGGAAAGGGGAGCTCTATGGAAAGGATTTTAGGCACATCCAGGGTGATGGGGATGTCTGAGTTCCATTATGTTCACATGAAACGAAATGCAAAAGAAATGCAGCAGTTCAGGTGCATTTGGCTTCTCCATTATTTCTGAGAAGTGTTTCATGGCATACCATGAGGGCAACTACCCACAGTTGCCTTTCTCTCTCCAAAAGTAAGAGGAGTAATGTTGTGCCCAGGTGACCCACAGTTTGGCCCAGGGTGGACCCTTGGCAGCTTGAGCATCCTGCAGTGCCAAGCACTGACCCAACAAGCACCCCAAGGGCCTGGCTGTCCTACCCCACTGCCCATGCTTTTACAGGACCACCCACTGTTTTGTGGCCCCAAACAAAATCAGGTCTCCAACATGACAAAGCTCAGCCCAGCATTTGCATTGTGGAGCTTCTGCCAACAACTACCTGCACTGAAGGATTTAGGCTTGTCCTAAACTCTTCCAAACAACCCCCCAAAATCTTTAGGGGACTTTCTCAATGTTCCTGTATCAGTACAGTAGATACAACAGTGATGGCATCTCCTGTACATTTATTTCAGTTTCTTGCTCCAAAAGCTGCAAGAAAATTCAGTGTGCATTCAGACTTTAATTTTTTTTTCAATACCTGTGAATAAACAAAGGAGACAATTAATACTTATTAATACATTAATACTTATTCTAGTTGTAGTTTTCATGATGGAGCTAGGAGATGAAGCATGTATTTAAGATTATAAAAGGCAAATAACATGACAGACTTCAGTCATTGTCAAACTGAATTCCATTCACAGCTAGGGGTGAAGGCATTTCTTTTATTTTAACCACAGCAGCTTCCCTTGGGGAATCTACACTATTGATCTACTTTTAATTAAGGTGATAACTAGTAGATAATTTCATTTGCAGTCCCTGTTCTTGTATATTCCACTTTTGCTATTTCATAGCTTTAACTCATGCCACTTCACTGAGATTGGCTTTGCTTGGCAATTACACAAATAAAAAGCGTCCCTTAACCGTCCTGTATGTTTTATGTCATCACCACACAATAGCAGCCATTGTCACATTTTGAAGAAAGGTCTGATGATGAAATTGGCTGTAAGTGCAGCCAGTACTTCAGAGACTGAACGATTGAACTGGATATCTCCTAGTTGTACAAAGACAGCTAAATGAGATTTTTAAAATCATTTTTTATTATTATCTTTTATTTTTATTATTATTATTATTTTTTTTAGCTATCAATGACTTACCTGTTTAGGATTCCAGCATTCACTCTTAACTTCTGTTGTGTTTTCTTTTCAATATCTGACCTTAGATGTTATGATAATAGGAATTTTCTATTTGAGAGTCACTAGAGTTTTTGAGATAATTAGACTATGTAGACACATCTCAACCTATACAAACATGTGTCTCTGGTCAGTTCTCTACAATATTTTAAAATGTACTGTAGGATACTAAGGATCTTCAATAGTCCTTTAAGCTATGCAGATAAGCTATGAAAAGTATATCCTGTATGGGACAGCTCCAACTCTGACTGCAACATGTATTGTGGTCTCACTAAAAAGTAAGCTGCTATTTATTGTGGTACAGTTTACATTGTTGACTCATCAAGGAGGACTGACAGATAGAGAGTTTCATAGAATGGTTTGGGTTGGAAAGGACGTTAAAGACCATCTACCTCCAACTCCCCTGCCATGGGCAGGGATAGCATCCACTAGACCAGGTTGGTCAAAGCCCCTCTCAGCCTGGCCTCAATCACCTCCAGGGCTGGAGCATCCACAGATTCTCTGGGCAACCTGTTCTAGTGCCTCACCACCCTCATAGTGAATAACTTCCTCCTTATATCTAATATAAATCTCCCCTTCTTTAGTTCAAAACCATTCCCCCTTGTTCTATCATTACCTGCCCGAGTAAAATATGTATCCATGCATTCATTCTTCTCCAGTGTTACTGGTATATAAGAGGGGAAGCTTAATTATCATCTCTCCTCTCTTCCTGTGCTGGGAGTTTGTGGGTGTTATCTCCTGCTCACCTGTCTGTGACCTCAGCATTGAAACAAAATTCAAAATGCTGAAGTCAGCTCAAACTCTCAGAAAAATCTACTACAGGGCTGCCAACCCACCAGAGAGGCTTGCTTCAAATTAAATGGGACCATTTTATACAGATGTGTCCATAACAAACCTTTCCCAGATGCTGTAAAATGATATCATGATGCTTTTGATTTTGAGCTTATGAAAAAGAAGAGTTATACCATTTTGCATGCAGATTTGTGGAGGATGGTTACCGAGACTTCTCTCTAGTTCCTATTTATATAGATAAATCATGTGCTCTTTCTGGAATCTGTTTCCTTATCTCTTCCAGTGACTACTTGTATTGAAAAGGACTAAATGAGACTTTCTGCAGAGGAGGAACATGAGGGTAAGAGGCTTGGTGGTCAGAAATGAGATGGGATGTGTGAAATAATTTTTTTGCACCTTGCACCACCTTCCTTCCCTCTAAACCAGACCCAGGGTTATGCTTTTAGGTTCATCTCACTCTTGGATGGGAATGCACAGTGAAACTGGTTCAAGTGTCTTCTCTGTAGCATTTCCAGTCTAGGCAGCTTTCGAAATGTTGAGTCCCAGTGAGCCAGTTCTGATGGTACTTTCAACACACACTGACATTGGCATGACATAAAGACATATGCATTTAGAATGGTTTTGGAAGTCATTCCATCTGACTCCCTGTTCCTTATTTCCTCTCTGGCTTCCTTTTAACTTGTTTGCATTTTGCTACTAATGCAACATTTCTTTTTCTCATTTTCCCCAATGCCCCACCCTTCTCTGGAATATCTTGCTTTTCAAAGCTAAAAAATGTATATACTGGTCACATAGAGAGACAGGAAGTGGTGTCCCAGATTGGTGAAAGAAAGCCTGAATTTATCATGTAACTTTAAAAAATGTCTCAGTCCTTTGTTTGAGTGTTGATACCATTGAAAGCTAAGAATAAAACAAAACCAACCAATGAACTGCATGAAGTTCAACAAGGCCAAGTGCCGGGTCCTGCACCTGGGGCGCAATAACCCCAAGCAGAGCTACAGGCTGGGAGAGGAATTGTTGGAGAGCTGCCAGGCAGAGAAGGACCTGAGAGTGATGGTGGATAGTCAGCTGAATATGAGCCAGCAGTGTGCTCAGGTGGCCAAGAAGGCCAACGGCATCCTGGCTTGTATCAGGAACAGTGTGACCAGCAGGGCTAGGGAGGTGATCGTCCCCCTGTACTCAGCTCTGGTGAGGCCGCACCTCGAGTACTGTGTTCAGTTTGGGGCCCCTCGCTACAAGAAGGACATGGAGATGCTTGAGCGGGTCCAGAGAAGGGCGACGAAGCTGGTGAGGGGCCTGGAGAACAAGTCCTACGAGGAGTGGCTGAGGGAGCTGGGCTTGTTCAGCCTGGAGAAGAGGAGGCTCAGGGGCGACCTTATCACTCTCTATAGGTACCTCAAGGGAGGCTGTAGCGAGGTGGGGGTTGGCCTGTTCTCCCACGTGCCTGGTGACAGGACGAGGGGGAATGGGCTTAAGTTGAGCCAGGGGAGTTTTAGGTTAGATGTTAGGAAGAACTTCTTCACTGAAAGGGTTGTGAGGCACTGGAACAGGCTGCCCAGGGAAGTGGTGGAGTCACCATCCCTGGAAGTCTTCAAAAGACGTTTAGATGTAGAGCTTAGGGAAATGGTTTAGTGGGGACTGTTAGTGTTAGGTCAGAGGTTGGACTCGATGACCTTGAGGTCTCTTCCAACCTAGAAAAATTCTGTGAATTCTGTGAATTCTGTGAACCAACCAACCAAACAAACAAACAAAACAAACAAAACAAACAAACAAAAAAAACCCCACACAACCCAAACAAGAAAACAACAACAAAAACAAACTCACTCAGGGGACCAAACCCTCTCCCTTCTTATTCTGGGGAGCCAGTGTATGGTCACCAGCCCTAGTGCTATAAACAAAACTGTAATTACCTGTGTGGAGTTTGCACAGAAATATGGAAATGATTTTGAAATCAGCAATGCCTCTAGTGAAGTTCTACAGACATGAAGTCAGAGAATTAACTGACTAAATGCTTAGAACCCAAATTTATCCTGAACTGCATGGAGAGGCCACTCCTGATGCAGTCAGTATAGTAAACAGGGGTAACGTTCTTCTCTGAAAAGTTTGGGGCCACAGTCTCTGATGTGTGCCTGTCATGTATCACTGAGTTACCTTTTCCCAAGCAAGCCTGGTGATTTTCATTCCCCTGCAGGAGTATTGAATATTATCAATTTTAACGTGGTTTTATGGTTAATAAGTACTCTTCACGCTGCTGGTAAGGGCCCCCCAAGGCCTTACAAAGATTACTCTTTGTTTTAAAAGAATCTCACAAAGGTAGATTGGTAGTTGTGATCACATAGACAGATGTGTGCAGTCCTGACACTCCCTACCCCCTGTAGGTTCTCAATGTACACCTGAGGAGTTTAATAATATGAACCTCACTAATCATCACAGTGTCAGCTAAGGTCATACCACCATGGAATGAAGTGGACATTCTTGTGTTAGATAAACAACAGATTCCCGTCATGCTCTCGAGTACAAAAGAGCCACACCATTCTGCAACAGCAGAAGCATAAAGCTAACCCTGAAAGACACACTGTCCTTTAAAAGGACAGTTGGGACTATGTCATTTTAGCAGTTATGGGGCCTGATCATCTCCAAGGGTGAAGCCCTTCATCCCTATTTGGTTTGTCCACCTTACCCAAAAGGTTCAAAATGCTCCTTTAAGTTTCAGCTTTCATTTTTAATTCGTGTCACTTAGGAATGCATGCACTTTTCAAAGCAAGACACACAGTTCTGGGAATCAGTTGATACGTGTTTAGACATAGTCCACCAGGACTTTTCTATGTGGAGTCCACTCATGTATTTTTCCCATCTTTGTACAATTCCACTGAGTTCCTGATCTGAGACACATTTTTTTTTGCTTTCTAACAGTCCTCACAGATAAAAATTTGCCACTGTCAGAACTACTGAATCCTTCTACTACCTCTTCACTTCTTAAACCTTCCCTGTTAATATCACTGACTCCAGCTACAAAAATTTTCCATTACTATTCTGCTTACAAGCATCCAGATTCATCTTTGCCTGCCTTCCAAACCTTATGCTACAGAAAAACACACAGGTCTCCTCTAAACTGTAAACTACCCACTGATACTATTATTTCACCTGTTAACAGATTTTCAGTCCTTCTTTCCCTGTCTACACAGAACCATCCTTTCCTCTTTGCCCTCTATTTGACTACATGAGTCGAATAGATGCTAGCATTTTTTTTTCTCAGCCCTAGGCAGATTTCCATAGCCACCAGTTGTTTCTCTATTATTCTTGCCAGCAGCATTCATTTTAACTTTCATCTTCTAGTAATCTTCACAAAAAGTTTGTGCACTTGGCCAGTGACAACTGGGCATTTGTTTGTGTTTAAAAAATCTCAGATAAAACTATTCTCTGAAGCATCTCTTACCTTTACAGTCATTCTGCTTAGTTTTGTATGCCTGCTCTTGAGCTGTCGCATGTACAAGACAGTTCCTTTATTATTTGCTGTAATAATTTATATGGATTTGTTATGTAGCTTGGAAAGTGGTGAAAGTAAATCCTTTTCTAATACACAAAGGCCAGTACAAGGAATGCTCTGCTTGTTGTTAGGTAGACACCTGGGCTGAACTCAACAAGGCATTTGGCTAAAAAAGCTCACTACTGACACATCTGCTTTATCCATCTATTGTTGAGGAAAGAGAGGGAAAAGGAGTGGTGGGAGAAACTATATATACATGTATATATATATATATCTATATATATATATCTATATATATATATCTATATGTATGTATATACATATACAAACCTCCTATTATTACTACTACTACTACTACTAATTATTATTATTATTATTATTATTATTATTATTATTATATATTTTTTGGTGAATGTAGAAGATCAGCTGGCTTTCTGGAATCATAGCATCAAAATGACAGCGATGTTTAGGATGAAAAATTCTTTTTCATGCTCAGAGACATTTTGTTCCTTTCTCTGTTGCAACAGAGAAAGACACCAAAGATTCAGCTCACAAAGCTGAGCCAGAAACCACTTTATTTTTATTCTTTCACTGCTCTTTTCATAGGCAGGCAACGGAGTACTTTCTCCAACCTGGAGCCCATTTAAAAACAGACAGAGCTGTTTCTTTCCTTGCACGTCAACTTGGACGTCTAAAAAATGTCTTCCAAATGTAGTGCTCTTAAATACACAAAATTCCATTTAAAAACAACAGAAAAGTTTTAAAATCCACATGATTAAAAAAAAAATAGAAGGGCTGTGGTAGCAACTGATGTGTTTTTTTCTGACTTAAATACTAAATACATCTGAAAGACAAACTAAAGTAAACTATTCTGACTTGCATAAGAGCAAGGAAATGAGTAATATTTGCCATGTGCCATTTTACTCCTGAGAATGCTCACTGGTTGTTCTCAATTCACATTTTGTAAGAGGCTGTTGGGATGATGATGAGAGTCCATGTGTTGGGAAATGTATGTATCATGAAGCGGACAAGGATCTAAAGGGGAGTTCATCAAAGCTGTAATCCTTGATGCTCCACTTTACATGTGAGAAAGCTTTGGCAGCTGGGAAATCTGACATTCTTCTGGAGCTGATAAAGAAAGCTGTTGCTGAACAAATTGTCTAGTATCTTTTCCCTAAGGCTCTTTCTTACCTGCAAGATAGGTTTTATAAGGCAGAATCTTAGGAAGCTCATGAGACCTTGCCCTCAAGCTTGTTGAAGCCAGATGGACTTCTATTGGTTGTGGATCAATCTTTTCACTTGGTAGAGAGGGTCATTTCATACATGTATGTTTTTATATTTGGTTAGGATCTTGACCTGACTACTTAATCTTATCATGCTAGATTATGTGCCCTATGTTGCTTCTCCTGGGCTGCCAAAGATGTCCATCTCTAGCAAGAGCACAGACTTTCCTATTTGGCTCATCAGTAGGCAGGGAGAACCAAGTTAATGGTTTATACAAATCCACTGCCTTCTGCAGTTTTGCAACAAAGATGAATTTGAGATAGAAACTCTTTCTTTTTTGGGGCAATTTTATGTCTATTTGAGCAGTTCAGAATAAAATTTTTAAGATTTACTGTGCTCATAGGTGTTGCTTTTTTGAGTCTGTATCAACTATTCAAACAAGTATCCACAGTTTTTCATAATAGCTTCAAGGTTTAATTGATATAATCCTGAACTCATTTGCTTGACATTCCTTATTTCCTTGTAGAAGATACTATTTTGGGGGAAGAAGAAAAAGCAATGTTTGTCAAGTGGTTGTTTGTCAAATAGATTACACTTTTTAAACAACATGGTTTTGATAAGTCAGAACTTCTCTGCAATAAAATACCCTTCTACCATTTACAAGACTGGTAGATACAGATCTTGGCTTATTTCTGCCATGAAATACTATAAACAAGTTAACAATGCAGAGACTGCAACATAAGCTAGAAGAATATGGGGGTTTATTGAAGCTGCCATAGTGTTTGTGGTTGAGTCTAACAAGAGTAGCCCATGATGTTTTCTTACAAAGAGATGGCAAGAAAAAGAGATGGCAAGAGCTGTGCTTGACAGCAGTAAAACTCCATCCATGGATGCAAAAGCTCTGCTTGTTAGCTCAAGATAAAGGCACAGGAAATCTGAAAAAGTGAAAAGAATAACCATAACATTTATATCAACATATGGATGTTTTAGAAGCGGGATGATATGTGTCCTGCTCTTCTAGGTGTGTGTGTTCCCCTTGGCTCTCACTTCCTTCATTTCTCAGTTTGTGGAAGGTATTTACAAGGGTTTACATAATTTCAGAATATACTGCTAGTGCTGACCTATTATCTGTTTTTATAATGTATTTATCTCTCTGTCTTTTTATATTTATACATGTATATATCTGTATACACGTATATGTATATACTCACATACAGGTCTGTATATACTTGGAAAGAAAGAGGGGGAGGTAGAACAGAGATTTCATTCAGGACTACTTGTTTAATTGCTGCATCTGTGTTCTGCCTTCAAAATAAGAAACAGATCAATTTCAAAGACAGTTTCCAGGCAGGTTGATTTCTTAACTAGAATTAATGTTACATGAATCACTGGGAGGAACATCATGATAGTTCTTTTATTCGGGTGAAGAATTCAGTCTCCAATGGTATTGAGCCATAAGGAATATGGTTGCCAAAATTGTTGTTGGGCTTGACCAACTGCTTTGGTGTTGTCATCCTAATCATTTCACAGATAATTAATTCTCATCAGCTCTGATACTTTCCTAATTACTAAAGTAACACCACCTTGGATTTCTGACTCCAAATGCTCAAGAAATGCAGCACTAAGACTTCAGAGGAAGAGGTACACATCTAACTCTAAAATAAGCCATGCACTGGAGGTGTTTCCTTCTAACCATTAGCAGAAATTAGTACTTGGATTACACCCTGAAGTGCAAAGGATTTCTCCTTTATAAAAAAATTTATTCCATCTATTGTAACTGTGTGAATTACCTATGCTGTTTTCAGTCAAGTATTTATTTTTTATTATTATTTCTGCTTCATTTTTTACTTGTTCTATTCAAAAAGATTTTGATTAATTTTTGTTTCATTTTGTTTCATTCATTTCAAAGATGACATATTTTCACTGGACACTTTTTTTCCCATAAAATTATCTTTGTGTCTTTGTGACAGTTTTGGTGGAGAAAACCTTATTTTCACTGTCTTATCTCACTGTGTTTTTTTTTTTTGTTTTGTTTTGTTTTGTTTTATGTGTGTGTTTTTTTGTTTGTTTGTTTGTTTTTTGTCATGCTGTGGAAAATCCAATCCTTTAAAAATTATAATCCAATTTTCTCTACAAAATTGAGACTGTAAAATAAAATACCTGAAAGCTGGTGGTTTTTCATTTCTTCACCTTGATTCATTTCAGGCAAAGAAGTGTTAAGGGCAAAGACAGTGTTTCACCATATGCTCTTTTACCATAAGCACAGTAATGTTTTATGAGGTAGCCTTCAGAGTAACTGGGAAACAGAGCACCCGTTCTATTCCCACCAAAGAGAATAATAAAACTTTCTTTTTTTAGTGCTGGAAGAATGAAACTTTTTCTACTTTACCACCTTTGAGTTTTGCTGCTATCTCCTTGTGCTGTACCATCTTGAGAAGAGCTATATAGGTGTTTGTGATTTACTTCTTTTCCGTATTCATTACACTGTAAATCTTTAGTGAGATTCCTCTTGCACAGTCATAAACTTTTAGTCTTTTGTTATGCAAAATGATTCCCATATCTGTACTTATTTTTGCTTGCAATTTATAACCATTCTCTACTTTTTAGATCGTATTTGAAGTGATATGCCCAGAACTAATCAAGATTTCAGGATTTTAATGACTGTGCCAGAGGTCAGAAAGTCTAATCTGAACAATGGTTTCCTTCTGCATTATCTCACAAGATGGGTAAAAGAGATTTGTTAGAAGTGTAGTGATGGAAGCATGTGTACAGCAACGTGCTAGTGGCACAGTATCACATGCCTTTGTACATTGCTATTAAACCCAGTGGTAGTATAACACCTTCTAAATGGTGTTACACTTAAGGAAGCTTCTTTATTCTGAACATAAGACCTCAGTGATACAGCTGGTGCACAATGAACAGAATGGGGCTCTTGACTTCTGTAGCCTGTATATATTTGTCCATGAGGTCCAAGTGCTGTCATACAAGGAAGGTTTGGACACAACAGGTCAATGATACTTGGCCATGGTACATTTTCCTTCATGGTGTCGTATAAAAAAAAAAAGCCTACTGTAAATGTATCCAGTATACTTTCTTCTGTAACATCCTTCTGACTTCATAATGTTAACAAGTATGGCTTGGGTTGGAAGGGACTTCAAAGACCATCTAGTTTCAATCCCCCTGCCATAGGAAGGGATACCACCCACTAGATCAGGTTGTCCAAGGGCTCATCCAACCTGGTCTTGAACACCTCCAGGGATGAGGCATCCACAACTTCTCTGGGCAACATGTTTGAATAGTGTTGTGGTTTTTGTTGTTGTTGTTGTTTGTTTGCATTTGTTCAGATCTGGGACTATGAAAGCAATCAAGCAGAAGATTAATGTTTTGAGATCAGAAACTCTAAAGAAGTTTCTTTCATGCCATTTGTCTGTCAGATTGTATCTCCTGTGTGTCATGGCAGTGAGAACAGTAAGTTGCATTGAGATGGGAAGTCATCTTTGCCAGCATGGCCACCATTCTTTCTATATGGGAAGACAAGGAATACAAATACTGATTCCCATCTTAAGCAGTCACCTTAGGCTGGATTCATATGGAGGAGTTCACTGTTCTGGGTTCTCTGACCCACAATAATTTTGTACAAGGATTTTCTCTCCTCCTCCTCACCAAAAATATCTCCAAAGATGAGATCGTCATTCACAGCATTCTCTACTGATCTGCCAGGAGAAAGTCCCAATTGCAATGGTATTTTTATGAGTGAAAATTAGCACATCTGGGAAGATACAGGAGCTAGTTTGAGATGTGCCCCACTAGAGGAGCTCAGGTGGATGGAATGCCTTCCCAGGATCATGATTTGCTTTTTCAGAGACAAGAAACCATTTGCATAAATACACTACACTGTTCAAATATAGGAGCTATTTTTGTAAATAAGGCCCCTAACGATGTTAATTACTTATGTATAATCCTTGAAATTACATTAGTGGCAGGAATTTGAACACTACTTATAGAACTTAACAGAATTATAACATTACCATTCCTTTTGTGCCGTTGAACTATCACTGCACTTTAATAGGGATTATATGCTTTAAAAGCCACTGAAAACATACAAATCATAGTAAGCATCAAGATGCTTAACACTGAGTGAACAGTGTCTGGAAGGAATAAAAGAGATAATATTTCCTTCATATATTAATTTCATAATTGTACAATTTTTAACCTCTCATCACTATTTTGCTTTTCCTGCTGGGCTTAAAAAAGCCAATGATCCTGAATGGATCTGAAGTATAAAGGGGAAACCAGGAGGTGGACAGGTGCAAATGGCAGTCAACATAACCTTCATCAATGTCCTTTTTTGCAAAACCATTAGAAACATATTGCAAAATTCCCATGGTGAGCTGATATGTCATCATCGTTCACTAGCTAAGATTTTAAATCACAGCAAATCCAATATGTTATTGCATCCTGATACTCTTCATTAGCAAAATCCAACAGTCTGATCCTGTCTAAAGGATCCTCTAAAAATTACTAAGCCACTTCTGTACCCAGCAAAGATAATCTGAGGTGCTATGCTCATAAGGTTTGTGCATACAATGCTGCAGTTTCAACTAATAGTTGTCACATGGTAAAACAAACAATCAGACAAGCAAAACCAAAGCTGGATATTTAGGAACTCTGAAAATCATATATTGTCAGCTACTTCAACCTTTTTGTATCAAATGGTTAATAGTATTTGGAGCAATGAAGTGTGACTACATTACAACCATAACAGTCATTACAGATTTCAGTTGAAAAAAAAAATCATAGCTCATAGCTCACTTTCTTTATTTCTACCTATTTAAGTAGGTAGGCATCTTTTATCTTTTTCACACTCCGTGAATCTTGTGTTCAGGAAATGTTAATTAACTGGCCTTTACATAGACTTTGCTTTTAGTAGAATCACTGGAGAACCATTCTTCTGGTTGCAATTACTGTCATTACTAGTATTTTTTGGAGTCTACTAGCTTGCTCACAGAGCTGAGAGTAAAACTGTTGCCCACATGCTATGGAGTACTGTAGGCTGTGCAGTTTAGCCTGATACAATGATTATAGCATGGATACCAGCTCACCATGTAGTCTTGAAATTATTTGCAGTCTTGGGTTGCAAGAGGATACATGGAATATATTTCATCTCTTCTAGAGAAAGAGTCTGTTCCCACAGAAATGCAAGCCCATTTTCCTTACTGACCATATAAATCTAAATGAGAGCATTAACTCTGTATGCACCAGGGGTTAGCTCGTTATGTATCTCTTCTAAAATGTAGAAACCAGGACATAATCATATGATGATTTGGTGATTATAATCATGATTGTTATTTCTTTTAATCATAACTACATTTTTCCAAAATCATATATGATATGAATCCGTATGCATCCCTAGCTAAGCTGTGTGTATTAAAAGGCCATTTTAAGAGCATACAGATGGGCATGAGGTCCATAATTTTCCCTGAAGTTCAGTATCTCTGTGTTAGAACATACACATTTCTCTATCTTACCTATTGTCCTGCTAGCCTTGTTTGGGGATGGCTCATATGTCTCCAGACATGCCAGTCTTTTGCTGACCCACAAACAGATGGCTTTTTTTTTTTTTTTTTTTTTTTTTTTTTTTTTTTTGACAACTTCCAAACACTTGCAGTTTTGCATTAAAGCACTGTGAAAGGCACATGTGAACAATCATGTAACCTTTATCACTTCAGGCAGTTCTGTTATGACGAGAGTTTTATAAGCTCTCATTCTTTGAGTGATTTCATCAGTGAGGATTTCATTTTTAAGATTCACCTCCAGTGAGTGTCATGTATCAACATAATGAATACAATGGATATATAAAAAAAAAAGAGGTATAAGCATATTTGTGGTTATATGGCCTGTCCAAAACTATTTGGAACTAATACGATTTTTTTTTCCTGACTTTGGATTGCTTTTATTAAGTAATGATGTATGTACGTACTTAAATATACCTATCAATATACTATGAATTTTGATTGAATCTTTGAGAATAACTTTGTGATTTACCATCAGTTTTTACACACGTGTGCTTTAAAAATGTGTTGTCTAAATTTAGCAAAAATTCCTCTTCCATTTTCCACCACTGGATGTTCTCTGTAGGGCCATGATGCTCATTTTCTCTCTTTGAATGCCTTGAATAGGCCTACTTCTCTCAAAATTTAACTAGAGAGCTTTTGTAACAGGACAGTCCAGAACACCTCATCATGTCATTTATACAAGAGGTTTGGGGTATCACAAGAAATATAATAGAGGGTGGTAGATTCTGTCACTCCTCTGTTCATATTTGCTTCATAATTTTGATAGCAACAAAAGCAAATGAGAGCAGTATGAGCATGCTAGATTTTCCGAAATGAACTCTAGAGCAAATTTTATCATTTCAAGTATTGTCCACACCTTTTAAATCCTTTATAATCTAAGTTCTATTTAGCTACTTCTGCCCTGTGCTACACCTATGTAGTCTGGTACTGCCATCAAAGAGAGTATCTGCTGTACCCAACGGTACATACATAACGGGAATATTTAAGCATGTGTCATTTTGAAATCACAATCATTACTCATGAGCTTAAAGCTAGGTGCGTTTTAAATACCCTCCTGGCCAGTCACAATCTGTGAGCCTGTTCTCAAACTCTTAAATTTGTGAGCACAAATTGAGTCAATCAAGAATCAGTTTGAAAGATAGTGATTATTTTTATTATTAAGACAAAATAATCTGAAATTTGTGAAGATTTTTAGCATTCAACCAAGCACATCTTTTTACAGAAGTCCTCCTAGATATAGAAGGTGACAGGTATTTTTCTTTTTTATTTTCCAGAAGATCTATGTTTGATGTGATTCTGCAGTTGCCTTGCCACAAGAAGAACTGGGTATAGGCAGAAACAACTTCAGTTTCTTAGTTCACTGGTGATTTGAAGTTTAAAAGAAGCTGTGACAGCAGTGCTTGGAGAGTCTTCATACAGATTCCCATTGTGCAATCACAGAGTAGGTTTGGGGTTGGTGAGGAGCAGACCTGCTGGTCCCACATTAGGCAAATGGGTTTTTAATTGCACAGGAGTTGCTGAGCACCTTTCTAGTGCCACTGCTTTTCCATTGGGTCACGTAAGGCATGTCCAGCTCTATCTCTATACCTCAGTTTCTCCACCTGTAAAAAATAAAATAAAATAAAATAAAATAAAATAAAATAAAATAAAATAAAATAAAATAAAATAAAATAAAATAAAATAAAATAAAATAAAATAAAATAAAATAAAATAAAATAAAATAAAAAGGCTGTTCTCCTTTATAAAGCAGGATCAAATGCAATATGAGAATTTGTTTGTTTGTTTGTTTGTTTTTGTTTTGTTTTTGTTGTTTCTTTGCTTTGTTTTGTTTTTCCTTTTATGGTTAGATTCATCATATCAAAGACCAGGAGCCAAATGGAAGATGCTAGAAATTCCATATGCTCCAACATATCTAGCCAATGGCTTTGCTTATTAACCGTGCAATGAAAGCTGTTAAGCCATTTAGTCCCAACCCCAACAGTATTGGAGAACTCATTGACTTCCATGTTACCTGGGTTTTTATCTACCGCTTTCTCAGCAGAGTCAGGTCTTTTTATTATGTAGGTGATATACATTAACATGGACCTATACAACACAATAAGTCTTTATACCAGCTGCTTGGGAAACAACCCCTTTCTTTTCTTTCTGCTAAGTCTTTTAAGGCTACAATAAACATAAAGTCCAGTCTTGAAACTGGGGAGCAGGGGTGTAAATGTGAAGATTTAAATCTAGTGCAGCTGCATTATATTATGCATTTCCAGTGCATCTTTTCTTTATATTGAGTGCAGAGATGTGATCTGAGCAAAAAACAAAACCCCTGAGTTTGTTTCATTGAATTCATTTGAACCTGGCCATGCTGAAATCGTATGTATAGAATATTTCAGGTTAGCTCATCAGAAAGATTTAATAATAGCTGAAATTTGTTGATGTAACATAGATTCTGGTAATGTACAAATTGATGTCAGGGCCTTTTTATAGAAATGGCACTTTGCTTACCTTAAAATATACAACTGTTCTTAAGAAAAGAATGACTGTGGGTTTTTAAAATTATGGTTAGATTTTTTTTTTTTTTTTTTTTTTTTTTTTTTCCCTTAGTATTGAGGTCCCATACTGTATCAAGTGAAAAGCAGATGCTGATGATATGGCATTTTTCTATGAGTGTATGCTCAAAAGTACAGTATTAGTAGTAAACAAATGTAAAAAGTCATAAGCAAAGAGGTGCAGCAAATATACAGGAAAAAGAGAAGAATGACCCATCTCATCATTCTTCTCTCTACTTTAATAATATGTTTCTTCAGTGAATGAAGACAACCTAAGTATATGTTAACAGGCACACAGCTGTATGCCCCACAGAGCTTTAAAATAGGCTGCATCAGAACAACTTAGCTGTATTTTGGGAGGTTATGGGATAAGTCTGAACCTGATCTCCATTACAGCTAGATTCCAGAGATATGATCTATTTCAACAAAGGCTCAGAGCAGCCATATTATTGGAAGTGGGTGAAAATCCACCTGGATTTGGCACTTCAGACATGCTTAATTAGAATTCCGTAAAAGCTGTAATGATTTTTAGAGGACTATAGATAGACGCTACTACTATAATGATTCTGTCTGCTCCTAGAAACTGCATATGAATTCTCACAAGATTACTGTATCATTTACATGTTCCATATGCCTCTCAATTTCAGAAAGAAAGTCAAGAAAATCCAGGGACAAACAGCCCTGGATAAGGATCATTTAAATCAGGAAAGACTGATTTAAATTGCTGAACTTCTGCTTTGGAAAATGATCAGAAAGAATTAATTGATATTCATAATGGAGGATCACCATTAGAAGGCTGCCATACCAGAATTGACTGTGGAAAACATACTCCAACTTCTATTTCTGCCATGGGCTTCCTACAGGATTGATATTCTTAAGCAAATCATCAGAACCAAGATTCATCTCACCTAATTTTACCACCTACAGGGGAAATTTATACTCTAAAATAGTCGCCTAGACTTTGCCTTTATTCATGCAACAGCTAGAGGACATTTCATACCCCTTTCTAGATATTGCATGGACTAAATCTTATGTATCTTTATCTATCTGATAGTCTGTTCTGCATATTTGCTAATTTTGTCCTGGACTCTTTTTGAAGTGGTACTAGTGCAGGGAGAGCTTTGCCTCATGGTCCACTCCACACAGGAGGTATGGACCACACCAGCAACCTCTGCTACTTTTGTAGAGACATGATTTCAGAAGAGCTCAAATCTGTCTTAGACCAAATTCTAAGACTAACTTTTAGGAAATGTGATGAATTCTAACATGTTTCTCTTGCTGCAAAATAGGGATAATAACTTTTTGTGTTTCTCAAACTATTTGTATTTGAGTCTGAACTTTAAGTGCTCTTTTATTAGAAATGAGCAGTTCTTTGCAACCACATTCATACAAAGTATTTAAAATGTGACATATCTTTCATCTGAATCAGAGAATCACAGTCACAGGTTGAGGCTGGAAGGGTACTCTGGAGGTCATCTGGTCCAACCAAACTGCACAAGCAGGGCCACCTAGAGATGGTTCCCAAAGGCTATGTCCAGGAAGGTTTCGAATGTTTAAGATCCATTGCTGTTGATTTTCCCACTTCTGGTTAAACACAAATGTTCATTTCATACTTATTTTAAGTTACCAAGATTTATTTATTTATTTTAAGATACAAAAACATTTTTGTTGAGAACATTCTTTATGGAGAAAAAGGAATTTGCTAAACATGACAAGATTGCTGTGGATGCAGATGATATTCCTGTAGTCCATGATGACGTTGCTTTGCCAACCCCTTCATTAGTCATCACAAGCTCTTTTTATTTGTTATGTTTTCCTTCATATAGGAAGCCTTTTGCAATTGTTTTGTTGTTGCTGGGCAATGGATTAGACTTCCTTTAACATTTTTTTCAAGGTAGGTACAAAATACATCAAGGGAAAAAGCAGATCTTGGAGATTTGAGACAATTTTTTTCCATAGTTGGTTCTGAGTGCTCTCACAGCATGAGGACTGCTGGTTTGTGTTAAATGCACTACAAACCATTCACCTCTGATCATCACGGCACTGGGGCAGGTGTCCAAGTTGCATATATCAATTAAATGCCATTAATACCTGTAGAAAGTTTTGTGCCTCTACTCCACTACTTGACAAACACAAGGAAACTTTATAGAAGTCATCACCCATTTTATTTCATGAGAAGAAATCTCATTAGCCAAACACCAATTTCCCATGTTTTCCCTTGAGAGCTGGTGAGTGAGAGATACATCGAGCAACTGGTAGTTTTACTACAGGGAGAAAAGGAAGATCATTGTTTTTTTTCTGTGTGGTCCTGCATTTAAAAGACAGTTGCAAATTTTTATTCTCCTGGAGTCAACCAAATTGGGGAGTCTGGAGTTACTGATGTGGCTTTTATAAGCCCACTCATTCTTATATGAGTGAACACATGAACACAAAACATAATTCTTGCCGAGCAGAGAAATATAATGACATTCAAGAAAGAGTGGGGAAAAAAAAAAAAAAAAGTGCCCACACCACTACCATGTTGCTGAGCTCCCCAGATTCAGATTCCAGTTTGGCCGGTGATGAAATTGATAGCTCTGTGGGAGGAATGTGGGAATAATGGGTCATAGACATTATGAATGAATTATGCGCTGCACACACAGGGCTCTTCAGTGCATCACCCTCCTCAATTTTATTTTTATGTGGCACATATTTAGAAAACCCAGGAGTGCCCTGGAAAGTTGGGACAGCTGGCGAGCTTGTGTGGGGCGCGGGCGGGCGCAGCAGGAATGCCAGGCCCAGCAGCAGCGTGTGGCCAAACAGGCCTCTGCTGCGGCTGCCAGCCCAAGGAGCAGCCTTCTGCCGGGCCCTGACAGATGCTATGAAAGGGCTGGCGTTAAGTGCCTTTTTCAGGATATTAAACCAGCATCCTGGCTGGTTTAAAAAAATGAATTGTCACTGACATTATGTCGACCTGCTTGGAGCCCTCTTTGCTACTTTCTGCAGTCTGGTAACCATTATGCACAAGAGATCAATATTCTCCTCAGTGCTGGAATTTAAGTAATGATTTCCAATAAAACCTATTTCAGACTGTTCTGGCTAGAGGACAGAGACAAGCCACAAAACATAATGCACTTAAAGCTTTTCTTTTCTTGTCTCCACCTCTCCCCCCCCCCCCCCCCTTCTTTCCCCTGTTCCTTTCTTCCTTTTTTTTTTTTTTAAAAAAAAAAAAAAAAAAAAAAGGCTTGCATAATGGAAGTGAGATCAGGCGATAAGACACATGCACACGGACAAAAAGGAGGCATTTTGGTCCAGGCCAATCTGCTTAGCTAATGGCTGTAAAATGACACTCGTAATGAAATAAAAATGTCTCAGTGCAAGTGCGTGGCTGCACAATCATGACCAATGCCGACCAGGCAGCCTGACTGATGGACATGAGTGAACCCACCCTTTCATACAACTTTATTCACTTCTCCTTCTTTTGTACTAAATAAGCAATACATTTCCAAAATGAAATGAGGGAAATTCTTGGTGATTTTGTGCTGCAGAAAGTCTGATGTCTTTAGAGGTGGTGAGCAGATCCAGCTCCCAGTAAATGTAATTGACACTCCAGGTGCTCAGCACTTCTGAAAATCAGGTTTCTAGTACTGTTCTATTTTTTTCCCCATACTTGAAAGCATTTTTTTCCCTTCGTCTGGTCTTTGCTAAAGAATCTGAAGGGTGTAAGAAGATGACTGGTACTTGAGGAATTAAATTTCTGATCTATTATCTGCTAGTGAAGGAAATAATTTACAGAGGTAAGATAGATAGAGACATACACATATATCTTCAAAGTTGTCATAGTTTCACATTTTGCCTTTGGCCTCACTGTACTGCCTCGGTTCTTTGTGTCCCGCAGTGCAGACTTCAGACAGAGGAAAGACCCTGTCCAAGTGTGCTCAGACTGGACTACTGTGGTTAAAATGGTTTCCCCTGAATCTCCCTCACAGCTTGCAGTTGTCTGATTTCAATCAGTGGCAGTTCTCTCCACATGTCTAGCCATCAATCTTCTCTTGCTCCTGGATGAGTGTGTCACAGCATGGTGCCTGTTCCAGTTAAAAAATAGACTGCACCGCAGCTCTCCCTCCTCAGTCATTGATAAGTATTCCTTTGATATTTTTATTAAAAAATAAAGAAAATACATTATGATATATGTTCCGAAAGAAAGAAAGAAAGAAAGAAAGAAAGAAAGAAAGAAAGAAAGAAAGAAAGAAAGAAAGAAAGAAAGAAAGAAAGAAAGAAAGAAAGAAAACCCAAGGCACACCAAAGCTCTAGAGGTTGTAGGAACAGCAGGAAGCAGGGAGGGAGAGTTTCGGTTTATGTAGTTATGATGAAGCAATTGCTTGATAAGTTACAGTTTGTGTAACTTAGTTGAGGATTTCAATCTTAATTGCTTTCCACCCTGCACTCCTTCAGTAATAAAAGTTCTCTGGACATTGTGTGAGTCCAGTGTTCATCTGGACATTGTGTGACACCACTGTTCATCTACATCACACTCCTGCCTTCCCCCATAGTGAATAGTAATTGCTATTTGAAAACAGATCTGCTTAAGGGATGGATTTTTAATTTTTATTTTTTTATTTTTTATTTTTGTACAAAACCTAAGCCAAGGTTGTGAGGCTATAGTCCTTTTCTCTTACCTAATAAATGGTCATTTCTCTGGTTTAATTCTTCTTTAAGATGGCAGACAAGTCTGCCAGTTTGCTTTCCTCTGCGTGGCTGGCATAAATGCATGATATCATCCAGAAAGTTTCTTGCTTTGAGCCCTTGGACTCATAGAGAAGGAGCAACTTCTTAGTTTCTCCCTGGTTTCCATGTATGCATCATTACACAAAGCAAAACCAACTTCTGAAAAGATTGATGCTACAGAGGGCATACATAGCAACTCCACTTCTTACAAAACACTTTTCTATGGCAGAGCTCAAAGCACTTTGTAAAAGAAGGTAAGATAATTATTCTTGTTTTAAAAAATGAAAACACAAGAAGAAAAAGCAAATTGTGCAAGGAGACAAGTGACTTAGAGGACTATAAAACTTATTTCTCTCAAGTGTCAGGGTTGTATTTAGGAGGCACTCTACTTAATAACTCACCTGATAATGAGCTTTTACTCTTCATACATTGAAGCTGATGAGATTTAGAAAGTAAAGATTGCATAAATAGGCGTGAGTCAGTCGGGTTTTAATCTGTTTTTCACTTATGATACAGAATTCAATTTAATTTCTCATGCTGATAATCCTAATTTAGAAAGAAAGTAAAGGGGAAAAGCAGCCATCTGGGAAATAATCACATCTAACTAAGGCAATTAAAGGCTAACCACTTTTGAAACAGTTATTTCTTAAGCCAAAATTAATAACTCATTGACACATCATCTTTTTAATCAGTGATCTCCAGTGAAATTTCAAATAACCATATATTTTAAGAACCCTTATCTATGATATTAACTAAAGATCATAAACCTGGAAAACCCACCCACAATCACACAGGTCATTTTCTCATGGAAAGCCATGTGATGAAAGCCATAGGAAATAGTTAATCTTAAAGCAGTTCACATGAATAACTAATGTCAGGATGAAAAATTTGCCACCAACACTATTAGTTAACTAGAAAGATTTTTTATGATCTATGTTACTTTTCATTGTGCAATTTATTGGCTCATTCTTTTACACTGAGAACTAGTGAGTTGCATTTCTATGCAAAACAACATAGCGCATGTTATCATCTCTTCTTCCCCCAGTATACAGTGCATCTCAAAAAGTAAATATAAATAATATAAATTGTTAATAAATTAGTATAAATAATGATTAAATAAATGCCTTTCTAGCATAACCCATAAGGGCTTACTGCTTGATAGGATTTTATTCTTTATACAGGTGTGAAAGGTGATAGAAAATACTTGCAAATTACATGAAAACTGATTGCCATGAGTAATGATGAAAACATTCTAGTAATACAAAGAAATTTGGGTTGACTATTAAATGGGTCTCACTTGTATTACTGTGAAATGCCACTGGAGATGGTTAATGAGGAACTTTAGTTAACAGTGGATTAGTTTGACATAGGGTTGATAGTCTTCAGGCACAAACTCTGAAAAGAGAAAAGAATTTAATGTTTTTGCTGTGCAAACAGCAGATGAGCTCCTAGTGCAACACAGATGCTGAACCAGCAAATACTGTCCTGGATGTATATATTGGAGGCTACCAGGTAGAAGCAAAGGAGTTGTGTACTACTACAGATTATCAACATCTGGTAAAATCATTACTGGGACATCTCTTCCTAGTCCTGATGATCACATTTAAGTAGGATTCTGGCAATATGAAAAATGTTCAGAAAAAAAAGCTACAAAGACAACATAAATAACAGAAGAGAGAGAGAAAAGTATGTTAATCTAGCCAGTAAAAAGCACAGATTAAGAAGTTATATAATGATGGCCTGAGAATACATCCAGAGAGAGAATTTTTGAGAATCTCATTTTTTTAACTTAATAGAAATGGTCATCACAGATGGAAGCTGAATCTCAGCAAATCCAGATTAGTATTTAAGAACACATCCCTTCTCAATGAAGGATTTTAGCTTCGGAAACAATCTTATCTATGAATACAATGGATTCTCTCTCTTTTGAAGTCTTTAAATCAAACCTGTCTGTCTTTCTGAAAGTAGAGTTCAAGCAGCAGTGGGGTATTTGATACCGAGAGCACTTGGTAAAATCCTTTGGTCCTGCATTATGGAGGAATTCAGATGACATGATTATTATCATTTTTCTTGGCCTTAAATGCTACATATCTATGAAACACTAACTTAAATTTAAGTCCTGCTCTAAATCACTTTACATTCCTTTAACTTCAGTGGAGCCATTTAACAAGGTTAAAAATTAAGCATGTTCTCGAGTGCTTTGCTGATTAGAGAGGGGGTTGTCCTCTTTATAACTGACCACATGCCAAAGTGCTTTGTTGAAATGGTGTCACTATTCTTTGTATGTACATCGTATGTACAATATGTAAGTCTTTGCATATCAGAAGCGCAAATAAGGAAATCCCTCAAATTCTTTGTTTTTTTGTTTTTTTTTTTTTTTTTATGTTTTGTTTTTCTTCATAATTTTGAGTTCAGAAGGTACTCTGTCACTCACAAATTTCAAAGCTGTTTCTTTTTCACATAAATTGTCAAGTTATGTGCAACAGAGATGCCAAATGGTTCTGCCTGGCTTATTTTCCTGCTGTAGAATTTAAGGACAAGTTTGAATCCTACATGAATCAACAGAAGTCATTCCAGTTACAACAGAAGGTCATATGAAAGGTTACTTATGTAAAGTTGAAAAGAGACTCATCTTCTGAGTCACTGCTTTAGGAGATGGGTTTAGCTCTGCCTACCTACTCTACCTACAAACATCTCATTAACAAAACTACACTTGTTAGAGTAAACTCTAAGGGACTGAATCAAATCAAGTTGGTGCTATTGGTCATGATTTATGAAGACTTTTCCATCAGAAATAGCAGTTAACATTTCAAGCACTAAAGTAGCAGTGTTATAATATCCTCATTTACACAGGTTAGTTCTTCATTGTATCAGTTTATCAGTTCAATAGAAATCCAGGGGAAAATAGTATTTAATTTATGAATTTCCTGACTTTTTTTTTTTTTAATAACTCAGGCCTCTCTTTTCAGTGTCTGTTGTGTTTTCTTTCCACTTTAGTACCAATCTTTTTTTTATATACAATATTTATTTAATTGCAGTCTATTTATTTATATTATATTACATATATAGTATATTTATATATAATATTCAGTCTAAATCTCACCCTCATACCTTTAAAAGGTGACAACTCACAAATTCTGATAAATCTGTCTGTGTTTCTTTACAGGATAGCTCAGTTTTTAAAAAGAATGTTGTGAGGTGTATTAGTCAAGTCCTGAATTTCATGTTAAAAACAAATAAATCACCAGTGAAAGGCAATCAAGTATTTGGTAATGAAAAGACTTACTATAGAACAAAAATGAAATATAGACTGTTAAATACAGCAGGAAGTGCTTTTAAAGTTCATTATCACTTTTCATATTTTCAACAATTTCAAAAGCCAAAGAGAATGAACATGCTTATATTTTATCTCAATCTTTCACTTTTCTTTACTGTTGCTGCCAGGCAACTTGATCTGTAAGACTGAACTGTGTAGGAGCATTCCTATTAATTTAGATATTCATTTCAGCTACACTATGCAGCGTTGATTCCTTGTTAGGCTGAATGGTTAAAGCGAGTATTTGCAACTTTGATTTACATCTTGCAAATTATATTATTTATAGCAGGTTTGCCCTAAGATGGATAGTTAGCAGAGTTCAGCAAAAGTTAAAATTACTTAAGCCTAACGTTAAGACACTCATACTCTACAGTGCTGACTCTCACTTCTGGAGAGCTTGGTTCCATGTTTACAGCACAGACCACAACGAAGTGCAAGCCAGAATTCAGCCCCAGTTAAAGTAACCCACAAACATCTCATTAAATCATTCAACACACAATATCAAAAGCTGAAAATATAGCTACACACTTGTATTTTCTACCTCCCTGCACAATTTTAGTTCTGAAATAATCTTCTACTGCAGGAAGGGATAGTCCATTTTGTCTTTGATATCCACTTCAAACAGATCCCCCAGAAATGTAAGATGACTGAAGTCAAGTTCTGCTCAGTAAATTTCAGAATTAAGGGCTCCTTGTTAACTAATATCATCTCAAAGACCCAACTTTAAAGCATAGCCCTACAAACAACTGAAACAGGACAAAGGCAATTTGGAAATTGGGAAACCTTCTCAGTGTGTAACTTCCTACATGTCTAGTGAGATTAGTTACACTGTGATAGACATAGTGCTGTCTCTCACAGAATGTCCTGCAGGGAGGTGGAAAAGATGTGACCTTGTATGGGGAATTCCTATGGCAAAAATGCATTTAAATGATTTAAATTGGCCTTTCTCCTGCTACAAGATCTCTAACAGCCATTTACATTTTTGCATCCTACCCTTTTTTAGCATGTGACATAATTAAGCCTTTTTTCTTAGCAGGTCACTTCTGTATTTGATCCAGCCCTTTTACTACGGACTGTAGATCTGTCTCCACTCAGAAGGCTACAAAAAGTGTCTTTTGGGGCTTCACACTGACTCCTTTTCCATGGACACTCACATGACATTTTTAATGCTTGGGCTATGCATAGTGCAAGAATACAATGTCCTTTTTCTAAAGGTAATGGTGCTTCTTTGGCATATTTTGCGCATTACCAAGCTACTGGGCATACATTCCAAGTAAGTTCGAATGTCAGAACTACTACATCTAAAGGGCCACATTAAAGAAATCCAAAATCAGCCCAGTCTTTTTATATAAAAAAGCAGTAAAAGCTCTCCAACTTAACCTAATAAATTACTGTTATAAAAACAGTTTTATGTAATGTGCAGAAGTCTAAGAAAAACTGTTTAAATGGTTATATAAAAGAGAGATTTGCAAATCTGTGAATATAAGTTAACATTATGCATTTTTCAAGTAAAGGGGAGAAAAAAAAAAAGGGGGGGGGGCTAAAAATTGCCAAAGAAAAATGCAAAATAATGGAGTCTCAGTTTCATTTTCATCCAATTAAATACCTTGAAAATGAGAAGGCTGTTCTGCCGGGTCCCTTTTAAAGGTTGGATTAATTTAACATTCGAAGTTGAGTACTAGGAATCAAGTGCTGTGCCTGCACTTTCCATGACCAGCTAATGGAGACAAGAACAGACGATAATTGAGCAGAACTCTCAGGAGTAATTCACTGGATGCACAAAATTTTTTATTGTGCTGTAGTCAGTGGCGTTTTGGCTATTGACTTTAATGAGGTCAGGATATCAGTCATGCTTATCTTAAAAAACTCTAAGATAAATCTGTGAGAAAAGGAATTTACATTAGTAACAGCCAGAAAAAATAAAGTTTTGGAGGCCTTAGTTTGTTTGCAAGGTTTAACTCAATGAACAGTTTTGGATTAAAAATAGGGACTTTTTAAATTGTAAAGCACTGGATTTGCTTCAAATCCCACATTTTTTGCTGAGAATGAATGAACGTTAAACTGAAAACAAATAATGGGCTTACACATCTGAAGATGAGAGGCATCACCCTACTGTGCGAAATCTTTGTGTTTAAAAAAATTTCATTTATTTAGTTTCCATGTTCGTCCTGGTTTCCCCAAAAACATTCTGTTTCAGTTTGACACAAGTTGGCAACTTCCTTTTGTTTTTGATGGGAAGACTGAGAAGCCTGTTTTTCACAGGCCACGTAAATCAAATATGATAAGGTATATACACCTAGAAATATATTTTTTCAACATGGTGCTAAAAGTTGCACAAAGTGACTCCTGAAGACTTTTAAGACATAACAACAGATATTCAGTAACAAAAATATGAAATAACAATAAGAAGGAGGTTCAAAAATAATAGTACGTGGCTTAAACCTGAATGTGCATGGAAAGTCATAGTGAAAAGAAGGTAACCTTTTATGCCCAGACACAGTATCATGTGAACTTTAAAATACATCATACCTAAAAACCCAGAGGTGGCTTACAATACTAAGGGTCATCTTTTCAAAATATCCTTGGCACAGCTTCCACCTTGTCTGCCAAACATTTTTGTTTTTCTTTTCTATATTGTCATTTTTGCAATTAATTTTTAGCAGCTTCTATTAAAATGAAGCCTATAGCCTATAGCAGACATAGATAGTACCATTCTGTAATTCTGCATGCAGGGCTCAGCCCAGTATCACTCCTGTAACTGGCTGGCACAATGGCCAGGGTGCAATGCAAATATTAAACTGTACTATATGGTTGGGCTAGCCATTGCTGTGATTAGCATGTGATCTAGACACTTTCTCACCTTCCAAACATTTTAAAAAGTTTCCATTCTTTTTGGTGCTAAGTACAGTTTAAACACCTGCTATGCCTATTCCCTTCTAGCAGAAATTATAATTGTAGGTGTCAAGCAAGCCAGCCCAGGCAACCAGTTTGAAAAATATTGCACACTCTTATCTTGTTTTTCCTTCTTTGGTGGAAAACAGATTTAGTCACTCAAATGTTTCCCAAGCACAGTCCCATCTCCAGAGCAATGGTATACTTTCTGTGAGGAGACCCAAAGTGTTCAGTTTTGCAGAGGAAATGGAGCTAGCACCTCATACAGTCTCAGAACACTGGAACTAATTTGGATTTCTCTCCTCATTCATACACTCAGTCTTCTCCCCCCACTCTGCTCCACCTGTTTTCCTTTTCTACTGACTTAATACAATGAACTGATGACTGAAGATTTTCCTATCCACAATCCTTGCAATTTCTTTCCAAGTCAGGGTACAGGGTGATAGCTGTTTTTAGCTGTATTTTGATTTTTGGGCCAAATCCAGCAGAGTACCACCCTGTATAATTCTCTGAACTAAGTGAGATTACACAAAGAGTAATATAATCAGCTATTTCAAAGGCTTTAACTTGTTTTCCCACCTCACTGTTAGCACTAATTGTCTAGAAAGCCTTCATTGCCTTTGTAGCATCTGGCAACTTTAACTCTTTTACTTATTTTGTCTGTTTGGTGTCTCCTCATACTTCACAGTGCTTCTTTGCTTCCTGAATCATTATCTCTGTCATTCAATACCTGCAACCTGTTGGACACCCGCAGCTTCATTCATTCCCTTCCCTTACCACTTCTAGTTCACTCATTCACTTCCCTTATATGTAATCCATTTATCTTCAGGAGGTGTCTCTCCTCTCTCCCAGTTTCCACCCTTCCCAATGACCAGCTAAAAATTACAAGGGCATTCCTAAAAAACACCAACTCTCCGACACACCAACCACTCTGAAAACACGATGTATTTTCTGTATCCAAAACAGTAATTTCACAAAACACAACAGTCTTCTCTCACTGGCTCTAATGACCAAAATCATTTCTGCATCATGCATCACATTGTAGGCACTTAAACCCACTTAGTGTGAGAACCTAGTGCCAAGAAGCTCCAGTGTGCCTGGATTTTCACATGTAGAAAGAAACTGATAAGGAAACTTAGCAAGAGAGAGTCTTCTGCCCTAGAGGACATATGGTACAGTCTTTAAAGGAAAAAATAAATAAATAAAGAAGCAAGAAAACGGCTGAGAAGGGACATCAAAAGGCATGGAGGTGACATATCCTTAAGGGCAATGACAGAGGCAAGTTTCCCAGGGGCAAGGTCTTTATTTCCCCATCTAAACTGAAGTGATCAGTAACCACTTGCATGTGGCCAGAGACGTTTGTGTAACAGTCAAGCCCAAAACTCACAAGCCAAGTATTTTACAGCTGAATTTGTGTTTGAATGGCAGTGAGCTGGGGCAGTGCCCCACACATTGTTCAGGAGTAAGGTAAGTGCTGGGGATGGGCTGAACATAGCAAAATGCCACATCTGTTATTTGCCAAGGGGAGGCTGCTGCATCTGTGGTTTTGCCACTGACTCCTCAGAGCAAACAAGCTCACTACAATATTCCCCTGAGCAGCAGCTGCAAGAGGATCACTTAAAATTGCATAAAGCATTAATCTGAATTCTGAGACAAGTTTGGTACAGCACAGTTGGACAGAAGCCAAAGTGTCCCATACAGTAAAGGGGGAAGAGGGAGGGAAGAAGAGAAAGAAAGGAAAAAAGAAAAGACAGTCCTGTCAGTGGTTTTAAGCTGCCACTTTTTTTTTTTTTTTTAATGGAAAAATTGTTACAAATGGGTTCTTCAGCATATGTTATTAATTTCGTTGTACTGGCTTCTTGCCAGTTAAGCATCAGTCCTGGTTTCTTTGCTTTCAGTTTTAACTAGCAAAACTCATGAGGTCATTAACGAAAATGGACATGAAGTTTTTAGTTTTTTTTTTTCTTGCACACAACTGTTATGGAGCAACTGACTCGTCTGAAGGCTTTTATTTAATAAAACTTCAGCTTCTTTTTTTTAATAGGGAGATGTGCTTCTCAGCAAAATCTGGTGTTTCTACTATAAACAAAGCAACATGTGAAAGACTTCAAACACATTTACTGGTACTGGCAAGAGTAACAAAATCAGAAACTTTAAAAAACACTCATAAACGTTAAGTAACATTTCATAAAGCTACACTGCTATTTACTTTGCTCAATGTGTATACGTGCAAGAGACCAAAGCAGTACTGAAAAATAACAATGAAAGAGAACGTGGTTTGATAAAAACATCTACATATGGAAATGTGGATTGAATGTTATTAATGTTTGATTTGGCTTGAGGAGAACTGCAAAATCCACTTGAAGAAAGAATGCCATTTCATGGGTTTCTGCATAAAGCAGCATCTCCCGCATTGCGAGAGCCATGCTGAGCTCTTAATCCAGCATGCACACTTGCTCTAGATGCAGGCAGAGAACACAGGCTCATTTGAATGAAGAACCAGTTTATTTTGCAAGTGGAAACCAGATTTAGTCACCCCAGGGATTGGAAACAGAGACTTAGAGCTGCTCCATTTCATTTGTGCTCTTTGCCAGGCAGCAGTGCGAGGTGCCCGGTGATGGCAGCAGCTCCAAGCTGTCACATCTGACTGTGGGTGCTTTATGGGTGCTCACAGAGTGGATGCTGTTCCTTGGGCATCTCAGGCAGCCCTTCTTAGAGCTGGTAGGGGAATGGCAGCTCCTGAGCAGCTGCCCACTGCCTTATCTAGCTCATATATCACCCAAAGTAGCTGAGTACCTACCCTCTTACAGTGATGCTGTGGATGTATGAAAAAACAGTGTTACTGTTTGCTAAGGCTGTCAGTCTGCACACTACCAAACTAAGCTGAAGACTATGTTTTGCCACCCAGCAAATAAGAGCAGAAAAAAGCTCTACAAAAGGACAGGCCCGGCTTTGCTTTGTTCTTCCTATCTGTCATTTCCACCTAGCTGATGTTGCATCAGTGGGCTTAGGACAGGTCTTGGCATGAGAGGTCAGCACCAAAGTCCAGCAAGTCTTATGCACTGTAGCTGTCTATTTTATGATACCTCTAAGGAAACCATCTTTTAGAAAGGAAAACTATGCGTTTCACAACAGGAGGCATAGCCTGTATGTAATATTAGTAGATGTGAAAAAATAAATACTAAATAAACAAATTAATAACTATGTCTTCACATTCAGCAGAACTACCAGTAGGTGCAAATAACAAGGCTGGAGAAATGTATGATCTTATTACTTTTACCCTTGTCCTCATTTCCCCCCTCTCTCTTGTTGTTTAGTGCATGCTCCTATTACATCATGTCTAAAATTAGATTTCAGGATCAGACTTTCTTGTGAAATATTTAGCACTACTTTCTTTAGGCAAGGCTAGTAATTCTAAAGGAAAGGCCTTTTTTCACTAAATTTTACATATTAGCCTGACTCTGCTGCTGCCAAATGAAAATATTTCTTTTTCTTGGCTTCAAAGAATTTTGGGCTGGGCCATGAGGCCAGAGATCACAACATGGCATACTTGCTAGATAAAGGAAAATGTATGTGTGTGTGTTTAAATAGATAACCTGCCTGATAGAGGCATTGAAATCATGTTCTGAGATTTCTTTTTTAATTAAAAAATTATGATTCAAATGGGACCAAAGTCCTTCTCATATGTCTGAGCAGCCTAATTGCCCTGCTGCAAATTACACCTGAAAGAGATACAAGAATACATCTTCCTACCCTGAAGATGCAGAGACCATAGCAGATAAGGATATGTGCATGTAATGTAATATCCAGGGCTCTGTTACACAGAGCTATGCATGCATACACACTCGTAAATATATGCACAGTTTCCAAGAAAGACTCTGGTAGTATAGGCTTAGACAGCAGAGTTTGGCTAGAAAAAGGCTAGAGATCACTACCTTAAGTGTCTATTTTTTCCAACAAGCTATTTTCACAGCTTCACTCTAATTATATTAAGGAGTTTTATTTGCTGGAGAAAGACAAATGAGAAATTAAACCTATTAGTTTATGTAACTTCAGTTCAAATCCATGTTTTGCTCAAAGGGTCCTCTATGCCTTTCATTAAATGCCTGTGCTTAATGTATATTTATAAAATGTAAATTTTCCCCTCCTCTGAGATAGTTTTGTGAGAACAGGGACTTTAAATTGTAAGGAGACATTTTTAATAAATCCCTATCTTTGCCTGCTCTGGTTAATGCCTAGTTGCTCTGCCTTTACCCTCAGGAATATTGCTTGTCCTGAAGGTCCCCCCCAAAAAATTTACAGCCTGTAGATCCCTTCAGGTGATCATGGCAAGAACAAGCCATTGTAATTGGAGAACACATTTGCCACATATTATCTAAACCTAAAGAAGGCAAGTGCTCTTCAACATTAGTTTTGAGTGTCTTAAAATTCATCCATCAGGAGATAATGGTTTCATTAAGATCCAGACTTATATTCATTGTTTAGGTTTCACCTCAAATAACTTTAGATGAGAAAATTGATGGACTAAGGCTGTATCTACATCAGCATTTCGGTTGTGGGCTGCAGCATGGTTTTGAAGTGAATCTTTGCCACCTGCTGCACATTGGTTCGGTTTGCAGAGCAGTTTTAGTGGGTTGAAGCTGGATCGCTTTAGAGGAAAATGATACCATAGGTTTTATTTCAAGACAAATGAACTCCAGCTCCTCAGGGAAGAGAAGGAGGTTGTGGAGTCTTCCTACTTGGATGTCTTCTAAAGCTGTCTGGACATGGTCCTATGCACCTGGTGATCATGCTTGAGCAGGGGGGTGGGACCTGATGACTTTCAGAGGTCCCTGCCAACCTCAGATGTTCTGCAATTCTCTGATTTTGTGAAAGGATGTTAATTCTACATTGACCCAGAAGCAACCTTCCTGAACTGCATGTGGTACTGGTGTTGGGGCCTTGAGTACTAAAGCTGCTTTGGTCTCCTGGCCCTGTTCCTATTGCACTGGGTTACTTGTTAATGCTGGCACAGCCTAGCTCTCAGCTGGTTGCTCTCAGCTCAGTTTGTTGAACTTGCACTTCGGAACAAGAGAGGACACCTCAGTTTCCAGCATTGTAAGGAATCTGCCCAATGCCGATACCTCCTGCAAAGTTAACATTATCCAGTGACTCCTTGACAAACGAGCTGCATTTTGTTTCAGAACTTTTACATTAGCCATTTCGTGGAGCTACAAGAAGACACAGTGACAGTTGCCAAATATGTAAATGTTGCAGCAACTACATTTTCATTGTCCATGAAAAATGGTCTCATAAGGTTTTGGATGCAGTTCTTTGGTGCTGAAATAATATATTAAAAACAAAATGCAGCAAAAGATTTTTTTGTTCTCTCTTGCTGTAGCATGGGATACGCTAAACAATGAAGTTATGAAGATATTGAAAAAGTTAAGATTTTATTGAATATTTTATCAAAACCTTCCTTTTCTGATCTCAGAGAAAGATTGAAGACAACCAGAAAAACACCAATAGTACTGTCATCTATCAAAGATTTATTAGATAACATATTTCACAAAGAAAATCCATTTGTCACATATGCTTGACTAATCTATTAAACAGGCATGACTTCAAAGGATACATAGGTGCAATAACCCATTCAGAAAGAACAAGTGGCAGGATTGGGACATAACACTTGCAAATTTAAAGAAAGTGGCATAAACATATGTTACAGAAAGGAGAAATATCTACATACATGGCAAAAGACAAAGTCAAGTGAATTTGTACTCTGGCTGTGCAGATACATACTGGTTCTGGCTATAAATTTTTTAATAGATATCCTGTTCTGTCAAGATCAAAAGTTTCTGAGGAATGTACTGATTTTAAAAATATTTTGTTTCCAAACGGAATGACAAGATACATCTGTTTTTGAGTTTTATTGAAAAAATACATCTTTGATTTTACACTACATACATTGGAATATAAAGATTAATATCTGAAATAAAAGGAATTGAGATCTACAGTTTCCTTTACCTAAAGATGTTTTGAACAGCACGTTTTTCCATATATATTTTTGTCGTCTTTGTGACTTGAATCTAAATTAATTTAATTATACTAGAATTTTTCGAAGAAGAGAAGATTTTTCTTCCAAGTTGAGTTGCACAGGCATTAGCACTTTTATTTTAATAGTGTTGTTTCTTTATCCCCAGGTAATGTGTGCTCCGGAAACAAAACATTAAAGCAGTGGCCTACGTGGTTGTATTTTGTTTCTGACTGCAGAACACGGCATATGTACCAATTGTAATTCTTTCTATGTCATGGGAGGGTATGTCCTTTGACATGTACTTTTGTTTTTTTGTATTGTATATGGTAGTTTTAACTCAGAAATATGATATTGCATATGATCAAATGGCTTAATAATTCAACCACACACTCTGCAATGGACAATATTTGCATCCTTGAAAACTAAATTCTTCCTCCTCATTTTGGCACTTGATCTCTTGCAGGTTTTAATACTTCACTGTTGAAATGATTTCTATTATATTTTGGTCTCCAACTCACTTAATCTGAGATACTGAGCACTGTGAACTACAAATACATGATCCTTTCACTTTTGGACACTTGGGATAAAAGTAGAAACCTGAAAAACTTGCCCAAACAGGAAGCATGTCAGTGTTGCCAATACAATATGTTGTCTGTCAGCACAGGAGAATCATGTCTAGGATGGTGAGGTTTAGTAGTTCTACCTATGAGACCAATGGCACATCCTTCATGAACGTTGACATTACCCTTTCTGGCCTGAGGAGGAATAGTTCAAAAATAAAAGAAACTGATAAAAACACTCAGGCTCTAAAACCTGTATTGATTTCCTGTTCAATAACACAGTCTTAATGGGTGATCAATATTTTCACTTGTTCATTTTAGATACTGGGATCTGTGAGTATACTTACAGTATTTGCTTTTGCCAATAAGTCTCCCTGCTATTGACTGCATGGATAAATAAATAATGTGAGAAAAAAGGGCAGACCCTAACAAGCTGAACCCATGTACGGTGTTTTTGTGCCAGGATTTCATCTTGTCTGCATTTCCACTGAGCAGAGACAGTGGTGACTGGGAACATGTGAAGCCAAAGAAGCACAAGCACCTCTGAGACAGAACTTGGCTGGGCTCTGCAGAGGTCTTACAGGACAGGACATCAGCTACAAGAAACTTGCACTAGTGGAGGATGAGATTTAGATTATGGGCATGTCACTGCTGTGCTCTTGCAACAAGTACCAGCTTGCAGATTTTTTCCTGGAGATCATTGTGTTTTCAGTGAAAGCTCCTGAAATACATGGTCAGATCTGGCCTAAGTGGTTTGTGAACCAGACACCACTGACACTAGGCTTCAGAATCCCAGGTCTCAGAAATGCTGACTTGCCTCTCTAGCTCTGAACATGGATTCCAGCTTTTATGAACTCAACAAACAAGGCTGGAAAACTAGCTGCATCTAGAAAATGTAAGAGAAATCAGAAAAAGAGCCTGGTAACTTCATCAGAGAGGGACTCTTCTGTAGCACTTAGCTTGTTACATTTTGCTCTTCACTATCTTCTAAAGATCCACACCTTCACAATATTCATAATAAAGAGATATATAAATTATATTCATAATAAAGAGATATATAAATTAATACAAGGAAATGCCAAGTAAGTACACTTAATTCCCATTCATGGCAGTGAAGGAACAAAGAGAAAGCTAACTATCTCAAACGTCACTGATGCTCAGCCTGGCTAGAAGTCTTCCTCTGTCTCCTGCAGACATCCCTGTTTTTTTCAGTTCTTTTGGGAACCTTTCATAGGTAAGGGATGTTGTAAATGGCAGGCTGGAGACATTTCAGTGCTGGAGGCCTGATGACTGCCACAGGGGAAAAATACACCCTGACTCATCTTGGCCAGCACTTGAACACACAGGTTTTGGACAGGAGCTTGAACAGATGAGAACATTAATTTGCCTAACTGCCCCAGCTACTGTGCTTTAAACCTTAGGGCATCAGCTTGGTTTACTAGGCACAGCATCTCAATGTACTTTTATTTCACTGCTGTTTTATAGCAGGCTATTGTCTTGTACCATTCTCCTTATCTACACTTTTAATGGGTGTTTATAGTTTGTGGCAAGCAAATAAATAAAACACCCTTTTAGAACTGGAAAGCTGAAATGTAATACATATAAACCAATCAAGGCAATCCTCTACAATCTGACACTGATTAACCACAGCAGCAGCAGAGCGAAGCTGTTTATATGTATTGGAATTTAAAAAACAAAACAAAAGAACAAAAAATGAAACAAAACAAAACACACCTTCAAACAATATTTTTCATAAGTTAGCAGCCCAAACTACTTAAATATACCATGTGTTAGATTTAGCTGATCGTCAACAATCAAACGGATTTCATTTGCATGAACTTTGAAGTGATTTTATGTTGACTGTGCAGTGTATGCGCGTGCTCCTGAGGCCTTTCAGCCCAAACTGGCTGCTAGCTTCCCTGTGTGCCTTTTCTCCCCTCCCGCACAGCTCTGCCTGGAATGCTGTGGTTTTGCAGTCCAGATGTATATGTTGTTGTTGGTTTGAGGCTTTTTTTAAATGCATGGGGCTCATGGAAAGCAAAATAAATATCACGAGTTTGCATGTAAAAGCACAGCCTAAAGATTCTAGAATAAGATAATTAAAATAAGAACACATTTTCTAACTACAGTTCTCTTAACAGACTGCCTGAATATTTTCTGTCTGAAAATGATTTATATACAATGAGATATTTCACAAAATCAGTGCCAATTGCCATGAGAATTTGTTGAAAAAATAGGTGGGTTCCTCTTCTAACTTGGTATTAAAATGGCTTATCAATAGAATTGTTAATGTATTCCTGTGGCCCAGCATAAAATAAAATGAAAATAGGAAGTGAAAACATTATTGAGAATTTTATTGTCAAGTGAATATCACATTCGTTAGAATAGAAGCTGAATGGACACCCAGGTCAAAGTGCTGAATATTTTTGTTTCAGAACATTTCAGCCTTCAAAACGTTTCTGCTTGTGCCTCACTTCAGCAAGATCAGTAATTCTGACTGACCATTTTGCTGCATCCTCGTCTATTTGCAAGACCTTCAATGTGTCGTGGAGCTCGTAAAATTGTTTTCTGCCCCTATGGCTGTTAACATGTGGCTCTGCTTTCTGCTTTTGGTGGGTCCTGCCTTTGCAGATCAGAGGTTTCCAAAGGTTATTAGTCACTCCAGAGGCAAAAATTCTGGACAACTCAAAATGTGTTATCAAGCACTTTCCAGTTCTGCTTAGCACATCCCAGGGGTGTGGGTAGCTGCCATGCTTTGCACTGAGCTTCAGGACACCCTCAGGTTTGCCTGGCATTGTTACATGCTGAGCAGTCACTATCTCATGGAGAAAAAAGGAACAGCTCAGCTGGTAACAGTGAGCTGGATTTGCTATGTAGTTTTGGTGAGGGGGTTGACACCTCTGCTAGGTGTAATACCCTTGTGATAAAGCAGTTTACCTTGTGAGGCATAACAAATTTGCTCTGATTAGTATTTCTTGAGTATTTTGGTTTCAATACATTTAACTTTTGAGACACATAGGGCACAAAACAAATGAACCTGTGTCCGGGTGTGTCCAGACGGCCATCTGTATGAGTCTTTAGATACAGCAGGGTTGTAGTTCAAAGGACTAATTAGTGGAAAAGGATGGTTTTGATATTGGACAATAGATAGTTCAAATTGCTTGCTGTTTGGAGGGGAGGTGGGATGGGGACAGGAATAGAAGGGGTTGAGCATTGAGTTTAAATGGCTGGAATATTTACCTAATGTATTTTTGTTCAAAACAAAGGTAACAAAAAACACCATAAGAGTCTTTCATAGGAACCTTGATCTCGGAGAATATCCATTGTTTTCATCAAGTTTTGGATGCACAACAAAGGAATAAGTAAACCAGCATGTGTACAAATACATATATATATGTATCACTATCTCAGTCCCTACATAGGGAATATATAGAAAATAATAACAATAATAATAATAATAATAATAATTCAGCCAGAGGAGAACAAGGAAAGTGTGATGACAAACATTTTTGAGGGCCAATCTTACCATTTCTCCAATCACATCTTCCCACTCTTGCTACTTTTTTCACGATATAGGACTAAATCCTGAAACACATAGTTTTTATGTGATGCTTACCTCACTAGATTCCCATTCAAGACAGTGTCTGTGTTGAGTACCTTTACTAATGAGTGGCAAGAATGTTAACTAATCAGTTTTGTTGCAGTGTGAACATGGTAAAGATCAGATACAGTCAGGAAGTTCAGTAGCAGATTTTTTAAAATGCAGTTCCCGTCAGTCTGGCATAAAGCTATTCCCCAAAACGGGCAGCGTCTCCACTTGCTGACAATATACCATTTACTGCTTGAAAAGAGCTTTTATAATTAGTTTTAGAAGGCTGGAACAGTGACTACAAACAAGCTTTTCCTCCTTTTGGGGTTCATTGCTCGCATGCAGCTGTTGTTTTAGTCTCTTGTACAAACATTTAAAAAGAAACGTAATAGACACTTCCTTACATATAGCTGTTCGTGGCATCTGGAATGACAGGGTGGGCACATTACAGTAAATGGTGTTTAGAAAGAAATGTTGTGAAAACAAAGAAAGCCACATAGAAAAACACTGACAAAACCACACTAATATGTGGCTTATCTATTTTGTCTATTTGCTTTCTTTATGTTTTGGAGGTTTTCACGGAACACATGTGGCTCTCACTTCCAGGCACGCAGTATATAGTTTCAGGATTCACCAAATGGAGAGAGTAGTCTGAAAAACTGTGAATATAATTAGATATGGAATACTTTTAACAGCTGGAGGGATTTCACACTTACAGCCCAATTTACAAAACTTTGGGCTTGGCACTGTTTCAACACTAGCACTGGAAGTAATAATTTCCTTGGCATTCTTTTGGATCCTGAAATTATTTATGTCTATACATATATCATTTTAAAATCACACACACAAAAAGCAACCATCTTACTTCTACCTGGTTAGTGATAAATGAACAACTTAGAAGCAATGTCAGGAAGAAGTCAGAAAAAAGTGATCCCACACAAGGCCCATGCCTAAAAAATGCTGCTAATTTCTCTCCCTGTTTATAATAGGTCTCATGGAAGTTTTCTGTGTTGCTAAAAATGGTTTAGACTTTTTTTTTTTTTCTTAATACATGATGGAGTTAATTTTATTTACAAGGACAAAATGTTAGCAAGTAGCCAGCACATTGCATGAAGTATCTAGGAAAGCAGATCTATCAAGTAGGTGAACCAGATATTGCTTATGAGAAGAGACCTAACAAGAAATGAGACAAACAATAAGAATGAAAGAAACAGATTACAGTGTTTTAATTATTTTATTTCTAATTATTTTCATATCTTTTCTTGGTTCTGTTTTAATAGCAGAATAATAAACCCATATAGATTCTGAACTATCTTGTAATTGTAATTCCAGCCATTCTTCTAACATCTCCTGTGCATGATTTCCTTTCACTTTGGTGGCTCTAGATGTTAAAAAGATTATTGGAATATGTTAAATATGGGAGTGCTCCTCTCAAAGATGGGATATATCTCTCACCAAACAGTGTCTCAACGAATTGAAATAACGAGTATGCAGCATCTCAAGACTGTTCAGCCTGTACTAGAAGAAAAAATACGTTTAGTTATTTAATAGTACACTATATGTGTACACTATACACAATAGATCACTAACACAGAGACTGAAAAAATGGAGTATGCCAAAGTGATACCAAAAGAGTACTTTTCAAATCATATGCCATTCTTGGAAAAAACATATCATGTAAGATCCTGACAGTTGTGCACACTTATGTTCTGTATTACACACAAAGCATGTGTGATACAAATGTTATGTGATATTTGCAGCCAGTGAAGGGAAAAGATATTCATGCATTTCTTTCAGGGTTTGCAGAATAGGTTCATGACTTCAGTCTACTCCTGATCCAGGGCTCTGCAATAGGTACTTGAAAAGGACTGTGCAATAGGTACTTGACAAGAGGGACTTGTTCTGTGGCGCATGGGTACACATTTGTGCATTTAGGATAAGTCTCATGGAAGCAAGTGAGTGGATGGATTTGTTTACAGTAATTTATTCCTTCATTTTCCACCTTCCGTGTGCCCCGGGTAACTCACGCACTGCCTGCTATTTAAAGAAAGAGAGGCTCACTTGCCCTATCCATGAGAATCTCACCTGTAGTCCATGGGATTCAGGTTTTTACCAAACATGCTGGTGACAGGCATGGATTTGATGACACAAACAGCTACCACAAGGAAACACCACCTCTGAAAGTCACTTAATGTCACAGACCAAATTCCACATTGATTCATTCATTTAATATATAGTATTTTTGTTAAGAATTACATTTTAACACTGTAATATTATCATTAAAAAAAAAAAGTCTAAGAAGTGTTATGTTTGAATATATATTGATAACAGAATAGTTTTATTGTTAGAGAAAACATGCTTAAAAATCCTTTAAGGCCTATTTGGATAAAACAGATACAGGAGTGAGAATTTATTTTATTTGTACCTAATTTTGCAAAAATTAAGGAATAACAAAGGCATATATCTATAGCTCTATGCCTGGGACATCTGGATTATTAAAATATTCATGCGTCTGATCTGAAGCCTTTAATCAATTTCTCTTCAGCCTCTGGATCATGCGCATAAAATCAAATATACAAATAAATCTTTACCAGATCAGAATGTAAAAAACTACACTTCCTGCTCCACCCCACATCTAATAGCTTTAATCTCTTTCTGCAGGCCTTTGCAGATATCGTTTTAAAAACATATTTCTGCTTTTTCCAACAACCAGTTGGAAAGGAGCCTCTGAGGGCTGCTGCAGTCCTGCTATGGCAGCCTGCAGTCACAGGTCCCCTCACCGATGTCCCTGCTCATGTCTGCCAGTACCAGGTACCCACCGTGACTGTCCCCCCATGTGCTTGGCATGGAAAACCAGGCTAGCCTTGCTGGGCTTTCCCACAGCCTTGCTGGCTACACCCTTGTAAGCCGTACTTCTGTTTTTATTTTAGCACCTGTGAGGGGGGAGGAGAAACACCAGATATTCATGTGCCAAACAAAGGACAGATCAGGTGTCAGCTGACAATTGTCTCCGCTAAGGAGGTAACGTCAGGAGCTGGCGAGATCAAACGCTGAGAGGAAATATGGTTGTAATATTAATAAACACCTGTCTGGTATTACTGTACCTGCTGGCCTTCTCCCAGCAAGATAATTAATCACCTAGACCTGGCAAAACAATCTCCTAAACCCTACCACCGTATACATTACAGGGTCAGTCTGAACCTGCTCCAAAAGCTGTGCTGGAGACACCAGAAACCCCAGAGGTGGGCTTTTAAACGTAGGGGTGATAGTTTCCATCGCCTGCCTGCTCGTGTGCATTGAGCTCTGACCCACAGCACCAGCGCTCACATTCAGAGGTGCAGGCTGAGCTCAGCACCCTCCTATCCCTCTGTCTGCCCAGGGGCTTCCAGGGGGCTGCACCCTTGCAACCCAGTGAGAGCGAGGGATTCCTCCTCATGTCCCCTGGTTCCTCTAACCTAAACGTCCTGCAGGGCTTCAGGGATTTTAACACAATGCACTGCGAGGCACCGAGTGGCATGCAGCAAGGATGGCAAACACACGTGCTGCAGTTACCTTGTAGAAGTGGTATGCAGTCAAGATTTTAACATCCAGAAGGAGTCTGAACAACAACAGCAGGGAGTGCCCCGGCAGCAACTGGGATGGCAATCACCCAGCAGCACAGCTACTAGGAAACCAAATATATTAACTCTCCAATGCACTAAGCGGCGGAGACAGCTATTCACCTCAGCCAACTGGCAGTAAAAGTGGAAAGGAAAAATTCCACTTAAATTCTCCAAGCCACACTCCCAGTGCGCTGGTATTCTTCCCACATGCCCTAGCAGACCATGTGCTGCAGAGCACTGTGCAAGAGCCCACACTTCCAGCTCTGTGCGAAGGCTAGCCGGAACAGATTCACAAATAGCACTGGGAATGCCATGGATGGCATCCAGTTCCTTGAGGAAACTCTGTGGTATTACTTTAAACACATCATTTTGCCGGGTAAGCGCCTGACTTGGCCATTCAGTCCCCTTTTTGGGAAATTGTTTGCAGCGGGTTTGTGTGAGGAGCATGATGGGGAGAGGGGCATGACCTGTGGAAACATGCCAGTGCCAGCTTCATCCAGCTCACCTTGGGGACCACAGCGGTGGCAATGTGGCAATGAGTGGGGTCTGCAGGTCCCTGGTGGGTGCTATGGGCCAGACCCTAGCCTCTCCCTGAACCTGGCTGCAGCCCTGTGCTAGCCTAGTGTTGCCTTTGAGTTTGTATTGGGCTGTGTGGAAAAACCCTGACTGGTTTGGGCACAGTAAACATTACTGGGCCGTTAGAAGCCATCAAGCTGTTAAACCTCCTGATGCAGAGCTTAAAGCTGCGATCAGGATGAGACCTTATGTATGTGGAGTGGAGATTATCCCACATCTGGCATCTGTGTCACAGACAGATCCACCCTACAGATCCCATACAGCAACTCTTGCAGTCCTTCCTCTTCTTTGAGTGGCAGGATGTCATCAAATAGGTATTTTTAAGACAGATCGGCCCCTAATTGATTAGCATGCATGGTAAGCCAAGCTGAAGACAGTAAATCAGCAAAAACAACTGTGCCCAGCTCCTGAAGTCCACACACAGGACTCCAGCCAGCGGCACAAAGCCTCAGTCTGCACTGTGCTACCCACTGAGCATGCAAGGACAGCGTGTGTGTAAGGGGCATTGGCACAGCCACTGATTCTCGAGGAACAGCATGAAAAGACATCTGCAGGAATCAAAACTAACAAAGAATGTAGGTTAAGGTCCAGGGGTAACACTCCAGACCCCAGACTTTATCCCACGTAAACAAACTCTGTGCCAGCCCTCCCCTTTTGTCTCATTCAGCTGCACCCAGGAGCAGCACAGTAGCCCCATGGCAGAATATTCATTAACACCAAACCAGTGGTCCTTTGCCTCCACACACATGCTAAACATATTTGTTTTTCACTTCAACATGCAGTCTTCCAGGCTTCTTTCTGCAGGTTCAAGCCCACTATAACTAACTCTGCTTCATCTGCAGCATAGTAGGCTGAAGCTTTGTAATAAAATAGCTGTGATCTTCAGCAACTGCAATAGAACATTGTCTTGAGATCAATTTCCTTTTACAATAAAGTCTTGGCTTTGCTTCAGCATTTATGAAGTGGCAGGGTGCTGTTATCCATTGAAATTATCTCTTTCATATACTATATCATAAAAATATTGCCCTTTACGTGTAGTGTTATAAAGGTATTTGGCTGACTGACTGACTTTAACCACCCAAGAAGAGTAATAAGTTCAATAATCCTCTGGAAATACATAGCCTGGAGTGTGTTATTGCAGCTAGTATGCAGTGCAGTCTACAAAAGCAAATCACAAAAACAATTAGTTTTATGCATTTTCAATCCTTGATTGATACAGCTTTGACATAAATCATAGAGTTAGAAAAATACACTGCTGGATTAGCAAACCACATTATACTAGTGTGGTTTGCAATGTCATTTTGCTGAGATATTTATGATACCAACAAAAGTAATGACAGTCAAGCAAGTTGCTGTTGTTACAGGACGCTATGAATAGGTTATGCATCTAAACTTTCAGTGTGTGCAGAATAAATGCAACCAGGTTGTAATTTGGAAGGAGATCTCTAGACAGATTCTTGGACCAGTGTCTGAGGACAAACAGTTCCAGTGAGATCTAAAATTGCACATGAAGCAAAAACTTCTATCAGCATGCCAGAGAAGTATCCTGGTGCCAGTAATGGACAAAGGAGGTACCTTTTCTAAAAATAGTATCTATAAGGAAATTATTTTCTTTATGATGGAGAAACTCTGTTTTGTTCACTGGACTTCTTTGCTAAGTGTTCAAAGAGATATGGAAAAGCATTCTTCAAGTATATAGCTTCACAGAAATGGTGAAGAGACTGGTGCAAGTCCCAGCAGGCTTCACAGTATGTAAAAGGACTGCTCTGAAGTTTGACCATGGTCCACATTACTACAATGGTCAACTCAACAGCTGGTATACTACTCATCAATGAAGGATTTCTGTGCAGCATTACTATTACTTGTGAAGAACAACTCGTATTGCCTACAGCACAGTATCTTCATTGTATTCCTGCATCCCTAGAGAAGTGAATGATAATCAGGAGTGCAGAGTGAAGGCCTGTCGGGACCCACAATTAAATACAGTGATGGAAACTGGAGGGGATATGTTCCCCGTCATATCTAGAGAGCAAACATTAATACAGATACTGACAAAAAGAGTAGATATCTTCTATAACAACAACAACAACAATAACAGCAATAATAATAATAATGATGATGATGATGATGATGATGATGATATAGTTTATGTGAACCTGAAGAGCACTATTTCATATCAGCAATCTTAAGGCTGTGAGAAAACAGCAGGAAAGAGGGTAGCAAAAGCACTGTATGTTGTTTTCAGACTGTTTTGTAATTACATGAGAATGTTTTAAGCCGCATGTTGATTAAAACAATCAGAGAGCTTATCCCAACAAACTCACCAATTATCCAGTAGTAGAAAACTATTGCATCCAGGGTGTTGTTATTTTCAAGACCAGCTGTTTGAACCAAAGTTTTACAGGGGGAACAAAGCCATTGCTGGAAGAAATGATTGGAAAAAATCACAACTGGATGTTTGGAAGTTGGTAATTTACCTGTGTGAATAACACAACACCTGCCCATTTGAGACCATATTATCTAGTTTATACATAGCCTTTATAACTGTCCAAATCATTTGCAGGTTGCAGTAAAAATCTACTCTATTTAAGATCAGTCATAGTCTCTTGACTTGTAGTTTTGAGAAGAAATAAATGGTTGCCTACATGGAGGGTGAATTAGACAGGGACTATGTGAGATAAGAGATTGCCTGTGTTTCCACTGTTGTGGACTTCAGCCAAAGAGGGAAGGATTATCACTACTAATACAGCGTGGGACTTTGAGATGGTCTATGAGCTGGAACAGAAGAAAAGGTAATCCTAACTCAAAATGCTAAAATGAGGTAACTAGCCTAGCCTTACTTCGAGAGCATATAAAACAGTGATTCTATTAGAGATAACCTTTTCAAGCCAATTACTAAATTGGTCTTTCTCTACAACTTATGCTTCAGCAGCAGGAAATGAACATCTGAAATTTGGCCTACAGTTTGAGGTGAACTATGCACTTTCTTTCCTTTCCTTCACTTCTGCCAGAAATGAAGGAAAGAAGAACCCCAAGGAAGAGGAAGAGATTTTACCAGTAATATTTATTGGTGACTCAAATCTCTGCGTATTCATAGACTTTGAGGCCAGCCCATCAGCCTCCATAAATCAATATAGCTCCCTCAGAGTTACATTGCTTTGCTGATCCAGTCCATCAAGAAGAAGAGAATAAAAATAGAGACCATTGATTGGCAGGAACTGAAGAAAATTAGAGACAAATAGGCCAGGCAATTAGAAAGTGTTGCTTACAAAGTTTGAGTATTTTCTTGGTACATTCTTGTTAGAACAGAAGCCCATAATCTGCAGGTCAAGTTTGAGTAGCTTAAGGTCATGCATAGGACCAAATAATCTAGTAATGTATTTCTGGGAGTAGTTTATCAATGTGTTTCTTTAAAAAACAGCTTGAGAACTATTTTATATTCAAGCTTCTGAGAGTAGATGTAGAACTTACTTCATAAATATAAAATAAAAAATAAAACAAACAAACAAACAAAAAACCTCCATTACATTTAATCTGCATAGAATGGTAATCCTCCAGCTGTCTTTGTTTCTTTCAAACCACTGGCAACACTACCCTGGTTAGGAAGCTGATGACTACATTGTGTCAATGTTATCCAAAGAGAGCATTTAGCTTATCTTCACAGAATCACAGAATCACAGAATTTCTAGGTTGGAAGAGACCTCAAGATCATCGAGTCCAATCTTGAAGATATTCTTAATATGTTTTCCTCAACATATTTGTTTCTGTACGTTTTGTTATGTGAAAATGGTCGGCCTTAAAATAGGTGTAATCAGATGAACTGTGCAATGGAGAAGGTGCTCTGCACAGTACTTGAACACCAGTGCATGGCTGTTGGAGATGCTCTTTCTCCATCTTCCACACACAGATGTGTCTGAAGCTGTGTTAATACAGCAGTCCAGATAAGGATGGAACACAGCCATTTCCCATAATATAACAGTCTGAGAGATGCCAAAAAGATCCCAAAAACATGTTTTATTTCCTATTTATTATTATTATTATTATTATTATTATTATTATTATTTAAGATTTGGCCTGGCTGCTTTAGTCAGGTTCCATTTGCAAAACTTTTTTATCTTAATGGTGGTCCTCAAAGTAACTTCAACTGCCTCACCAGTATTGCCTCAGGAGTAGTAAAGGAACTTCCAAATTTTATGGAGACTTAGGTCACAAGTCCCTCAAAAACATGGGCTCTGGGCATTACGCAAAGATCTAAAAATGTAAGGCACCTCTGTCTGGCTGATGATCAGTGATTTTCAGGGCTCAGGCAGACAGCATACATACGATTGGATCTCATGATCAGTAATGTAATGTCCCCTGAGCTGACTCATGTGTGCCTATGTGTCTATGAGTGGGACAGCATTGCCTTGTCCAAAGCTTTTAGCATCCATGGTCCCAAAGTGGGTGGGAGCTTTCTTCATCCAAAAGAAAGTTTGTAAAGCTAAATAGGGGGCATCGTGCACGTTGTAGTTGCAGAGGTACCTTTCAGAGACATTGCCCAAGAACTGTGTTAGAAATAAACACACTGCTACAAAGTCCTACTTTGTCCACTGCTACTATATTGAAATACATTTTCTTGACCTTCAATGAAAGACATTTCTCATTTTGCTCATCATCTTTCAGCCAGCTTGAGAGCTGTGGTCAATGTGCCTCAGACCAAGTTGACTGAGTGAGAGTAGAAAGTTTATAGTCTACTATATATATTTCATGTTCATACCTAAAAGGGTCTGAATTATTCTTAAAAGCTGCTTCACGTTGGTATAGTCTTCAGCATTCATTTTCTCCCTACAGCTGTCTCAGGCTTTGCAAGAAATAAACACATGCATCTACATATACCTTGTGATATCTATAAATTAATAGTTCCCATTTAATTATTCATATAAAATACAAATCTCAAAAACTCAGATAATAAGGCATTGCAATCAGTTTTCAGGATCTGACTACCAAATGCTTGTGCTTCCTAAGAAATATATAAAGTGAAACAATTGATTCTGAGGACATAAACTTTCATTGAGGGGCACTGCAGTGGCCAGATGTAAGCACTTCACTGCCAGAGGAAGAATAAATTTTAGATAGGCTTTTATTACACATGAGGCAAACGGCTTTACTTTCTCTGTTTAACACAAATATGCAAAGCCTGTCTTTGTACCACAATGCTACCACTCCCTCAGCAACAACATTAAAGAAGTCACCTCATATTTTTTTGAATAATAATAGCAGTCTGCTCTCTGAAATGTTATTTTAAAAATAGAAAGAAAGTTAATTGTTGCTGGGAAGTTTTAATTGAGGCTGATTAAAAGAAGCAACAAAATATATTGACTACTAAACCTCACTTCTTGCTTTAAGTGTGACCTGCAATGGACTACCCCAAATCATTACGTGGTACCCCTAAGCATTCCAGGTTTTTCATTTGAAATTCATTAAATGTTTGTGTGTCTGATTTTTGGGGGGTTTTCTGAAAACTTTTATAGTCACAGCTGCACTGGTTATGGATAGGTTTATAGTGCCTTGCCCATCAAGTGGCCCACATGTCCAGTACAGTTTGTTTGATACCATACCTTTCACAAGCATTCAGCAGTTCTGGAGGTGTTCTTATAAAGCTGCCAGTAAATGTACCAGCTGGACTCATTTATGTACACGAGCAGCCTCATTCCGGCTGCCTTACAAAAAGCCAGTGGCAGTAAATCTGTGGTCAGTCCATATATGTACTTTAAAGTATTTTTTTACACTTCTGAAAAGAAAATAATAAAATATTGCTAAGCTTTTTAGTAAGTTATATATGATCTTCAGAAGAACTTGAATACTCTATGGTGAACAAACAACTTTCTGAGAGTCCCTTTTTCTTTGCAGTAAATTCTTTATGCTGTGTAATTAAAGCTCTTAGAAAAGTCTGCTTTCTTAGAAGCACACTGATGGACTGCATTTTTGTAGAAAATCATGTGAACAAATTGCTCATTATTTCCTTTTGTGACTGTTGCAGGTGCAACAGGAATAAAGGACTTCTTGAAGGCTACAAACACCTTCTCTGCATTGCCCAGGGAGGTTTGGCAGTAAACTGTGACTGTTTAAGGGGCTCAGATGAGTGGCAGAATGAGAAGGTGCAGACAAGCCACCATGAATACCACATGCAATGGTAACCTCAGGAAAAATTAGCACAGGTGAAAGGATTGGAAAAGAAAAAAGAAAAAAGAAAAAGAAAAAGGAAAAAAAAAAAAAAGAAAAACGACAGAGTACAAGAACGAGAAAAAATGGTATGTTCAGCATCTCTAGATTTACTCTGGGAGAGATCCCCTGATTAACGAGAAAGGATGTCTAGAAAGAGAACTGCTTTTCTCTGTCCACACTGGCACACCTGTCAGCAACAGGGTACAGGGCTTTTTCCTCTCTTTTCCCATACTTTTCTGGATCTACTCCCAGCTGTCCTGTGCTATGTGTGAATGTCTCAGTGTTGACATAAATTAGTGCAAAGTTTTATTAATGTTTACCAATCCCATCTGAGAATGAGGGAGTTTACTTCAGCACTTCTAGCATAAGCAAAGTCCCCATGATTTCTATTTCTCTAGGATAACCGAGCTTTCATCTAACCGCATGTGTTATTGCTATAACTCACTGGTATTTTTAACCAGAGTTAATCTTCAAATTAACTCTCTGACAGCATGTCTGCTGAACAGAAGTTATATCTTCATGGCAACAGTGAACTTTTCCTTCTTTGTGTTTTACCACAGAAATACTTACTGAATGTGTCACTGTCTCCTCTACTATTCTACAGACCAGGCTTTGTAGGTTTTGCTATGAGATAAGTGGGTTCAAGCTTCAGCAAGGAATATGGCATTAAGATCCTGGGATCTTACTATAGGGGATCTGGGATCTTAGCTACTGTAGTTATCCTTCTCCAGCTTTTGTTCTGTTGCAATAAGAACAAAACAAAACAAAAACAACAATCTTTTAGCAACAGAAGTACAGCCAAATGAGGTTGTTTTGTCTTTTTAGATGTCTCCTATTAATATGCATTACTGGTAGATTATTTGTCCTCTATTGCAGTCCCAAGACACTTTTCCTTTCTGATGGTGAACCTTCCTCCCTAATCTAGAATTTGAGGATTACCATCAACTGAAAGTAGAATGGTTACAACCTCCATATGGTATATTACAAAATATAAGAAAGAGCATTAAGAAATGAAACTCAGAATTTCCTAAAGCACCCTAATACTCACTTTGGTTTGGGGATGTGTTTTTGACTTTTTAAAAATATTCACTACAAGCACCTTTCCTGTGTTCTGGGGTCCCTTTCCAAGCTTAAAATTTCAGAGCAGTTCACTGTTGCAGGGAACAGTCAAAATACAATGCTGGCAACTCTTTTCTAAACCCACAGTTTGTAAGTCATGGAGATTCATGCTCTAGCAAGCTTGGAGCCAATCTGACCTGAGGGCATGGAAGCAACAAGCTGTGCTGCCAGCAAAGTGGCCTGAGCCAGGGCTACAACCAAGTTTACAGGCCCTCAAGAATCTGCACCAATATTCATGCTTCATAGTTAATCCAGTCACTGGTTGCCTTCTGCTCATCACTTGAATGTCCACAGACAATGATTTTTTCCCCGGCTTTCCAAAGGAGGAAATACTTTTCTCTAGCAAACTGAATGACTTTCAGTTCTTAAATAGCACCAGTAGATCGGTATCAGTTCAAATTATTGTTACTTGGTCCCTTCATTAAAAGTGTAGGAGAGGTGGCAGAGGGTTGTTTTTTTTTGTGTCAATGTTTCGCTTCCTCCCAGCATGAGAAATGACTTGGCAACTGGTTTCATGGGCTGGAGAATTCACAGCCTACAAATTGCAATCAGATTGTGCCCTAGGAGTTCAAAAACATTTCCAGCCTTACTTCTCTCATATGGTTATTTACTACAGAGAAAATCAATAGGTTCTCCTTCTCTCTTACTGTCTCAAACCAAGCTTGTTGGTTTTGACATTAACCTCCTTTTATTTATCTTTCTGCCAAATTGAAAAGCTTTGACCTGAGGTGTGGAGCTAGACGTTTCCTATCTTCTTACTAGTGCAGTGTTGTTTGGGGACTAGTTATATTATTGTAGAAAAATGCAATACAAACTTTATGTGTATGACATTAAGGAGGCAGTGTCTAGACAGAGATTGGGTGCCTCTAGACTTGTGTCTACTACAGGGATTGATAGAAAAATGAAATCTCTTAGTAAAGCTTTCCTAGAAAACCACATAAGCATTAATGACTTTATTTATGGTGCTAATATTTAAGCATAACATAATTGTGACTTCATCCATTTAGAATAGCAAATGAGTCAGGGCCTGATGCATAACTCCTATAAGCAAATGCAACAGATTGCCTTTTTTTTTTTTTTTTTTTTCTTCCCTCTCTCTCTCTCTTTAAAAGAATACCTCTTAATCTGTTTACGTCATTAACAGAAAGGTCATCAACTATGACAATTACTGACCTCTTATTCCTAGTTTAACTGCCAATTGTTGAATGCTTATGTGGTGTGCAAATTAGCTGCTGAAAAGAAGCCAGAAGTGGCAGGTGAACATGGCAGGGGATGTCAGAAGTGATTGAATTTTGGAAATGGGACGGCTTTCTTAAAATAGATCAACAACATGAGTCATAAAGAGATTTCAGGGAAACTCTAACTCCTACTGTTAGACAGTGAGGTAGAAACCTCAATAGGGTCCAAATAATGAATTCAGAAGGCAAGGTTGTGAGTTCTGGAGAGGACAGTGGAGTAGACTTTTAATGGCTTTTCACTTTACTCTGTTTTATCAGAGAATATGAAAATACTTGTGTAGATACTTTAAAACATGTTGTATTGATTTACTTTCCTCATGTTTGGGAGAACAAATTCGGAGGATCCAAAGAAACTAGGGTATATTTGAACAGTTTTGTTTCATGTGGAAGTGCAGACACTGAAAAAAATAAAAATAAAAATGTACATTTGATGAACAATGCCCTTAAAAACATGTTTACATTTTGGAAATATTACAAGGACATGACAGGAAGCTGTATGCCCAGAGGCCAGGTCTTACAAAATAAAAACAAAAAAGATTTACAAAAGCTTAATATCAATAAAAGGACTCTCTTTGCCCCTCACTATGGGGTCAGCATGACTTTAAATTAAATGTCAGTGTAGTAAAATCTATGGCCAACATTTTCAGAAGGGGCCTTTTGTTTGGGTTATCTTCAGATCATTACCTTGGTACTCAAAGTTCAGCATCACAGTACATGGCATCCCAGCTCAACAGCTGCATTTGAATCTCATTTTTACTGTTCTTTCAGAAAATTCATTGCAGTGTAGGGGCTGTTAGATAGTAGTCCTTTTCATCATTATTACTGACTTGTTAACATTTCTCTCATGCAACTTCTGCTGTAGTGGATCTGAGGTTTATTATTATGACATAACCTGGAAAACATTTTCGTTTTTTTCCTTCTCTTGGCAAGAAAACACTCCCATTCTGGGATGAAAAGATAACACAAATGAAACCAGACAAGGATCATTACATTTGCTAATCTAAAGTGAGAGATTAATGTTATACTCTGGTCTAGTTCTAAAAAAAATGTAGGATTTTACTCCATTTTCAGAACAACACCTGCATCTGCTGAGGTGTGGAGAGAGGGAAAGGATCAACACTGATTTTCCAGTCTCTTTTATGTAATAAAGGTAGTGCTCTCATGTTTTGCAGTTAACGACTTAAGGATTTGCATGTCACTACATCTTGTCCACTGTCACTTTGTTAAAATCAAAAGTGCAAGAAACCAAGAGAAGGCTCATTAATTACTTCAGCTTCTTGGTAGCAAGACATGTCTTTGGTTTTAGCTCTTTATTTAAAAAAAAAAAAAAAAAAAAGGAGGAAAGTTACTAACGTGTTAGATTGAAAGGACAAAGGGCTCCTTCTCACTCCGGTAGGCTAGTCAGCAGTGAGATATATCAAGCCAGAGCTCTTTTTGTTTCATTACTCATTACTGCTGGGGCTGACTGGTTACTAAGCTCAGTGATTCGTTAACTGAGATGAGTTCAAGGCCAGTCCATGTGTGCTTGCTCATATGCTACTCTTCAGTTCTTGTTGTCCAGAATATACAATGGACTTTTCTGACAGTCTAGTACTTGGCATTGCAGATGACACTCCCAGCTTTATTCTTGTGTTATTAGTGCCTAAATTAAGCTGTGTAATGGAAGGACTATCACACAACCACACAGTACTGGCTCTAGATCTTGGATTCCCCTACACCTGGGAAGAGGAACTGCAATGATGGACAAAAGAGAGAATGAGATGCTTGTGTCTTGCCAGCCTCACTCCAAATCGACTCTCACAGCACAAGTACTAAAGTGAATGAATTTATATCTTGCAAGCCAAATACAAAGAAACAAACCAAAAAGAACACAACAGTTCTTTTGCTTAGAAACAAGAGTACAGAGGTAAAAGAGAACAACATATTTGCTACCAGAACTTCACATCAAATGTAGTGGGTGTTTCTTGAAAATAGAGCTTTTTGATTGGCTTCAGCTGATCAAAGTGTGTTCTGTTGCTGGAAAAGGTTCTGTTGCCATTTTGCCATTTTGTCTGCCTCTGTGCACAAACTTTCACATCCTCCATTCAAAACAGTCTTCAGGCTACCGTATTATCTTTGAGGTAGCATTTAGATTTGACATATCTAACTCCCATTAGTGTCTTCAAAGCTTCATAAATTAGGTACAAATATTTATTCAATATAGCTAATCTTAATGCTTCTTCCCATGAATTACTTACTGTCTTCCATCTAACCTTCAGAAGACTGATATATTTTAAGTATAACTAGGATAAGAAATTAACTGGTAAGACTGCTAATAAAACACACCAGCTATGGTCTAACATTCAACTCCACTAAAGATAAGTTGTTTATTCACTGTAAAGAAAATGCTATCTGTTGCCTGAGTTCCAGTTTCAGTCCATAAACTTCTGTATGCTCAAAATTGTGTTATCAGGTCAGAAGAAACTATGTGGTCTAACCTCTATCTCAAAGCAGAGCTGTCTTCAAAATTGGATTGCTCAGGGCTGTATCCAGCTCCATTCTGAATATTTCCAAGAACAGAGAATTCACAGCCTCTTTGTCTCAGTACTTAATCACTCTCATGGTCAAGCACTTATTCTTCCTTTTATTTAAGTGGAATATCTCTTGTGCCATTACACCTCAGGTGCTCCTGTGAGAACACTCTGGATTCAGCTTCTCTATAGTACTCTTTGGATAGTTGAAGACAGCATTTACAGACCTGTGGCTTCTCTTCTTCAAGCTAGACATTCAGGTCCCATCTACTCCTTAGACATTATGTGTCACAGCCCCCAGACATGTGTAAGTAGTCAAGTGCACTTTGTGCAAATGTGAAAAACACCAGGTGGTTCATTATTACCTCTTGAATGAGATATGACACAGAAGTAGATAATGAGCCTTGGATACAGGGTGAATGTTGCCAGACTGAGTGACACCTGATAATGCAAAGTGAGAGTACTCCAGAATACATTACCTAAGTTCTCTTGTCCTGTGCCAACATGACATGTGGGACCTCTGCATAGTCACCCTTACCTACAACTCATAACAACAAGAAAAGATTTTTGCACTTGCTCAAGGAGGAAGCCTCTTTTTGAGAAATATGTGGTGCAGTATGGCAGTCAACAATGCAAATTTCAGCAGGATGAGATAGAATTGATATAGAACAGCTACTGTGAACTTCCACAAGCAGGGGTCTCCTGTCTATAACTTCATTTAACCCTACAAGAACATTAAATAATAGAGAACTGGAAAATCCTGGACATCCCCATAAGTATTTTGCCTTTAATTTGCTGGTAGGTCTGATTTTATTCACTTTTAAATAAGACCAGGTTTGCCGTATATGAGGAGCTAATACGATAACTAAGCCCATTTTCAGCACAAGGGTGCAAATATCTTTTTCATTGTTCCTTCCAAGGCTTCCAGAAGAACCACACTCGGTAAGAGGCATTCAACATCAGCGTTTCAGGGGGTTCACCGTTAACAGTCATGGCTGTGGATAAAAGACAGGATGTCAAGTGATACTCTGTCACCCACTGTTGTGTCATATCCAATATCTTACATTAAGGAGACTTTAGGGGAAAAAATAATAATTTTGAAGAAAAAAAAATTAATAGAAGTAGAGGTTTGGCAAAAATAAATGTTTTATCAGGAACAGCCCTTGCCAAGGATAACATTTTCTCAGGAGCCAATCTTGGCAAAATTAATGTTTTATCAGGAGCAGAAGTTTGGAAAAAGTAACATTTTATCAGAAGTAGAGACTTAACAGAAAACGCCTTTTTATCAGGAGTGAGGACCATGGCAATTTAAGGAGAAACGTTTGCTGAAAGTGTAGTTTTATCAGGAGTTTTTTTTGAGGAAAATAGTGTTTCATGAAGGGCAGGAACTTTCCAAAAATAATGTTTTATTAGGGGGAGGAGGTGGATGAAAATAACATTTTATCAAAAAGAAGGGGGGGGGAGGGATTTAGTGAAAGTTGTGTGCTAACAGTTTATACCTTCCAATATGGGGAGCTTTGCTCCTGGAAAAACATTATTTGCACATTGAGTGCTTGCCCAAGCTAAAATGCTGGTTTTGACAAGCTGTGCTGCTGATAAAATGTTATTTTTGGCAAGCCTTTCTCTCAAAGAGATGTTTTGAGAAAGGTCTCTTCAGAGAGAAGATGTGCAAATTGACTATAATACCTGCAGCAGAGCCAGGTACATCTCTGAGCCAGATTTTCATCTGTTTATTAGCTCTCCATAGCTTCCCTTCCGCCTTCTGCTTTATGGTGATGATGTTGATGCACAGCACTTTGGATATGCTTCCAGATGTGGGCCTCCTTCATCATTTTTGTTTCCCTCGGCTGTTCAGTGACTCAGGCTGGTTGACTCTTCTCCAAGTGTGTGTTATGCTTCCTTTCCCACCATGTCTTTGCTGCTTTTTTCCCACACCTGGAAGACTGCTTATGCCCTGTTTCTAACTCCTCTGGACAGAGTTTGACACCACTGGGCCTGAGATATCCCTGAACTCAATGAAGGACCCAGTGGCAAAAGTCAGATGTAAAGGTCTTCATTGCATCTTTTTCTGGTGATAAAAAGCTGATCACAGGAGCCTGAATTTCTTGCAATGTACACTCTCACAAAGAAGGGCAGGAGAGAGGAAAGAGATTTCCTACATAACAGAGATTTTTGTTTGTTCAAATACCCATGTCAGGAATATCCCACACATTATCTGTAGGTATCACCACTATGGAGGAAATAGGACCACATGTGAATGTATGAGTAGAGCCTCTTAACAACAATTCGTTGCTTGAATATAAAGGTTGAGACAGTATGCAATAAACTGGAACAGAAGACCATCAATCACTACGACCGGATGGATGGGATTCTCCATAGATATTACAGGAATTTGCAGAGTGTCATCATAATCACTCAATGTTTATTTACAATATCACTGAGCACCAGTGAGAAACCATGAGAAAGGCTGACTCAATAGCTATTTTTAAGAAAGGTGACAGGTGTGAGCTGGTTATCATGGGACACTTCGTTGTCCTCTCTTCCAGGTAGTGTAAGGCACTTGCACCAGGAATGAAATTGCTGGCTATTCTGAGAAGGCAGGCTCTGTTGGATAAACATTAGTGGCAGCTACTAAGAATAAATCATTTCAAATAAATGTGGCCACGCTCTTTGAAAGAATGCTGCTATGGCATGCATATCCCCCTTGATGTTCTCCCAGGGCAAGTTGGAGTTAAAAGCAAAAGTAAACTGAAGCCACTATCCTGAGACTTGGTGACTGCCAGTACAGACTGCCGGAACAGGTAGGAAGCAGCAGTGCCTCCAGCACCAGGAGAGAGGGGTGCTTCTGTGAAGACCCTTCATTGTGGGTAGTCCTGAGAGAAAATGATAAGAAAGAGGTTATTGTAGTGAAGCTGATATCAAATTGAGCTCTTATGTTAAGGAAGTAAGAGAAAATGTTTTGCAAGGAACTGGTGAATGAAAATTGACAGCTGTATGTGGTACAGTACATTAATTACTTCAGCTGAAAATTGGGTATGGGACAAGTGAAACTGATGAAAACTTTCACAGATACAACCAAGAGGATCTTAATTTTCTCACAGTCATTTGGAAGAAAGAATGTAAAATTTTTCCCAGTACACACTGGCCTTTTATCCAGGTACACTGAAGCATTTCCACATACAAGTGTTGTAAGATAATGTCATTGCATTAGAGCAATCTTGATTAATTTTAGCCAATGTCTGCGCAATTGAGTTATTACTCATACTGTGTGTACTGTGCGCATTACAATGAGTTACTGATGATTTGCCACTGTATATCCTAATAAAGTATTTTGTTGTTTTATACTTTGCACGTAAGACAGGAAGGATCACCTTTTAAGGCCCAGATAATCAGGTAAGATTCTACTTTTCTCTGAATGAATGGATCCAGGTAGTAAAGGTGAATAGGTTTTAGAAGTAACCCTAGATATCTGAATCCTGCTTTTGTGGCTACCAGCAGCAACTGGCAGGGAAGCTATAAACACAGTAGGGGGAAGTGGGAAAAGTAATGTCTCCTCCTTGTGCAAAGTAGCAGAACAGCCATGGGCATAAAAAGGCATGGGCTGACCAGGGAGGGTTCATGAAAGCTACATGGGTCTCCATCTACCGAATTTCACTTCAGGTTCAAATGAATCTCATACTCCAAAGAAATTCTTACCTGAAACCACTGACTAAATTTTATGTTCAACATGAAACTCTAGGAAACCGCTTTCATGGAAATCTATTTGTATATGGTTTCCACCAGAAGCAGTAAATTCTTTCCAGTTCACTGGAGATTTTGCACAGGTGATACTAACCTAAACTTACAGCTGTGACATTTCTGCACTTTTCGCCCTGCTGGAAAGCTTGGCTGAGCTCCTTTGGACACCCCTCCTGTGCTTTGCAGTTCCCACCAAAGCAGAGCCTTTGCCCATAAGTTACCTACACAGCTGGGCTGTTCCCTGATAGGGTGATATGGATGTAAGCTACATTGGAGTAACTGCCTTGCCTGTTTCAGCCCATGAGGCTGGCTCAAGCAGAGCTAGAATATCCCTAGAGAGCACTCTGCTCTCTCTTCATGACTCCGCTCTCTGGACCTCTTATTCTACACTTCCCTTAAACAGGCAGGGAACAACAGGTGCAGCAGCAAGAGGGCATGAGGGCATATGTCCTTTTTTTTTTTTTTTTTTTCCCTGCTTTTTTTTTCCCCAGTTATTATAAAGTTCTTATTAATAACATAGAACTTTTGGTTTTTACACTTGATTTAAAAACCATCATAAAAGATGATTTGTCATATGGTGAGGGTGATCTAACCCTCTGCATGCATTCTGTGTGTCTGCAACTATTTGTTTCACGTTACAGAAACACTTTGCTTGACCAGAAGAAATGCAATGTCTTGACTTGGCTGCTGAATGTGTCCCTCACTCACACACACACACGCGCACACACACACACCCCTCAAAAAATAAATAAATACTGTCAACTCTACACATAAACATAACCCCACAATACCCCAAGTATTTTCTGCCAGTAGTTACTCGCAGGGCTTCTTCCTCATTTAGGATCTTTCTGTGCATCCCCTGTTGCAGTCCTACCATAGTCTTCCAGGAAACACCGTGACAGAAGTGCCTGCAAGACCCTACACCTCCACACCAGAAATGACTCTCAGCCTGATGCTGTGTGTTTATTATAGTAAGCTATGTCATTGACCTCAGGGGGACAAGGGCTTGGCTCCTGGCTATTGAAATTACCACTGATCTCTGTCTAAATAGCTGCTTCATTTACAGCTAGGCATAAAGTTTTAATGTCCATGGAACAACTGAAGGGAGAATTCATAGCAATATTTAAAGGAAAATGTGTTTTTTGTTGTTGATGTTGTTTTTCTTTGAGAACAGTAACAGATCAAAGCTCACTCGTCTGTTGCTCAGTCCTATCATAATGGTATCTGTTATTTACAGACTTCTCTGTTTCAAATAGAAGTACTTGCTTCCCTTGATACCTAGTATTTCTAGAACTTCTTATATTGCAATATCCACAATGCAAACATATTCAATTCTTTTCCTGGCCTTACTCAGGCTTTGTATCCTCCCTAAGAAAACCTCAGAAAAAGTAATAGTCACGTCTTTTTTTTTTTTTTTTTTTTTTCCCTCTACCTGTATTTCTAACTCTAACAAAAATTATTTGATGCATTTTAATGGCTGGTAAAGATCTTGAAGCTTGGCCTACAGCTTAGGAAAACTTTTTCCTTTCCATCCTTTCCATTTTGTAAATGCTACTTCATCACAGTCTACAACTTCCTCGTAAGGGGGTGTCGAGAGGCAGGAGACCTTTTCTCCATTAACACCAGTGACAGGACCCGCGGGAACGGGGTTAAGCTGAGGCAGGGGAAATTTAGGCTTGACATCAGGAGAGGTTTCTTCACAGAGAGGGTGGTTGCACACTGGAACAGGCTCCCCAGGGATGTGGTCACTGCACCGAGCCTGTCTGAATTTAAGAAGAGATTGGACTGTGCACTTAGGCACATGGTCTGAACTTTTGGGTAGACCTGTGCGGTGTCAAGAGTTGGACTTGATGATCCTTAAGGGTCCCTTCCAACTCAGGATATTCTATGATTCTATGATTCTACTTAAAAAAAAAAAAAAAAAAAAAAAAAAAAAAAAAAAGTATATATATATGTATTATTTTATATATATTATATCTATTATATGTATATATATAGTGTATATATATAGGAACTTTAAATACCAGGACACTCTCAGGAATGAGGTCTACCATTTTCTGAGAAAGTTCAAGTTGTTTTTGAGCTTAGGATCTTCTGGACATGACTGTTGTACAGTATTTCTGTTCTAAACCGTAGTGTGCTCTGTAGCACTGAATACAAAGCTAAGACATATTTTTATGTATATTTTGCACTGGGAAGACTAGCTTACAGGCTGAATGGTTCTGTCCCCTGAGCCCCATGCAGATGGCACGGCCCAGTGCTCCAGGCCTGCAGCCTTCCATCTTCACCACTGCTCACAGTGGTGATTACAGAAAGGATGACATTTTTTCCTCCCCTTTTCAATTTGCCTGGCTTTGGGGGTTTAAGTGAGACCATTAGCATTATTGAACTTAACATTTGGTGGTTTATATATGATAAAGGGGTTATTACACAGTGATCCCTGTATGTTTAGGTCAGCTGTGGCAATCAATCAATGGACACTTTGCCTTTGACAGCACATGCTTCCATAAAAAAATTCTCTGGCAGAGGCCTGTTAGCTAGTAATGACAGAGTAACCTCTGTCAAGTAATATACTTGATAAATTTTGCATGTGCTGTTGACTGACAGAAGCCCTGGCTTCCTGTCTGACCAGCACACACGGCTTCAAAGAGCACAGAAACCCCTTTCTTCTCCCCGAAAGGAACGCTCAAACCCAAGCAGGCAATGTCAAACCTGTCTCTGAGGAGGGGATAAAACAATGCCGCGCCAGGGAAAGCAACTTTCGTGCGTTTATGAAGCCAAACTTGCTCTTTCCCCTTTCGCTGCTTTTTACTGTCACTCACAATTACCCAAGACGTGCTCGCTTTGCATGCCCAGCCATACAAAACATTGGCCAGGGAGAGCGGCCTGGCAGCTGGAGGGGGGAAAATGTCCTCCACCATCCCGCTGGCCAGCACTGCCTATCTCTGGGATCAGCAGGGCTGCCGTGGTCGCCCCTTGTTTAGTCTGGACGGATGTGGTAATTGTCTGCAGCTGCAGCTCCCGCTTGCTCGCGCTCCTTGGGCTGCGCAAAGGTAGGGCCGCAGTTCTGCGGCACTGCAGTGGTGTCCCATGGTCTCCTAGTGTGCTGATGCACGCTGGTGTTTCAGAGCTGGGAACAGCAGGGCAGCCCCAAATGGCCTGTAAAGCACTGGCTGTACCCTGCTCACTGCTGCCAGTGGGGCCACACAGCGAGGAAGGGACCACCAGCTGTATGATCATTACTTGGCTTATTCAGTGCTGCCAGAAAAGAGGACTGACACATCTCCTGCCACAGAACAGCCCTGACTGTTGCTTTAGCATTTAAAATATTTCATGTTTTGAGAATGTTTGCTTTTTTGTATGTCATTTCTCTACTAGACCCAGCCCAGTGTGCTGCTGCCAGCAGCATAGGTAGTTCAGGCATGCCTTGGCCCTGGCATAGGCATCCTTGCCACACAGATCCCCATCGATGCCTGTGATATTGTCAGGTGAGCAGATCTGCTGGACTCCTTCCTGGAAATGCCTGGAAATTCCAGATAGGCTCAAGGGGATTTATAGCCAGCCAAGCTCCTGGGGTCTTCTCACCATCACCTCCAGGCCAGGGAGGATGGCAGGCTTTGTTCCTTCCCCTGACACCTGTTCCTTCAACACCAATCTGAATTTCACTGTAGATGCTGATGGCCGTGTTTAGCAGGTTATGAAAAATTAATTTTTTACGTGGCCAAGCACGGCTCACATGAAGGAGGCTTAAAACTGCCTGATCCCTCATTAACCATGTGCATCTGTTTGTTTTGGAGAGAAAGGGGTTTCATCATTTACTTCCACAGTGGCACAATCTGATTATGTGGGATTAAGACTGAAAACCACCCTAATCCTAACCGCAGCGACATACAGAGTGTCAAACAAGTGTCTGATGTCAGTTCGACCACTTGGCTGCACGGGGCAGGCCTGTGAAGGAGGAGCTCAGCAGCACCCCACTGTCAATTATGTGTGGACTAATTGGAGTGCATTTTAAAGGGATTCCAAAGCCCACTTGTCAACAGGTGTTCTTCAGGGTACTCTAATCAAAACAATCCTGTTTATGGAAAATGTTATTTAAAACCAGCATGTAGGCTGCAATAATAAAGCAATACAGTTTCTCAGCAATTGCAACATTACTCCATGAAAGCCAGCCAGAATGAGAAAATATAAACTTGGATCCCAACCGAATCTGTATTAATGGTTCAGACAGTTGCATTTAGAAAAGACATCACATTTTTCCTTCTAAAATACTCGTTTTCATATAGGCATCTCCTAATACCAGCATGAGTTCCTCTGGGACTACCAAATCCAAATGCGTACTGAAATAGAGTGTAGGTAACTATCAAAACATGAATTTTCTATGTCTGTATTTTTGCTTTGTTATGGCCATACTTCAGGCTTTCAAGCAGATCACAAGATGATGGTGCACACAATTAAATAGCACTCATCATGCATCTGTCATTCATTTGGTAAAGGACCATGACATAACTTATCACATAGTACATCTTCAAAATATATTCTTCCTTTCCTTCTCTCCAACTTAAACTTTGAAATCATATCAGAGAAGTTGCATATGGAGATTTTAATTATTAACTGAAAAAAATATCTCCACAATGAATAACCAAAATGAAAGTGCTAAACTTTGGAAGTGCAAACATTATAGCGATTCTAACCAGCGTTAAAACTTCTGAGATACAGAAGATTTTAAAATGAATGTTTCTTCTGGTGGGATGTAGAAATCTTGATGAGATCATTTTATATGGTGAAGTATGCGGTTGCACAGAAATAGCGCTTCATTTATTCACAATGGAAAACATCATTTTAATTCAGGAAATTTAAAAATGATCATTTCAAAATTATGTGTTTGAGGAATACATTCATAGTCATGTCAGAAATAATTTCTGCTCAGGACAGATCTTCCAAAAGGACTCATTTCAGTCATTTTTCCTATTTTGTAAAATGTTGAGTGTGTATATATGATGATGAATTAGGCATATTTAATCTAACTATTAATTTTGGGGAGCTTGAAGCTGTGAGGAAGAATTGTTGTAGGTGAACTTAAACTTTCCCATAAAATGCAAGCTTAGGTATAAAATTCTTGTTTTCCTTAAAAGAGTATCAGTGACATGAAAATTTCACTCTATGTAATTAAGTTTGCTGTTGAGTGTGTGCTTATTCTCTCTCCTGTTGCATTTAATATCTTATGGAAGAAATTCAATTCACTGACAAAGTATCCTCTGCTCAAAAGTGTCTTAAGCAACATTTTGTGAGAGTTATAAACTGTTCTCCATCTTCAGCCTGCAAGTGTGGCTGGAATACAGTTTTAAGCAGGATGAAGGATTAAACAAACAAAAAATAATGAAAAGTCAAAATATGCACACTGTGCAAAAGCATGGTCGAATACATTTTGCCTTGTATAAACTTCACCCAGTCTATGTGGGTTTTAACATATTTCCATGACTTTAAATAAGAAAACATCTTAAAGCACAGCCCATGGGAAACCAAAGCTTGATTAGTTTTACCTTTTACTACAGCCTGCAGAGTGTAAAACACAGCACATCAGAATTGAATTTGTCATCTCCAGACCTCACAGGAATTTTAGGAACTAAATAGTTAGGAAGCATCCTGGTACTTCTCTTTGCTTTAATCATAGTAGAAGTTTCAATTTAAACATTCAGGAAATCTCCCTTATTTAAAGCAATCAACTCATTGCTGACAGGGTCTGGCTTTACTGTGTTTAATTTTTTGGCATCATGCAGAACTTGATTGGTTACAGCCAGTGCATGAACAGGTCCTCTTCCTCCCCCTCCTCCCAAGAAAAAGTAAAAAATCCCTAGATCTTTGCTGTATCATTCTCATCCCTACACATCCTAGTGCGTGTGCAAACCAATGAGTTATTAGTGCAAAACCTCAAATGGAAAACCTATATCATACCTAAAATAGCCAAGGAAAACCTTTTTGCCAAATAGCTTTCCTATGGCTTTCAGCTGCAAATGCTTAGAATCCTTTTTTTTTTTTTTTTTTTTTTTTTTTTTTACCTTTTTTTTGAGCGTTCCTTTTCTAATGTGGTAGATGTAGGTGTAGATCCACAACACATTTCAAAAATTACAGCCTACTAGGTATAGAAAAATAAAGTACTCACCTTCACTGCATCTTTGAGCTGTGGTGTTGGTATTTACTTAGATCAGGTCGTGCTCTCAGAGAAGAAACCTCTTCCAAGCCCTGGGGTTAGCTCTCAGATCTAGCATTTTAGATTAAGCACTGGATATAGAACATTAAGTAAGATGTCACTCCTGATAAAAGAGTTCATTGATAGACTAGGCCACAAGTAGATTACGGCATGACATTTCCATGCTTATCTCAGCTGATGAAGTCCCTACAGTGAGATCTCACAAAGAAGCCATATTAATTTAGAAACACAGATAGATGATGCATTGGACTAGTCTCCTCTGACGCTGAATTGAACTTACAAGATCCAAGGTCGTTAATCACTGTCCATCACAGTCCATCACTGCTCAGGTTTGCCCAGGTTGGGGGAGCTCATACCCAGGGTCAGGACACAAAGTCCTAAAACAGGTAGAAATGAAGAACACCAGAAGGTACAATAAGTTTGATTTATCTTCTTAGCATATTTTCCAACAGGACGTCACAAATGGTAATGCCACAACACACATGTATTCCTAAAGCTGCAAAGATTGGTGCAATTTGCCCAAAATCTCTGCTCACAGATGAAACAACTTTCAACAGACCCTTTCCAATACTCCTCTGCTTCTCTGCACCAAACTATGTCAATTACCTTTTCTTAACTCTTTCCTTCATGTTGCTTTTACTTTTAAAAAGGAAAAGGATTTTTTCTTTTCTTTTCAGCCAGTGTCCACCTAGTGTGTTTTTTCCAGCACAAAAAAAAAAAAAAAAAAAAAAAAAAGCACTGAGTCCCATGGAAAGCCAGAGAGTGACAAGCACACAGCGTTCCTGTTCACATGGTAATCACACAATTCTATGTCACTCCTTTCTTGATGAGTTTTGCTCATGAAGCATAGAGGCTCAGGTGAGAAAGCAACTCCTTTGTGGAGGGTAGGGAAGGATCATTAAACAATTTTATTTTGTTTTAAAATATGTTTGTTTGTTTTTCACTCATTTTCATCTGTTTTTATGTGGCTTACCAGAATCTGTCTAGACAGTTGGAAAGTGGGGAAGCTCATGGAGCAGATTATCTTGAGTGTCATGATGCAACACTTACAGGACAACCAGGTGATCAGACCCAGTCAGCATGGGTTTATCAAAGGCAGGTCCTACATGACAAACATGATCTCCTTCTGTAACGCTGTGACACACTCAGTGGATGAAGGAAAGGCTGTGGGTGTGGTCTACCTAGACTTCAGAAAGGCTTTTGACACTGTTTCCCACAGCATTCTGCTGAAGAAGCTGGATGATCAAGGCTTGGACAGGTTTATGTTTTGTTGGATTAAAAACTGTTTGGGTTGCTGAGCCCAAAGAATTGTGGTTAATGGAGTTAAATCCAGCTGGAGGCCAGTGGTGTCCCGTGGGGCTCAGTACTGGGAACACTTTTCTTCAGTATCTTTATCAATGATCTGGATGAGGGGATCAAGTGCATCCTCAGTGAGTTTGCAGACAACACCAAGTTATGTGTGCATGTTGATCTGCTTGAGTGTAGAAGGGCTCTGCAGGGGAACCTGTATAGTCTGGACTGATGGGCTGAGGCCAACTGTGAGGTTCAACAAAGCCAAGTGCCGGGTCCTGCACCTGGGGCACAACAACCCCATGCAATGCTAAGGCTGGGGAAGGAGTGGCTGGAAAGCTGAAAAAGAGAAAGTGGTGGAAAGGGACCTGGGGGAATTTGTCAATAGCCATCTGAATATGAGCCAGCAATGTGTTCAAGTGGCCAAGAAAGCCAATGGCATCCTGACTTGTATCAGAAATTCCATGGCCAGGAGGACTAGGGAAGTAATTGTTCGTCTGTACTTGTCTCTGGTGAGGCCACCCTTCAAGTACTGTGTTCAGTTTTGGGCCCTTCGCTACAAGAAGGACATCAAGGTGCTTGAGCATGTCCAGAGAAGGGCAATGAAGCTGGTGAAAGGTCTAGAGAACATGACTTGTGAGGAGTGGCTGAGGGAGTTGGGGTTGCTTAGCTTGGAGAAGAGAAAGCTCAGGGGAGACCTTATGATACTTTACAATGACCTTGAAAGAGGATATAGTGATGTGGTGACTGGGCTCTTCTTCCAAGCACCAAGTGATGAGAGGAAATGGCCTCACATTGTATCAGGGGAGGTTTAGGTTAGATATTAGGAGAAATTTCTTCACTAAAAGAGTTGTGTGGCATTGGAATAGGCTGCCCAGGGAAGTAGTCACCATCCCTGGAGATCTTCAAGAAACATGTATAACTTAGTAGGATGTTTTTGTAGTCCCAAATGTCCTATGATTCTCTGAAAGGTATTCTGGGGAGAGAGAGACAGGGCTGGAGAAGCGGTTAGGGTAGGAATATGCTGTTTTCCTGAACAATGCTTTGATTTTTTCCACCTAACAGTAAATTGAAGTGGTTGTGTTAAGTACTCAGTAATAACAGATATGTATTTCACTGGATGACACTGTAAGAATAAAAAAGACACATATTTTCAGATTTATATATAGTTTCTAGTATTTTCACAGACTATAAAGACTTCATGCCTGATTTACCTCCTTGACACTTCTGAGCACACTTACCTCAGAAAGCATCATGGGTAATAATGCTAGAGTCTCCATCAGGAGACTCTATGGACACTTTTAAGGCCCAAATTATTCCAGCAAGGCGTTGAAACTCCCACCAGTATATCTGCAGAATAGATTAAAAAAAAAAAAAAAAAAAAAAAAAAAGGTGTTTTCTGGTATGTTTCTTCAACTTTATCAGAAGATCTACATCCAAATGCAAAGTCTAGGACCAGGAACACAGAATGATTTTGTCTAATTCTTTGAAAGGCTTACATTTATATCTATACCTCTGAAAGCTGTGGAAATTTGATTCAAGAACAAGCAAGCCTCTCTACTTTTAGTTGTACTGGAATTGTTACAAGTGCTTCAATTAACAAATGAATAAATATTATTACAGATATCAAGCTCAACATAATGAAGTATCCATAAAATATATAAATATTGGCAACTTATGGAAATAATAAGATTTTAGACCTTGAATTAGGAAACATTTTCAGCATAATGACTATTCGGGTTTATTTTTTGGTACCGCTTTCCCAGTTTAAAGTTGAAATGTCTTTGATCCTGCCCCAAATGGGAGACCTGTACTTGTTAGATCATAACCAAGAAGGTAATGTGAACTAATCAGAACAGCCATTAGGCTTGTACTGAAGAGCTGACATTTCCTAATGTGAAACTGCGCTGCATTGTTCACCTTGCAGTAGCTTTGTAAGTCTTGATTGCAGCTGCAGTGGATTATTTCTCGAGGCCAAAGTCCACATAGCTCACAGGCTAACATTTCAGATCAGCTCCACCTGCAACAATTCACTGCTGTGAATAGCACCTCTTCTCTTCATTTTCATTTTCCCTCCATGGTCACTTTCACAGATTCTCACCTTTTGCTTTGTTTCTGTGCAAGTTTTTCAGCTTCCATTTATACCATCCCAAAAGTAAATTATTGTAGTTCTCTGTTCCCTCATATTTCTATCTGATGAAAGTTTATTAAACAGAATATTACAAATAACATTCTTTTAACTATTAGAGTGAGCATGGTTCAACACAAGTAGAATGAGAGTGCTATAACTCTTAAACTGTGCTACCTTTCATGCTACTTTGGACCAGGCTGTAAGCTCACACTTTTTAACTATGATTTGCTCAAGTACTTCTACTGTCTTGCATGTCTCTTCTTCCCATAGTAGCTTGCTGAATTCAGCATTGGCTTGCTTAACTATTTTTTCCAACTGTTGATGAAAAACAAATCAGAGTTCCTTCTTCAAGAGTGAGGTTTCTGCTTCAAGCTGAGGTGAACTCCTCAAAAGCCAAGAGGAATTAGCAGTTCTCAGTATGTACCTTGGCAAAATGGAGTAAAAAGCAAGATCAGTCTTCTGGGAAAGTGTGAAGAATTACTGCTATTATCTCTAGTACATATTTGACATAGATTTGTGTAAAAGAATTACCTTACATGTGGGAGTGCAGGAAGACTCTTGATGCATCAGAAGGTCATGCAGTTTGCGTAGGGTGTGAAAAGCAGTCTCCCTGTTCTCTTCAGTTATGTCTTTGCATAAAGGACACAGGCAATGTGTTTTCTTTATAAAGGTTCATTCATCCTGGCAGTACTTCACAAAGCAAATTCTACCTGCAGTATATATTTCAGAGAAGATACACAAGCAAAAAAAATAAAAATAAAATAGTTCGTGCGACTTCTAATGCAGATGGCTGTGTCCTGTTATGGAAGAGTACTGGAGTTATAATCCTCAGGTGGTTTAAATCAGCAGTTAATGTTAGTCCTATTTACATGAATGAAGTCTAAGTCTGATCAATTGCATCTTGGCAGATAAGAAATTTCACATGTACTGACTTTCAGTTTCCCTCAGAGGCTTAGCACATGCCACTAGAGCTGAAACAATGGACATGCTGACTGAGTAGCGCTGCATTATTGGCTAAATGTTTTTCTTTTAATAGACATGAACAGGAAATGAGAAGTGGGGACCAATAGTAGACAGCTATATTTCCTGAGCAAACATGTGGCTGGAGCTACACAGTGCTTCTAGTTTGAGATTATGATGATTTAATTTTCATATTAAGGCCTGATAGCTGAGTGAAGTCAACAGGAAACATTTTTAATTAACTTCAGAGCTTACCGATGAGACTTATGATGCACGTTTTGTTAAGCACAATGATGGTGATCATTTACATTAGGCAGCCATCATGGGACTATTGTTAGATAAAAACTGTGCAATGAAATGCTCATGTTAGTCTCTGGTGATGAACTACATACTAGACATCTTAACAGAACTCATATGGATATTTTGGCCAAAGACTGATTCATGTCTTTCAAAAGAGAGTTAGTATGATGTACCCTTGATCCTCTCACATTTTTGGAATTCAGGTAAACCTCCTGCTTCATGACTCTTATGATCAGTGTAGCATAAAAAGTCAAAAAGGAAGCATAAGATTAATTTAGTTTTTTTATTCCAAGAGGCTCAGCCTCAGTTTCTGCACTGAACAACTTAGAAGCTTGCTATTCTTTATTCTGGTTCAGCAGTCTTAGGCTCTCTATCCTATACAGATAATTGTGTCAAAATAAAAGTTATGAATCCAAGAGAATAAAACAAATCTAAGCAGAGGTTACAGACAGAATATGCATAGTTTTAGGAATTAAGCCTCAACAGAATGCAAATTTACAGTGTGGTATTTCTATGACGAAATATTTCCATATTAAGTAACTTCAGCTTTATAAAAAGAAAACTGGAGTCTTAATAATGGCTAAAAAAACTTCAGATTATAAAGATTGAAATCACTCACCACTGAAACTTATGGGGACAAATTGCAATGCTCTCAATAATTATTATATAAATCTAGATTAACTTTTCTGAAATCAATGGATTTGCTCTATTGGTACAACTGAAAAAAAAATGGCCCACTGGATAACTGGTATTAATGACCAGTCAATGGTATTTATCCAGGTAATTTAAAATAAAAGAAAGGTCTGAGACATTAGATGCAATCTCATATAAAGATTAATATGTAAGAAGATTGATAGGTCCAAACTTCCAGCTCAGATATTATATTTGTATTGCAAAACAATATAAAATAACTGCAAATACTCAAGATTTAAAATAGCATTGGTCTGAATTATACATAGAGAATAGTAAATCATATCTTCAAATTATTGTGCCATAGTATTTCTGTATTAAAAAAAAAAAAAAAAAGAAAAAAAAAAAAAGAGAAAATTAAAAAAAAAAAAGAAAAGAAATAAAGATGTTTAACACATTAAGTAAGCAAATCAAGACACCACACAGAACAACTAAAATAATCCAAACATGAATGACAAAAAACAGGGAAAGTTGAAAAAGAGATAACACAGGAAAGGGGTATATGAAAAAGATCACAACTTAAATGCACTATATGTCATTGGAAGGCCTACTTTAATACTTTTCGATATTTTTAAATTGATTACATTAACAAGAAGAATCCTCATCATTGTCCCAGGTTCTCAATTTCCTTCAACACCAGCAGCAGTAAAAGAGGTCATAGAATCAGAGAATTATAGAAAAGCTAAGGTTGGAAGGGACCTTAAAGATCATCTAATTTCAATCTCCCTGCCATGGGCAGGGACACCTCCCACCAGACCAGGTTGCCCAAAGCCCCATCCAGCCGGACCTTGAATACCTCCAGGCACGGGGCATCCACAACTTCTGTCAACCTGTGCAAGTGCCTCACTACCCTTTCAGTGAAGAATTTCATCCTAATGTCTAATCTAAATCTATCCCCTTTTAGTTTAAGACCATTTCCTCTTTTACTATCATTATCTAACTGAGCAAAAAGTCTTTTTTATAAGACTCCTTAAGTATTGAAAGGCCGCAATGTGGTGTCCCTGGAGCCTTCTCTTCTGCAGGCTGAACTTTGCCAGCTCTCTCAGTCTTTCTTCATAGGAGAGGTGCTTCAGCCCCTTGATCACCTTTGTGGCCCTCCTCTAGACTTGCTCTAGCAGGTGCGCATCTTTTTTGTGCTGGGGGCCCCAAACTTGGATGCAGAACTCCAGGTGGGGCCTCACAAGGGCAGAGCAGAAGGGGACAATCCCCTCCCTCGACCTGTTGGCCACCCCTCTGTTGATGCAGCTCAGGATGCAGCTGGCCATCTGGGCTTCAAGTGCATACTGCTGACTCATGTTGAACTTTTCATCTACCAGAACCCCAAGATTTTCTCTGCAGGGCTGCTCTCAATGAGTTCTTCTCCCAGTCTCTACTCCTGTCTGGGATTGCCCCAACCTAGGTGCAGCACCTTGCACTTGGACTTGTTGAACTTCATGTGGTTCACATGGGCCCGCTTCTCCAGCCTGTTCAGGTCCCTTTGGATGGCATCTCTTCCTTCTTTGGTTCTTTGGTATCAACTGCACCACTCAGCTTGGTGTCAGCCACAAACTTGCTGAGGGTGCACTCAATCCCATCCTCTATGTCATTGATGAAGATATTGAAAAACACCAGTCCCAAGACAAATCCCTGATGGACACTGCTCATCCCCAGTCTTCACCTGGACATAGAACCATTGACCATTACTCTCTGAGTGTGACTATTGAGCCAATTCCTTATCCACTGGATGGACCACCCTTCAAATCTGTATCTTACCAATTCAGAGATCAGGATGTCATGTGGGACTGTGTCAAAGGCCTTACAGAAGTCCAAGTAGATGACGTCATCTTCCCTTGTCAACTGATGCAGTTACTCTATCATATAAGGCCACCAGATTGTTCAGGCACAATTTACCGTTGGTGAACTCATGCTGGCTGTCCCAAATCACCTCCTTGTCCTGCATGTGCCTTAATATTGCCTCCAGGAGGATTTGTTCCATGATCTTGCCAGAGGTGAGGCTCACCAGTCTGTAGTTCCCTGGGTCTTCCTTTCTACCCTTTTTCAAAATGGGTCCAGAAGTTCCACACTACCAGATGGTGAAGGATTTCTATAAGGAGTTATAAAAAGTTTGATGAGAATCCCATCAGAAATTAAGATGACAGGTGGACTGAGACGTTTGTGGGAGCAAGTCTGGGGTGGACACCACTTTGACTTAGAGGACAAGCCCAAATGTCTGTGTCCTGCACCTCTGGGGGAGGCAATTCCCCGCGGATTGAACTTCCTCAGGGGCACCCTGCCACTGCCTTGGCCATGAGACCTGAGCTGTATGGTTTACTAATAATTCACTTTGTAGTCAGACAATCTTTATTAAGTTCAAAATCACACTGGAGAAAAATTATAAATCATTTTTAACCTGAAGAATAGTGTCATGTGGGGGAATAAATACAAACTGACACATAAATTACAATCACAATGTACATATAAAATCAGCAATACAATGTGATTTATGAGATTCCAGCCTGTGATCCCATGATTCAAGATGCAAGTAGGTCCAACAAGCAGTACTTATAATAAAGCCAGGTTTTACAGAGCAACCTATTTGGAAAACATATTGTTATTATTAGGTTGCTAGTGCATTCACTGGATGTAAATCAATCTCTTCACTGCAGGTGATGACAGTGGAAGTTCTGAACTTAACAAAATTTTATTATACAAGAGCATCAGAAGTCCCACCAGCAGTATTAATTTGTTTACGTTTATTTGTTTGTTTGTTTTTGACAAAGACAACTCCTAAAGATAGTAATTTTTTTGCTCTTCCATAGGGGAAGTGTGGCCTTCCCCTTGTTTTACAGGCTTTTCCTTTACCCATCACTCAGTATTAATTGCACTGCATGTCATTAAACTTGGCTTCTTCAGTATAAGACAAAAGTACAGTTAGGTTCAAAAGACTTTTTTTTTTTTTTTTTGGTTACTGGACTGAGACACTGTTGTGAGCTGGCTTCAAGGCAATGAAACACTTATCCCTGGTATTTTATTACATGTTATGTTTGAGAAAGGCTTCAGGGAAGACCTGCGCCAACAGTCATCTAAAGCAATGATGCAATTTATTGCAAGGTTTCCTTTCTCCAGCATACAAACACTCAGAAAGGACTGAGGTTTGCAAGTTCTGACAACCCAGCTCACTGTTGTGATCCTCCTTGGCTTGACAGCTTTATAAAGCTTAGGCAGGTAGTTTTGCACAGGTGAAGGCTGTGTAGACATCTCTTTGAAGTGCATTTTTGTAGGCGGGGTTTGCAAAGAACACATCTCTGCAGGAAGGTTAATTGGTGGAATTAACCTGATAGGTGATTTAGCTGTCATTAACCTGATTCTCATCTATCCTACAGTTTTTTTTTAAATTGCTCTAAATGTTTGCCATTTGCCAGCCACTGAAACAACCTCATGCACATGGCCCTGAGGATCAATCATGTCACCAGTGTCACACAAAGGGCAAAGACACAAAAACGTCTGATACAAATTCCAGGCAGGATGTCTTACATATACCCTCCTCTAACCTGAGAAGGTGGCAGCAGATACTTTCTGCCCTTGGCTTTCCGGACCCCTTCGGGCAGGTCAGAGATGATTTGGCATGGCTGGAGGAAAGACATCCAATCAGTCAATCTGGAATTCCCTCCACTACTTATATGCCCTGCATTCACTGCTTTACCAGTACCACGATCATCTAAGCGGAGTGGGCAAAACACAACAACCTGACTTTGGGGAGTTAACTGATCTGTAAGATTCATCTGTGCTGCCCTGTGTCTTTTAAATTTTGTGGAGAGGAGAGGAGAGGAGAGGAGAGGAGAGGAGAGGAGAGGAGAGGAGAGGAGAGGAGAGGAGAGGAGAGGAGAGGAGAGGAGAGGAGAGGAGAGGAGAGGAGAGGAGAGGAGAGGAGAGGAGAGGAGAGGAGAGGAGAGGAGAGGAGAGGAGAGGAGAGGAGAGGAGAGGAGAGGAGAGGAGAGGAGAGGAGAGGAGAGGAGAGGAGAGGGCTTTCAGTGAATGAAGCTGTAGATAGGGCAAACTAATAAAGAAAACCCTTAAAGAGCCTCAAAGAAAATTCATTTGCTCAACTATTCCATCATTTGTGTTGTTTCATCAAGTCAAATAAGTGGTCTTTTTTCCCCCCCCGTTTTTTTTTTTTTGTTTTTTTTTTTTAATGCTTTAGAATGTTCCTCCCCCCTCCCCCCAAAAAGACAGCTGTTTGTCATGTTCTGAAAGTTAAAGCTGGACTTAAGTAGCTTACCCTATAGAATGAAATGTAAAGTGAGGGTTTTTCAACACACAGACGAGTATTTTATATACTGTGATTTTGGTAAAAGGTTATTTTTTTAAACAGTTCATAAAGTGACTGTGTTGTGACCGGAAATTATTTCTAGAAGTCAACTACTAGCTACTTTCTCTCCTATGCTGTCATTTATACTTTCTTTATAAGTTCAGTGAAATAAATACTGCTGAAAAAAACATCTTTGGGGCTTTACTAATAGGAACATAAGAACAAATTAACTGAAGATTAGCAAAGTTTCACTGTGTTACTCATTGCTGTTTCAGTCTTTCTAGCCTTTGGAGTTTTTAAATTTTATTGTGGATATTGTCATTTTCTTTCCATTACCTTTTAAAACTTTTCTCAAGAAACAGAGGCTGAAGGCAAAGGTACATAACTTTGAATTCCCCGTGGAAAAAAAAATAAAATTATCTTGTTTCCATCTTTCTTTTGCTTCCTAATGATGGTGATCTCACCCCTTTTCTGTAGTTCAAAACCACTTTTGTGGCTACCAATCAGTTGCAGGCTTTCAGCCAAGCGTCATTCACGTCTTTAGCCTTCTATGCAACTAACGATCCCTAAAGTCCCTTTGGGGTTACAATATTTACACCCTCACAACTAGATAGCTGATGAAAAATAAAATGGGCAGAGTCTGCTGAATTATTTCAGCATTTGAACTACTCTCCTGCACTGACAGTGCAAGTATATCAGTTCCACATAGACGTTTTTCAGTAATAAAGATATTGGCACCCTGTGTCAGTGCAATTCACTGAGCTGTCAAATGCTGTCTGGTGGCTCTTGCTCCTCTCCTTTTTCTTTGTCACCATTCTCCTCTGCCTACCAACTTGCCTTCCACTCTGACAGTCAGGGCAATGAAAGGCAAAGGCTGTTTCACAGGCTCAGGCAGTGCTACTGGAATGTTTAACATCTTTTCTCATCCCAGGAACTGAAGTGTGTGAGTAAAAAATGGTCACATGGCAGAGAGATGTAAGAGCAAACATTGTGGAGACAGAAGACAGATGTAACATTTCTTAAAGTCAGAAAATGGGCAGCTGAGAGGGACAAGGCACTTGCATACAATCCACAACAGAGTCAAAATCTAGTCTAGAGTAGTTGTAGCCTCCTGTGATATTTCATAATGCACAAAGGCAGAGCTGAAACTCTCTATTAACACAATCTTATGTTTCTCTTTTTTACTTAGAGCAAAGCAAGGTGGCAAATTTGGACTTAATTACCTCACATAATCCTTTGAACAAACACTTTAAGAACCTAATTAACACAGGGGAAATTTTGAGAAACAGACAAAAGAAAACAGAGCACCAAGATTAAAACAGAAAAAAGAAGGGAAAAAAATGATGACTGTCTAAGGAAATTCTTGATCACTGTGGAATTACTTAACAGCAGCAAAAGCAATTCTGTTCAGTAATTCTTAGGCTTGGAGAATTACTGGGTTTTAGGAGAGGGGAAGGAAAAGAAATGACAAAATCATGTGTTTTAAATAATGTAAAATTAAGTGACCAAGTGTTGAAATGAAAAAGACTCACTTTCTACCTGCCACATCCATTGTGACTGCCTAGACATTTTCTTATGAGAAGGAATCAAAATCTACATGTTTTTTTACTATCATTAAAAAAATGGAATTTGACATAGATATATACTTTGCTGTTTCCATTATATCATTGAATCAATTTAGAGCTACTGCAACCCGTATTTCTCTGAAAGTCGTGTTTTGTGGCTTTATTAAACTGTGAATACAAGAATCATGCATGACCTGCAGAGGGTATAAGGTCAGCTGGGTTACATCACTATTGGTATGTGAACCAGCTGTCAAAAATGCAATAACAATACACTCTGGGAGATTATGGAGCTGGAGAACTCTAACATTTGCAAAGCACAAAGGGCGATTTTTCAAAGAGGTGTATGCTGTCAACAACATTGGAGAGCTGAGCAACTACATTCCTTCAGTGGATTTTCAAAATCTACCTTGTGGCACTAAGACATATGCAGTCTTCTTAACTCTGCCATTTTATTAAAGAAATACATTTTTTCTAGGAAGTTATTGACAGTTTTAACGTTGCAAGATACACTAAGATACTAAATCTGGTACACAAGTTCTCAGTCCTTTTCTTGTCATATTGAGCACTATCTCCAGGCTGTTTGGAAGACCATACTACTTCTGCAACTTTAATACTGTGAAATGAGCAGCCAATGTCTCACCACTAACTCACCCAAAATGTGTGACTTTTCATGATGCATTTGCAAACTGTTTTTTGATAAATCATACAAAGAGCAAACTAAACAACATACAAACTAAACAAAATAAGAACATTCCTCCATACTACTAAATAATGTGGTGTAGGAGTAATAATTATATGCTACAGTGGAGAGACCAGTGAAAATTAGAAACAGAAATAGATGGTAGATATCTTAATTAGTCCAGAATCAAAAAAGCTTTTGTGATCTCATGTGTACCATTGTCACTGGCCCTTTGTACAATGCCAGTCACTAGCTTTTGCCCAGTGGCAAAAAGTGCTAGAAGTGGGTGCTGAAACTTCACGATGACTTTTCAGAGTTCTGTGTAAGCCTTTGCAATGTGATTTTGCTGCACATTAACTATTGCTTCAGAATAAGTGGTGTTATTTTTGTCCTTAGTTGCCCTCTTGAAAAAAAAAAAAAAAAAAAAAAAAAAAAAAAGTCTTAAATTTCTTAATTGCTGAGGACTTTGAAATCAAGAAAATTGTTATTTTCCTTTCAGTTGCAATATGCTTCATTAAGCTCCTGTCTTCTGGCTTTCTCTTTGTAAACACAGCAACAGTAAAACCACTGTACAATGTACCTTAAAGTATTACACAAACTCTGCTGAAATCCTGATCTTTTAGGGTAGTGCATTTCCTGTATACACATGTATTTCTCTAGCAGCTGTTCTCAAATATTTTGAAGTCTCTTATTTTCAGGTTTTTCCCACTGTTTTCCCATGCCTTTTCTTTTTTTCCTCCTGACAACCATGTCACATAAAAATTTGACAGATTAGATTCTAATGGCTTTGAAATGTATCATAACAGTGGGGGAAAAACATTTCAAGAGATTGATTTGTTGCTTATGTTAGTTTGCTACTTTTTGAAAAGAAATAAATGAAAAAAAAAAAAAAAACATAAATATTTGAATTTTTGGTGCATGAGTGACACAAATGTGAATACCTATGAGAAGTACGTACATTTAAAAAATATTTCGCTACAAAACAGAGGTAAAAGACTATGTACATGAAGAAACATCTTTGTTAATAAGAAAAACATATCTTTATCAGACTATTCAGTTTACAAACAGCATAAAGAAATAAAAATTATTGCCACAGTAATGACTTTTTTAGAAATGAAATCCACAGTAAGAAAAAAAAAAAAGCCAACCACCTTACCTACAGTAACTTGCTAGGAATTTCAGGTTCTCCACTTGAGCAACAATGAATAGTAATAAAATGGAAGGCATTAGTCATACTGAATAGTTTGTAAATACCATGTAGAATCAATTGATGTAAACTCCTTGGTAAATATTATATACAAGAAATGTACTTGTAGAAAACAGGTTGAATTACAGGCAGAAAGATGGGCCACATTTGTAGGTATTATTTACAAAGAATAATTCAACCAGCTGCACAATGTACATATTCAATATTGATATCTATGTGTAATATCTGTAATGTTAACATACAGCAATGAGTTGTAATCTTGGGGGGGGGGGGGGGGGGGGGGAGAGAGAAAATTTATAACACGCTTCTCATTCAACTTTTTCTATCAAATTACTAAATGTGATTCACACATTTTAAACTCCAGCAATGGGGAGTTTACAATGTATCATTCCTACAGTCATTCCTACAGCAATGGTTTTCAGACAGAGATTTGGGACACTGTAAAAGGTGACTAAGAAAAACAAATTTAATGTCAGAAGACTTAATTGCGTTATGCCAAAGCTATATTAGAAGATTTTAAGAAGAGATCTGAGTACCACAAAACAGTAAGATTACCATTCCCATATCTGTGGAAATTCAGCTAGATGGTTTCACCACAGAACTCTGGAGATTTTTCTTCCAAGTAATATACCTCAAAGGTATTTTCCTTACAAACTAAACTATACTTTTCTTATTTTCATTTAATTCTTCCTGATTATTCCATCATGCATCATCACAGTACGCCCCCTTTCCTTAATGTTACCACTTTTCCATTATTTGCAGTGCATTATCATGCACCTATGTTAATTGTCATCTAGACAAGCTACTCACTCGTGGCTCTTTTAGGAGTGCCCAAAGATTTTACTTTAGGAACACTCCCAGTTTCTATCATCAAGAAAAAATCTTCAGGCATTAACACTGGACTTGGTTTCCAGAAAATATTGCCCAACTTTAAGTAGTGAATACATTTGTCAAAAACACTGTCATCATTATTAATAATGATAAAATATAAAAGTCTTTAATCAGATTTTCAGAGTGGTCTCCATCCTAGATGACTCAGAGAATATTTTTCCAGCAGACAACAAATTCAGTGAAACATGCCATATTTTTATATGGTGAAGAGAATATTAGAATCAAACTAAGGGACCTCTTTTGACCAAAATATTGGGAAAAACAGTAGATTTTAAAGTACTGAAAAAAAAATTTTTGTGATATATTTATCTTCATAATTGTCCCAATATTTAAAAGGAGCTACAAGGAAAAAAAAAATAAAAATAAAAACAGAATAAGTTGTCCTGAAGATGATACAGCAGGAGGCTGAAGAAAATTTCTAAGGTTTCTGATTTGACTCATGAGACAAACAGCTGAGACACATTCCTCAGGTCTCTAGGGGAGGCCTGATCTGGTTTATGGTCATATATCTCTTACACCTGAGCACCTCAGCAGCAGGAATGTGTGGATCCCCATATCCACACATTCTCCTCTTCCTGTGGAGGAGTATTACAGACAGGATGATGGAACACAGGGAATGTCGGCTCCTGTTCCACAAACACTGCCACTCATGGAAAAGCATCAGTCCCTCCTGCATAATATCCTAGTGTTACCCTTCTCTTCATACCAGAAACATCCATGCCATCACCAATCAAATCCCCAATCAGAGACCTTCCTGTGTTAAAAACAAAATATTTTATTCTGTTGCGGAAGGACAGACAGCTGGGGCAGCTCCACCACGTGCATGCCCTGCCTTGTGTAGCTGTGCAGCACCACTGCTGATGGCACTACTGCCTTTGCTGGGAGTCCTGGACTGAAAAAAACTGTGCTAATGCCTGTATGGGACTTTTCCCCATGTGCTTGGTGTAAGGATGTCTGTGGTAAAGCAAGAATCTGCAGCTGCATCTCCCAGACTTGAGGCAATAACTAATCGCTGGATCAGCCTTCAAATCGGTACTGAGCTGGGAACCTCCCTAGCTTAAAGTATAAGTTTCTAGAGCTACAGAGCATCCAGCAGTAGCCAGCAAAAATTTATTAAGTGTATAGGTAATATGAGTAATCTTATTAACATCCTTCCAGGACTAACTCTAGTATTACTAATACTGTATGCCAATAGCATTCAGACAAAGATCCTTAACTGATCTACCTTTCATTTTCTTAGTAAAAGTCAAAAAACAAAGGACAAAAAGAAAAATGGAACCCATTATTGGAAACATAACTGGAACTGTTTAAGAATAATTGAATGTGGAGCTGGGGGCATAGTCTATACTGTAAAGTAGCAGCAGTTACAGTATTTCTTCTCTCTAAGGCAGAAAGAAGGCAGTACATATGTGCCAGCATTTTGTTGGCACATGCATACACAGAGGCATCTCTTTTTTTATGCTGAAATTGTGTGTATTTGGGGACAGTGACCTGGCCATATAACAGACTTATGTAATTGTATGTCTTCAGAGAGGAGCTATTTTTTGACTCTTATTTCAGTTTTGCATTTACTTAATTCACAATGCCCACACATAAACACTGATGCTGTTGATCTCTGCAGGACAATGAGATTGAAAAGAGAGGTTAGAGGCAACTTCAGTTTCATTCAGGTTTGTGATTTTCCCAGTTTACTGGTGAAAACCCAGGTCAAGAAGGCATCACACTTGTTCCATGGCCATTGGTTAGTGACCTTCAGCAGGCCTCTCTCCAAGGCTGGAGAGGGGTGCACATCCAAGTGATGTGCATGGGTGTACATCAATTGGATGTCCTATTTGCTGCTCCAAAGCCAGATTGCTTCATTTGAAGTGATTATGGTTAGGGTTTGTAGCTCGGCTGCTGGAAGGTTCACAGAGTCATCCCATTACCCACCCTCCCACTTTCCACCACGTGCCCTGAAGACGGTGTTCCCACAATCAGGTTTGGAAAGAACTCTGCTTAGTGCTGTGTGAAAGGATATGGGGAAACACCGTGTAATGGCCAACAGAAATACCTGGGGAAGCACAGAACTACGAGGAGTCATTACCGTGGTGCACCTTTGCAGCCTGGCTCCTCACACCCCATCTCAGCTAAAGCTGGTACTCAAAGCTGAGGGCCAATATACTGTCTGGTTCTGCAGTGAAGACATGCTTAACGGGGCTATTACATTTTCCACATAAGGGAAATCCAGCCCTATTCATATCCAGCTTAGTACTTCAGATTCAGGCAGAATACTTCTGAAACTACATCCATCCAATATTAATAGCATCTGTCTTGCAGATTAACTATCACATTGTGTTTTTATTTAAACATCATCACTGAGCAATCACTCACTAAATTATTTAAAGGAAACAACAAAAAATTGTTTTAAGGTCACAAGAAGGATGTCAGCGGGCCAGTATTACTAAGCATTTTAAAACCTGGAAGATTTCATTTTAAGGAACTGTAATAATGCCTTTCTTTGGCATATGTAATTCTATATTTTATATTTATGAAGATGGACATTTCTGAAGTGTTTAATGAGCAGCAATATAGTTGCTCGGTTAAAATACAGAGCCTTATACCATTTTTAATATTATCCAGTAAGTAACTCAGTGCCATATGCTTCTGTAGCTTTGCTGCCAAAGAATGCAGCAAGTTGCTTTGGAGACTGCCTCCGAACTCCACACCCCAGCCAAAACCATGTCTGTGGTACAGAGCTATTGATGTCCTACCAACGTGGAACATAAAAATGGCCCCATAGAGAAGTTACACAAAGGCTCTGCTAACTCCATTGAATGGGATGTGGCTTGGAGCAATGTATGGAATCAGGGCAAAGCTTAAATACTAGACATGCTACACTGGAAAAAAAAAAACAGTATGATCTTGCAAACAGCGTGATACATACTCCTCTTGGTTGCCAGATGACCTCTGCTCCCTAAAGCACAAACCACATACTAAACTTTCATGTGCCATCTTAGGGAACATTAAATATTTTGGACTGGGGAGCAGCAAGAACGCTGTCCCAGTTTTAAATTCTGCTACTTACCTCTCATCTTGGCAGGTATATGTGACAGTGTGTGATATTCACACGTGTGAATAACAGAGAACAAGAAAAGAAAAACAAAAAAACAAACAAACAAAAAAAGCCAACAACAACAATTATCAGCAATAAAAGGTGAAGAAGAACAGAAATTTAAGAGATCTGTTAATGATACACATGTATTTATTTTGCTGTTTTGCTTTGCACTACTTATATTGTTTTGGACAATGACCACTTGTTTATTTGTTTGGTATAGTATCCACATTTTTATGATTTAATTGTTTACTACACTGGGTTAAGATTAAGGTGTCATTTTGCACTGACTGAATTGCTTCCCTAAACAGTAACAACTGAGCCCTTCCATTCCCAGCTTTTTTTTTTTTTTTTTCTAATGCATTGCAAAATAATTCTGTTGTTGCTAATTATGAGGAGCCAAGAAAAATTTCATCATTTTCATTTAGCATCTAGGTACTCATTAATCCACCTGCATTAATGGCAGACCCAGTGTAATCTAAAAACCAGATCCAAAGATGTGTACCAGGACCTCCTTAAAGTGTAGTTCCCACGGCACTGTCTTTCAAGAACTGCAGTAATCAAAAGAGTCATTACAATAAGAAATTACTTCATTTCTAAATCAGTTCATTTTGCTGTAGTAGTGCTGATTTGATGGTAGAAGTGTGACATGATGAGGGCTCTGAGTTCAAAATCTTGTTGTGTTTTTCTGGCTGCATTAGCTGGTCTATAATAGGCTGAGCCTCTCTACAGATTTTGCTTTATTAAATGAAGACAGATAAAAATCTTCTCTCTCCTGTCAACAGGGCAGCTGAACGTCCTGTGCTTAATATGATAGAGAACAACAATTAAAATAAAATTTACCTCACGCATATACCAGTCTTAGTCTATCTGGGCATTTTCTGTACAATTTAATATTTTTGGCCTAAAACAATAATAGTTGAGAAGGGACATAAATAGAAACAAAGGAGCAACAAATATGAAACAGATGTTAGGAAGCACTCCCAGCACAGAAGAGCTGATGTGCTGAAAAGCTACCTGGGGGCAGGACATTAAAAGATGCCTCTCAAGAAAGCCTGTGAGGATGAGCTGAACAATGGAAGAAAGTTTGATCCAGGTACATCCTCATCCTGCACACCTCTCACTTCACCAGCTCAGGGGATTCTGCTTTTCTTACCAAAAATAAAATAAAATAAAATTGTGGCTCATTCAAGCCAGTTTTAGAACAGGAATAAAAATGTGAGGGAGAAATTTTGAGTGAATTTCAAGGCTAAAGAGTAAGAAGGAATACAATCTCTGTTGTGTTCTGTTTCTCTCTGACAGAAATAGGCAAGTTTAGCCCAGGATAGGGCTGCCACAAATACTAAGGGAACTCAAACCGAGCATCCAGTATCCGTCTGTGCTATTAGCACTTTGTTCATTAAACAGGAAATTTTTACAGTCTGGAAGATGCGTGGAAACAGTTATAATGGATCTTTAAACAGTGTGGACAACCATGGTGATAGCTAAACAATTTATAGCATGTCTTTTAAGGTTGTCTCTGAAATATCAAAATTACTATCTGCTGAATAGGGCAGCCACTGTGATTAGCCCCAGACTGCCAATTCAGTTAATGATTAACACTTAAAGCATCCTAAAAAGTCCACCACAATCACTGACTTAATCCTTAAAAACTAGGGAAAAGACAAGCCTAGCAAGGGGGAAAACAAGTCAGAAGTTTACAGGAATTTCTTTGTCAGGGATTTCAGGACTCACTGCTTGATTGCCACCCTCATTCTTCTAAGGTTACCTTCCTAAAGAGGGCATTTTCATGTTTCTGTCTCTTTTTCAGTATGGACAGAGACACTTTGGGGAATTCATTCCTTTGGGAAGCCAGAGAGTCTGCAATGAGTGGTGTAGGGGAGGATTTTCAGTCCTCCACAGTCCCAGATTGCATGGACACTCCTCAGAATCTAATCGTTACTCCCCATGGATGCCTATTACGGATTGTGGTGACAAGGGGCCAGGAGATGAGCTCTTCATTGCTGAGTTCAGAGGTGATCTAAATAATGAAGCCTGAATTACGCTATAGCACTTGTGACATATGAGTAACCACAACACTGAGCTTTAGGACAAATGTTCTTGATCATCAACTCTAATAGACAAAATTCTGGTAAGTCCAAAAGAGATGGATTTTTTTTCTTCAGCTCCTTCCCAGGTATGTTCATGGGTTTAAATTGAATTTGACAAAAACACTAGTCCTCAGCTCTCCTCTGCACTGCCACTGCCTCTCCCAGTAGGTAGGTACCCAGATCTTCAGTCAGTGAATGACTAAAGAGGCTTATTGGCATTTCTAGAGCACCTGGTTCTTGTCCACCCTCCCACCTGGTAGCAGGAGAATGGTGATCATGTTTTTTAAGGCCCCTTCCAATCCAAGCTATTCTATGATTCTATGATGGTTCTATCATCATTGATGGTGGAGTTTTAACCAGTTCCTGGCCATAGTCTGCTCAGGATCCTTTCATGCTTCCATAAGGAAAATGCAAAAACCTTTCTCTCATGAAGTCTTCAGTATGCCACCTGCCACTGAGAATGGCAACTCAGGAAGAAGGGATTTGGGAGGGACGAATGGATATGATATTTGCAATGACTTTTCTTTCCATCTGGTAGACTAGTGCACATGGCTTTAAAGCAAATGAAGATGGTCAGCACGCACGATGTTTTGTCCATGCATTGCACTGTCCAGCTTTCTGATGCAATGTAGCAATTTGCTGAAGGGGAAAAAAACAATGCCAAATGTGGATTGACTGTTTTAGCATTTCCTCCCCTCCGCCAACAGTGTAGGCTAATATTGTGAGTGCTTTAATAATGTGATCCATCATGGCCACAGTCTCTTTCAGACTAGAGCTGCATCCTCTTCTGATTACTCTAACAGTTTGTTCTTTTGTTGGTGGTGTTCAAACTTGTTTTTCATTTTATGTTTGCTGTTACTCTAGGTACATTACTTCTGTACTTCTCACTAAGAGGTCAGGCAGCAAAGAAATTCTAATGGAGAAAAAAAAGTTTCTAGAAAGTAGCTAATTATTGATATTAGACTCAAAACCTGCTTGCCAGTGTGTAGCAGGTTGGTATATGCAAAACTTCCATGTGAGTACTAGATGTATGATACATAGTTAGTATGTTAACACTTTGTCATTACTGTGATGGTGTTCTATCTTTACAGTGATTTTTATTATAGATATCATTTGCATTATTCTAAACATATACCTACCTATATCTAGGCCATATCTAGGTACAAATATTTATTCATGCTCTCTAATATAATGTTAATTACAAACTCATAAAGTCAGCTTTCTTCATGACTGAGAAATACTTTTGTCTAAATTACAAAATTCTGTGCTATAGAAGAGGTGCAACATCAGAATTCAAAGCCAGAAAATTCCATGTCCACCAGGGAAATCCAGTTATTTTCTTGTTGAGCTCAGCCTACCAAGCAAAACATTTGCATTACTCACAAATCAGCAAGCAGCCAGAGTGATCAGAAATGAATGGAGTTGTGTCAAACCCTTCTGTACATCCTTGCTTTGTGGCTGTCACTGCAATGAAAATCCCTTGCAGCTGTCATGTGGGTGGATGACACAAATAATGCCTGGAGGGGATATACTTAAATTATGAAATGTTAACTTTTTGTGACAGATACACATAGACAAGTAACAAGGGTGTGTCAAAGCAGGTTTTGTGTATATATTATGTGATACCATTTCAGTAACTAAATTCTAGATAACAAAATACGAAGGCTCCTAGTTTCTAAAAATAACTTCTCTTCTTATTAGGAAAATTATTTGCAGAGATGGTGTGTGTGTTGCTGGCACTTTGTGCATGTTCAGACTGACTTTTTCCAACCTCCTTCAGGCTCTTCCTTCTGGCAAGTCATGATCCTCCTTTGAAATCTCATGCAGATTCCTATATTTTCTGTTACCTGTTTCCATTGTTGTTTTGTCTTACTAGCCAGCATTTGCTGATTTGTGGGACAGGAGGAGGTCATTAGGGCACAGGTCTTTACTGGGACAAGTTTTTACTGCTGTCCTAATGCAGCCTGTTAATATCAGGGTCGCCACACTTTCTGGTCTTCAGGCCAATCTCTCCCATTCTTTGTACTATTTACTTTGGTTGGGATTTGCTTCACATTTGCTGCTGCCTTCATCTGTTGGATCCTTTCCTGCTGAGTTTCTCTGTTGTTCATATGCTTTGCTTCTCCTTACACTACCACATGGAGCAGCTGTCAGTCAAACCACTTGTTGTGTCCTCAAGCTTCTGGCCTTGCTGTGTTTCCCCAGGAGCCTCCTGCTACACTGGCATTGCCTTGGACTCACATCCCCACTGCTTGTCCTTAGTCCGAGGTACCCATAGAACATGAATCGGCCTTCATTTCAGCACATTCAGCACAGTTACCTGATGGCTGAGCTAGTTCATCTTCCTATTAGTCTCTTGTGCTAGACCTTATTTTACCATTGTTAGATGCCTTTAATTTCCTAATCCCAAGTTTTACTTGTGTATTTCCAGATAGTTTGGCTTCCAGACAAGTGGCTATAAATGCACATCCCTTTCCACTGGAAGTGAGCCACAAGGGTCTTTGCAGGGCATTACAATTGCTCTGGGCAAGGAACATAGAGGAGGGGATTTACCCCAAGCTGTAATGGTGTACGTTGTGCCAATACACATATTTAAGGCTATCACTCTAGCACAGCTTATGAAAAGAAGGTTTTAGAGAAAAATGGAGAGCTGGATTTCAATACTATAAAATACATTTTAGGTTGAAGGCCAATTGTCTACAGAAACTACGCAGAAGATAATATGTTAAAAATGCCTTGGAATGGAATAAGGGATCTCTGCTCCCTTCCTTGCCTGTGAAAGCTACCTAAATCACTGTATGAATCACAAGCAAACCTGGCAGGCTGCTCCTCCTTTCCTTAGTGTGGGCAGAAGCAGGGATTAGCAATGCCAGAGTGGGAAATGATCTGCTACTCATGCTTGCAGGTGCCCAGCCTGCCTGTAGCTGCAGGAAGCCCTGGAGTCACTTATTCTCTCTCTCTTTTTTTTTTTTTCCCCTTTATGTAGGAAAGCTGTGTGCTGCCTAGGTGTTCCCACCCACACACCCCACCCGCAAATACAGGCTTCTGTCTAACCATAAATAGCATTTTCAATACACCCATAATTCTGTCAAGTTGACCAAAAACATAGCGAAGATGTCAAGAAGGACTACGGAGGGAATGGAACAAGTCCCAGATAAACAAGTGAATAAGTAAGCCAAGACTACCAAGAGAAAACAAGTTTATACACAATGCCCTAAATCTGCTCACTAGAACAGGTTGATCAGTGGTCTCCAGTTTTTTACGCTTGGTGCCACACTGTGTATGCAAGCCATGACAAGACTCTGAGGAATCAGGGAAGCTGGAGTCTGGCTGGCATATGAAGTCATTCCTGAAGTGCCACTGCATGTGACATGAGGGATCATTCCAACATCTTTGCTTGCCTTCAGGACTTTTTTCTAACAGGTGCAGCAGATAAACTTCTCATACAGCCTTCCTTGCATGTATGAGACCAAACTACCACCGGTCTGGAGTGCCAGATGACGGAGGAAGGTGGCTTCACTCATACTGCAAGGACTCACAGCATTCTTGTGAATGAGTGGCCAGGACCTGCTCTTCTGCAGAATAAAATAATGAACATCTGATTTACTGCCACTATGGGACTGGGAGGACAAAAGGCTTGGGCTTCTCAGCAGGTCTGTCCTGGTACATGAGTTCTACGTCATCCCCTGGGACAAGCACCATCCTGAATCACAATGCAAAATGCCGTAGGTGGGACTGGAAATTTGCTGTAGCAAAAAGACTGCTTTATGTGTCCCAAATGTGCCTACAGTGATATGAATGATTAAAACAGCTCCAGCTCAGACCACATTCCTGAAGGGCAGAGGCACAAAGGTTGCCAAGGCAGGTTGGTTGGGGTGGTGGGGGTCCTGTTGCAGGTTCTGGCCTCAGGTGGGCAGCAGGGACCCAGTACCAACCTTCAGGAACTGTTGACCCTCTCCTTCTCCCCACTTCCTGGTCCTCATGAGGGGCAGATATCCTCCTGGTCTCTGAGAGCCACCAAGTCAAATGGGACTGTAGAGAGCAGCCTTAGGTAATGAAGCATGGAAATGATGTACAGTTCATCTGTTTAAAACCTTCAGGTAAAAGGGACAAGGATGTAACTCTGAAGGACACATAACATCATTCCTCAATAGGTCCTGCAGTTACTTTAAAGAATGGTTTATCAGGTCTTCAATTTCTGTTAGCTGCTGGAGTTATATATAGCTTTAGAAAAATCCACAAAACATTGACAATGATTTTGTTACTTGTTTTATTGACAAAGACACCCAAAAAAAAAAAAAAAAAAGTATTTTAATTGGAAAGAGAAGATGGTGGTGAAGATTTATTAGTCTAAGTTTCCCCTTAAATATTACTTGTGCCAGAAGCAGAGGAGGAAGGAAAACTGCTTACATTTTCTAGATAGGAATAATAATCTTAACTCCAGGAGAAATTCAGAGAGAAGGGTTTGGGGGCTCAGCAGACTAAAAGACACTTTAATCCCAACCTCAGCAAATCTTGGATGTGAGAAGCAGTTTTCATTATGTGCACATTGTCTGGTATTTTACAGACTTAGGGGTTAATTTTCCCCTGTCCTTCCCAAGAACCTTCCGAGTTAGAATAATGGCTTGTTATTTGGGCAGAGAAGCATTCCTGAAAAGCGTTTTCTTTGCCCTTACTCATGAATAACTGATGGAAATGAACAGCTGGCAAATTAAGTCACCATGGTGCTTTAAAATAAATAAATGAATAAATGATGCCTTCATCGTCAAGGTTAAGATCTGTTAGAGAAAATGTTTTTTCTCTCCACCCTTATATAGCAACCTTGGATCAATCTTCTTCAGTGACTTTTATCCTTTGGGACTCATCTTCATTGAAAACAAAAACAAACAAAACAACAACAACAACAAAACAAACAAACTTTCGTTAATGTGCCAGATACTGTGCAACGTTTTGACATAAGGCTATTGCATGTGTATTCCTTTTAGCTCTGACAGTATTTACTGCTGGTGGTATCTTTTTGCAGTTGTTTTCAGTAGATCTGCTTTTGATGGACCACAAATGAGCAATGAGCACTGAACTCACAGCCCAAAGGTAAGGTTAAAAACATACCTCCTTTTTTGAAACTTCTTTTTCTAAATACAGCTGAAATTCAATAAATGTCTCTTCATTTGCTGTTATTGAGAACTGTTACAGAGGATACAATCATCCAATAATAATGATAATTATCTTGTTGAGCCACCAAATAGCATTTTAGTAGGTCTTATTTATAATAGAGTGTAGATCTGAGGCAAGCTGTATTGTGACAAAGGATTTAACCCTTTGAAGTGTCTTGTTTCCTTCTTCCCAAAGTAACCATGGAACTTGAATGGTCCCAATTTCACTGCTATTAATGACAGGTCAGATTTGGAAAAATTCTGAAGGTTGTTGTTGTTTTTAACCCTTGCTCTTATCAGCTTTATAATTCCCTTGAAGTAAACTTGAGATTTAGTCCTTCTACTGCAAAATAAGACATCATGGTAAAGAAAGAGGAAAAGGAAGAAAGAAAGAAAAAAATGTTTCCTGAACTCTTTGTGGTATTCCCAGAGGACATCTTGGCATCAACTGGAAAGCTTCACAAGCTGTCCGTGAACATCAGAGAGTAAAGGCTCATTTGGTCTGTTGCTTTGGTCAGTCAATCTGCTCACACTTCATCAGGAGTGTCAGGGGATCCTGACAAAATGATAACGATGCTGTGCACCAGGAAGAGGAGAACATAAATAAGCTACCTAATTCCATTTCTTTTAGCATGTCTTTTGTATCCATATGCTGGAATCATATCACACCAGCCCAGCCTTTGTACTTAGAGAGTTCCTCTGAATTGGATTATGTAATATATTGAAAGCCGTATTTCTTGTAGCGCCTTTGGGTTTTGTGCATTTGTGTGCATTGTTGCCCTCTGGCTGTGTTTTTGTATATGCAGAAAACAATTAAAATCTACTTCTCTCAATCATTTTGCTGGAAATCAGAGTTCTCCCCTGGGAGTCATTTGCTATAAAAACTTGTGATGAATAGATAAATTTATGTTTTAAAAAAGTGAGTATTACAGAGGAGTTAAGCAACCATCTTAATTTAACACAACTGACAGTACTGAGTAAGCAGTTGGCAGGAAGAGCACTGCTTTTCCCCGCTGAGAGCTCCCCATTAAAACAAAGGTTCAGGACCTCTCTCCTTTCTCACTGGAAATGGCAGGAGTGGCATCCGCCAGCCTCCATGCTATCCTGAGACCTTGATCAGGCAGTGGTGCTGGGCGCACAGTGCACCTCCCAACACACGAACACACGGGACAGCACTAATGCACCCTGATCCATTTCAGACAGAGGCAACCCATTTTATTTGGCTTGCCCAGATGATGGACATTAAAGGCAAGAAATCCAACTGACCTCTGGCGCACTGCACCAGGGAAGCAGTGGGTCCTTCAGTACCATGAATGGTGCTCCTCTTGCCCTGCATAGGATGCCAGAGGTATGCCCCTATTTGTCATATCTTGTTATTTGCAAGATCTTCATATTTGGCCTGTTTGTCTTAATATCTGTAAAGCACCTCATTTTCTTCCAGTAAATCCTGGTGAAATAATAATAGTCTTTTTGAATTCCTTCCAGTTGCTGCTGGCCACCAAGGTACTTGCATACACACCGATGATACTGATACTGTGTACACACGTGGTTTACGTACTAGACAGGTGTCTGCAGACCTGGCACCCTGGACATAGTTTACCACTCTCATTTTCTTAGCACCAGCTTTTCGTGCATCATTTCACCAGGGTATCTCACACAATTGCCCTTAGCATTGCCACCTGGGCTGTGTTTGTAATGTTCACTGGTTGGAGGTCAGCATGGTGCCTGTTGTACAAAGGAGGCTGGCAGCATGGGTGAGACCGCAGGATGTGGTGCTGACACCTCTCACACAGGTGAATAATGTGTCCAGATCACTTATTCTGGACCACTGTGTTCCTTGCCTCCCACACAGTCAAAATCTGCCTGTCCCAAGTTTCAGTCCCAGCCCTTCTTCTACTTTCCCTCTGACGTGTCTTCCTGAGCTTTTCCAGTCCCTGCTCCACAACTGTGGCCTGTGTCCTCACTGCATCCCAGCGAACAGCTCTCTTCTCCTGTGCAGTGCGTGCCCAACAGGGCAGTCAATGAGAGGACACCAGGGCCAGGCATATTGCCCTTGGTTCACATACTTGGAACTGGCACTGACCTTGAAAAACAGAGGGAAGGAAAAAAACAAAAACAAAAACAAACAAACAAAAAAAGCAATATTTCCTGTCAGCCCCACAAGCTGTTCCATAATTGTACAATTGCTAGGTCCTGTGCAAAGGGCGAGTTCAGAAAATGCAGTTGGGGATCCCAGAGAAAATGGGGCCATCCCTTTTGGGTAGCAGCCCACAGTTAGATCAAATTATGCTGATCATGAAACTGTATCCTTAGACACGAACCCACAGCTGCAATTGCAGAGTCCTGGAGCATGCGCGGAGCAACTGGAATATTCTGGAAATGCTGCTGGGAAAATTCAGGAGTTCGCAGCTGAGCATGTGCAAAGTGCAGTGAGTCAAAGGTCTGCGAGTTGGCATCACTTGGGGAGATTTTCATGAGGACACCAAAAGGCATTGCACACTGCTGGGAGGAAGAGCCTTATCTGCCAAATTTCAAAGTCTTATTCTGAAGTGTGGGGCAATATACTGTGCAAAGTGAAGGCCATAAAAATATCTTTTCATGGTTAAAACACTGCATATTCTGCCTGTCCTAGTTTCAGTTAGAAAACGACACTGCCTTAAGAACACCTAAAGAAAATCTGAATAGTTTTTACGGCCACTTCCCAGAAACACTTATCCTGATGGCAGCTCTTATATAGGAAACCTCATGCAAAACAACTGAATTTAGGCAACAGAGAGCTATGTAACTGCAGGGAGAACTGGTGGCCCATCTGCCTGCCTCCAGGCTTCAGGCACCATCCGCGCCGTCTGCTGCAGTGTCTGGTTACCCCTGGCTCGGCACCTTCCCCTCATGCTGCCATTGACCATCAGCCTCCAGAGGTGGCAGCTGCTACCACACCCAGAAGACAGTCCCAGAAGGGCCAGGACCCCCAGCAAGGGCAACATATTGCCCTGGAAAGTCACCACCTGCCCTTTCAGGTAATGAACTGGGTCTTACAGCAAGCCAGCTTTTGTCAGGCTTTACATGTGAGACCATTATCTTTTTCTTTGTCCTTCCTTGCTGTTGATCATGTCCTTCTTCTCTATTCATCATGCTCTCAGATACCAGCCTACCACTGTAGGGTCCTGACCATGAAGACCTGTAGTGATGGAAGTGAGTACTGCCTTTTATCACAGTTACAATGATCTTAATTAAACGGAATAAAAAGACCCAGAAAGATGTATAAAATGATTCTTTAAAACATAGGGATATGCTGGAAAGACTTAGTCATTTTCACTGAAATAGTAATATGAGGCCAATCGCTGTCCTGTCCATATCCACAGGATATGATTAATTTCCCATTGAGCCTCTTTCTCATTAATACTCTGCATTTAACTTCATGAACAACAGCTACAGCTGTTCACTTTATGTTCCAGGTATCCATCCCACAGACTAAGGCACAAAATAATTACAGGGGCCTCCCCATGAGTATAAACACACTGAAATGAACTCCCTGCTCAATGGGAGGAAAGAGGAGAGGACTTTCACACTTTTCCAGGAGAAGTTTAACATCTGTTTGTCATAGCTGACCAAGGATGCATGGCAGGACCCAGGAAAGAAGCGGCACTGTGAGAAGGCTCCTGCTCCCCACCTTCTCTGTCCCTTCTGAGCATAGTTCTTGCCTGAACACACACTCCTGGACTCATGTATTTTGGTGTCATAATACCATGAAGACAATTATTCTGTGTTTTTTTTTTTTATTTTTTTTTTATTTTTTTTCCCTTCCAGTCTGAACTCAGCCAGTTCAGTAGGAGGGAAGGGAAGTAGAAGGTTCAGCAGAAGGGAAGCCAGGTGAGGAAATCCAAAAACAAGGCAGAGTCATTGCAAAATGCCTGACTTTTTCTGTCCCACTGTAAGTGACAGCAGGATTCCTTTTCGCTATCCTGCATGTGGACTGAATGCATTTGTGCAGAGAAAAGAAGTCCAATGGGAACAAAAGGCTAGTGATTATTTCTCATGCTTTCACTTAAAGCAAGGTTAAATCACATTTTAACACAGTCTTTATCATTATATTTAGAGGCCTCCTTTATCAGAGGAGGCTCAGGGGCGACCTTATCGCTCTGTATAGGTACCTCAAGGGAGGCTGTAGCGAGGTGGGGGTTGGCCTGTTCTCCCACGTGCCTGGTGACAGGACGAGGGGGAATGGGTTTAAGTTGAGCCAGGGGAGTTTTAGGCTAGATGTTAGGAAGAACTTCTTCACTGAAAGGGTTGTGAGGCATTGGAACGGGCTGCCCAGGGAAGTGGTGGAGTCACCATCCTTGGAAGTCTTCAAAAGACGTTTAGATGTAGAGCTTAGGGATATGGTTTAGTGGAGGGCTGTTAGCGTTAGGTTGGAGGTTGGACTCGATGACCTTGAGGTCTCTTCCAACCTAGAAAATTCTGTGATTCTGTGATTCTGTGATTCTGTGATTATCCAGCTAATTAGCATAGAATAATGGACATAATAGATATAAGTGAGTAGGACCTTACCTGCTCACCTCTCAACATTCAGGAACTGGTTCAAATAAAACAGTACATTTAAATTTCATTGTATTTTTCAAACAATTTCTCAACGTATCAAAGGCCTCTGTGGCTGAATTGTTGGAATTTTGGCCCAAGTGATCCCAGAGTACTGGGGAGACAAGCTGTATGATACAAATCTGTGTAGAAAATAATGCTTGGCAGAGGGATAAAGGAATTAAAGGTACTCTAGGAACAGTATGGATGAATGCTATTTCTACAGCAAACATTGGCAGGTAAATTTATCTTAATGTAGAAATGGAGAGTGACTCAACATTCAGCAGTTGCAAAGTTCCTAAACAATCACATTTCTTTGGCATTGAAACAAACAAACAAAACACAACAAAACCATTAAAATTCAGTGTTTACTCTGCTGTTGGAATGATGAAAGAATGATGAAAGAATGGGAAATACGAGCATGCCAGCATCAGGATGTCTGTAAGTACCATCGTGGTTTGAACACCCTGGTGCTGTGTATCAAAATCCCCATGGATGCTCCTTCTACATATTGCATGTCTAGTATCTGTAGTACTCGGCAAATTTAGCCCTGGTATATCCCTAGCATGCAGGCTGAGGTTTCAAATTACTGATGAGGCCTTCTGCTTCTTTAAACGTGGTATTAAGAGTACCTTAGAGTTCTGAGCAATATCACCCTTTTTTAGATCTGTCCATTCATCATAATATTGTGCCAGGGTTTGTTAGGTAAACATGATTGACAGACACCCATCTTTATCCTCTGCATGGCTGGAGGTCAGCACTGGTGGAAGGTAATGCTTTTTTAATTAGCTGCTAGGGTATTAAATTTCTTTTGTGTGGATTGCATGTTGCATTCCTGTGAGTCACTATCTGGAGAGACTGTCTTTGCATTCACTATTCAGGATAACAGACAGTGGAGAAGAGTCATAAAAGATTCATATAAAAGATGTTTATGAAAAGTCTGGGACCTGGACAGCCTCCATTTTTTTTTTTCAACAGTAACTGTAAGACAAGAAAAACAGCAGTTTTAGAAGAAACCAATGATGACTGATAGAATCCAATTGGAAGACACACTTTACACTTTGCACCAGGATTCACAGAGCCAAAATAATGGTTTTAAATTGTGGGCATGGTCTCAAGACCTCTGTAGATACTGAATTCTCAGCTAGAACCAAAAGGATCAGAAAATTGTGTACTGACAGAGACAACAAAGCAGGTGTTTCATATGACAATGCATGTGAAAATTTACACAAAACCATTTCCCATAATCTTATAGTCAACTAAAAGTGAGGCGAAATTGCAGGAGAAATGGGATGACAAGTAGGGTGTGGAGATTCCTCATACAATTTCTACACGCCCTTAAAATTTATTTAGAGTCACTTATTGTGGTGCAAAGTAAAAATGTATAAAGCACATCTACCTAAACTAAGCCAGCCCTACAATAAAAATTAATGTGAGAGTCACAGACCCAAGGACTTCCTCAGTACTCAACCAGCTGCTGCTAAAGACCAATAGCAGGACCACTAGTGGCAGCTAGCACTGAACATATTCTTCAACATGGGGTCTACTTGAAACACACGGTGTCCTCAATATATGAACACAAGAGTGAATTTTTGGAAAAATGGCCCCTTTCTTTTCTGGTTGGAAGTTCCACCTATAGAATGTTATCATAACTAAGTACTTGCTCCTGCAACTAATTCAATAAACCTATAACTCAGGCAGGGACTCATTTACACTTAGATTATCCCTGCAATTCAGAACAAGTTGAACAAAATGAGGCCATATATTCTGCACATATAAACACAGAGATCTGGCCTCAGTCCAGCTGGTGTTATATCCCATAGCATGTAGAAGTATGTGCATATGTTATGTGTAAACATTCATAAATATACTTCAGCTTTCCATTCAATGAGCTGACTCCGTAAGTGTTTTCACTTGAACTGGGGAATTGCTACTTAGAATAACACTTCCTAAGATAATGTCCCAGTGAGAGAGAGGGAGGCATGGGCTCATGATAAATCTTGCTTGCACACAAATTAGTCTGTCTGTAAGGGAAAGGGCACTGCAGACGGAGCTGGAAACACTCTGATCTCCAGCTAGCTCCAGGTGGTCTTAGCCAACTTATTAGCTATGGTGCAGAAAGCTAAACAAAAATGCGTAATAATGTCCAGGATAATCAAATAATGTTGCAAATAGGTTATTTTGAATCAAACCTACAGGCTGTGCAGAGAGGTTTGTAAATGGCTCTGTTTGTTTCCCTAAGCATTTTCTGTGTGAACAATAACAGGCATTATGTGTCACGGGTGAAGCAGAACCTCTGTAAAATGTTCCAAATTTTTATCTACAGTGGATTGTATTGCCTCACTTTTTCTCTCTTTTCACACACAGTCACAGTCATAACACTATTAGCAGAACCTATGTGCTAACTTCTAAGTAAGTTAACAAGTTACCTCATTGTTCTTTCTATGTGCATATGTTGAAGGGAGAGGAAGATGTTCAGGGAAAAACAATATTTATGAGTGGTTGTTCAATTTTAATATATAGATATATAGAAATATTCAAAAGAATTAGTCTCTAACAAAGAAAAAAAAAAAAAAAAAAAAAAAAAAAAAAAAAAAAAGGACAGAACCATATCGTAAGTCTCAGCTTTTCTATTGTTTTTATAGGGCACTTTAGATTTTTGAATTTCTTTGTGATGGCTTCAGAAGTTCACGTCACTGATTTTTCTATTATTTACTGTCCCTAAACTGTCTACTTCTGCATACCATGATGACAAATAGTATCTGCTGTACTAGCATACAAATATTTCTGAATCCTTGGTTATTCTCAGCATGAGTTTACAGTGTACAAAATTGGGTGTCTGCATTTCAAATATATATTTTTGTTGTTGTTGTTTGAAGATGAATATAGACTCTAAGGCGGCATGTAAAGTCTTAGGGCAGGATCTGGGTTTATTTCTACCTGTTTTGCTGTAACGATTTTAATATGGGAGAGGAAAAAAAATAAATTTTGTCTTTACTTTTCCATCACATTTAATTGGAATGGAAAATACAGGAGTCTCACTAAAGATTTATAAACAAATACACCTTTATGTTTCTCATTAGTTGGAAGAATACCTATATAAGTGGTAGCTGTCAGATACAATAAGTACCCCCCTCCTTTTTTGCTTATATAATAATCCCAGCATTCAAAAGACTAATCACTACACACTGATCTACAAAGCATCTTATTTCCTCATCAAATTTCCCTGCTGGGCTTAGCCATGCTTGTCAACTTCCCAGATCCCCTTTTCAATAACTGGTTTATTCTTAGCATCTTGCCAAAATGCATTCCTAGGAGTAAACCACGGAAGAATGAAGTTCTAATTTCTTTATCTCACTCAAGAAGAGGTTTCTGCCTGTGCTCCTGGGAAAGGTCACAGGTAATTTTGGCTGCAGGTTCCCTTTAAAAAAGCAGGCATGTACAGCACATTGGGGCCCTTTGTCTATAAATACAGATGACCACCAAAGATGACAGAAGAGAAAAACAGAGAAGGGGGGGAGGGGAGGAGGACTGAAAGGAGAGAATAATGGAGAGAATAATGGAGAGAATAATGGAGAGGGGAAGGGAAGGGAAGGGAAGGGAAGGGAAGGGAAGGGAAGGGAAGGGAAGGGAAGGGAAGGGAAGGGAAGGGAAGGGAAGGGAAGGGAAGGGAAGGGAAGGGAAGGGAAGGGAAGGGAAGGGAAGGGAAGGGAAGGGAAGGGAAGGGAAGGGAAGGGAAGGGAAGGGAAGGGAAGGGAAGGGAAGGGAAGGGAAGGGAAGGGAAGGGAAGGGAAGGGAAGGGAAGGGAAGGGAAGGGAAGGGAAATTGTCAAGCAACAAAATATCTATGTTACCATCAACTTCAGCTACAGCTCTTTGGTAGTGTTCAAGGAGAGGAACTGTGCTGCCCTCTAACCCTCAGCTGTGCTCTCATTGTTACAGCTAAACCTCTGCTGTCATCCTGGGGGGGAAACAAAGCTAACACTAACGTCCCCAGCTCACAACCTACAAAACACAGAAGGTTGGGCAGACATGGAGAAATGGTCATGGTTTATCTGTTCTACAGATAAACACAGCAATGAAGCACTATTCCCCAGATATGTGCTTCTCTATAACTTTAAACAAATCTAACTTGAGTTGAATGAGTACATCCCTATGGAGCAAGATCTGAAAATGAGCATTTACTGACTTTCTAAGCAATGACTACATAATTTAGGGATAGATTATTAAATTCATATAATGACAGTCTCATTTTTCCTTTTTTGTAAAGAATAAGCTTATTGATTTCACAGTCATGCCTCTTCTTGTTTGATGTTTTTATTTATTATTAAGATACTTATATTTATTATATTCACATATATGAAGTGTCACTCAAAACAAAACTGCAAACAGAATAAAAAGCTATAGCTTTTCTATATTGTTTCACCTCCTACTTGATGTCTGTCATGGTTTTCACACAATAAGTCCTGCATCAATTTAATAAACTAGAGAACTAGGTGTTTATTCAACTGGAGGACATCAAGTGATAGGGTATGAAGCCCTTGTTTCAGGATGTCAGTGACAAAACCCTGTGATGGCAATGGGGCAGGATTTCAATGAAAATAGTTTTGCATCTTTCCAGTAGCAGTTGTACCCTCACCTCCAGATGATAAATATTTTAACCATTCACTTTTCTGTCTAGTTAAAAGTCTGTTGTCCTCAGTTTCTGCTAACAGCATGTTGTTATGCATTAACTTCAGTCCAAAGGCCTGAAGTAAAGTCAGTAAGACTCAAATGCCTTCCTTCCCCTTAAATAAATCTGTGGTAGGTCACGAGCCCACAATGTCCAGGAACATTTTAAACACAGTGCATGAGTTGTTAACTCCTATATAAAAAATACAATTTTCTGCAGATAACAGTATATATAAGACAAAATATGTGCTGTTGTGGTTTTGTTTTCTTGTTGTTTTGTTGTTCTTGTTCACTGATCTTGACTTCTACCTTATTTGTTTTGCCCTAAATTCCTAGGTCCCATATGCTTGTCTATTATTCCAGAAACTCAGTGAGTAGTTTCCTCCACCTGCAATAAAATATACATTATCTGCAGCTCTAGTTTAAACCTACCAAAGGAAAGGGAATTATTTTCATTAAGCTCAGTGATCTTTTTGACCAGAACCTCTCCATTTTATCTCAGCACAATTATAACATTATATTCACTATATAACTAATTATCTGCTGAGAAAATGAAGGTGAGAGTTTTGTTTTGACCAGGGACTTGTGGTTTCCTTTTAAAAAAGTATTCTCAAATGTTGAACTTTCCTTCTTAAGTAGGATGAGTCTAGTTCTACAGAGAGCAAGGACAAAAGACAGGTTAATTCACAGTGTTTAGACTATATATGTGTGGATAATGCTTCTGGCTGCCAACCCATTTGAAAAGGAGAAGACAAGATATAAAGGTTGCTTCACTGGAGCTGAGGTGGGACAAAAGAGCAGTGCGGAGACAGAACATCTCCTTCACAGCTAAAGAGTGTTCTCAATTCCCCCTCTCCCTTGTTCTTATCTCTGTCTCAGGTTACCGCATTTTGTGTTCCCCTCATGCCATTGCAGCAGCGCTGAGGACAAGTGAGATAATGCTTGGCCCAAATCCAGGCAATCATTTTGGAGTAATTAGTTTAGGCACTGCACACCCAGCCCATACTTTCTTTCAGGTAGGTATCACACAGATCACATTACCTGACTACCTGCCTGAGTTTGGGCAGCCAGCCCCAAGGTTCAGTTAAAGCTCATCCCCAGGTAGCAAGTGAAGGCTGACTTGAATGTGTCAGTGTGTTCTGGGAAATCTGCTTCTGCTGCAATTAATTATTTTGCTTTCTCCTGCCATATGTAACATCCTCTCTGCTATTTTGCTTCTTTGGCACTTCTAGCTCAAGAGCAAAATCTATGCTATGGTGACCTTGTAGCTGCTGTTAATGCTGTTAATATTGCTTGTTTTGTTTTGTTTTGTCTCTTATTTGTTGAGCTGGAGAAAAGCAAGGTGTATTATGAAGTCTGAACAATTTTTCACCCTGAAGAAACATGGACTCAAGTAGCTAAGTATGCACTTTTAAGCTGGATTCTGGGATTTGCAAAGGTACACACAGTGAGTAGCCCCCATCTTCACATTGATTTTCATAGAAATTAGGTAGCTATGCTTCAGAAGCACCTTCCTCTTGTACTCAATCCTCACATGACAAATGCTATATAGGGATAGACAATGGCTGCTGGTGTAATGCACTCTATGCAGATGGCTTCCTTATTAACATGCTGGTTTCGCGCTACTTTCTTTACCCTGCCCCTGCTCAGCACTTTCCCACTGATCTTTTGTCACCCCTCCTCCTGAACCCCTGCAGCCCAGGATCTCTCTGACCCAAAATCCTCTCCAGAGTACATGTGCTCCAGCAATGGTATCTTCCCCACACCCCTTTGCCTATGTGCCTTGTCCCTGACATGGGGGACCACTAAGGACCGTAAGGAACAATGTCCCCACCTTGTCCTCACCTCATCTCTGCTGCAGCTGTGAGCAAAGCTGTAGCTGTGTGTCATCTTTGAAGGTAGCCTTGTGCTATGGATACATATCCCCCAGGAATAGGGCTGAGGCCGCTAGGAATTTAACTGAGAAGACAGAAGAGCTGTTGGATGCTAAAGGCTTCCAGCTAGTGGAAGCCTGGATCAGATACAGACTAGAAAACTCAAGGTACATGGCTCCAATTTCCCATTACCAATTCCCCTGAGCTGTTTGATCTCCCACACTGAAAGCTCTAATTTAGGAGAGATCCCCTTGGGCTGTGTTTTTCTTGTCCTCTCTGCTTTGAGTCTAACTTATAGAAATGAGTCCATGAAGTCTTGCAGCCAGATGCCTGCTGGCTCTCAGGTGAATGTAAGGAAACATCCTGAGAACAGTTCTGCTCAAGATGTAGATCTGTGGTTGCTATTTATATTCCTAGAAATCAGAGCAAATGGCAGCATTTCAGTCCCATTTCACCTGGCTGATTAGCTTTGCAATCAGTGTTTGAAAGAATGTGAATTCACCAGCTATGCAGAAATTTGAATAACATAAACCAAGCAATGGAAATAAAACAATGGAAAGACAATTATTTTTCTTTAAACAATTGATTGCAAGGAAAAAATAACAAATATATTTGCAGTTAGAAGTCAATTCAAATTTGGGATAAATGTGAGCTATTCTTGAAAAAACGGAAGTATGTTAATTCAGTGTTGTTCAAGAGAGGCATTGATGATTTCATTGTTGATTTCTTTAGAAGAAGGCCAGATTCTGAACTGGCATCAACAGATTATTTCCTTCAAAGCTGGCAGAACATTGATGATTGCAGCAGCAGAAAACCTTGCTCAGCACTGCACCAGTGTTATTATTATTACAGTTTTCATCCAGTAAAGCTAAGTAGATCAACATAATCATGGCTGGCTCCAAGTTTTTCAGCAGCGTGGGAGAAATTGGATGTCACTCTCCTGTGGATGAGGGTCCAGGGACAAGCTCCTTCTGCCAAAGGAGAGGCAGTAGGAGGAGAAAGGCATGTTTAAGACAGAAATGTGGAGAGCAGGTCTTCCTGCTGCCTCTACCCCTCTTCATGACTGTCCCTGCACCCTTGCCCTGTTCCACCCCCAGAGCACTCTGCCTACAGCCCAGCACCAGCCCCAGTCCCAGTCTCATGCCACAGGAACAGCACACCAGGAAAACAAGCCCACACTCACATCATGTCTACGAGTGCCTGTACCCCACCACATACTAAGTGTGATGTGAAGCACCAGCCTCTTTCTCTGCCAAAGGATCCTTGACATCTCTCCCAGGAAACTCAGCCTTTCATGCCACACCTTCCCATCCCTCCACACAGTCTGCAGTTGTCTCACTGCCGTCTTTGTGCAGAGGCCAATTACATGCCACAAAAGCTCAGTGGCACGAAGTGAAAACAACACAGCATGGAACAGAAATGAGGAACATATGGTCGCCATACAGTATTATTTACCTACCTGTCTTGAAAGCACCTCTTCTTTAATTCAGCAGCAGCCTTTATAACAGGGACAGACAAAAACCCAGTGACCACATCTGCTAGAGGAGAGGGAAGGTCTTACATTTAAAATGAAAATGTTCAGCTTGATACATGCTGTTTTTCTTTCTGGGCTTTCTTTATAACTGAGGCACAGAAGTAAATTTATAAGCAGGGTTTCAAATTTGTGACATTTTTCTAGCACAATAAATGCTGATGATTTCTCCATTCCTTTGTCTTTTTTGATCCCTTTCAGTTCTTTTAAGAATCTGTAGGAACTTACAGTATCCGTTTTTGATGGATGTGATTGCTGGCAGAATAGTAAAAAGATAAATAATGTAATTACTCATTTCTCAAAGAATGGTGCTGTATCTGAAGCATAACGAAGGTACATTAGGAAGATATTGCATGAGCTGATGAAAAATTTCTGGAATAGCCCATGGAGATGTGGAACAGTGCATCGATCACCTTGTCATCTAATCTACTATACATAATAACAAGATGGCAAGTTAAATTAGTCAGAAAAGAAAGACCAAGATTTGTATATTAAACAAATAGAACTAGCAGTGGATAATCCAAATTTTGTCGGTGGCAATAATAAAAGCAGCAATAGAAATATTGTTCTTTCACGTTAAAAATAGTGTCAGCCTGTGGGGAAGATATACATCTTGACAAAATAATCTGAATGTGACAAATAATCAATTGTTTCAGACACATAAGACATTAAAATGAATGGCATTTCCCCACTGCTTTCAAAGCCATAGTCTCATAACTGAATTAGGATTTGCAGCAAGTTTGACAGCCCCAAATGGTATATAAAATGTATTTTACTTTTTGCTAGTCTACTATTCAATGAGAAGATTAGAAAAAGATGTAAAAATCATCATGCAGAAGGTCTGACAAACCATTCATCTCAACACCCTGTAAAGATAATTCTCAGCCATCTAAGATGGATACTGAAGAGGTTCTGGCAGATAAAGAGACTGGCAATAAAAAATCTCTAGGGAAACATTGATTTCCCATCATTTCTAAAGAAAGAATGGATTGCAGAAAACAACTGGCTACACAGGTGTACTGTCTTCATTACACCATTTCAATCTCCCTGTTGCCTCTGAAATGAAAGGATTCTCTTTTTCCACAGTAAGGGAAATCATAGACAAGTGTAGGTTTGGTCAGGAAAAAGCTAAATAAAAACAAATTTTTGTATTCTAAAACCAGACAGAAGAATCCATTAGCAATTTTCCTGTTGGCTAGGAATGTTCTAAGCACATTTTAAAAAGAACCATGAATAGACAGACTTACTGTGAGAAATCCCTGAGGCACTATTAATCATCAATATATTCATTTAATAGTCATGATGGGTTTGACTGCAGCTGGACCATATACCTGGCGAGTGCAGCCTTAGGAGCTGCATGGATGAGAAATTGTGACCTTGAGAGCTACAGTTCCTTCCGTGTGTTTTCTGTTTGCTGGAAAAAGGACCTCAGTTATTTGCTTATGGTCCATATTTTGAGGATGGGATGGGGAAGGAAACTCTGCCACCTCCTTCCAATTTGCTCTATTGGAAAGCAGCAAACTCATAATGCACTATCTATTGCACTCCTTTCTCTACTTGCTCTTCTGGACCTAAACCATATAGTTTATGCTACAAGAAGGCTTCCTTTAAGAACAACTTTCAGAACAAAATCCACCCATATTTAGAAAAGAATACAGTTCACATTTTTATCCATGTGTATATAGGAGGATTTTTGTCACTTTTCAACCTCAGTTCAGTTTAAAAAATTTGGAATTAATAAGCAAATCCGAGGGGGAAAAAAAAAAAAAAAAAAAAAAAAAAAAAAAAAAAAAAAAAGGATGCATTGGAGTTAACTCAGTCATTACTTTCACAACCAAGCAATCCCTGCTCCGACAGCCTCCTATTCCTCCTCTGAATATTTTGTCTACTGCCTTTTCCTCAAACAAGTCATCTCATTTCATTTCATCAGCCTAATATAAACACAACTCCTCTCCACCTTGCTAGGTCAGAGAGAAGTATTTAACATGCTGGAACTCACCAGCACCAGTTACTTGTGTCTTGATGACTGAAATCTTGACAGAAGAGAGAAATGGAAGAATTCTCTGAATGTTTAGAGTCATTAAATGTACATCTGAGCACTCTCATAGCTACTATTACCAATTAACAAAACCCTGGCAGAGCATCGAGGAAACTTGCGATCCAATTCTGTAAATACTCAGATGAGAAGGGCTACACAGCTGAGTGGCCTCACTGAGTTGACTACTAATGCCCATGTGCATAAAGCTCCCTGCTCGCTTAAGTGTTTGCAGGAATCCTAATCTTCACCCATGCTGTTCCTAAGTGTGTGATATGAAGAACAGTTCTGAGACTTTTCATCACTTGTCATATTTTTGTAAATTATCCTAAGAATTTTAAAGTTTTCATTATTCCAGTAGTTACCATGTTTACACATAGACACACCAGCTAGGTCACGGTATTTGACTCTGGACTTCTTTTTTAATTAGTTTTGCTGACCAGGGACCCACTGTTGTTGAAACAGATGTTGCAGCCCAATAATAGCTCTCAGCTGCCATCAGCAAACTGTGGAACTCAGCCCTCACCATGCAGAACAAATGAGTGTAATAAGGGGCCAGCGAACTCCAAACAATAGGGACACTTCACAACATGTGTATTTACCCATTTTATCTTAAGCCACATACATTTTAAATGCATTTCTTTTTCTCATCTAAAATAGAATTACTGAGCAACTATTGAGCAACTATTTCACAAAAAAAAAAAAAAAAGAAAGAAAAAAAAAGAAGAAGCATGTATAATGCACATAATCAACCTACCTTATTAATTTCTTTATCCTAAGTATTTTTTTAATTATCTTATTTTTGCCATGCATCACATGCAGTACTGATCATACAGAGTCTTCTAGACCTAAAAAGACAATCTAGTTGAGCTTAATCTGAGGACTGAAGGGAAGCCTCTAACAACTCCTGTCCTGTTCAGGCATGTGTAGAAGGGAAATGTAACACTTGCTTCCTAAGGTCAGAAGGGGTTGATTCCCCTGAGCATGCTTGTGGGCTCTTCTTTAGAAAGACTGTGGTGTTGAGCCAATGTGCTGATGATCCTAAATCAATATGTTCTTCTGTATGATAAATACTTTATTACAATTAAAAGGTGTATATCTAATTTTTCTGCCTGGGTATTACTATTGTTCACCTACGCCTATGTCATTAATTACCCGAGAAGCAGATTATTTAAGACCAGGCTTCATTTTTTCTGTCTTGTTCTTACCTTCCAGATTTTGTCTACAACCTTCCTGAGCCCTTTAGGCTACTTCTTTCACCTTGTTGGTAGTTATTCAGTACCGCTAGCCCTTACCAAACTTTTTACATGTAGCATTTTATAACATTAAAAAAAAAATAAAAATAAAAATAAAAAATACATAGATCAGTGTTGATCTCTGGACATGTCTTTATATCTGATTGTCTTTCAAAAAGGGCATGAATATCTTTCTTAGGTTGAATGGTATACTAATTTACTAACATTGATGTGGCAGAGAGAATGCATTTCCGTAAACACTTCTAACCCATGTGCAAAAGTAGGAGTATAAGTAGGCATAAGTATTTAACAACAGACAGAAAACATCCTTGAAAAGCAATGATGCTATCGCAATACTGGTGGAAAGCAAATTAAGTAACAGCTTGTGGTTCAATATGGTGTAGAATTTAAAAAACAGCAATCCACATGTTTACAAAAAAACAGACCCACAAATTCTCATGTACAGTTACTCTACAGCTCTGATTATGAATCTCTATTTGTTTTTTAGTATTTTAATGCTACAAAAATTCCAACAAGTGACAAAGGATTCAGGAAAACAAACAATTAAAAAAAAAAAAAAAAAAAGAGAATGCTAGAAGGCAGCTGAGGAATGGAAGAGTGTTGGGTTAATCTAGTATAACCTAGTATAGGTGCTACGGGAGTGGATACACAATAGTTCAAACAGGGCGTCCAGCTGCAATATGGCAGAAAGGATGCCATTCTGCAAATAATTTGATTTGCTAAGCTGTGCTTTCTACCCCATCAAGTGCTTTTCCAGCACTACCTTTGAGATTTCCAAATACCTTCTGTCCTGCCAGAGTGCAGCTCACTTTGAAAGTCTCTGTGATTCATCACAAAAATACTCCTGGGGATCTCAACATTTTCATTTACAACTACCAAAAGTGTTTAAAAGCAGAAGCCAATTGAACATCAGGGTGAAGAAAGACCACCCAAAACAGACCAGACTTCTGGAAAAAGGTAGAAGTCCACCTTCCCATCATCTCTCCCCAGCTCACCTCTTGTGCCCACACAACCATGCTACGAATGGCCACTTAGCGATGGCTCAGGCAGACCTGTGGTCTGCCCTGGCTCACCCAAAGACCACTCAGTTTCTCTAGACAGCAGAGGGGAGCACTGAGCACAAGCAGGTGAAGGAAACGAACACAGGGACAACCTTCTCTGCCAGTGTGGCCTTAGTGCTGAGCAGCCACAGAAGTGAGCTAACAGGATGAGTCTGCTCTTTTCTCACATCCTCTGTAACTGTAATAATGTGGCTGTAATGTTCAGGTATCCACTATATCTGTGAGATACTGATTTTAATGGTCACTTGTGAGCACAATAAAAAGTAAATGAAAAAGGAAGGATTTAGAACAAATACTGGCTCAGGAACCTTTCTGTAACACTTACACAATATATAAATCTGTCTAGTAAAGTGAGTACAGCATAGATTAAAAGGCTTGTTCAGTCCTGGTCTGGATGAAGCACAGTAGACCATGGAAGCCACAGGCTTCCCTCTCTACTTGACAATTTCCACTGCTCACAATGATGGAGAACACCACCCAAAGATTATTTTCCAGCCTCTCTGTTTTGATTGTGTTACAGCATTCTCTCTTTGCCCCACCTCTGCCTCATCAAACATAAGGCACCAGGCTTCATTTCACAGCTGAGTCTTGTCTCCAAGCCAGTACCCAGAGACAGACTCCCCCTATCACCCATATGCGTTGAAGTGTTACATTCGTAAGCAACCACATCTGTGGGACTCCCTGTGTTGGGAAGAGTTGGCTGCAAATATCCACAAAGTCATCTGGTTTTCAGACCCTTTCCTAAAACTCCTTTGCCCTTATGCTCAGGAAAGAAACCAGTAAGGCCGCTGATGGGTTGAGACATCTGCTCATCTGCAGCAGCTTTCACACGTGGTCCTTCCCTCTGTTCTTAGACTTGATGGCAAAGTCTTGCCTCAGTGGCAAAGCCAATCAACAGTCTTCCTGCTTCTTCTCAGCCTTAGGTGTTCAGCCTTTCTTCGCAGAAGTGGAGCTCAACATTAGTCAGATGTTTTAGTGTGTCCAACTTGTAGCAGCTTCCCAGGTGGTAGGTGCCTATGACTTCTACAAATGAGATCTCTTTAAGATAATCCTGTCTGTAGTTACTAAAATAAGGCATTCCCTTGAGACTGAAGTGGCACTTAAAGACATCTTGACAGTAATGTGGAAGCAATCCCCACTTAAACTGTGGAATCAAGAGTTTTTCTAGTTGTGCAACAACTTTCCCCACCCTTACACACATACAAAGAAAGAGCAAGCTCTTTTTGTTTGGGAAGGACTGTGTAGCCACATAATGCAAGGGAAAGATAGAAAATGTGAGTGGAGGAAAGAAAAGAAGGAAAGATGAGGAAGGAGAGGAGAGGAGAGGAGAGGAGAGGAGAGGAGAGGAGAGGAGAGGAGAGGAGAGGAGAGGAGAGGAGAGGAGAGGAGAGGAGAGGAGAGGAGAGGAGAGGAGAGGAGAGGAGAGGAGAGGAGAGGAGAGGAGAGGAGAGGAGAGGAGAGGAGAGGAGAGGAGAGGAGAGGAGAGGAGAGGAGAGGAGAGGAGAGGAGAGGAGAGGAAAAAGAAAGGTATCTTGCACATATCTGAACTACAGGAAAGCATCTGGCTCACGTCTGTAACAGAGAGAATAAGGATCACATTCCCAGAGACACATAAATGTTACTCCTAAGACAGAAAGTATGATTCATTTTGCTATCCTGCAAGAAAAGGCATTATTTGGCCTCCCAGCCAGTGAAGTAGACAAAATGTATTGCAGACACATATGAATCAAAAGAGTTTTCTCATGCACTTTATTCTGCTATGTGGTGCTGGCTCCTTGAGCAGCCTGGTGGGCTGGTTGCTGCAGGCTCCCTGAGCAGGCGAGCACAGCACTATCAGCATCACATGCCAAGGACGAGAGCTGGACTGCTGGAGGAACTGTGAGCACGTTTGAGGCTGTAATCTTAGGCCACTGATAATTGTTCTGCTGCTGGGGAAGTCTGACACAGATACTCACCTCCTTGCGGCATGTTTCCAGGTTAAAAAGTGAGGAAGGATAGCAAATGAGGAATAGTGGAAAGAGCTGAGAATGGGAATCAGCACCCATTCAAAATATGTAGGCAGTGCCTGTCTCACCCTCATACTTTTACATTTTAGCTTTTTTTTTTTTTTTTTTTTTTTTTTTTTTCTGTTTAACACACAGACCTGAGGCAGATTTTAAACTATGTAATCTGTTTCTGCATGCTTTTATTTGGAATATATGATCTTTATATGTAGTCATGAGCACTTAACTTACAAAATGCTTGCATAGATGTGTGCTGTGCATATTAAAAATATTTTAGAAGTGAACTAAGCTTTCCTGCTGTGACTGTAAGACAGTAACTTACAGAGGGCAATTAAGAAGAATTTTTCATTATTGTCAGACTATTCCCTTAATGTCTTACTTGAGGGTGGTTTTTTTTCAGGGCTTTTTTGCCTTCTTCTGGAGCATCTGGTGGAGGTCAGACCTGGAGCAAGATTTCAGCCTGGAGAGCAACACAGGTCTGATCAGGAAGGCAGCTCCTCTGTTCCTTGGAGAGTTGTCCAGACTTTATGGGGTTGTCTACATTCTTCTCTTCTAAAACTAGGTGTGCAGTCAGGCATTTTTATCGTGCTTCCCCAGCAGTTTTATACTGCAGTGCTCTTGCATTTTTGTAGTTTGAAATCAGTCCTGTTTCCCTTGTGCTATTCCATTCCTAGTTGCTGGCATCCATGAGTGCATGTGATACAGCCCAGGAGATACTTTCAAGGACACTTGATTTTCTTCCCCAAACTGCACTCTTCCAATTGTAAAACCTTCCTTTCCCTCCTGACATTGTGGTGCTTTTATAATGCAGAATGAAAGCAGTGATACAAAAACGTCTTTACATTCCAGCATTTTGTCTGCATTGCATATCATGGCCAGCCAGCTCAGAAGCCTAAACGTTGAAATTTTCCTGCAGAAAAAGGTTTCCTGATTACCCTAAATTTGAGTGAGGGGGACTGAGTGGGAGGAAATGCACTATTTTAACTGAAATCCCTTAATTAGGCAAAGGGACATTTTCTCAGGGCATTTTTGGGAGGTTGTCTTGTAAGCACCATAAATAGGAAATGAAATGGATCATCAAGAAAATTCTCTGGTGTTTTTTGTTTTTTGTTTTTTTTTTTTTTCCTAGTGCCCATCAAGGAAATATTTCCCTTATAAATCAACTCACTTCTTCATATTAAAAGTGATTTGATCTATAGAACAAGAAGGCCTGGGGCAATACAAACTTATGTGAAAGTTGATATTAGAAAGTGAAGGAAAAGAGAATTAAAAGCAAGATTAGGGAAGTAGATAGGATACCAACTGCTTATGTGGTATGCCCGCTGGAAGTCTTTCAACATGCATCTAAATTACTTTTATTGGGTTTTAGAATGAAATAGAACAAGTCACGTGCTGTTTGGGGGAGGCACTCTCAACTCATTTTCTCCATCCTCCACGTTTCACACCAGCAGAACTAATCCCTGTGAAAACTTGAGTGAGAGAGAGAGGGTCTTACATGAATTACTGAAGAAGTGATTTTTATTTTTCATTTCTTAAAAGAGAAGCACAGTACCCACCTCTACAGGCAAACTTGTATCGCACAGACACAGAGCACAGCAAAAGGGCGCCTTTCCTCCCCTTCCGACAGACTCCACACAACGGACTGTCACCTCACGTCTCCATCATGACCCGAGAGCTGCGCTTGGGTATCGCCTTGCATGACCACACCGTGTGGAGAGTAACACCATGAATCAGTAATGCTGTCTTGGAAATGGCTTGGATCACAACGTTACAGGAGGGTCTGGGCATCACTCACGAGGAGGTCTCAGGGCTGGCCAAATGGCGGATGAGGGGTGTTCACTCCTGGACGCCTGGCAAGGCCTTGCTCAGGTAGCAGCAAAACACATGTAGGCCCACTCAGGCGTGAAGGGCTGTCTCCTGCCCTGGGCTGCCCTCTGAAGGCTGAAGTTAAATCCACAGCTCTGGATAAAAAATCGTTTGACTCCCACGCAAACTGCTCGCAGGGGACTCCAAAGTCTTGCCAGTGCACGGAAATGCTGGAAAAGCAATGTAAGGATGGCCGCGTTTGTAAAGATTATCAAGCAAAAAATCATAGCTTAGAGAGGACAGTTTGTGGGGCAGCTACTGCCTGTCCCCACACTCACAAAAGCACAAATGCACAGAAGACAACTGAAATACTAAAAACTATCTGCTTAAAGTATAGTTTTTAAAAAACTATTGTAGGAAATGAGGGAAGAAGGACTACATCAAAGCAAATGTTGGCACTAACTGTATTAAGTTAAACTTTGCCACTCTGTTTTTTTGTCAACTAAAAACAAGTTGTCCCTTTATAAATAAATATGACCCATATGGGCCCAAAATTATCCTTACAGAAGACTGCATGGTAGGGAACCATAAAATGTCCACCATAACAGCAACATACACCTCTTTGTCCATACCTATCTGAAACCGTCTATAGAAAGATTTTGTACAGAGTAATCAAGTTTATTCATTCTGCTCATTTGCCTTTCTCCTCATTTATGTTTTTCCTTATTCACATTTTTTTTGTAAAAATAAATCATTTCCACAACAGACTGTTTGCTCATCATGGTGAAGAACAGCTAAAGCACATATCTTTCAGTAGGTATCAAACAGATTTATTCACAGCCCACATTGCTGGTTAGCTGTTCCACAGTATTAGAAATGTGATTGAAACTGTTAGCTTAATTTTAACAAACAACATGTGCCATTTCTATTTTTTCTCCTGAAAAAAAAAAAAAAAAAAAAAAAAAAAAAGCCTATCATATAATTCTCAGAACACATAATTGAGATAAATCCCAATTTGGTACATTTCTCAAATGTTTGGTTGAAGAGAATCCTTTTTAAAAGTCATTTATGAAAAACAAACATAATTACCTTTACATGATTGGTTGTGCTTAATTGCTTCCTGTAGGCTTTAAGAAACGTATGTGTGTGTGCATGTGCATATGTGGTCATTTGTATAATAAATGCTCACAGCTATACTGAATTATACTGCATGTATATAGCAGTGAGTGTACTCTGTATCAGACTGCTTTCTCAGCCTGATTTCCTAAGGAAAAAAGTCTTATACCAATACTCTCTCTGAGTGAGTGTATAAGCATGTATTTGCCAGAGATACTCTCTTTTGAGGCCTTTGGCCTGTTTCAGCCAAATTTGAAAAAGATGGTAGAGATTTTAAAGATAAAAATGTTCCCTGCTTTAGGCAGGTGACAGGCTAAAAGGAAATCCCAGTAACGCGCACAACCTGGGCAAGCTGCAGCATGGTCTTGCCCCTTACTGGACTTCAGGTCCTTCCCTGCCCAGACCCCAAGTCAGGAGAAATTCTTAAGAGGCTTGTTCAGAGAACAAAATAGGATAGTGCATGTTCTCTGCCCACCATTGTTTTGTGCACCAGAATGAGGTTCTAACATTCTTAGCCCCAAAAGTGTGTCATAAATGAGAGTTTAATTCAAAGATGGGGAACATACAACAGCATAAAGCCCAGTGGAAATTAAAAGCAAGAGTCTTCTTCATGGAGGATCTTGACCTGAACATATAAATGCAGCAAGCTTTAATTTCTCTGTTTCCAGTAGGATATTCTTTTTTTTTTTTTTTTTTTCCATCCTTCATTACAGAGAAGAATAAGCATTTAAATAAGGGAAATATTTAAAACTAGCAGAGTCTTTACTAACATCACATCAGGGGACAGATAATGCTGACTATCTCAGTGGCTCACAGGTGTCATCTTTGCTGTGTGAGAGTAAAGACAAGCTCAGCTACAAACAATGATGGAGACAGATTCTCCTTAGTTGAAGTATGCTGTTTGGAAAGCAGTTCTTAGCTTCTGACCAAAGCTATGCACTTGTCAGCTGGGCATCCTGGATTAGAGGACTTAAAAAAATATTTAACCAGCAGAAGAGAATCTGACAGAAAACTATTATAATTCAGTATTTAACCTATTTTTGTAATTACTAGGGCTTGAATTACAGTAATTCCAACTGAGATGGGGCCCAGATGCCAGGCACTATACAAACACCTAATAAGAAACTGCGGCTGCTCTGAGTCACTTACATACTGGTCCTGCAAATGCTTAGGAATGTGTTTAACTCCACTACTGTCAGTATTAATGGAACTGCTTGGAGAACAGAAGGTAAAGAGATGAGACCAATAAGAGCCGGAGATTTGAGACTGAAGTGTTTAGGTGTCTAATTCCCGCTGGCCTCAAGATGTTAACTCAGATCTGGCTTTATATGACTTACTGACATTTGCACAACAAATCTTAAGCAGACCCACACAAAATGCACACATGCACAACATTTGCCTTCCAAACCTGTGCAAACCTATTTCCAAAATGCCGTTCAAAACATTCCTCATTAATGTGTGTGTATATTTTTTTTTCTCACCTGAAACCCCCAAACAGAAGTTTTTCAGCTTCTTAAGGCACAGTGCAGTTGCACCCCAGTTCTATTTGCTCAATACCAGCCCCAAAAGCCTCCTGTGCCCTGAGAGCTAGCAGGTACCCAGAAGAAATACCCTGGTGGTAACAAGGCAAGGGACAGTCTCTCTTGCTACAACCAGTGCCTTTACTCTAAATAGCAATATTTTAGAGACTGCTGTGGATTAACAGAGTGGGGAGACTGCTTTCACCTCTTCTCATTCCCCTCTTTCCTTTCTGGCAAGACTGCAGGCTGAAGTCCCCCTCCCCACCACCTCACCCCCTGTTTGCTCCCTCCCTTCTCTCACTTTTTGAAAATACAGTTTTCTTTCAAGTCCTCTACAGTTACAGTGTTTCGGCCATCAAAGTCCCCTCCCAGCCATTTTCATTTACCTTGTGACTCTGACCCTTTGTAAGGCTGAGGATTTTCAGCGTAAACCGATCCTCGAGGTCCCCAAGGATGTTATTCTCATTTATTCACTCAGCCCTTTGAATGGAGCAGCCCGGAGTTGGCAGCAGTTCAGCGGCCTCACATTCAGAGAGCACACAATCCTTTTTCTTTCAGGGGCCTTTCAAAATAAGGCCCAAGGTCTGCTGAGGTTCTTTAAAGACTGTCAGTCATGCAGCAAGTTACGTTTCGCTCCTGGCCGCCACTGAATGCGATGAGCAAAGGAGGGATAAAAGCACGGAGTAGACAGTAACTGCAGAGGACCATCTCCTGGGACTTGGTGCTGTATGCACTGCAGCATGCCTGCTTCTCCATCAGCATAGCACGCTCTGGGGACATTTGTGTCCATCCTGACCAAGTCTACCCCAGCCTAGCAAGGATGCTGAACCCCAGGATGGGGAACAGAGCATGTCCCCTGCTCGCCCCTACAGGAACAGCTGTGCAACGGACACTGCCTTCTTCAGGTGTGTGATGGACCTGGGGAGCACCTCTAGTGCCATCTGCATGTCCACAGGCAGTCATTACCTCTGACAGCTGGCCCTCCTTTTCAGGGGGGGAAGGCCCTCCTGCACATTTTCATTGTGAAATGTTTGGGAATGATCCCCTGGGACTGATAAGACAGAGACACGTCTGTGAGTGTCCCAGAGGGAGAGAAGGCTTTAGGGAAAGGCTCATGGTTCTCTACCACTGTACCTGCCAACTGGTGTGTCACAAAAGGCTAAAATTACCAGCCAGTCAATTATCTGATTAAAGAGATCCTTTCATTTGAGATTTAGGAGAAAAAAAAAAAAAAGTGAAAAAGGAAAGAAAAAGAAAATCCTGGCTGAAAGCAATACCTCTGTTAGGTTACCAAACTTACTAGACATTGCATTCTTTGCTTTTTACTTTTGGCAGTGATGAACAGCAAAGTTAAAAAATGAAGAACTGTGGGGAGAATAAACATTTTGCATTAATCAAACATTTTTCTACATTTCTCTATCCTCTGATCTCATTTATCTTCCTCTTTACAAAAAGACAACATTTTTTAAAAACTGCCCATTTTGCATATTTTGATCTTTGTTCAACTGATTAAATAAGGAACATTCTGAGGAAAAACTATTCAGATTTCATTAGTTTACAGTTGCCTTGGAATCCCTTTGAATTACGGCAAGCATAAATTATTGTTCTGTCAGCTAACATCAGAAATACCTCTTTAAGGCTCCTGGACTCAACAACGGCTGCTAAGGTTTGGGAATAAATGTACGATGTGCCGGGGCTTCACCAGCTGGTTAATGACCTGCTGCAGTAGTTATAGGGCCCAAGACGAAGCTGAGGAAGATTAACTAATCTGGCCAGTTTAGTTTGCTGGCTCTGAGTGCAGAGCAGCATGGAGTGTGTGATTATAAACTTTATTGTCTGACCTGTGCTGAATTAAGAGCTGGGCTGGGTGTCTTTTCTTATTTTTGTTGCTTTTTAATGTTTTATTAATATTGCGTTCTTTGTTTATCCTTTCCGGCTTGAGTAACCAAAAAGGTAATTTCCAAGCACAGGAGTCAGCAAAGCTGCATTTCTTTTAGAAAATGCCATGGTCTTTACACACAAGTCAGACAAACATAGCTCAGGCTGGAAATTATTTGTGCATTACAACAGACAAAACTGTAGCCAAATGTAGTTCTTCATTCATGTCTGTTCACATGGTCCATCCTTCAATTTCTAATCACTGAGCTACAGACGAAATCCTCAAGAGTGATACCTCTGTAAGCCACTAGCTCCACAAACCCTCAAAGTTCAATAAAATCTGAAACTTTTCTGGTCTCACCCATCTCCATTCCATTTGATTTCCTATCCAGGCAATGTGAAAGAGTAACAGGAAAGGAGAGTGTTCATACAAGATTGGCATGGCTAAGGAAAAAAGAGAAAAGAAAAAAAAAAAAAAAAGTATGTTATTGTAGTTATACTGCAGTTAAAATGAACTCCCTTTTAACACATCTTAAATCCTTTCACTTTTATGCAACTGTTTACTCTGCTGTTCAACCAAGGCCATGCAGACAGTATCTCTTAAGTATGAAATATTTTTATAATGAAACACTCATCTTCTGGATTTCTTCATATGCAGGGAAAAAGTATGTCTGATGTTAAACATATTTTCCTAGTTGGTTTCTACTCTGGACAAGGGAAAAGAATTGGCAGAAAATATATTACTTTTTTGATGTTTTTAAATTGCTACAAAGAAATTCAGCCAGACTGTATGAGATCAGGAAATCCTGCCTCCTGTCTCTCCTGTGGTACTGACCAGTACCAGCTTGGATAGGCATCTATGGGTTGGCCTACAAAATGGAGAGATTTCCACCAGTTCCTGTAGTTGACTGCATAAATCAAACTTCAGGACATTTATAAACCTTCCAAAGCTATTTTATTCAGAATTTCTATTTAAACTGAATGTTCCCATTAACTTGTTTCCTTTTATTATTTTTTTCACCTTCTAAATCATTTATCTTACATCAAAGAACTTCACAATCTTCATGAAAAGGTTAAAGTGACTAAAAAGTCACTTTAGTGACTTAAATTCAAAGTGGAGTACCTCTAGGTCATGTTCAGCTGCCTCCTCATGCTGGAAGGATAAGGTTCCAATTTTTTTTTTTTTTTTTTGGTGCCTGCACTGCTATTGGCAAACACTTGCTCCACCCTTCATCTCTAGGCCCCAATATCATCTTCATGGCAATGATTCATCGATGATTCTCCCACTAGCAGCAGTGTAAGATATTATAACTAACTAGAGAAAACTTGAGAAATTGTTGATTTATTTCTTACCACACCTAGGATGAGTAGCACATTTGGGGTCAGATGGTACTCCAAACAATGACAGGCAGAAGTGATCACACAGCTTCATTTCATGCAACTTGTCCCTTCTAACCTGGGTAAGGGTTATGGTCCATCTTATTTTCATAGCTCTCTCTGTGTTAAGAAACTACTGTTGGAGACATGCAGTTCTATCTTAGTTTGCCTCAGGCAAACTTGTTTTGTCAAGGTTGTCTTGTTATTGCACAGACTCAAGACATACTTTTCAAGTCCCTAAATGAGGTTTGACTGGGGAGCCACAGGTGACATTGAAACCATGAGGACAATGGGATGGATGCTGACAGTCTGTGTGCCAGCCTGGTGTCTAAGTAAAGCTTCATTTTTTAAAACTCCAGAAGCCCCCAGCTCATTATTTTCCCTGCAGAGTAAAAACAAAGGAAACCAAGAGCTTCTCAAATAGTGCTGCTGCCCTAGTGACAGAAGAACAGTGGCTACCAAAGATGGCAAGCCCAGGGAGAAACAAGGGTCCTTGTATCCAATACAAAGGACAAGAAGACATGGGCCCGATATTTGGACAGAATGTGGCTTTGGAAGGAGTTACCCAATTGTGCAACGAAAAGAGCTATAGGGGTTTAGGAGATTGAACATTTAAGGGAAGGGACCAAGGGGAATTTGCATGCTGGAGTAAAAGAGCAAAGGAGGGCTTCAAGCCACCCTGGAAAGAGGTGAAACATAGTATTTCACTGCTGCTGGAAAAATAAAATAAACTTTAAGGGAATGGGAGCTGTAGTGTATGAGTCCTTGCGAGGGGAGCCAGAGAGAGTTCAGGGAGTGAAGGGTGCTGCATGCAATGGAGATAGGCAGCAGGAGCAGGAGGAGAGAGTTGCTTTGCTTGACAGTCAGAGATGTGTTATGGTGAGGGGACAACTCTAGGTTAGATGCAAAGAGTGAGGGATACGAGCAGGGCAAAAGGTAGCACCAGTACCCCCTTCCTCTTCTTACCCCTCACACATGTAGCTAGAAAGAGGTGGCTTAATGGCATTCAAGGACTCAGAAAAATTCCTATGTTTATCTCATAGGCAGAAAATGGGTCTGAGACAGCAATAAGACACCCTGTCTTTACTTGTCATGCCGATGTTAAGCCCCAGTCCTCTTCTACCTCATCTTGATTTCTTTTCCCAATCTCTCCCTTTAAAAAACACTCACACAGTCCTGGCTGAAGCTGAACCACCCACAGGGAACTGAGACAGCCAGCCATAGAGATGTTATAAAATCCCCTCAGCGCCAGTTTATTAATGTTAATGAGACTTGTGTATGCTCAGAATAGATATATTACTACAAGGGAGGCCTTCATGCATCCAGAATCAGTCCTCATGGCTCCTGTGAGATGTAATCTAACAGTTAAAGCATTGCTTCCTGGAACTGGCTTTTTTATTGTAGGACAGGCTTCCTCCCCTCCTGTACAGCAGCCCAAGAAGCAGCACTCTCCAAAAAGGCACCTATAGGCACATCTGGAACCTCATCAGCTATTTGACGATGTTTGGAGTTATTTTCTACAACAAAATCTAACCTCACTTGTAATGAAATATGGCCATAGTGTGGCATGCACCACTCCAAAGTGGCTGCCCAGGACCTTGTTTTATAAATGAAAATCCCTTTGCATTTCCACATTGGTAGTCTCACTCCTTCCCCAAAACATTTTAGGACCAGGAGTTAGTGGAAAAAGTAAGCTGAATTTCAGTAAGAAGAAATTTTTTTTCTGGGAGAGACAAACCAATTTACACTACAGAGTCATGCATGGGAGTGCATCGTCAGTTTTTCAAGGGCCCCATGAAAAGGAGCAAGGCCTTTTTAAAAATGGGTTTCTTACAGCTAAACACATTGTCCAAAATCTTCTGTTTCTTGTCATGATGCCCTGTGCATTCATTGCCTGAGGGACAGACTTAGGAGCAACAGCTGCTCCACCCAGGACATGGACATCCGTGCTGCAGGCAGGCCGAAGGACCAGGCCTCTCTCCTTGGGGTATATCAGCCCTTCCCACACATGGCAAAGCCTTTGCTGTGCCACTGCAAACAGCTTGATGTTTCCATATAAATCCCTTAATTTTAAGACTAAAAGGGGTTGCTGGATCTCTGCTTGACTTCATGCCTAAAGAAGACCCCATGGTTTTACTGCCAACATCTGACTTGAGCTCCATGCCTCCATGCCATGATATTTACCTGAAAATCACAGCCCCTTCAAGCCACATGGCTTGTGAAACTGCTGGCAAGATCACATGGTGACCTGCCTCAGTGAAATGCACCATGTTTTGTTTACCCTTACAAAATAAACAACTTAACAATGTCACTGTCCGGTTGTGCTCAGCCCCATGTGTATGTGGATGGGTACAGACAAGGTGAGGTTTCTAAGCAGAAATTTATCTTTTCCTAGGCAAACTACTGTAACTGGAAATGGTTGACAAGCCCCTCTGGTCTGAAATAGAAGCAGCAAGCTTTAAAATTAAATACAAGTGGGGAACAATTATCCTGAGCGCAATAGGATTTCAGTAGTTCTTATACATGTGGGAAAGACAGTTTTTCATATGATTTTTCTTTTTTTTAATATGGGAAAAATATGGAGCAAAGCAGAATTATGTTACTGCAGTTCTCCCCAGTAGGAAAGCATCTTTCTTCAGGGCAATCTTACGGCTGCTTGTGCAGCTGGGATTTGTCATGATGTCAAACAAAAAGTAACCGCACACACTTCAAATGAATTCCAGAGGGACCTGCAGCTCTCAGTGGCACAGCCACATCTGAGCAGGGTGGTTTGCTGTGGAAATAGCTGACGGGCTATGACTTGGGTGCAGTGCTGCAGGTTGGTGTGCCGTACGGTTACAAACATCTATAATATGACACACTAGTATAGGATTATAGTAATATGTTTCTTCTCTCCAGAGCTTCTGAAGGAGCCTCAGGATGGCAACCAAAGCAGAGGACATGAAAAGGAGGATTTGGGAAGGCTCGATAGGCAGAAGGGTTGGGGTTTCTCTGCTAACAAAGCTGGAAAAAGACTCTCAGTGCTGCTTTTGAAAATCTGCCCCACAAGAACAAATGCTGTGAAAATAAATTCCTACAGAAATTTTAAACGTGCAAATAAGCCCACTGAACTTATTTATGGTATTTTCACATTTAAATGTGTTTAAGAGTGGTAACCAGTAAGGAAGTTAATCATTATGAATTAACATGTCTTATGGAAAAAAAAAAAAAAAAAAAGTAAAATAAATACCAATAATCAAACATTCATGTTGAGAACATTTAAACAGCACTTTTATTATCTTTATTTTTTCAGAAGAAAACAAAATCAAAGGTAAATAAAAATACTGATAAAAATAAGACACCATTAGCAGCTCGGCTTTCCTGTCGAAAGCAGAACTGAGAAGCTTTAATTTTCTGCAGTATAGAGTTTTTATTTGTTGGTGTTTTTTTTTATTTTATTTTACTAATGTCCCCCAGCTGCCACAATTCATGACATGCTTAGCAGAAACTGAAGTGTAACTGAAGGCCCAGCCAAATTTCTGTCTGCTGGTCTCAGTGTCAGGATGTCATGTTTCACTTAATTTTTATCTGATGCAACTGGTAGAAGAGACAAAGGAAATCTGTAGTACAGAAATTCTCCATTGGGAAGTATTGCAGTGATTTTTTTTTCTTCATTTTTTTTTTTCTTTTTTTTTTTTTTTTTTTTTTTTTTTAGAATAGACTAACACATACTGTAGATAAACACAAGAGAAATATTGTCATGTTAATTTCTCCTAACAGGGTCCAATGAGCTCCTTGATGGATTTTTTTGCATGCAGCAAACCAAGGGTTTGTCTACAGAAAAGAAATGGACTTCTGACTTTATCTTAACCCGATATGTCTAAAGCTGCATTTTGGGCACAAATACTACCACACATCAGCTAAAAAGGGCAGGTGATTCTCTGTGTGCTCTTACTGTGCAGCAGAGGTGAAATAACTCCACCAGCCATGAAAAAAACTTGGGACAGCAATGTTAACCAGCAACTCCCTCCCTTTGTCTCCCTTCGCTGTTTCGTTGTTTTGTGTTTTTTAACCCAGCTCTCTGAAACACACTAAACTCCAGTACAACTCTACAAAAGTTAGCAGACCAAGGTAAGACTGAGCTGTTGAGGTCTATCATAAACTCTGCTGATAATCTCTGAATAATAATCTCTGAACTTGGTTTCACCACCAGAGAAACTGGAGCTTCCCACTTCATTAACATTTGTCTCCTGCAGAAAAATACTAGAAATGAGGATGGACTTCAGAGCTGATATATTTCAGTTTTCTTTGACTTTTACAGAAACTAAGTTCTGGACTTAGATGCTGCTCCCTTGACTGAATCAAAACATTTGAACAACCCTTGCTTAGAAAGCTGGGGTATGGATCAAACCTTTCTGGCTCAGGCTCTTTTCCAAAAAAATTGAGGGATAAGTAACTTTGCACAAACCTCCTTCTTCTCTTATACATTATAGCAAAATACACTTTAACAGACAAAGTAATGTGTTATAATCACACCTTGATTAAAATTTTATTGTAAATGATGAATGTGTGAACATTATCAACATTGTTTTAGTTTACAAGGGACATGCACATCCTCATACTTTTGAATGAGTCCATTGCTGTCTTTAAAAAAAAAAAAAAAAAAAAAAAAAGTCCTCACTAAGTCATGTCCTTAAATGTCCCCTACTTTACACTGGAATGATATGGAACAACTCTTTGTAGGGATGTTTCAGGGTAAAGCAGACAAGATGCAGTAACAAATACCAAGAAGTAATTTACCTTAGATGTCATAGGGATCCTAGTAAGTAAACATTTTTGTCCCCAAAGGCCAACTTGGCCTAGCCAGACTGGAGCAAAGAGCTTGAACCATATACAACTGACTAGGAAGAGGCTTTAAATAGTGGGCCTACATGGGGGCCATGAGGCTATGTTTAGCCCCAGAGGATGCAGCAACATCCTCTCATATTCAACAAAAGTTTAGCTCCAATGCAGGAAAGCATGTCACCTTGGGGCTTTGTTAGCGTTTTCAGAATACAGTGCCTTGAACTTGTGAGGTCCCTAACAGGCTGTTTTGTCCCAGTCCCTGTTGCACCTGCGTCAGGTAGGGTACCTTGAAGCCCCAAAGGGCTAGAGAGGTGCCATTCAATCTAGTTTCCACTTCACAGTGTCTTAAATCCTGGTTAATATTTAGCTTCCAAGGTCACTAAGAATAGCTGACTCCAGTCATGACACTAAAACATATGGGATTATGACTTGGTAAGATATATGATGTGTGAGGTTTTAGTGGAGTGTTTTAAGGGGCTTTTAACAGAAGGAAAGTAGAAGCCAGGAACATGCCATAAGGAACCCAAAAAAAAAAAAAAAAAAAAAAAAGAAGAAAGAGAGAGAGAGAGAGAATCACGAATCACTCTCAGACAGGAGGAGAGAAAGAAATGTCCCAATCTCCTACAAACAGGATGCCTAACAGACCAGGCTGGACCTCTTTATACAGAGAGGCAGTATGAAAGCAAGAGTTTAAGAGTTTTAAGTTGTTCCACAATTAATACTGTGGCGAACACATGCCAAGCCAAATGCAGAAATTGCCAGGTTGTGGCAAGGCATCTCTCCTGTCTGGGAGCAGCCAAAGTCCCTCTGGAACAGGTAGAAACCTAGGGCAGAGAGCACAGGAGATGCAGGACTTGCCTCAAGCCCCCATTATCCCATTATTATTCATATCTGGGGTGATGTGCTTATAGGAGTTTCTGACAGAAGGGGCAGTGCATACAGCAAAATCAAAATCTGAATGAAGTCATCTCCGGGATCCATCATTCTCCCACAGTTACAAGTCAGTAAGAGATAGGACAACACGTGAAACTGAAAGTTTGATCCCATGTAGTATTAAACTTGTTATGGCATTTTCAGTCAGATCCCTTCCGCAGCCCCTGGGTACAATCTCTGTTTCTCCTCTAAGCTGTCGTGCTGGTCTTGATCCTTAGGGGGCTACCAGGCTCCATCCCAAAGCCAGATCTACAATGATGCACCGATTTTAGCATAACTAAAAATTAGTCACGTACTTTGGAAAGAAAAATCTTTTGTAATAAAACATGTAACACTAGCATTAAATATGAAATGCTGGTAATACAATGATGTTTACCTTAGATAACCAGCCAAATGTCTGACAGAAAACTGTGCCGCTGGGCAGCAGAGGTCTCCTAGTATTCAACAGTGCTGAGTGAGTAAATGATTTTTTTGTTTGTCTGAAGTCTTAAATAAAACAGTGCCAAAGGGGAGGAGAATGAAAAAGGGTAATATTTTTCTACAAATTAATTTTTGGGAGGTCCTTGCTAAACTGAAAAACTCCAGTCCAGTTTAAATCTTTTGAACAAAAGCAAGGCAACTGAAATAAAGAGTAAGATTTTGGCATAATACACAAGCCTGATAGTTTTTATTCAGCAGCATAGAGTTGAAGACAGCACTTTCCAAATTAGAGAATATTAGGCAAATCAATAGGTGAGGTCAAAAGTCCCTGCAAACAGGGTCTCAAGGGAAAAAGGTGGGAGCCCTTGTGTCCCCAGCACTCACTGTGGGCATCTCAGGATCAATTCCTGCCCCTCCCAGAGGGAACAGGAAGCAAAATCTCCCACCTGACCTCCCAGGTGTATAGCATGATGTGGTGGAGCTTTACATAGCTAAGTGAAACTGCCCTAAGAATGACCACCTCTCCATTTATGAGTACCATGGAGCTGGATATGAATTAACTTGTCTAAATAAAACTGTTTAGCAAACAGATTAAGTTAATAGTGACAGAGGGATCAAAATATTCTGTTATGGTAAACAGTTAATCGCTAATAAAAGCGGAACCTCCCCAAGAAGGAAGCAGCTCCAAAGGTGTTGCAGGATGGTCTCTTCAGACAGGTACTATAATTATATGTGCAGACATAATTATATCCCCTCTATCCAAAGTGTAGTTGTTACACATGTGTTATGACTGACACTAACTCCAGTTAACACCTCAGCTCATCTCAGAAGGGCCAAGGAATTATTTTTGAGACATCTGCTAGGGCATACACGTTGCAACTTCGTTTGCAGCACAAGCCTGGTTGCAGGTTGGTATACCTGTGCTCTTCTCTGAGCTTCATACAATCAGTCCAAATAACACCATGATCATCAAACTCTTTTGTCTTCCCTGGTTTCCTCTGCTTCTCACTTAGTATTATTCTGACATGAAAAAACTGTTTAAAAAGACAGTGTCAAAGGGGAAAATTTATTTCAGTTGTTCTTTCCAGTCATAAGCTATCATGGCTGTGTGCATAATAACCATAAGATGTTATGGCAGTAAAGAAATTTACATTTCTCTTTTGATTTGTTTTCATGGGAGAGTCATTAAGACCATGTGCCAGTAGGATTATTGGTTTTGCTATACAGATATCGAACCACTAGGCAGATACCTCATTTTATAGTGGCAGCAAATGAAATGGTGGCTCCATTTGGATTGTATGAATACAGTCATATACAACATTTTTCTTTTATATATATACACATATACATACGCCCACAAGCACACATGAAGATGCATGTGTACATATGTATGTTACAGCAGATATGTATATACAGAGACAACAGTGATTTCTTACCGAAGCCTAACAAATGCACTTTAGCGCAAATCTAATTACATCTAAATGGGACGTCTTCAAAGACAAACACTGCTTTCTAGCATTGATTTCTGTTCTTGCCAATTAAAATATGAAATCTGCTTTTGAAAAGTATCCATTTACACCCCAAGTTGCTAAGCTACAGAATAGAAAGGTACTGTTATGCACATCATTTTTTCAGGGGCAACATCCCTGCATTCAAGGACACCAGCACATATTGCACATATTGGTTTATTTTTGCCTTTGAAAGCACATCTTTTACTGAAGTCCTTGAAATTCTGGCCCAGCAGTGTAGTTTTGTATTTACAGAAAAAAAAAACAAAACACATTTTATTCATAATCTATAATTTTTACCAGCTACAACCTCAATGTATCTTTGCAAAATGTAACGGTAGAAAAATGCAAGTGTCTTTTGCCAGGTTTTTCCTATACAGGCTGGCAAAATGTTCTACCACAACAGCTGCACTCATTTCATCTCCTCAAAGCACTTCTGTAGTGGATCCCTCCTACGGGATTGTTGGTAGGACAGAAGGAGAGCACCTCAGAGATCCCCAGGGAACAGCAACCCTCCTCATAGTTCTTTTGAGGGGACTAGAAATGAGCACCTAAACTAAAACATCAGAACCTTCAACAGGCAGCTCCATAGGAGAAAAACATGTGATACATGTGATTTTAGCAGGTGGACATCCCTCAGCTACAGTCATTACAAAATGGTTATATGACTGGCCCCATAGCTTTTAGTGTGCATGTTATTCAGAGACACAATGATCTAATGGGCTTTTCCAGGTTTCACCTATAACCCACTAGAGATGTGTCTACATAGACAAAGACTAGCATATCTTGATTTAACACTGCCTCCATCTAGGAACTGTAGAAATATGGCAGTGTGATTTCCCTTATCTTTGTAGCTATCAATAAGTCAGGCATGTAATTTCTAGTCTAAAACCAGTTTATACACCAGCTGGGAGGGAAAGTCAGCTTGGCCCTCCACAATGCAATGAAAGATTGTGTGTACCAGACCCATGGTACCACTGTACCATCTAACAGAGCTGCTTATGGCCCATGTGCCACAGAATATCAGCAAGGTTCATGGCCACAACACTTAGTCTCAAGGTGCTGCATTAACCTGTGTTTTCAGCTGCTAAACAGCAGTAGAAATCTGCAAAATATGTAAGATCATGTTACATTTTCACTTGCTTTACTTGGTATAGAAGCAGTAGGCGATGAAAAGGACAGGATGAAAAGTGATGTGTATGGCTGTGAAAGAGAGAGGAAAATACAGCTGGACATCTCTAACAAGATGCAGCCCAGTTTATGCATCTGGACGAAAAAAAAAAAAAAAAAAAAAAAGTTGAAGTTGAAAAAAATTAAGGTTGGGCCCAGCGCCCTGGTGCAGTACAGGCCCAGATTCTTTGCAAACAGGAACTAATTGCTAAAAGCTCTCCAGAGGATTTTTCTTTTTTCATTCCTTTCAGTTAACATTGGCAAAGAGTTAGAAATTTCATCAAGAGGAATGATCTTTTATAAGTCCTTCTTTCTTAAATCTTTTTTTCCCTTTTTGCTGATGTGAGGATTGGCACCAATTTAAGTAACTTCTTTCATCTTTTAACATGGACATTCTTAAATTGGTTTAACAATTTAATCCATTTAGCTGAAGTCCAATGCAGTCAAATCCATTCAAGAATTGCATGGAACAGACCCTCAGTGTTTTACCCAAACCACTGCTCTGTTAGCAAGAAGAGTAGGAACAGTGACTTCAGTTAAGCTCATGTTGTTCCTTCTAGTAATCTACCCTGACACCCTTATGCTGACTCCTGGAAGATTTAGGCATCCTTTTAAGTTGGCTTCCACTGAGAGAGAAATCAGTGTCTGTGAGGCTGAGAGTGGCTGTAGAAGTATGCTGGTTTTATTCACATCCACATGAAAGCTGTTAAACAAGAGGCAATCACAAATGGCCTCTACAAAATCTCTGTACCTCAAACTCTGAACTGGCATAGCAATACTTACATCCCCCAAAATAATCCTCCTTCAGGGCCATCTTTAAATATTATCAATATTGCATACTTACCTTTTTTTTCCAAGGAATTTTTCAAAATGGTAGCAAAGATTTAATGGCTTTCCATATAAAATAGGACATCTTTTTTTCCTTGATCTGGATCACATCTTATAGTAAATACTTGGTATACAGAGGTTGTTTTAAATGTGAGTTATTATTATTACAGTGGCATCTAAAACTTGATCATTGCCAGGACTCCAAAAGCCACAGTGATAGGAAGTAGACTCCTTGATAACTATGGCTATTTTTCTCATATGAAATCAAGAAAGGCAAAAATTGACACAAAGCTGAGAAAATCTAATCAGATGTCACCAAACTGGCCTTTTACAAATGGATATTCTCAGCAATGTTGCATATAGCATACATACAACACAGATAACAATTAAAAGGAACGTCTTTCCACTGCATTTGGTGGTTTCCCCTTATTTATCATGCGTCGATATGTATGTAGGTCTCTTCCTACTCAGATATGTCAACCTATTATTTTGCCATGGACTAAGCATTTGCTCCTAATTGAAGAACAATAATGTAATGTCCAGCACGCTGAAGCTATTTGTCTCCTCCTTCCAAATAATAAACTTAAGCGTTGGAAGGGTTAATGCTTCTTGTATGCCTGTGTTAAGGAAGCTAATGGCCAAAGAGAAAATTTACAGTTCAGCTAAAAGTTTTGCCCAGTTGTCCAGACACACTCTGGGAGCTTTTCTCTGTACCATGGCATACAGAAAAGTCCATTGTCACCAGCACAGCATGGGACTGGGCTGCTTAGTTGGCTTTTCCCATCTGCTGGTCCCAGTCTGCAGCCTACAAATTGCAGTCTGCTCTCGTGCTGCAAAACACACACACTCTAGTCCCCCATATTCTGTTGCTCGTTGTGTTATTTTTATATTCATGAAAACATTAAAGTCAGGGTAAAAGGGACAAATAGTCCAGATTTGAAGATTTTCCAGCTAGACCAAAAAATGCTGCATGGCATGTGTGTTTAGCATTAGGAGGAAAATAAATGTGCTGTTTTCAAATTTTTGCTTCAGGGTCAGCCAACATCAGTCTACCATGTAACAGCTTTGAGGGGGGAAAAAAAGCTCCACTTAAGGATATATCTGCCAGAGTAAACAGTGCCTCAAACCAGGGAAATCTAAAGCACATGCCTTATTGTCAAGTTTGGTTTAACTTGTTTTACAAATCAAAACAGCAGCTCAGTTTTTAAAACCTATTTTTAAGTCCACTAGTGTTTTATCAAGAAGGTTAAAGACCTACATTAGTGTTTCAGTCCCTACATTTTAAATCAAAGATGATGGAACAATTTCTCTTCAGTGAATTAATGTCTTGTCCCGTTCTTTCATGCACCTCCTCCTATCTCCGCATCATGTCTCATAAATCAGAATGTAGGATTCTCCATTTTAACTGTCTTGGTGTACCCTGTGCTCCATGGGCAGTCTTTGAAATGAAATATGTTAGTGCTTACCGTGGGGCAAGAACAACTGGCCCCCAATATACATTGGAAGAATTAAAAGTTTTGGTCTCTGTGTGAGCAGGAGGAGTCTTCAGAATTTACTTCTCCTTAGGAAACAAAGTGCATACCACAAAGAAACCTCCTGCACTTAGGATGTGTGCAGACAATTCTTCTGATTAATGTGGGAGTTTTTGCATACATATCTGAGGGAAGAATTTGGCTCTTCACTATTTAAATAAAACACTGAAGAGTATTTAAGGACCAAAACCAAGCCTGGAATGTTTAGAAGACATTTCCAAGAAACTCAAATGAAAAAGTCTTTGCCAAACACAGACAAACCTCATCAAACCCTATAGCTTCCTTTCAACTTTTATTGTTTCTGCTCCCCCACAAACCAGCCCTCAGCAGGTAATTCTGCTTGCTTGACTGAAACTGAAGTTTCATGATTATTTTATTCCAGAAGTCTGAGCTGTGTTGAAAAGGGTGGGGGGAGTCAGGGAGTGGGGAGGAGGTCTCTTCCCCCCTCCTCGTCTATAGAGATCTACTTGTGCCCTTGTGGCTGCGTGTAATTTGTTAAGTTCTGCAGGGAGCTGGAGCAGGGAACTGATCCAGCTGAAAAACATCTTTCCCTTGTCCATCTCTTTATTGTTCTCTGCTCTTCCAGCACTGCATGGTTGCATGAGCAGTAATGACAGCACAAGAAAAGCCCAGGAATATGTGACAGGATGAGCAACAGAAAGGAGCACAACAGTGCCTGGCACAGACATACAACATCAGTCTGAATTCAAGGCTGATGTACTGCTATCAGTATCACTGAATACCTTGATCAGGATGAGATTAAATTAAACACTTTACATGTCTTCAGTAAACATAATGAAAATGGAGGTGGACTTGATGATCCTTGTAGGTCCCTTCCTCCTCAAGATATTCTATGATTCCGTTATTAAAATAAATATATAAATAAGGCTTAAATAAAAAGAATTTTATTTTACAACATTCTATTTTCATTTTTTTAAATATCCACAAAAAACTTGATCCATTTCTCTAATACTGTATACAGTATGCATACCTGTCTAAATATGTGGCATATAACCATATATATTGATGCATGATAAATAAGGGGAAACAACCAAATGCAGTGGAAAGACATTCCTTTTAATTGTTATCTGTGTTGTATGTATGCTATGTGCAACATTACTGAGCATATCCATTTGGAAAAGGCCAGTTTGGTGATATCAAATAAGATTCGTGTCCATTTCTGCCTTTGTTGATTTCATATGAGAAAAACAGGCACAGTTATCAAGGAGTCTACTTTCCAATTACTATGGATTTTGGAGTTCTGGCAATGATCAAGCGTTAGATGCCACTGTAATAATAATAATTCACATTTAAAACAACCTCTGTATACCAAGTATTTACTATAAAATGTGGTCCAGATAAAGCAAACATAGATGTCCTATTTTATATGGAAAGCCATCAAAACTGAAATCACCTCTATAGCATATCCAAAGAATTACTTAATCAACATATGTTAAAAAGGTAAAGAGGTCAAATGATGTTTAATAGCCAAATTTTGAAGTTAATTCAAATCTATGAGTCATTACTTACTCCAGTAGGACCAGTTAGGACTGTGCAACTGCTCACCAATATTAACGTGTGTCCAAACATACAGTATCTTTCAATAAGGCTGCAGGAGATGCAGTCATTCAGGTGTGAAGCTGGAGTGAGATCAGAATTTGGCTTCAGCCAGTATCTTAGTAAGAGCTGTAGCAGAAGTATTGACTGTAGCATGCAGTTGGATTCACTGAACAAAGGAAATAAAGCACATGTGATTCCCGTCCAGTATTATTCAGATTGCTTCGAGGTGCGCTGAAATTTAACTTCTTAGAAAGATTTTTGTCTGAACTGTTTCTTCTCTCTTGGGCAGCAAGAAGGACTGATTCAGCTTCCAGGCATTCCTGTGAAAATTGCTTAAATGACACTGGCCGAAGACTTCCATGCTAATTTGTGAATCTAAATAATGCTCCCAGGGCATTCGGGAATGAGCAACACTTTGCCAGGCAGACACAGGGATTTTAAACAGAAAGGTTTACACAGACGTGACCCTCAGCACTCTCAGGGGGCACTCAGCCCCCAAAAGGGAGGTAATCCCACAACAGTTCTCTCCCCCAACCCCCTCCCCCTTCTCCATATTTTCTATGCTCTCCAGTTTGGATCTTGCACCTCGGTCTTGCAAGCTGCATCCTGTCTAGAGTCACCCTTCACCCCGGACATGGGTGACACAGATGGTGGATACAGATAGCATTTCTGCACCATTATTTAGCAGCTGTAAGAGGCAAAATTATGTCAGACAATCACCTGCATACAAATGGTTGCAGTCTACCCAAGCAGTTCCTTCTATTTCCTAAAGACATTGGCAAAGAGCTGCTTCCCCCAGGGAGCCTCCATCCATCTGGACTCCTGGGCTGCCTGTACAGATGGTGTCAACAGCAAGCGCCTTGGTGTTCAAGGTTTTGGGCCATGAGGACCATGAAGAAATAGAAACTACACCCAGGGGAGGCTCCCCTGAGTCTGTCCAAGAACAACACAAATCAAGTATGGGTCAGATCGGTCACATTTGTTCTTGTCACACTCTTGTTGTATGTAAATAGTAAATCCAAATCTACTTATTGGTGGCAGGCTTCTTCTGTCATGCTTGTGGAGCAGGTGATGGAGAACTTGGACAAATCTCTTGAAATAGAGCCTTGTGGAATAGGATAGCTGAGACACCATCCTGTTTGGATCACTGTGCAGAAATCCTTTGTTGGAAAGAGCCAACATCTTTAATTTTGCTTCAGAGTCAAATTTAGCATACAGACATTCAGCTCAGAGGAAGCCTTTTTACAGCAGCTGGCCATTTTAATTATAGAATTATACAAACAATAAATTTCTAATATTAGATACATTTCTCACAGTCCTTATTACTGAAAATAATGTCTTAGGGCCATATCCAAAGCCCACTGAATCAATGGAAGGCATCCCACTGACCTCATTGTGATTGGACCAGGGCCTTAGTTTCTTAAAATAAAATTTTACAAGGTGCAGGCTAATCCTATTCCATATATTTTTAGTAAAATGGCTGTGTTTTTTTTTTTCCCCCCATTAAGATTCATAAGACACAGTCACAATAACTTCTTGGCACCAAGTACTTTATAAGGAATTTAAATGTAAATAGGTCTTTTTGAGACTCTTTTACACCTGGGCTTCAAAATGGCTGGCTCGGAGCACAGGTTCCAGGGTCAGCAGCAGCAAGGGCCCATCACAATGGGCAGTGTTTAGTTCACTTTGAAGTGCTGTGAGAGCAAGGAGTGGTCAGCCACTTTTCCCGGAAAACAAGAAACGAGCCAAGCCTAAAGCTGCAGGTAGCACCAGCCATTCCAGAGCGCTTACGGAATTCCATCAATAACTCATTTATTTAATTTTTCATATATACCCAGGCTCTAGACATCTGCAAGGAGCTAGAGCTACCAAAACACCATGTGACAAGCTGTGCCTGTGGTATGTCCAGCCACACTGAGGCCAGGAAGTAGCACAGAACTGCCAAGAACGTTTGATTTTGTGATTTTCCAGTTTATTCTCAAGCCCATAAAGTTTCAGATAAGTCTTAGATAAGCAAATTAAAGGGGAGGAGGGGTTATCCAAATGAAAATATCAGCCTGCCCCCTTTACTTTACCCCCATCTGGCGCAAACTGAAAAGGAAATGTTTTGAAAGGCATAAGAGTAAGCTCAGCAGCATGGAAGCAGAGGTTACCTCTCATGCACCAGGAGGAAATCTTCCCGTTGGGCACTGCAGGAACTGCCAGGCCTGGGCTCCGAGACCTTCCCCGTGCTAGTATCTACAGCGTGACAAAAGGCAACATTTTTAGAGGATATAAAAACTATGGAGGAAAGAGGAGCTACGAGAAAACAGCATGAGGGAAAAAAATAATAATAAAAAAAAAAAAAAAAGAAATTGAAAAAACATAGGTGACATAAACAGGAAGGCAGTGTTCCCAACATACCCACTTTTTGGCAGTCATTCCCACAGTATTTTTAGTTTCCTTCACTTTTTTCCACTATGATCTCCATATTACGTCTTGTGAATTTTAAGGACCTTGTTTCTGGATTTGTGAAAAGCCTCCTGGCCAGTTTGCTGAGCTTTTCACATGCCAAAGAAATGTAAAAGCCATGGCACAAATGCTACCATGCTCTGAACCAGCACTGACCCAATCAGTGCCATCTGCAGAGGGCCTGCTATGATGCCCTCCAAAATTGGTGGGTTTTAATGGGATCTGGATGTGGAGTTCAGCTCTAAAGCATGCAGCCTGGCCTGCAATTAAAGTGCACTCACGACCTGACACATTCAAGGAACATTTCAACACATCGGCATGCAGATATGAATGCCACAGGTCAGACGACAGAGAAGGGGCTAGGAAAACATGAGGAAGACAAAATGAATCCATGACAGCACCGTTCAGTTTCACCATCAGGAATAATGTATTTATTTTATGCCTGAGCCAAGGTTTAAATTGCCAACAGCTTTGTCATCATACCCTTTCACCCCTGGCTCACTTTTGCATACAGCATATCACAAGACACAACAATTCATTTTCTCCTGTCTCACTTCCTGTCAAATCCTCTTGCACGTTGCATTGGGATTTCTTGCCCCATAACTGAGGATTAAATCACCAAATGATCCAACGATGCAGCCTAATGCACATTTTGCTTGATGCTTCTAGATTGCCTTAGTCCACTCTTGCCTGCTTCATTCGGCCCTCTAAACACACATTCATGTTTTAAAATGAATTTTGAGTTTAAAATTATTTTTCTGTAGTCTAAAGATCTGAATGTTCCTGATAGGTAGCTAGTGAATAAATACTGTAGGGAACAGGGGATGTGGCTGTAGCAGCAGCACAAACATTCTGTGCACAGCCACCACACCCCTGGCACAGACCTGGCACAGACCAAGCATGGACCATGGCATAAAAGTGTGTTTATTGCATGAAAGAGGTTATGGAAGTTCATCATGGAAGCACTCATATTTGATGTGAACTGCCAAGTACAGGAATGGCTAACGTGGCCCTTGAGTTACAGCAAATGAGACATTGAATGGGAAGTATTTACATATATTCCATACCGTGTAGGCCTCACTGTGTCAGCATTGCCCTGGCCACCCTTGAGCTTCCTCCAAGCAGCCAGGTGGAGGCCATTTTGCTGACATATATGATCTGCCTTACTGGGGACAGCTGAGGAAGACTTGGTGTCATTGCAAGAAATGAGTCCTGGGCAGCTGTCTGCCTGACAGACCACAGTACTTGTGCCAAGCTCAAAAAAAAACAGCAAGTTTGCCCAAGGGAACCCTCCAAGCATGGGATGCTCATAAGCTTTCTCCTTTGCAACATCCACGCAGCTGGGCAGCAGTGGGCAGAACTGGTCATCACCAGTTGGCCCCCCAGGGCCACCTCAACAAGGACCTAGGTAGGCCTTGGGCCTCCTTCTGAGCTGTGCCTCTCCAAGGTGACCTAGGAAAGGAACCATGGAAACATGCAAGGGCTCAGAAACACACTTCCAAATATGAGACATAAAGAACACATTTTGTTGCTGTCAAGAAGAATTTTGATGGTTACTCTTGTAAGATGACACCAAGCTGCCCTATTAAATATTTACATAAGGATTCATAAGGTTGAAGACAGAGCAGATCTTTAGGTCACCTTGTCTAAGGTTCTAAATCTATGTATTTCCAGATTTTATCCAGGTACCCCTCAAATTAATCCTGACTTTGTGTAGATGGAATGTTATTATTTCCAAGCCTATCTAACAATCAGTTTGTATTGAACAACTTGGCCAACATATTTCATCAGATTTATTCTTGGCATATATTCAAAGGTTTACTCAGTAGTCATAAATTTGTGGTTTCAGTAGAGCAACTGGTCACTCAGATTCGAGCATGTTTCCCCAGTTCTTGAACAATAACTTAACCATTCTTAAACTCTTCTTTTGCATACTTGAAATCATTTCATTAATCAATGAATTTATCTTGTTGTGTGAAAGAAGCGCTTTTGATATGCTCATAAATCTGACCTTCCAAAAGTTTTGTGCAACAACTTGTATTTACAGAAGAGTTCATAATAAGCAAATGAAGATGCTTGGAAACACAGACATGGGAAAAGGCTTCTAGATATCGCCAAAATGTCTATAAATATGTTTTCTCACTACTTACCCTTGTGGTTTAGCAATCCAGACTGTGGGCAATGTTTTATGTTGGTGTAAACTATACCATTTCATTGGCTTCACAGGGGATGTGACACAGAACCCAATGCTAAATTTTGCATTTTTTGTGTTTGGAATTTGCAGACAGGAGAACAGACAGCTATTTGTAGTTATACTCCAGTCATTTTTAACAACAATGTGCAGAAAAGTTCAGCCATCGATCTTCATCATCAAGAGGAAACGCCTCATAAACTGAAAATGCTACACTAAGGACTCTTTCAGTTTTACCTCTCTTTTTATTTCCTTAAAGAGTGCTTTGTTTCCACTGCTGTCTTGTTCCCATTCAACTCTGAGAAATACAACCTGCACGCTCTACCAGTCTGCCCACCCCCAGATACGCTTACAGCCAAATATTGCTTCCCGTTCATTTCTTAAAACAAACATCCTCTCACTGCCCCCCCCCCACACCCCCCCCCCTTGCTGCTTGGAAGACCCTACAGAAGCGGCCAGGATACTTTGCAGATACTTGACAGCCAGCGCAGAAGCGGTGTGCTTTTCCAGAGGAGAAACTACAGAAGGCAGAAGTGTGCTTGACACTGGGGCACCCTGGGAAGACGGGGCCCCTCACCAGCCATGAGGCCACCCTGGGAGTGGGGTCTGCTGTGGCTGGAGACCCCAGGCCTCTCTCAAGCCCTCTCCTGAGCAGCCATGAGGGCAGCAGCAGGGAGTGGGGAAGGACAGTGCTTCCCAGTGCATCCTGATGCCGCAGCCGGTAGTGGTTTCTGCTGGGAGTGGGAGAAGCAGACATAGCTGACAGCCACCAGGCTGTGGATAGGCAGTCTGGGTCACCAGGGTTAGGCTCAGGACAAACTAATGAGCTGCCTCCTGCTTTTAAATACCTTGGTTTTCTGCTGTTTACTTTTCATGACCACACAGGCTTCCAGTTCTGTGAAATAAGGACTTCACACCCTTGTGTCTAGCACGATAAATGAGAGCAGCAGCTGGTCCACTGTTAACCCATTCCCCTGCACCAGCTTTGTTTGTATGATTCTTAAGGTATTTCAGGTTTGCATGGAACAATTATCAACCATTGTCATACTAAGATATCATTTTTCAGCCCAAGAGCTGAGTTGTTCCCATGTGGCAATTTAATTATCAACCTTAGAAGTGCTTTAAGATTAAAAGACCGAATATAGAAACAATAAACATTAAAACCAAACTCTGGGTGACCTCTCCATGAAAGGTGAGCAAACCCTGCCTATCTCATCCTAGTCACTTTAAGTTCAGCTGCTAAGCTACCCAGCTGCAGTGCCCAAAACGGGATACATTCTTAGAGGCATAAGTTACACCCAAAGGGTACCCAAAGGTCAGTGTTTAGCCAACATGGGCCACCAGAGCCTATATAGGCCACATGTTTGTTCAGAAGGTGGTATTTCTGCTCCTTCACAGCTAAAATTTTCATAATGACTTCAGTCTCATAAACCCTACCTTCAAAAATATCTAAAAATCTGACTCAGTGAATATGCAAGTGCCAAAGCTATATAAGTACTGGAAATTAAAAAGCAGTAATACAAGCTTGCTCCTATGGTGCATTTGAAACAGTCTTGAGCTCCTGACACTCTGATCTTGAGAAGACTATCCTTAAACATTTTTATTTTTTTTTTAAGTTAAAGGCTAAAATACATTTTGCTGTCAGTGCTTCAGAGAGAAATGTGTGGGTGAGTTCTGCTGGCCTGGGACACCTAAATCATTCAGTTTGATTGCATCACTGATATAAGTGTTAAGCTGTTATTTTCTGATTTGCCTTCAGGGTCTCCATAACTACCACTCATAACAAGAGGAACAAGAACAAGAATGATAAGCACCTGTCACTGTCGGAAACCCCCAGGATCAAATAACAGCCACACTGGGGTATGTATCAGATCTCACAGGGCACGTACCATTTACCACTGCAAATACAGCCATTACTTGGGGTCTTGCAGCTTTAGAGAAGTTACCAAAGTACAGGTGGCAGCTAGGAGTAAATTTTGCCTTGTAAATGATGCCCGTTACACATGAAGCTGGGTGACATGTACTTTTTTTTTTTTTTTCCTTGCAAACTAAGCGGAGACTAAATACTCATTTAGCTATGTATTGAAACACTACTAAAAACTTAAATATGAGATTTGATTCAGAGAAATACCTACTAAATCTTTAAAAAAACTAGCTGGTACCTGCTTTTTTGAGATTTAGCAGTACATTCTCAAAGTGTCCACAAAGATTTTACAAAATGCACAGCAAGAATAAATATTTAGACACATGTATTCAGAATTTGCTGTAGCAATCTAATACACAACATTAATTTGCATCTACAATTCAACTATAGGTTCAAAAGGCAAATACATACTTGGCAAATAAATAGCACTTCTTCAATATAGTTTATTTTTACTGTTATAGAAGATCCCATAAAGCAGTTTGGGTATGTTCACAAAGTTTAACAGAATTTAAACCTCTGAAGTATTACTTTCATATCCCACTCACTGAGATGGTGAGATCATTTAAGCACAGGTATGATGCTATGGACAATGGGAGACACATTTTTCTGATTTTCCCAGACAACCCTGTCTGTGTAGGAGTAAGCAATTTGTTCCTGAGCCATTAAATGGTGTAGAAGATACTTCTTTTTCTTAGGCTTTTCTGGCACTGATGATGCCCAAAATGAAGACTTTTATGTTTTCTGAAGCCTGCTGTAGTGCAAAAAATTTTTGTTGGAATTACTTTAATCAGTTGAGAGAATAAAGTCTGCACACTGTTGATTGAAAGAGGTTTTGAGGGGAGAGGTATCCCCATCAGTCTTGAGCTTCTTCCCTGGTGGGATTGACACACAGCCTTTTACATATTATGTCTCTTGTAGGAACAAACAGAGCATTCACATCATCTTAGAGCAAAGAAGTTTAGACACCAGAGTCTTTCTGTGGAAACATTTACACCAGTATAGCCAACAGTGGAGTCCTGTGCCCGGTTGTGGGCTTCTCAGTGCAAGATCGTTGACATACCAGAGTCAGACTGGTGGAGAGCCATCAGGAAAGCCAGGGCTGGAAGAAATAAAAAAATGAGAAGAACGAGGCTTGTTCAGCCTGGAGATAGCTTTGGGGGATTTACTTCTTGCATCAGCTACCTAATGGGAAGGTGCTGAGAAGACAGAGAAGGGCTCATCTCAGAGGTGCACAGCAAAAAGATGGGACAAACAGCACAAATTCTAATATGAAAATTTTCTGATTAGGAAAATATTTTTACCCTGAGGGTGGTCAAACACTGCTAACAGGGCCCCTGGTCAAACACTGCTAATCCCCCAGAGAGGGTGGGGGATTTCCAATCCCAGAGATATCAAAACTTGACTGGACAAAGCCCTAAGCAACACAATATAAGTTGGCCATGCCTTGAGCGGGGAGTCTGGACCAGGTGAACTATGAAGGCCCCATCCAACCTAAATTTTTCAGTGTTTCAATAAGAGTGGATCTAAGCTATCCCAGCAGAGCTGTGCCTCCTCTATTAATTGTCAGCAATGTTAACTGTTACATGAGAGTTTGGAATTAACTGGATATATAATAGGCACAGGAAATTAGATTTTCTCCTTTAAATTAAGTTGTCATGGTAGAAAAGAACATAAGTAGGGATTGATAGTGCTGTGCAGTATGTTGTATAAAATCAACTGATTTCACTGTTTTTTCATTTCTGGGAAGGACTTTACCTTCCCAAGTAAAAAGAAAAATATTTTAACATAAAACACAGGTAATAATTCTTTTTTTTTTTTTTTTTTTTTTTTTTTTTTTTTTTTTTTTTGCCTCATAGTTCTGCCTTCTTCAATACATTATTTTTGGTTGTATGATATGGACCTAAGAATTATTGTCATTGTTCCATTCCCTAAAGTCACTTTGATCTTCTCTTTGTCTTTTCCTTCACTGCCCTGGTTCCTTGCCCTCCCTTTTCCACTCTTTTGCAAATGTTATTATCTGCCTTTGGCTGTACGTGATCTACAGATAACAGAAGTGCCAGAGGCTGATCTGACTTCCTTCATGTCCAAGGAATTAAACTCATTTTCTATATGAGTAGCTGGAAATAATAGCAGTCATTGTTCAAGACAAGATCACCAGGGCCTGTCCTAAACCAGAGCCGCGCTGCATGAGAGGGCTGGAATTCAGACTCAGGTCTGGACTCAGAATCAAATTGTAATTTGGGAATCAGACTATTTTCTTGGCAAACTGACCACTTGAGAGAGGCAGAAAAGCATTTGTCAAATGTTAGGGATGCAGGGGAAAGACAGTCTTACAAATCATTTGCAGGAAAACTGTCTGTTGCCATTTGTTTTCCTTATCCTCCTCAAAACAGGGTTTGCATGTGTTCTTTGTTAATATGCTGAATTGCTGCATCAGTTTCTTCTCGTAACAGAAAGAGCTAGACAAGCCCATGGGTGTTAGCTAAAACCCTGTATCAGCATGGCAACAACACAAGTAACCAACACAGAAAGCGTGCTTGACCTCTGAGAGTAACCTCTCCTGCAGCCAAAGATAAAAGAAGTAAAACATCAGTGTTTAATATTTAGAAGATATAAATGGGGTAAATCTGAACTTCAGCATGATAAATCTATCCACAGGGTCCTTTCTATACACTTCTAAAGATCATCGCATCTATGGTTCTTAGACAACAACTATGTAAGCTGTGTGTAAAATTGGAAGTACTTGTGCATACACACAATGATATAAACAACTGACAGAACTGACAGTTTTTTTATGGAGCCAGTAAACATAGCATCATATCTAGACTCAAAATGCATTTCAACTTTTTATGGTATAGAAATGATCAAACAATAGAAGTAAGAAATTAAAACTCATCAGTGACAAATGTGTTGGGTTACATCTAATGTCACAATGGATTCACTTATTATTGAACTGAGCTACTGACCTAATCTTAATTGTAACTATGACAAGTGTCATTAATAACATGTTGCAATCACACAAGGTCACCTATATGTGATTTTGTCTACATTTATAGGCACATACAGAATAAGTCTGTGCAGCTCCATTTTTGAAACTGTGTTCAAGTGAACCCAAGATAAATACTGCATTTCTTAAGGGACTCAGACATTAAACTTTATCAATGAGCTGATCCAAGATTTATTTATAAAATCTGAGGGCATTAAATAATACTTACTAAGGAGAAGATACTGAGCATTAGGAGGATACTTTTTAAGTACAATGTGTTTGGACAACAAAAAATCAAATCATCTTTCCTTGTGGAAGGCCTGTATAATCTGAGCAGGAAATAATTCTAGAAGTTGGTCTCTATTTCTATTAAATTAGAATAATGAAATAACATCTGTTTTGTTTTGGTTTTGAGTATTGATGAAGTGAAGAATAAACTCAATGCTGCAAAATGTGAATTCCTTAACATGGAGCTGTTGGCAATGAAAGGCCATTCTCATGTAGCATATTCAATTTATATAGTGAGCGTTATAATGGTGATATTAACCTGCAAAATTCAAGACACCAGTGAAGTTTTTCAGGAAACCCCAGTGCTTGGATGGCATTTCCAACTTAGTTTTGTGTTCCGAGCAGATAACAGAGGTTGGTGAAGAAGCTGTGGTTTAAATGGCACAAGCTTATTGACACAACACCACAAAAGTCCTGCTCTGAGACCAGAGGGACAGAGAACAAGAATGTCCAACAAATGCAGGTGCTGGTTGAACAGGTTCTTAGCAGGTAAGAACAAAAGTTTATCCAGACCCAACACCATATTGCAATGTGTCCCCAACATCTAGCATTATCATCAATACTAACTCCAGGGGTGGCAAAGGAGGACAGTGTTGCCACTGCTTCTTTGACTTATATGGCGTATTCTCTCCAGCCTGTGGTTCAGGTACTTTTCCTGTAAACACCATATGCAAAGAAAAAAGGACATGAAAATTCTTTTACATTTCCAGCAGATCCTTAGAATAAACTTTTCTATTGGTTTTGCACATGGGTATGTTTGGCCATTTTGCTACTAATTCTCCCCCTAAGAATTCAACAATAGATTATTTCTGGGTTACAGTGGTGATATAGGTGCACTTTAAAAAGGCAATTCTCATTTGGTGGTATGTGTAGGAACAAGACCTTTTTTAAAGTGGAATTTCTATCATTTCCTACTAGAAAAAGTTGGGTTAGCAGGAAATGGGGAAAAAAAAAAAAAGTCATCTTTAGCTATTGCAAAGCGTTAGGGTTACTACATTATATGAAACTATGAGGTTCATATGCTATGAGGATCATTAACATTTGCACTCCCCAAGACGTTGGGGACTGCATTAGCTGGGTAGGCTAATGCACAGCCAACTCTTGGACTTGAAGGGAGCACAGTCCTAGGAACCCCAGCACCTCAGCTGGACATGGGACCTTCCTAAAATGCACAGTGATGTGGAGTTGAATGAGTAGGGCATAAAGTTGGAAAGCTTTCCAAGAAAACTCTGAGTGACAAATAAGTCTGGAGTAAAACTTAATTTCCAATATAGAAAATTCATTTCAAGTAAGTTCAATAAGCAGGGTCTTAAAAAGATCTCTTCTTTTACAAAACTCAGTCTGTGCTCCTATGTGTATGCATGTGTGCGTGTGTGTGGTTCCTGTGGTTACTATATAGCAGGCCATTGAATTATCAAACCAGTAATTTTGCCATTAGGTTTCCAGTTTGCTTCTTGCATGCATATTCTGTGGTCAAATCCATTAGTAAGTTACAGTGATAAACACCTGGAGTCTATCAAAAACAAAGAGAGTCTTATTCTGTAGGTACAACCAGCCTGGTGAACATACCAAGCAGAGACTAACTGCATAATATAGAACTCAAACAGGAATATGTTTTTTATGATGTGCCAGCATAAGGGAGATCAAAGACTAAAGCCAAATAAATAGCAACTGGGTACCAGCAAAGGAAACATATTTAGACCTTAAAGTAATCAGAAACAAACCCAGTGTATGCCAACACCCTCTGAACTCAAAACTAACATTTTCCTCCTTTTCATAAAAGGTTCAAGAGCTGGCAGATTTTGTTTTGTTTTTAAATCTATGGGTTTTATGACTGGAAGAGAATTTTCATTTCTCACAGACAATGGATCGTCAAGGGCAGGCATCATCCCCCCATCCCATCGACCCCTTCTTGCTCATGGATTTAGGGAGTTACACCCCCTACTGCCCTATGACTGAATTTTCTTTGGCTGCATTATGGAATTTGCCAGCTTACATTAACCATTTATTAAGCCTGACTCCTTATCTGGAACATCGCCTGGCAAACTGAAACACACCCGCAGACTGGCAGAGCAAATTTTTCCAGGTGTTGCAAACAGACACCCAGGATTACATGCCAACACTATTTTGTGAGGCAGTTTGATCAGAAGGAAAAAGCCCAAATGACTAATGTTCAGTGTCATGTTTAGTACCTGCAATGTATCTACATAAACACTTTTAAATGACTACTAGTACTAAAAAATACTTGCAAGAGGAGAGGCAGAGAGCAAGGAGAAGATACAAGGGAGGCAGTGAATTGACAGGCTGAGCCTGAGGGCAAAGACTTACATCTGTACTTGATTTGTCAGGGATTTACATTAGTGAAACTTTAACTCTGCAGATGATAAGTAAGATTACACTTACAGAACAAGTTTATGCAAATAAAGCTTAGTCTACAGTGCATGTGGGTCCAGACACAGTGGACTTGGCAGGTTTCACTGAAAGAGAGTGTCTGGGTTTAATAAATTCATTTACATAAAGGATTAGGACATCTGGAAAAGTAGCATGGCAGTTTACTGAGATATAAATAATGTTAATTGAAAGGTCACAGGTATGCAAAACACTCTACACATGCAGAAGGAAACCATGGAAAACGAAGGGGCAAAGACTTGCATCTTTCCCTCGGTTATATCAAGTTAAACTGTAGATACCAGCTAAACCATGCCTTTCTAAATACCACTCTTGATTTTAGTTCCCATTAGTGATCCCTGCTTCATGACAGGTATGCATGTAAACAGTCAGTTTACTTAAAACAAAACGAAACACAGTGGGTCATATCACTCAGCATCAGGAAACATCCAGAACACAAATTGACTCTAGGAACCAACTCACAATCTCTGATTTAAATGAGCAGTGGGGTAGATAATTCAGTTTTACCCAAAAGCCTGATACCCTGCTGCCATGGCAACAACATCACTTTTCAGCAACATCAGTAACACTGAAAAGTATGTTTACACCTAATTCCAACTTGTTTTACAAATTACGTGGTAAGTGCTTACTAGAGTTCTAGATTTACAAAATAACATTCTGGTGAGCTGCTAATTAAGCGATACTAACAAGTTGTAGATGATCAAACAGTTTGCAAGAAGCATGCCATTCCCCAAGATTAATTTATAGTAAGTAATTTGTAAGCAATTCTAATTCCTTTCCGTTATTTTAAGAGTATAAAATAACGTTTTCTCTGCATAAACCTACAATTCAGCAGAGCACAGGCAAACCTTTTTCAAAGGTTTATAATGTCCATATGTTTATACTTCAAGCAGATTCCAATAAAGATTATCTCAAAACAATTGACATGTTTCTTGTACAGAGCTAAAAACAGCTTATTTGGAGGTTGCTTTTTTTTTTTTTCTTTCCTTTTTTTTTTTTTTTTTGTTTTTTAATAAGCTTTGCTTAGTTCTGTCTGTACTATGAGATTTTAAGTGCATGCATACAAAAGACTTGTCCACATGCATACTTATTTAGACATAGCACTCTACACAGGCCACACACTAGGATGTACAGGTGAACAACAGTGGTAGACTCATGTAAAGCAATGTACTGTTGTCTGACCTAGTGCTGCAAAAGCCCTGGGTTAAGCAACTTGGCTTTAATTCTTACCTAAAACAGAGCAATGTGTTAGAATGTCTGTAAAATACACTGAAGAAATAAATATGCACAAAGCAAAATATTTCTACCGCCTGGCCTTAAAACAGTCAGCTTTGCTCTTGTGCAATCCAATTATATCATTGCTATATTCAGACAGAGGTGGGAATCTGATGGAAATATGGGGCAGGAGCAGCTGGACTCGTGTAGTCAGTGGGAATTTTGTTGCTGTACATATTGACCTTCTCCAAGCAATTCAATACGTAAAACTAAAAGCCAAGACATATAAGCATGAGGTATGAACATATCAGCAGCCATGTTCAAAAGGGATTAACTTTTGGAAGAGCCAGTTCAGCTGTGTGCTGCTGCTGGCATCTGTTAAGAGCAAGGGAAAACACTCTTCATGTCTTGGTCCACGAGCCAGATATATCACTTCATTCATCCTTGCAGTGGGATGTTGATAACATCTGAAAGCAAACAAAGGTGATGATTTGGAGTGGCTGCTAGTAGGCACTTGCAGTTCTCTTTCCAGTTATCATGCTCTGCTTTGGTTGGATCATTTTCCCAACAGACAAGATTAAAACTTGCCTTAGAAAAGTGCCGTCCACTAATAAATAAAAATTGTGATCACAGTCCCAACGCAGATGAGGCTAGAGAATCCCAAGACATACATCCGATATAAATTAATGAGAGTTGTACAAACTTGATTCTGTTTGTGAACTTTCCACCTAAGGAAATAGATGCCTATGTAATTTCATTTCCATCCATGTTTATGGTAGATAAATGCAAGCAGCCTTCAGCTATTCATTTCTTTCTGTGGCCAGACTAGTTAGTTCCAGCCCATCACTGGCACAGGCTGCAGGGAGAGAGCTTCTAGCCTTTGCTGTTCTTTCTTTGGCATTCAAGCCATTACCCAACTCCTGAGTCAGCTGGCTTCGTAAAGTCAGAGTTCAATTTCATGCCCTTTGAGAAACACTACTAAAAGTTATCTTCAATGTACTGTAATCCTCTGCATCAAATTCCAGCTATTGTCAAGCTATCTATTTTTACTGCACAATGTTTGTGTCTGAAACAATTACTGAAATAAACTGCCTATTAACTACCTATCTTACAGGTACAATTTCCCATGAACAGCCCTGGGTCTGAGATAGAGGGGTGCTGTTGCAAAGCACAGAATCTCTCACACGACTGTGAGTGATTCTAGTTAGCTCTGCCCACTACACAAACTTTCTCCTTTCCACATCTCCTGCAGTTTGTTCCTAAGAGCACGAGGCAAAAACAGCCTTATTTCCCTTGAGGTGAAGATGCAACATTTGCCTAATGCTGTATAAAGTGTATGCAAAAGCAGCTTATTCTTCCCTTTCTCTGACCAAGTTAATTGGATATTAGAATTAGTCATGTTAAGTAATCTCTGTCAGATCCTATTAACTCCCTTGCTCTCTCCCAGAGTATCTGATGAATGATACAAAGCTTGTGGAAGAGTTAATCATTATATACCTCATAAGTGCAGCTGAAGTATTTTGTTCATGAAGGTAAGCGAGACTCTCAGGCTTTCCATCATCCACACCACGGAGAGATCTCACCGTTCTCCCATGTCACCCTCTGCAGTAACCAAGAACAGCAAACTGGAGATACTAAACTCTGCTGCAATCATAATTTTCACAGTTGTTCATGACCTGGGTTGAGAATTTAAATGCAAAAATATACTGAAATCCAAAGCTATAGTTCCCACAGCAGCTATAACTCAGTCACTGGTATTTGGACATACATTGCAGAGTATAGACACAGTAATGCAAAACACTAAAGCTGCCCCTGGTTATGGTTGGCTGGGGGAACCATAACTCTGAGTTTCCTGACTTTTGTGTTAAGATCTCAACCATAAATATTGCTTTAATGTAGCTTTGTGCAGTGGGTTTACATTGGCATTGGGAGGTGCTCGTACGGAAACAGTAGAGAATTAGTGTGGTATGCTTATTAAATGAGTAATGCTTTTAGAATAATTCCTGGGGTGAAATCATGGCCCCAGTGAAGTCAACAGAGCCAGGGTTTCAACTGAGAAACATCTTATTTATTCAGAGAAGAAAGCAGCAAAAGTCCCAGTAGTTTTGATCTTTATTATAAAGGAAAGAATTTCAGATCAGCTCCATCCCTCCAAATCAGGGCTCTAAAGGAGTAATCAATTTAGTGGAAATAACCAGGAAATGGCTGAGATTTTTTTAACCTCTATAGAAAAATTTAGATGTTGGATTTGTTTTGTTTTGTTGATTTTCACATTGAATACCCCAAAGTGTCTTTTTTTTTTTTTTTTTTTTTTACAAAAAGTTATTTGCCAACTACAAAACTACAAAAAATTACTTATTCTAACTTTTCCTGTTTACCCATAGATGACAATAGAGTTTATGACCCTGTAGAGTGTCAAGCAACTGAAGGAGGGTCCTCACTGAAAAAGTTTCAATAGAAAATGTTAAGCCAATCTTGGTATTAATTTCAGTTGTTAATTTCTGCCTGTTTATTTTTAAGGTAGAAGTGACAAACCACCAGTTTGCCTGGCAGGATGATAGAAAACATTTATCCTATGGGATTTTTTTTTAACCTATCATGAGTTAGCTTACACAAAACACCCTATTTCACTATGGAAATTCAATAATAAATAAATAAATCAGAGATGGGCTGGCCACAGGAGGAAGAAAATTTTGTATCTTGCAGTCTGTGACCAGCCAGAGGAATGCTCCGTTTGTGCCAGTTTGCCTTGTGTTTTCAGCTGGGAAAGACACTGTGCAAACTGATAGCAGATGGTAGAGCTGAAAATAGGTGCTTTACGTGTTTGATTGAGAGCCAGCATTTTGTCATTTAGTTGTCTCACGTCATTGCACCGCGTTATGTTGTGCAATCGTGTGTGACATGCTGAAGCCAGCCTCACCAACACAGTATTTTCTGAAACAGGATTCCGCATCGCTCTGACAGTGGGCAAGAACTTGGTATGTTTACTGTTTACTGTTCTTGGAAAGGCTTCCTTCTGTGGAAGCAACCCTCTGAGGAAAACTTCTGCTGGCTTGTCTTGATGGAAAGGGATGGCGGTGGCACTTGGTGGAAGCTCTGTTCAAAGACTCTCAGGGCAAACAAAAACCGGAGTCCTCAGTGAAGGCTGGCATGGGAACTGGGGCTGTTGGAGTGGGTGGTCCCTGAGGAGAGGTTGTGAGCCACGCAAATCCAAATTGGTTTGCTTTGCAGTGTGAAAATGTTCCAGCTCCCTGCCAAAAAGTGTCATGTGGCAACAAACTGACATCCCCCTATTTTTAGCTGCAAAGGCCACTATGAGTTGACTTCGTTCTTAGCTGGAGCAGCGTCCTTAGACTTTTCTGCTGTGAGCTTAGAATGGTGCATGGTGGTGAAGACTGTTGTCAGATTATTCAGGACTAACTCAGCCCAAGTGCACGGTAACCCTATTTTAAGCTGTTTTTTGTTTTTATTTTTTGTTTTGTTTTGTTTTTTTGAATCACAGATCTACCCATTTCAGTGCTGGCTAGGCAATCTCTCCTCTTCTCCATTACATTTCTTCATCTGAGGAAGAAAAAGAAGAAAAGGATAGAAGACAAGGATCACTGCAAATGAAAACATAGAACAATTTTCTTCCATAAGACTGTTTCCATCATGGTGTCTTTGCCTATTTCTAGACCTTAGAATGCTCTTTGTATGGCAAATAAATAAATAAATAAAACTTACAACAGGAAAATTGGCCTCCAAAATTTCCAGTTAGAAGCTAATGAATGCATCTTATTAGCTTCATGATACTTTCCAGTTTAGGCTTGTGGAGCTTGTCTTGCCCAGGAGTCTCTTCCCTTGATGATGCTTTACAGAGGTGTGATCTCTAATTCTGCTTTTCAAGCTTCTTATGCTAAGTGGATACCATTCCCATAACTTCCACATTTACTGGCATTCCCAAACCACGTTAGGTGTTCCCTCCCTTTTATTATTGAAAGCTGCATTAGAAATCAAGCAGTATGAAGTTCAGACTGTAACACAAATTGGGATAAAAAGCCTGATCACATTGCTTCAAAAGTTTTCCTTGAGCTTCTCTTGTCAGTAGATTTGTTTCCTCTAAGGTAAAAGCCAGTAGAAAAATATCCATCAACTCCAATCATGTCAGATGTTCAGACAGCACAACTTAAAAATGTAAAGAAATTCTTTCAATCATTGCCACTGCTAGCTCAGTCAACATACAACTCCTGTTCTCTTCCTCCTAGATGCTTAATAAATCTGAAACTGGTTAGAGGAGAAGCAGACAGGTAAGCTGGCTGGCATTTCTCTTTTGATGTCACCTCTACAGAAATAAATGTAAATATTTTATTTTGATTAAGCATTTTCAATTAAGCTATTTTTTTTAAACAAAATTATAATTCAGTGCAGCTGAGGATATTCTTCTCAAAATGTCCAGTAGGCCACGTGCACAGGGCACACATGTTTGAGAGGATAAAGTAAACATATTTGGTGGGCTTTGCTTTGCAGAACAAATATATTCATGGCCATTTCACTCCTCAAATGAGAGGGGCTATGCCTGCTGCACTGGGACTGGAATATAATATTCTCTAGAAACAAAGACTTGCTATGTTTTTTTAACTGCATATTAAAATAATAAAAACTGTAAGCAGCAAGATACGGTGATTTAGTTTTCCTGATTGAAAGTTGCTGCATGCATATCTTTGTTTGGAAGATGTTTTGGCTAATTAAAGAAATAGAATTAAATGAACCTTAACATAAACCCCTAGAGAATATTACCATAGCAAAAATTTTCAGGAAAAGACCCTTGTTTAAAACACTATAGTTTTCTGTGACATAGGCATTTTGGGAAGGATTTTTACTTTGCATTGGATATGACTTAATGGTTACAATTTGTTATGCAGTTTTAATTCTGTTTTTAATAGTATTTAAGGTATTAATATTATTTAGTTTATTTTTTTTTAAACTACATTGTTTATTGATTTCTGATAGAACTTGGAAACAAAAAAAAAAAAAAAAAGGACTTTACAAGACTTTTTAAAATTGCTTGTTAGATTTTTAGGTTGGAGAATTAAGAACACATGGCACAAATGTTAAAGATAAAACATAAATTACCTATGGCATAGAAACATAAATCTTTCTGTATATTTCCAGATAGGTTTATTTTTTTTTCCAACTGGATTTTCCTTGAGATTTGCATCCAAGGAGTCCAAAAGCTTCACTGGGAGTTTGGAGTGGTACCTTGTAGCACAGTCACTCTTCGCTAGCAATTCCTGCAGGGTGCAATGCTAACTCAGTGGGGTAGTTTTGCTGGGAACATTTGGTCCCATTCTGAGCTGAGGATTCTGTCCCTGCCAAGTCCCCTTCCCAGTCAGCGTGCCGTGGGATAAGAGTTGTGGCTGGGAGGCTGCAGATTTTTCCAGGGTGGCAAAGAGGAGATTTGGGGAGGCCCATTGGATAGGCATCCCCAGAGGCCAGCTTAGAATCTAGCCTAGATATGGTGTTGCTCATCTCTATAATGACAATACTACCTGCTGGAAACCATACTGGCTCCTTGTCTCTGCTACTCTCTAGCAATAGCAAAGACAGGCACAGGCACAGGCTGGAAGGTGCCCTCATCAGAGGAGCACAGCCATTTCTGTCCCCTGGGGCCTGAGCTCCTGTGCAGCTCACCCTCCTCATGTGGCAGAGAGCCCAGAGTCCCAGCAGGGGATGGGGTCTTCTGACACACTTCTTTTAAAATATTTTCAGGCATAGTCAGTTGAGGTCCGAAGATCCTAAAACCAAGATCCAAGAAATGAAAAACTATTTAATAGTTTAAAAGCTAGGCCTTTGACAGAGACACTCATGCAGACCTTCCTCATAGCATAAATTTTCTTGCAGTCACCAGTTGCACTTCAGTGGGAGCACATTTAAGCATTTGCTTTTTATTCATTTTCTAACCTTGTGCTTTGACGTGTACCAATAACTTGTCCAATATCCATAACTCCCATGGGACAAAGAACTGGTACAGGTCTGTGGAAAATACTGAAATCAATAGAGCTATTTCAGACATGGACAGGTTTATATGGAAAAGAAATCTTGCCCATACTTCATACAAGGGATCTTTGTTGCTGAAATCTGTGCCATAATTGTGGGTTTGTTTGTTTTTTTTCAGCTTACTTACTGGCAAGTACACCATCCTGACCTCACTCTTTCTTTCTTTTGGAGGCTTTTGCATAATAAAGAGGTATTTGGATGAGAGGTCTGCTTTTCCTCTTTTCTTTTCTTTTCTTTTCTTTTCTTTTCTTTTCTTTTCTTTTCTTTTCTTTTCTTTTCTTTTCTTTTCTTTTCTTTTCTTTTCTTTTCTTTTCTTTTCTTCTCTTCTCTTCTCTTCTCTTCTCTTCTCTTCTCTTCTCTTCTCTTCTCTTCTCTTCTCTTCTCTTCTCTTCTCTTCTCTTCTCTTCTCTTCTCTTCTCTTCTCTTTTTTCTTTTCACAGTGATCTCTCCCTGGGGTACACTTGCATACTGAACCAAATATAAATCCAAAAAGCACCTTTTGTTTTTAAAGATTGACAAAAACTTGATCAAAGATAGATTTTTATCTAAGAGGATAATTCTTTTAATAATGAGCTGAAATGTCATATGCATTATTTATTAGGAGTTACTTTATTCCATACAGAAAAGTGAATTCAGTCTCTATAAAACTGTAGCATAATTAAATGTGCTACTTAAGTCAAAACAAAATCAATATTGTGCATCTGACAAAGGAAAAAAAGCAGCTTGTATATTGCCAAAGTAGTATTTTCATCTCTGCACAGAACTAGTGGTATTCACAGACCTGCTTCTTCTCCTATTTCTTTCAATAGCAACAAAACTGAGATTCCAAATAGTACCTCAAAGGCCAGCCACAATTTGAAGGCCAAAACACTGCTGAAAATTATTTTGAGCTATAATATTGTCTCAGTGATATGGTGGTTGAGATGTGGGTGGTGATACTGGTCAGCTACACTGTGCCTGGAAAAAATCTTTCAAAGAAACTACTTGTGTTTCTCTGACATGCACGCACTCTGTAAACTCCCAAAGTAGAGTCTGAGTAAAAGGTGAAGAGTGAGATTTAGATTGCTTCCTATGGTGTGCAAGCATGACTGAAAAGCTTTAATCTCCTCAAAATCCAAGGGAATGACTCAACCAGCTGCAACAGCCCTCCAGGACTGGTGGCACCTAAACTTGGTAGATTTAGCTCATTTTGAATGAGAGTTCCCGGTGGCTGTGTTTAAGCTCTCAGCCATGCACAGACTCCCTTTTCTACGGACCATATAGAAAGCTGAGCTTCTGCATAAGCACCATCACTGTTCGAATCTGTGCAGAATGGGGCCTCAACTCTGCTTTATCCCAGCTATCTGGTATGTGCCCTTGAGCACAGCTTTTGCACTTGAAAAGCACTAGGAGTAGTACAAAGTAAAACAGCCATTGCTAAATTGGTTCAAAACTATGAAAAAAACATATTGATGGTGCTAATCCAGGCCTGTGACTGTAAAATGTTGTAGAAATTGCACCTTTAGGCTCCAGTCAGTACTCAGAATCAGTGGGGGACAGCAGACCAAGATAAAGACTGAAAAAAAAATAAAAATAAAAATAAATCTTAAAGCTAGGATACTCTCAGAAACCAGAGCCAAATCTGTACCTTCTCTGCTGCCTTCAGAAGAGCCTCACAGACCAAAAGATTCAGGTTATAAATACACACAAGCTCAGAGTGGTTGTTTCCTCTTCCCACCAGATGTATGGGAGGTAAATCCTCTGGAAGGATGCAAGTGACTATCAGCAGGCACCTCCAGTGGATGAAATGTCAGAAAATATGAATCTGGGACATGCAAAATTGCAAATGATTACTTCCTATTTATTTGAGAGATGTCTTAAAAGAAATTCTTGTACTACTTGTATATATACTATTTTTGTACTATATAACCTATACTTAAATGTTTCATTGCTTTAAAGTAACTGCAGTGGAGTCTAACATACTGACCCAAATGCAAGTCCCAAACCTTCTGAACCTCACGTGCTAATAACATCCAGAAATACCATAAGGTCTGGTAATCCATTTGGGTGCAGCAGCTTCTCCTTGCCTTGCCATCTTCCTCTTCTCTATGTACTTTCCTAACTCATTCTGATCCTATTAAATGGTGTATCTTCACTTGCCTATTTTACAGGGTACAACAGGTAATGTACATAATTCCCTGAAATGTGAAGGAGACAAGGTAGTAAAGGCATTGATTCAGATGAATATCTACCTCTTGACTCATACAAAAGGAGGACACTGAACATCAGGTTCTCCTGGTGCTCCCTGTCATATCACATTATCATAACACAAAAGCAAATTCTGGAAATGACATATAATCAAATGAATTCAGCTATGATGAGGTCTGTTTTGCAATACTCAGACGGGTGTTCATGGATCTCGGGAAAGACAGAAAACCTTGCTTTCTATATTTTTGGGAAAGTGGCAATCTTAAATTAACTCAGTTAGTTTTGTCTGAGAGTTTGCATGGATTTATGCAGATAACTTCATCCAAATATTTAAGTTCTGTTGGCTGAACAAGGAGATCTTACAGTTAAAAACCAGATAATCTAATAAAACAAAATAAAAGACCTAATTAGTGATGGTAGCTCTGGCCTCATAAGAAAATACTGTGATTGATTTGGAACAAAGATCAGAGCACTAGCTCCACAGAAGTGTTATTCCAGCCACAGAAGGTCTTAAGTACACCTTTTAAAATGTATAATACAATGCCAGATGGTTGAGCCACATCTGAGCTTTCCAGGGCATTCCATATGCAACCAAAGTTAGGTAATTAAAGAAAGTAAAGTAGCTAAGGACCTGGCATTACAGTTAATGTGAGCACTGATAAATTGATTCTTGATCTTGTTCAGAAAAACTCTGGTGGGTGGCATTTCTCTGAAATAGGCGTTAACTGGAATAGTCCAGTTTCAAGTCATGTTTTTCAGCTGCAAAGGTAATTTTTTCTAGTGCTTTAATAAAATAAAATTAATGCAAAGCAGTAGTTTTTTCTAGCTAATCACCAAACTTCTGAATCCTCTCACTCTAGGCAAAATGACATCCAGCTCTGAAACAAAATCTGGGTAGTTTAGCTCTTGAATACAACCAATACCCTACTGGAAATTTTGGGCTACATCTACTCTCTCTTTTGCAATCCTTATGTGTGTGGTAGCTAAACTTGTTATGTTCTCTGATCCAGCAGAAATATCAGTATTGCTTTCTTCAACCAACCTGTGATTTACAGGGTGAGATTTAGCTTTACACTAAGAGGCATAACTTCAGATATGTACACACAGGTGTGCAAACCTGTATTCTAGCTGGTGGAGATCTACTCACTGCCATCAACAGTGTCTGAAAGGCAATTCATCTCAATTGAAACTATATATTTAGAGCACAGTTGCTTGCATTTTGCTCCCATGCTGTTTGAGATGCTCTAGAGTATCCAGAGCACAGGCATAGGGTACATAAAGATGACACATGATGACACAATCAGGAGACCTCTGATTTACTACATTGGTAGGAGGTTAGGCAATGCACCCTGCAGCACCTTAAATAGTATCAGGCATCTGTGCATAGACAGATGAATTCAGTGACTTCTCAACCAAATCTCTTTTTAGACTGCACAAACTATACTAGTTCTCTGTCAACCAGAATGGAATTCAGATACCTAGCCCACACGCAGACAGATGCTTAAATGCAGAAGCCTTAATCCTGTAAAAGCCTTGATCCTACCTAAGCAGTTAGTCTGCAGTGTGTAAGGACAGATTCAGCTGCCTAGGAGTTCATGATCCTTTATGTGGGTTATATGCATATGTGGGCTATATGCATATCTTATAGGTAGTCTGCTATGTTGTATTATACCCCATATATCTGCCTCGGAAATGCCACAGAGGTAGTTGATAAACAAAGAGGGGGCAGAGCCAGGTGACAAACAGCTGTCCATCCAAAAGTAAATATCTGCTCAGGCTTACACTGGGCAATAATGTGGGCTGAGATCCTAAGCGTTTCCCCTTCCCCCAGGTCTTGAAGATAGTATCAGCCCATCTCTGAACACTAAAGTGCACCCAGATGGTGTGAAGAGTCTCCATGAAGACTCAAGCCCAAGCCCATTTATTTCCCAAGATTATTTATTCCTGTATGCCAGCCAGTATAATATTTCCTGAAGTTTCTTCCATCATGCTACTGGTTTCTGAATCCCTGTATCCCAGGAATCCACTGGTTACATGCAACAGTGTGGAGTGGAGAGAAAATTCATGAAGAGCAGCCAGGCATGCCAAGGCACAAGGGCAACCAAGGACTGTGTCCTTGCTCACCATTCAAGTTGTATAAAGGAGGAAGACAGAGGACCTGTGTAGAAATAAATAAATAAATAAATAAATAAATAAAATCCCTTAGAGCAGGAACATCATGAAGATCCTGGCAACAATTTTTATGTTGTCCAAGTTAAATTACCAAAAGAATTGGTCTGGTATAAAACTCATGTAAACAAGAGGAAATCTCTCCTATATTTTGCAAGTAACGGTGAAAGGTATGAGGTATATTAACTGATAGAGGTGCCTGAAAGGTATCTGTCATAACAATAGCAGAATTTTCCAAGTCACCTGTTTAAAAACAATTGTATAAGACTGATTTTTTTTTTTTCTCTTCAGGCTTTTATCCTTCCTTGATCACAGTTTAAGAAGGAACTAACAAGAAACCAGTATTGGGCAAGGAAACAATTTGACAATATGTTATTTATTTAGTGCTTTGCCCCCCTGTTGCTCAGCTTGTAAACAATTGCAAGCACAGTCTGATCAGCAAAACAGACCTGGCATGTCAACCCCACAGCCCAGAGGCTGGGTATAAATACATTTAAAAGAGATGTCCAACTAGATCCTCAGCGGGTGTCCTTCACGGTAGCTCCATTAGCCTTGCTAATGTCTCATTAAGCGTCTCTACAAGCCTAATCCTGATGTGGACTTGATTGACTGAAGATTTTTCTAAGCTTATGCCATAAAATCACAACTTGTGGCATTTCTTTCATACAGTCCTGACATTTTGGTGGTTCATTAGCAGTAAACAGAGTTGTTACAAAGTTATAGAAGTTATATCTCAGGGCATTAAAAGCAATTTAGTAGGATTATCTGTTTATTTTTTCACTCTGTTTTTAAGGAGATGTTTATACAAGCCTTTTATATTAATTTTCCCCATGACTTCCATGTTTTAGTCATGCAAATGTGTCAAACACATAGCTAAAAAATTCTTTCTTTCTTTAACAGAAAATTCAATTTCAAAATAAACAGCAATGCTCAGTGTTCTTAGACTCTGTTTCCCTATACAACATTTAAACTTTCCATCAGAAAATAAATATTTTTAATCACCTTTAAGATTAAAAAATAAATAATTTACCAACCACCTTTACATTTTTAGTGAGAAGGACACAAAGGAGGATTTCCTCCCACTATAGTGAGTAAAGCAAAGTTGTTTTATCATTAAAGGCTTGAAGTGGCTATGCCTCCCACCACAGTAAGATTTCCTGGGTGTCCAGATGACTTTCTCTGGTCATGTCCAGAGCATTTAGCTTGGCAGTGCTTCACAGCTTGGCACCTCTGTCAGTGGTAAGGCTGCCCTCATCATGTACCAAGACCCCTGTTTCCCAGATCCAGAAGGTCTCTGCTTGTCTTCAAAATGTGCAGGGCTACTGCCAAACCCTTCTGCTTTTTCAGACATTCCTCCAAGCAGGAGAGCAAACTGGGAGCTGTTTCAGCCACACTTGTGTCAGCTCTGCACCTTAGCCCATGCAGTTACATGCTTTCTTGGCCCCTCTGGAGACACCAATCTTAAGTCTGGCGGTACAGGGATGCAAGTCAGCCTGCATCTATATAATCTGCAGATATCCCTCTACATTTTTCTTCCTCGGGGCACTGCAGCATGTTTAATGAAGTCTGCAAACTTGCCAGCTCCCCAAGCCTCCCTAATTAGGCACTTGTGATATGACAAGCTTCTTAACAATATTATTTACTTTCCCTGAGACATAGCAAAGGAAGGTTATGTTTCCCTCCCTGCAGAAACCAGTAGCATGATGGATGAAACTTCAGGAAATATTATACTGGCTGGTTGTTTAAGTTTTAATATGAAACATACTTGTGTCTGGGTTGGGCCTGAATTTTTCAGCAACCTGAATTCCTGCAAGGAAATTTTAATTTCCTTCCTTTGATGCAATTAGGCTTTAAAATCTTTCAGCTCTTCTGTTTTACCAAGAAACAAAAATCCTTTCAATTTGCACAGCTCCTTTTGAGACTACACTAACATGTGAGAGGGAAGCCCTCTCTTCCATTGGTGGTGTTTTACATACAGAAGGAAAAAATCCCAAACCAATTCAACAAGTTGATTAGTCCTGATTAGCATGCAGATAATAACTGAAGGGGAAAGAGGAGAGGGCAGGTACTGAGGTGAGGAGACAAGCATCCTCAAGGTGCCACTCCCTGTGAAATCCCCCACCTTTCCCATCACTCTCTCTTCCGCCCCGAGACAGAGCATGGTGCACACCTGGGGTGCCACCCACTTTGGTGGCACTTCTCTCAGCAGCTTAAATCAAGAACAAAGCAATTCTTTCTTCAAACTGAAAGAAATGTCATTTTACCCTGTATCATCCACCCACTTTCCTTAAGAACTGCTCAGTAAAATGATGCCCAACAGAATTTGGAGGTGTTTCAGGACTCAGCCAATCAGCCTTTGACATCCAGTCCAAGAAATGGCAATAAACAGCATCCGAACCATATCTTCCCATTAAAGTATTTGGGAGTAATGTAGAGCTGCTCTTGCTTACCAAACAGGATCTATCAGTGCCAAGGGGAAGCAGAGGCTGCTGGGAGCTAGCAATACTGTGCTGGTCACCTCCGTTACAGACTTTCCAGGACTTCAAGCAGTTGTGCATTACTTCTACCAAGTTACTCAACGCTGCTGTCATGACTAATAGCTTTTTCCAATCAAATTTTAACCTCAAATAAAATAGTAGTCTCATGAAAAATATAAACCATCAAAAAATCTTACCACATTTCTCAAACGTCAACATGAAAATCTCTAGTAGATGAAACTAAGAACTTTATTTCACACCCATGGATCAACCTTAAAATCAGGGGATGCTGGGAGAGGGCTTCTCTTACATTATTCTGAGGGTGAGGAAATATATCCCAAGAAATGTCAGATAGATAAAAAGACAGAAAGAAATATGGGAAGAAAGAAAAAAGAAAGATAGGAAGACAGATAGGAATTGCAGGGAACCTAGCACTCTCCAATGCACAAGCCAACCACAAGCCAAACCAATTTAGTTATGCAACAATACTTGGTTTCTCTCCTGTGTAGAACCTCATGCCAAGGACGGATTAGAGCAACAGCAATTTGTTTCAGATTTACTCTGTCAGATCAGCTGCTGATAGCTTCAGACCACCCTAATATGGGAGGGAAAATGAAGCTGTCTGTTGACAGAAGAGTTTGTGATTTTCCTGAGGCACTTCATTGTTTATGTGAAACCATTAAGGAAGCCTAAGGTGATATGAGTTCCAGCTCCTTTTAAAAAAGATCACCAAAGAGACTTCAGATTTATGAGTTCACCTCAGTTCTCTTCATGAGATACTTCAATCTCCTTGTCTTGGGTAAAATGCAAGTCTAAACACTAACTGTGACCACAATGTCTGCTGCTACAAAACATTTGCTTCTTTTTCATAGAATGCTAAACAGTGGCTTAGCTCTGGGAGCTGTAAATAAATGAACTTCATTTTGAAACAAACCCAGGGTTTACATCATCTTAACTATAAACTGTAAATTAGGTGCAATGGAAGTTACATTAGATCTTTATATGCTACTTAGAGGTAAGACTTTCAAAGATGTCTAAGGAATTTAAATATCCAATTCCCATTAATTTTAATAGAAAGCTATACTCAGCTCCCTCAGGTAGTTTCAAAAACTTCATCTTAACAGACTGTGTTGTAAACCCTGAGCCTATGAGATCTTTGGAGAGATTCCCACCGAGTTTAGGAGATTTGGATGCAGCTCTCATTGCCTTTCCAGGCCAGGGATCTCCTCCTCAGAAAACAGGACCACAGCACAACTGCCTCCCTAATTGTAACCCCCTAACTTGACATTGCAACTTTTTCCCTAGAAACAGGGAGAAAAAGGGACAGTGTATTGCACAAACAGAAACACTGCATATGACTCCCCCATGCACCCAGAGTGTGTAAATTTATGAATTCCTTTTTTAATTTTTTTATTATTATTATTTTTTATTTTTTTTTTTTAGAGACAGGACTTTCTTGGTTCAAGGAGCTTCTGTTACCTCTCAGCATGACCAGCAAGAGTAACCCAGGAGATCCTGTCAGGTAACTTCAGTGCTGCAGGAGAGATTAGAAGGAGGGTATTATATTATTTTGTACCAAGGTTGACAAGATCCCCAATCCACTTACGTCAGAAGCAAAACTCCCATTGCCCATGATGGCACCAGATTTCCCCTGACTTGAAGATCCTGCTCGCTCTGGAGGATTTAAAACTCTCAGCACCATAGGCACCCTCCTGCTTCCGGCCTGTCTCTTCTTCTCCCTACAGTAAGCTTTGACCAACATGGGGAGGACATGTCCTCACCCCCAAGCAGTGCTGACGCCCCATCAATATGTCACCTCATGACCTTCACCTCAGGACCTGCCCTGGCGGAGCAACATGTCCATTTCTTGCAGCATCATTTCCACTAGTTAACCCTCCAGCTTCACAGGATCAGGCTCATTTGTCTCCTTCAGAACTCAAGTTAAATTGGAGTTTCTTTCATACTTGGGATTTAAACTTGCTTTTTCATCATAGGTACAATGCTGCTTGAGAGTCCAGATGACATAATGCTATAGATTGCAAAAATGAGAAAATAACCACAGGTAATTTTAAACCAAACACAAAATTATATTAGTTGCACTTGAATTTAAAGCCAAATTTTGGATTAGGGCTCCATTTATTGGCAATTCTGGGAAAAGGTTTCAGTATAATCCCCAGTTAATGAAACCTTTGCTAGTGAATTTCCTTTGTCAACACTGCATTTAATGTGAGAAGTGCTTATACCTGCTAGATCATCAAAACCTGCAAAGCTAATAGACTCAACTGGAATGTAAAAAACAGGGAGGATTTTCATAAAACTTTAATAAAAGCTTTTGGCCTAGAATGGTGTAGGGTGATTCCTTTAAAAACAACTCTACTATTACTATTCTCCGGTTTCCAAATACTTTTTTTGCCGTGAAAATTGACAGACAGCTATGCTAATATATATATATATTGAAGTATTTCTTGGAAATGTTGCACAAACAAAAGAAAAATTCAATTGTAAAATCCCCAGAAACCTAGCCAAGCTGAGTTTGAGCTTTAGATCCCTTTAGTCCTGTGCATGGGCTATGGAGTCAGACTGATGCCAAGACCTAAATACACTGGTCAGAAAGGTCATCTTGACCACTACTGGCAAATAGCAAGAAGAAATGCTGGTTCAGTTCAATTAAATGCTGCAGTGCCAGGTTTCCCTCTGTGTCCGTATGTGCAGTGACTGACAGGAGCATGACAGAGAGGAGATCTAACCTGATCTGTGTCCAGCAAGCACATCCTATCCTGCTGCAGAAGTGAATGCAGGTGCAGTCTGTATTTAGCAGGGTATGGATATCTGCATCGCAGGCATTTTAGAAAAGCCACCTTTAATGAAAGCTGTAGGGTGGCGTTTCCCTGTGCATTTTTGTGAGACTTCTGTGCCAAAGGTGAAGTTGTTGCCTCTGTTCATATGTCAGCCAATGACTAAAAAAATATCAGAAATACTCAAGGGCTATCTCTTGCTGGTAGTATTACTTATGGTATAGGAAAAGTATTTCCTCTTTCAGGAACCCAAAGTAAAAATGCTTTTGAACTCCACTGCATGATTCTTTTTTCTTCTTGTAATTAGCCCCATCACTATGTTTTTCCCTTTGTCCAACAAAAATCCTCTTATGCTACAGTATCATTCCCATAAGTGGTCATCAACTTGAACATTAGACATTTCCTTCCTCCTTCTCCTACATGACACCATTTGTCACAAGGATTTGGGATCCAACAGCAAGAGAGACTTTTAAAGAATCCTTCCCACTGCAGGGAGCATGTGCTGAGACAGGACTTTGGAAATTCAATTAATGCTTCCATGAACACAAGTAATGTGTGAACGTGCCTGTGGCTGTGTACTTCCCTATGAAACCTTAGAACTAGGATTAAAGTGACTTTCAGGTCAGGTGGGAGGATTGCACTAAAAAAGAAATGCTTTATTTTTCCCTTAAAAATTTAAACTCTTCATTTCAACTGTGTTGACTTTGTGTTTGCAAAAACAGGAATGCTCATGGAAACAGTATTCAAAATATTTTTAAATACTCGGGAAAAGCAAATTTTGAAGTCCTACAAAAAATATTTGAAGTGGAAATCTCATTCCCCTCACCCAGTCAGGAAACAGAAATACACCATATACACTGTACAGCCATTACAGCTGTTTGAAGTGTGCCAAGAACTACTCATAAATTAACTACAGACATTGAATTTTGTAAATAAGTTTGATTAATAACTAATCAAAATCTTCTCAACGGCAATCCAGCTGAAAAATATGGAAACGTTTGTTGGAAAATATGGTGTTACAAACTGCATCTCTAGCTTGACTTCCCAGTTTTCTGAACCACTGCCTTACATTCTGCCAAACGTGTCCCGGATGACTGGTAAGAAAAACTTTTGCTTTATTTTTCCTCCCTCTTGCTTGTCGTATTGCTAGCTGAGTTTTTCATGATGGTGCTGTCAGAATGGAATCTGTGGGACTATGTGGAACTACACCAGAGACACATCCATGGGTACAACCCAACACCAGCACACAGTCCTTACCTTGGTTTCTTGCAACATCCCCTTTTTGCACCTATGCTTGAAGCCTCCGTTTTGAAAAATACCTATGTGCTTGCCTAAATTTCGCTCTATCTGAAATGTGACTTAGTGTGGTGCAGACCTGTGACTGCTGTTAAGCTGTAAACCTCCTTTTCCGTAGAAATGCTTTCCTGAATATGAGATTAAGCACAAATGTAATGAGCGAACAAACATCTTCAAAATCTTTTTTTGTTTCTAATTTACTACAATTATAATTATCATAGTGCTGTGTTTTCTAATACTGGTGATATTACCATATACTACCATATACTGAAGGAAAAAAAAAAAAAAAAAAAAAGAAAAAAACACCACACCACCACCACCACCACCAACAATAACTACAAAAACATATAATTCGATTGATATTAAACACTAGGCGAGTAAAAACCAAAGGCAGGAGGATATCGGCGTTTGGGATGAAACTTGAGCATAATATCAAGCTTGTTTTCATTTTTCCAACCATGGGTAGAAGAAATCCAAACAGAAAAAGATACCAATGGCAGATTTCTGACATATGCATGCAAACTTCAAACATACACTTTGAAATATTTACTCATCTAAATCCCACTGATACCAGTTTGATGACAATGAATTTTGCATTAGGGGTTGAGTTCCTCTTCAGAAGCATCACTCTCCTGGTTTGTAAGGAGATATTAGCATTACACGTGCCAGCAATTAATGACACCTAAGAAGGCTAATGGAAAATTACCATCTGAACTGTTCTGAAATCCCCAAACTTTCCACGTGCAAAAGCTTTCTTCCTTCCCCATATAAGCAGCATTTTCTGTGATAGCGTAGGTTTATTTTAAAAATTATTTACAGGCTGAAAGTTCAGCACTGGTATTAGCCTTCATTTTGAGTTGTATTCTGGTGAAAAAAGTTAAGTCAGTTCCTGGGCTAAAAATGTGTTGTCTCAGAACCAGATAACATTTCACAAACTTAGTTTTTGTCCATCAAGAATATTAATTTTCAAAAGTAAAGAATACCACAGGCAAAACTGAGAGGAAAAGAATAGATGGTAAAACATGGAAGTGCTTCTGAAAAAAAAAATAAAAAATGATTTATTAAATTATAAAGACACGAGACTACCATTGCTCAGTTGAGAATGACAACTCTGGCTACAAAAGCATTTTGACTCAGTGGCAAAGAGGAAGAAAAAAAAAAAAAAGAAATACAGTAATAAATAACAAATCCAGGACAGTAAGCAATACACACTACAAAGTGTGGAAAATTGATAGAGAAAGCCAAAGATGTTCACCTGATCAGGCCGGCAATAAAAATAAGCATAATAAGAGGAAAAGCAAACATAATGTAGAATGAGATGGCAGAGGTTAGAGTATGTAAAAAGCGCTGAAATAGAAAAATAAATCATTCTCTTCTGTATTTTAAAGACCCAGAAAGATGTAATACTTTCCAATGGATTTGTAACTCAGAACATCTCTTATAGAGGAGCATTTTGCCCCTAGATTGACTGCACCCCTTCTGTAAAAGGAGACATTTTAAATGCCCACAAGCAAATATATATATATGTTTAGGAACAAGGGTGTGGGCTGCAGACAGCAATGTGGGAGTAGTATATTCTTGTGGCACCCTGGAAGGAATTGACACTAGCAGGAACCGAGGGGTTGCTATAGCCAGACAGCTCAGCACAAGCCCTAAACCTGATTTTGTAGCAAATACGGGAAATATAGGAGTGAATATAACAAGGTAGATAGATTAGGACAAGGACAGTGTGAAGCCACCAAAGCAGGATATGCAATGGGGATGCCAAGCTCCCTCCAAAGGCAAACGTGACTCCTCTCAGGAAGGTAAGCTGAAGTAGGGCCCCTGTCTCCTGCTTGGTGCTGAGGGCAGGGGCCTCATGGTGGCCCAGAGAACACTGGGACTGGGGAATTCCCTGCCAGGCCTACACTGGTGTGTAACAGACAGGTTCCCTCTTCTGCAAAGGTCACAAACCAAGTGTCGTCCTGTTACCAGCTAGTCATTTTACTGCATTTCTAGAGCCCACAAACCCACTTGTACCTCAAGTGGGATACCTGCACACCCAAGTCCTGCTCACAGGTTTCCTCCCGTCCCCTGAAGGAGACCCCTCTGGTCCTGTGCCTTTCTGGCTGAGGGGACAGACCACTTCTTGGACAGATTACTTCTTGGGCACTGGTTTGCAATGATTCAGCTCTCAGCACTTGGAATATTTATGACATTTAAAAATATTAAGAAATAAAATAGTCACAAGTATAACATAAATAAATTTAAATACAATAAACTCGTCTTGCTTCCAGCCAACTCAAACCATGAAATGAGAAACTCAGGGATTGTCTGCCTGAGGAAAAAGAGACTAAATAACCTTATACATACACAGAAGCCAAAAGACTTCTCTGTCCTAGGAAATGTCTCAAGGCTTAACCCTATATGCCAAGAAAAGTTTTTTGCAGGTGGTTTCTTCTAATCTTCCCTAGGGCCCTTACACAGAAGTCCAGCACAGATGACCCAAGGGAAGGAAAGCATGCCTGCAGGCACCTCAGTGAGCAGCACTGCACAAAGTTTGGCTGAAGATGGGCCTTTCCTAAGTACTGTCTCTAGGCATTATGTCTGACAGCATTTCTGTGCTCTTCCTGTGTTCCCCACATTGGTATCTGTCTCCTTATCTTGTGCTCAGTCTGCAAACTCCTCAGAGCAGTCATGGTGTCCTGGTTTATGCAGGCACAGCACCAAGCACCGTGGGATCCTGACCTGTGATTATGTTCTCCAGACACCATCCTAAGACTGGACAGTCAAATCTGCAGGTGTAGCATCACTAGGACCACATGCAAGCAAGAAAGCTACAGCATAACCTACATATAACTTGAGTACTCATAATTTCAGAGGAAAAAGTACTTAAAAGATCTTCAGTGAGAGAAATTACATATAAAAATACATAATGTTGTATCAGCGGATAAGAAAGCAGAACAGTAGAACCAATGTTGGGGGAAAAAATACTTCTCAGGGACTGAGATATTGGTGTATAAAAGAATTTTCTAGGAGAGTAATGTAGGAGAGTAATGTAGCCTTCAGCTTTTGAGCTATTAATACTGTGTTGGACAAAAACATTTACAGCTAGCGGTAAAGAACAATCTTGTAGTGTCAAAACCAGAATGGATGATGCAGAATGTTCCCCCTCTGGAACTGATAAATGTAATCAGCCATCTCCTTTTTGCTTTTAGGTGCAATATGAATCGCATTCTCCTTTGAATGCAGTAATTCTTCAGAAATATTGTCCAAATAGTTCAGTAGTATTTTCAGCACAGAGGTTGACTGTTAATGGTTCACATTGACTAATCTATGTTCAAAAATAACATGAAATTCCTTTGGCTCTCCTTCTATTTAAGGAATACATTTTACACTGAAAAAAAAAAATAATAACAAATAAGAAATAATTATTCTTGCTTAACTAAACACTGGAACAGATTTTTCACCCTTATATCTGCAAAACTTGTAAGAATCACTGACATTTATATACGTACTCTTAAAGCACACTTTGGCTCATGGAAAGAAGCAAAAAATATCCTGATTCTTCATGTGACATCATTCAAACTTACACGTATTTTAAACACTAATTTCTAATTTCTATAATCATGGTTGTTTCCATCACAAAGCATTTAACAGGAAACATCTCAGTAACGTAGTCAGATCAACAGGACATGGGAAAACAGTATGAAACTATGAATTTTCTGACTTGCATACTGACATTTGATTATTCTGGATTAAGTTTGCATAGTACATTCCTAAATACAGTCGAATCTTTATTAAGGCCCTTTTAAAAATTGTAGTTTCAACAACTGACATGAACTATTTCACAGTTAGACTAGACAGGGTTAAGTTTACTCTTGAGCATAGCACAGAGCCTAAACCCTTTGATGTAAAGGCATAGAATTCTATGCTGCAGTCTACATTACTAGGTGTGTCATAGAATTATACTGTATTTGACCATTTTAAATTTACTGGCTTTAGCATTAAAATAAAAAATAAATAAATAAAATAAAATAAAATAAAATAAAATAAAATAAAATAAAATAAAATAAAATAAAATAAAATAAAATAAAATAAAATATAAAAAGAATACCTTTATTATTTTGAAAATTGAAAGCTTTTATTAGTAAAATACCTTCTTGCAGTGCTCAAGAGCTAGAGTTCAAGTTCAACAACCTGAACTAACACTCAAAGTTAAGAATGTTCTCACAAACACCCTAGGAAGTGGTTGGTGTGACTGTCTGAAAGGAACCTATTTATTAGAGCGAAACCTAAGCCAAATTTATTTTCTTCTCCAGTGAAGAGAAGGAAAAAAAAAAAAATCTTGCATCCCTTTCTCTCACTGCATAAAAGTGTGTAAATAAGTGCTCATCTCTTTATTTTGTGGAAGCTCTTTGTAGGTTCTTTGTGGGGTTCTTTGTAGGTGAGTTTCCCATTTATATACAGAATTATGTAACATCCCCATTCGTTTCATGCAGCTGTTAGAATACCAAGTCAAGTTCAATATTCATAATGTCAGAAAGAGTAGGAGGTATTGTCCGCTTCTAAATCAGGCTACTTGGTAGAAGTGACTTAAAACAGAAATACAAACCCTAGAAACTATCTTTGTGAAACCTGCAGAATTTCAAGGAGATTTCAGAGAAAAATTATTTTCTTTTTCCTATTATGCAATGCTTTAGAACAAAAAAAGAGGGGGAGGTTCTAAACCAGAAGCATATTCTCAGGAAAGGTGAATTCACACTACACCAATAAATATATTAAAATATTGATTAAAATGATAGAATATCTTTGTTACATAAAATTTTGTATTTTTGAAGAAGGAATCTTCAAAAGAAAATAATTTTCATGCAACATATTTTTAAATAGCTAAAATGTAAGGTAAAAACAAAGGAATGTTACATTACAGCTGCTACAATTATTAAGGCCAGCCTCTCTGCCACTTTGGTCCCATCAGGTAGTACCCAAATTCCTTAAGTAATCCCACTGAATCCAATGGGAAAGCTCACGGAGTAAGGTACAACTGTTGTGATTAACAGTGGCAGAATCTGACCTTAAGGTCATTTTAATAAACATTCTGGTGACTTGCTATTTCCTAAGGACCCCTTTTCATAACACATTCCATAAAAAATAAGCTCCAGAAAGATACAGTTTCTTCTGCTCCAATATACCAGACATTTGGAAATCCTGATAAGAACAAAATGCTGCCTGCTTGTCACAGTGATGGAAATACCCAGCAGAACATCTGCACCCTGAGGATCACATAAATAGCAATGCTAAACTGTCTTCTGCAGTTAAACTCTTTCAGCTCCTTCTACTCTTTCAGCTGCTCTGACTTTTCCCCGCTGACAAAACAAGACCACAGGTCTGCCGTTGTCATCTTGGTTCACAGGTTAAAAGATTCTCTCCGTGGCCAGCAGATACTAGCACTAGAGAAAAAGGAATGATAAAAACCAAAAGTGAGGAAGATTTATTTTTTGGGTCATCATCATCCCAGGGTCAAATTATTCCCAACTGGATGTTCTTCGATATTTTGTCTAGTCTGTCTAAAGCCTCTACAGAAGAAGGAATATGGGCCAAGACTAAGCAAATTTGGCAAAACTGCTTGGAGAAACTGACATTCTTCCAGCTGCAAGCCAAAGAGCATTAGTCCATCACTTTTAAGAGCACAAAATCTACTGACATTTTAAGCACTAGATTCACTTCAGCTAACATCTGTCCTCAGCCTGCTTGCAGCGGCGCCAGGTCCACGAATGCCACGCATATCTTTAGAAGCAGAACTGTACTGGGGAGCAGCCACACAGACAGCAGAGCGGGATTTGCTCTTGTGTGCACTGACATGAAAGATTTATGTAAAGGCTTTGGAAAAGCACAAGAGATATGTTTAATCTTCAATATCAGGGAGTAAGGAGAACATGCAAATACAAACTTAGCTGCAGAACAAGCTGCATGACTGCATTACCAAGGTATTAGCTGGTCTGGCAGACAGAGAAGCAATGCAGCTACAGCTGATACGAAGCTACTCTAAAGCAAGCAAATACTCACAGCACAGGGACTCATTTCCAGTTCATCATTGGAGGAAAGGATATGGCTGGTGACTTTTTGAGGTGGCTTTGAACCACAAAATCTCACAGGATCTTCTGCCCTTGTGCTTCCTACGGTCAGCAGCTCCTGCAGCCAAGAACAAGGTTCCCATGATCGGGGACACCTATAAATAAAGTCCCAAACGTAACCATTCCCCTCCAGTACCTCTACAGATGTGTGTAAGACCAAATGCTGATTTTTTAAATTTGCTTCTGGTTATCAAGCAACATTTTGCCCAATTGCATAAGTTTAGGATCATAGAATGATAGAAGAGCCCAGATTGGAAGGGACCTTTTAAGATCATCAGATCTAATCATTCATGGGAAAAGGGAGCCTAAAAAGAGATTATCTAGCACCATGTAAAGTTTATATTCATGAGACAAAGAGAGTACAAAAATGTCAAACTATTAATTAAAATTTAATAGTCTATTAAATAGACAATTTAAAGTTCTAGTATACCAACAAAAAGTGTCTTCTGAAGTGTCATATCTTATGTACACCTAACTTGTTGATAGTATTTCAACAATAGAAAATACAAACATGGTCTTTTATGTCCCTGCATTGTCTCCTACCTGCAGTCTCTGGGCAGTGAGAAATACCATCTGTTTTATGGACTGACCTGTCTGGGTTAGAAGAAATGATAAAGGCACAAACCAACTGGTGCTCTCATTGAAAAAATGCTTCAGGTCTCGAGTGCAAACTGTAATATCCTACAGAGATTAATATAAGCATGCCAGGTTTATGGTTATTCATTATTAAGCTTCTGGGAAAATAGAACAATATATCCTGATAGCTTAAAATACATATTAGATCCTCTGAGTCACTGCTGATTATTCAGCCCATATTTCTGTCACCATATTTCAAAATTACCTGAGAGCATTTTGAATTTGTAAAGTTACAGGAAAAAAATGGCAAAAATAACACTTTCACCCTTAAACAGGACACTCAAATGCTGACTGTAATGGAGTTGCATCAAGAGAGCAGGCAGAAAATGGAAGGAAAGAGCACGAGGTAGCTAACAATAACTTCAAGCTGTCCCTCCAAGGTCAGCTACCTAACCATGTCCTCAACGTTGTATGGATTGTATTTCTCGCAATGGGACATAAAAGCCCATCGTGTTCTGCTCAAGTGAATAATTTGCTCTGGTCACAGGACTGAGGAGCCAAACATTTCTAGCAAACGTGGATACTTAAAGTCCTGTTTTAAAGTCTGTGCTTACATTGGCCTGGGGAGGAGTAACCTGGGCTGCTGCATTTAAAGCATAAGTGGATTTCTCCATCAGAAGGGAGGAAAAGGCAACATAATTAGGCAGCTCTACTTTTGCCTTTCAAAGCTGTTTGTCATGGTGGGGAGGTAGGTGAGCACCAGAGTGCATGGTGGCCCAGCTGGGGCCTGGCGCTGCTGTGGTATGTACTGAAAGCAGTGCTGGGGAGCCCACACTTCCAGCAGGCAAGGCAAGCGACAATGAGTGTGTAAGGGGAATTGTGCAATGAGAAATAACAAGGCGTAGGTAGGCCACGGCAGGCTGGTAAGTGAAAAGGTAAATACTTTATTGCCTTTGTTTTACACTCTCCGAGGTCATTTTAAACTCCCCAAGGTCTCACCTCCCCTAGCCTATCCTCCCTGCTTCTTGAGGTAGATGAGCTGAGCAACTACTTCATTTACCATCTGCCACAGCTCCCATCAGGAGGATGTGGCCCGTATCCCCTGGCTCTGGTCTCCCTGGGATTCATGCTGCTTTCACAGCCCTGAGCCTCTCTGCTCCTGAAGGCAGGTCTCCCAAGAAGGGCTGTGTTTCACATGCAACCTTCAGGCTGCCAGAACAATAAGTACACCACAGGTTTCCTGCTTCGTGTATGTGACCGATTAACCACCACACCTTTACATTTATAATTCAGCAATTCTAGTGGGGGGAAAAAAAAAATACCAACACTCTGTTAAATAAACAGCCATGCTCTGAAGTTAATGGGGTGCATCCATTTTTATATAGCTGTATCTAAGGCTACAATTTGATCCCAGCACTACCTTGAGCTTAAACACAACCTCGAGGTTGGACCTACTGTTAGCAAAAGGCTGGGAGGAGCAGACCTTGCTGGCTGGAAGTCTCCCCGCAGCCTGCCCTGATCCTCAGGAGATCCTACAGAAAGCTAGCTTTATGAGCAGCTCTCCTTCAACCAATGCTCAACTCTTCTGAGCAGGTATTTGGTAGGACTTCTTCACTGCTGCTGATGTGCTACCATTTAAAGAGAAACATAAATAAATAAATAAATAAATAAATAAATAAATAGATTTAAAAGGAAACAAAGAAAAAGCACTCCCAGTTTTAGTTTCTCACAGTTTCAGCCTGGAAATTGCACAGGGGCTAACAAGTGAGCCCCGGCCCCCCTCCATCCTCAGCCAGATCAACATACAGCATTCCACCCTATGTTTACAGCTGGGGAGAAATTGAATTACCTACATAGTATTATTTTAGTATAAACGAACAGGAAGACTTCACCAAAATTGATGACCCAGCGGGTGTTGCCCCTCCCTGACTGTACTGTATACGCAGAGCTTTCTAGACTCCAATTTATTGGTTTGTCAGAAACTTCAGTTATTTTCATCAAGTTGAGTTTTACATTAAACATTCCTCCCCTTAATTGGAACCATGCGGATACATTTGGGCAGCATCCATATTCCTGCTCAAATAAAAGGGGTACTTTGTTACAAATTCAGCATACTTTGCTGTTAAATTATATTTTGCTAGCAATTACAATTAAATATGAAGTTCACACTTAATAGCAAACCTTGTAATCACGTGGGAGTAGTTCTCCTTCCATGAACATCATGCGTGGGTGGGAGAAGGGAGAGCTCTGCAGCCTCATTTTAATAATGAAATAAACAGTTCTGCCGGTGAGTAATTCAGGGATTTTAAAACAGGGCAGTGGCAGGATGGAAGTTGTTTAAGAAGCTTATTTAACCCTCTCACCTGCTACTTCTAGCTCTCTCAAGAGTTACCCACCCAACTGCAGACAGACCAAATGATTTCGGAAGGCATCATTGAGCTGGGGCAGGGTGCTGTGTCACACCTGGTTTTATTCTTGCTTTTAGTCCCCATGTGAAAATTGCTGAGCATAACAAAGTCATACATGCAGAAAGCTTTTAAAATCCTCTTTTTTTTCCCCCCTTGACTTCCGAATTATAATAACAACAGTTCTCTAAAATATGCTGCTTCTCTGGCATTTGTCTTGGAAAACAGGTAATGTTGTTCTGCAAATTGAGATTTCGTTTTAAATTTCATTTGTGGTTTTATGCTTTTATGCTTGTTCCCATTAGCCACAAGAGTGCTTGTTTGGAAGGATGTCAGAGGGTTTCATTAGAAGAGGAAGAGGAGACATTTTGCTATCGAAAAGAGGATTTGATATTTCAGTCAGTTCAAAGCTGGCCCTTTTGACTCTAAAAGCAGAATGCAAGGTGTTACAGCTATTACATGTTGTGGTGATGTTTCCACTAGCCTGAATCACATTTCTACCAACATGTCATGAAATTACTGAATACAAATACAATGAAAGATACAACATATAATACTTAATATAGAAAAATACAAAAATATAATAGCGTACAATTAAAAATATATAATATAATTAAATATACTTGCAAAAATATAATACAGGAAAACCTGTAAAAATTCTGAGTTTTTTTCCGGGGGGAAAGAGGAAGTGGGGGGGAAGCATTCAGTTTGGATATTTGCATGAGGAAAACTTGTGAAAGACTCTAGGGGACAAGCTCTCAGGAGGCACCAGAATGAAATCTCTAAACTCTGCTTTACTAAAGCAAAGAAAACCCAAGATTAACCTGATGAAAGTATTTCCTCTCAGCTCGAGCTGATTTCCTAATCTTTGCTCTTAAAATCTCTTGCCATCTTGCAAAGGAACCTCATTTCCATGATATTTGGAAGCAGCTGGGATTTATCCCCCACGTCAAGCTGACTCTGCCCAGCTACTGCCACCCATTGCTCTGAGGAACTAAACCCACACAAGCAGGCTGTTCTCACTGCAGAGCCCATCTCTGCGTGGCTCACTCCCTGGAGTGAACTGCTGGACCCTCATGGTCATCCACAGAGCTGATGTCCCTCCTGGTACCAATCACTGTCACAGTGATTGTCCTGGGCCAATCACTGTCACAGGGTACATGGCTTCTGCTGCTAGCCCTCCTCCTTGCCTGGGCAGCCATTACCCTTGGAAATATCATAAATATTGGCAAGTCCATCTATTTTAATTATTTCACAGTGTGTGTTGGAAGTACTAAAGATTCCTTTAAATATTTTGAGGGTTCCCAAACTAGGTCCAACTCAGAAAACACTTTTACATGTGACAGTTGAACTCCATGTTCCTCTCATCACTCTGCTTTCCAGTTGTAATTTCATTTCAAGCCAGGAAAAAAAGATTTTCTTTACACTGGGGCTTTTCTAAAAAGATGACAAACACGACTGCATAGACAGCAAATCAAACTTTGGGATCTATGTCATTGGATTTGTTTTGAAATTTTACAAAATAATGACTCTTAATACATCCTAGAAGTAGCACCGCTCTGTTAGGAAGTCCTGATGGGTCCCAAAGGACTTCCCTGGCTGGTGTTTCTCGTGGTTTATTTCACAGAGATTCTCAGTGCCGTGCTCCAGCTCACACTTTCTCCGGAGATGGCCAGATTTCCCTGAGGCAGACAACATGAGAAAATTGCAGCTGAGGAGACATAACCAGAAACATGCTACTGAGCCTGAAGCACTGTATTCTTTCCAGAGCTTGAATCAAGTCCCCATCATCCTGTAAATATGCCTGAAAAGGTACTATGCAACAGGCCACATCCTGCACTGAAAATGACTCTGCTTTGCACCGATGGATTACTTCTGCTATTTAAACAAGTCCCCTTCAACAACACATATTCTCATCTGTGTATTTTTAATAGAAGCATAATTTTTGTCGTATGTTATAATGAATAGCATACAACTGAGCAGTGCGCATAAGACTGTAATTCCATCTGGGAGTTTGTTGACATTGATAAACCACTCAGGTTTTGCTTTTGTGGCTCATGCCATTACAGCAGCTCAACAGGATTACAGTCCTGTTATGTACAGTTGGTTGTAGACATTATACCATATGAAAATAACTGTATATTTTATTAAAGAAAAGGTTTGAATTTAAGTATGAAACTGAAAATTCTCATCAATGGTCTGATAATATGGCGTTAAAAATGATCTTTATATTATTAGCTGAGTGCCTTGTTTATTTTATTTAAGATTCCTCATCCTAGGCAATGAAAATAGTTTAGTTGGATTTAACTATATCTATACTGAGGGACTGAAGAATTTCCCTTGTAATTTTGTGGCATCACTACTTTTATGGTATATGAAAACCAGAACATTGCACTGCCCATAAAGGAAAGTGAACCAGACAAGTCTAGTAATTTCATAGTCTAAACTGAGTTAAACAGATACACACAAAATCAGATAAACAATGAAAACTGTGGTTTCACTTTTTTTTTTTTTTTCATTCTAAATGTTAACTGTGATAGCAGTGGTACTCCCAGGGATTGTTTAAAATATGAAATAAAATTTTCCTTTAATTTGACTATAATTAATAGATCAACTGTGCATCCATTTCCTTTAAAATGAAGCTTATGTTAACACACATTTCCCTCATGTCTGCTTTTAAAGCCACGAAACCCCTGTGATCAGGTGCTTTAATTCTTCTGCACTTTATTCCCAGTTTAGATGGATTTAAAAAACAAAAATAGGTCACATTGCCGGGTTTCTAGCATGGCCTCGCTCCACTTATTACCATCTAGTTCACAGTGACGGCATTGATGAGTCCTGCAAGGTCCAGGTTGTTCTAAACCAGATAGGTGATATTTCTGCTAAGAACTTTTCTGTTTGTATGAGCCATTGCAAAGGCCTTCATCCCCATCCCACCAGTGATTTCACAGAGCTGCTGCTCACCTAGCACCAGCATGCCAGACTCAGATGACCCCATGCTGCTCCCCCAGCTCAGCTGCAGCCCCTCCAGCGTGTTGGGTGAGGGCAGGGGACTTGCAGCACCCCTGTTCAGCGAGATGAGGGAAAGAAACCAGAGGGCCAGACTGCCTACAGTCAGTGGAAGCTCTTCCACCTGAATCTATGTGCTCTGGATCACACGCTGGAGGCTCTGCAGGTGGTACAAAGCTTCCAGACAGAGAGAACATTCAACAAGTGTCTGCTTTATAGGACAAGCTCCTATTTAAAGTATTAGGAGACTTTGGGGTAAACTTGCCAATTTATCCTAATTCCATGTAGCTTCAGACTCCACTCTGGACTAGAAAACCTGAATCCTATCTTTCATTCTAACAGTGCTCCCACACCACGGATAGGACCTTCTCTGTAGTATGAAGTATTCGCAGACCTCATTTTCACTACAAACTCTTCTAGTGGAGATGTGGTGTATATCGGCAGGAGACTTTTGCTAGCAGTGTTTATAGCAGCTACCCAAATGACATAAGTTGTACCTCTCAGTAGAGCTTTTCCTGTTATAAGAACATTAACCAGAACTGCCGATCTAATTACTGGTATGTTTCTTTTCTTTTCTCCCCATGCTCTTAGCTGACAAAGCTGTATATGCAAAATGTTTGAATGCAGACAGACCTACTACTTCTGGGGAAGCCACACAATGGCCAGTAAATGATTCCAGCATTGATGGGGGAGCGGCGGGGGCTGAAGTGATACAGCAGTGATGTGTGATGAAGCAGCCTTCTGATGGATCCTGGGCAATGGCCAACAGTAACACAAAAAAAAATCTGGAGTGGGATTTAGGGTTGCAGGTTGCTCTTATAGAAGTCCTCTAGAGCCAAGGTAAAAGGAAACAGAAGACAACCACCAATGAAGTGAGCTTCTTAGTGATTTAAGACACTTAAATTCTCTCATTCAACATGTGTACTAAACTCTCAGTCTTAAAATATCACAACAATCAGAAAAACTTCAGAATGTCACCTTCCCACTCAATGCTGTCTTCGTCATCCAGATACATCTCCTCACTTGACTAACCAACACAGATTTTCCTTCTGGTAACATCTTACAATTACAATGACTCCTGGGAGAGGAAGATGGAAAGACCCTAAGACATGGCTGCATGCTTCTGTCTTGCACATCACAGAATCACAGAGTCACTTAGGCTGGAAGAGACCTTCGAGATCATCAAGTCCAACTGTCAACTTAGTGAGTCCCATCACTAAACCACTTCTACAACTATTATTTCCACTTATTATTCCTGTACTAACCATAATCAAACTTTTCCACTCTTAAAGAATGTGAGGACAGCATGGAGCTTCCTGCCTAGCAAATGTTGAAGCTTGCATGTCCACCCAGCCTCAGTTTTACACTGCTGTCTTCCATTTACTAAATTAACTATTTACTAAAGGCTGCAGTTGTTACAACTTCTTGTTCCAGTGGTCCCTTTCCCACAAGGTTACCTGTCGGCATCAATAATAACATTGTCAGCCAAGTAATTAAGTCATCCTCATTACTAATGCAACACAGAAAGAACACAACTTGATTCCAGGCAGAATCTGCAAGACTGTCAGTTTTAACACATGTTGCTTAAAGTAGGCAAATTTGATCTGGAGTCATTGAAAGAATAAATTTGGAAGACTACCAGGTCATTTCTACAGAATCCCTTTCGTAAATGTAATTGCGCTTTAATGGAATTTAAACTACATACACACATAAACAAGAGAAAATTAGTGTATATCAGTTATGATAATGTTTTCTGCTGAGCACTGAAAAATTACTGGAAAATCACTTAATAATGGTCATGTTTTATAATACTGTCAGCTGAGTGATTTCCTGCTCTAAGGAAAGGCATAGCCCTGTTGTGAATTTCACTGGGTTGCACTCTGAGACTGTTCCTACGTGTACAAGTGTTCTTAGTAGTTATCTTGGTTGTGATTGCATAAACTGAAGTTCAGAACTGACCCTCTGCTCTGACAAAAGCCAGAGAAAGAAGATAGTTTTGGTATTAATGGAAGACAAATGAAAGATTTTTGGTATTCATTTTTGAAGCTTTAGTTTCATCCTGGGATGACAGAGCATGTAACCTTGTAAATACACCACTGGTAAACCATTTCAAGTAACACCAAGAGGATTAGGGAGATATGAACCCTTTTAAGACTATTTCAGACATTTAAGAAAATCTTAGCAGCCCAGGTCCAGGGGCAGTGAACAGAGTACGAGAGGACCTACTTTCCCTAGCCTCAGCTCTGCCAGTTGTACAGCGTGTTTTATCTCCTTGGATCTTACTATTTTCTGTTTTTCCTTCTTCTTTTCCTACTTACATTTCAGCATCTCTACCACAGCCAATTCAGTAATGCTCCAAGCTTTATGTACAGCACCACTGCTGTAATACAGCTCCTAATAATTTGTTTACCTCAAGACTGACAAATAGGACACTCCAGAACAAATTAATCAGTAAGCACATTAAGACTGTGTAACTCATACAGAAGGGCAGAGTTATTCCATAGGCACTTCTACCAGAATTTTTGGGAGATTTAGGGCTGGCATGGCCAAGCACATCTAGAAGGGACTGGCAGATGAAAGAGGTACAGCCACACAACAAGCCCCCTCTTTCCCCACTCCCATTAGTTCCTTTATGGGGCTCACCGTTTAGATCAGAGCTGCATCTACCCACAGATCTCAGCACCGATCTGGAGTATCTCAGTTGCTGAATTATTTTGACCCCCACCATCCAGATGAACCATCCCTGTCAAGCTGCCTTGTTTTTTTTTTGCTGTCCTGCATTTTGGCTCCCTGGCTCTCCACTAAGACAATTAAGAGTGCCAAACCAGCGCGAAACCCAGCTTTGTCCAACTTTTAGGTCACAGTGGAGCTTGGAAACATCTAATGGGCTTTGTTAAGAAAGCCTTATGCAGTTTGAAGATGGATAATAAATAATTAGAGATATTGTTCCCCAAACATACTGGGGAAAAAAAAAAGAGAGTTAAAGAGAGTTAAGAGAGTTAAAAAGAGTTAAGATCTGATCTGTTCTGCATTCTGTAGGGCCATTTTGCTTCCTAAATTCAGTGAAAGCAGTACTGTGCATTTTTTTTTTCTACAGAAATATGCATTTGTGGTTTTGCCCATGTTACATAAAGCAAGGCTTCGGCTCCAAGGCCTAGTAGCTGTCCTGTACAAAAGGTGGGCACAGAGTTCTGGTTCCTTCTAACAAAATGGGGTGAAATGGCATGTCCTGTATGTCTTTCCAAGATTTCAGAGGGAAGGAAAACTTTACTTTTTTAAATATACCATCCTGAATGAAGGTGCTGTGGCAGAGGTGACAAGGATCTTCTGCTGTATTAGAACTCTCCATCGCTAATCATTTTCTTTCAAGGACTAATGAATCTTGAAGCCAGATTTAAGAGTCTGCATATCACCTTCCACCAAAAACAGTGAGGATGAAGGGCCCAGCCGTCTACCTGTACTTGATCCATCTTGCTTTAAAAGCAGGGTCAGTTGATCTGTGTGCTTACATTTGCTGGGATTTGTTTAACTGACTCATCATAACCTACTTTCCACGTGGGTTTGCAGTCTCACAGGTTGCAATTTGAGTTCTACTGAGCACAAAACTGCAACTTTGAAGAGTTTTTAGGTGGTTGTGGTCAGGGTAAAGTGGCTATTTGGTGCTGTGCGCACTGTTTTTAAGCTCTGACCCTGCCTTTGATCTGCTTCCAATGCCTTCCCTCACATACAGTCCACTAACAGAGCACAATGTGCTTCTTTCTCTGTGAGAATTTGTGTTGTTGTTTTGTGTGTGTGTGTGTGTGTTTTTTTCCTAATGGTTGGTTTGGATTAGTTTTTTGTTTGTTTTTAGGTGAGAGATTCTCCCCATTCTCAACAAATCTGAAGTGTTTAGTATTAGTGGCAACGGTTTAGTATTAGTGGTGACTACTCAGACTCTAGCAGGAAACACATGAAATAAAAAAAATAAATAAAGGCTACCTAACTGAGGCTTTTTCATATTAAAGCAGGGCTACTTAAATGGTGGATTCTGCTCTGGCTTCAGCTAGCTTTGTTCACAGCATAACAAGAGCCTGTGCACCAAAGGTACAAGGCAGATGTTTGAGTTGGTCATCAGAAGCTCCCTTCACAGTTCCCGAGACATAGGCGCTTCAGTTCACCCACCATTTTAAATAGCTACTTTAAGATGAGACTGAATGATCACATTTTTACTTTTTTTTTCCACTGAGAGTAAAGAGAGACATGGGTGATAGCTGTACTTGCAGGTACATAGCTTTGCTAAACCAGCCTTGAAGTCATAAGCAGAGACAAGAGGGGAGAGATTGGGCCACTTACCAGAGGAAAGGGAAAACCAATTTCGCCATTAAGTCCCATGGTCTGCTTCAGCATTTTACTACAGAGTCATTAAAGAACAAAAGCAAAGACCCAAGAGTTTACTTCGGCATCAAGGAGTAAGTTTCTTTCCCCCAGTCCCAGTTCAGGATTGCGTCCATTAAACTACAGATCAAGATCTCTCCTGGCCCAGGATGTCACCATTCCTGGCTGCACAGGTCTACCTGCAGCGGGGCAGGGGTAGGGACACTCCCTCCATACAGAGACTGAGAGGGTTGGGTAACTTTGTAAAAAAGATCAGTAAAAACTGCTGTTAAAGAAACTTCCTAACACAGGAAACAGCTAATAAAATGAACATTCATTTGCTAGAATAAACTTTACCCAGTAAAGTAACGTACATTTAAAAATTCTTAAGCACTTTTTAAGTACAAATGAGCGTGGAATTCTGTCATCATTATTATTAAAGTCAAGAAATATATGTGTAGAGATAACACAAATATCTGCAGGTACATTACCTCTCCCTGTAGGGAAACTGTGCCATCCTCTTGGAGTGTGTATATGTACACATGCATACTTGTATGTGTGTGAATAAAGGCAGAGCTGGATTGAGGAAAGGAAACAATTAGATTTGTCCAGTCTCTCTGCGAAACAGAAATTCAGATATAATGTATTTTTCCTTAAATAAACAAACTACAAGTTGCAAAATAACAATATAGAAAATTCACCTTTTTATCAGCACAGATTTCTGAAGTACTAGACTAAAATACATTTTATAAGATGATGAATTTGTAAATGTTTTCAAGAGTAAAACAAATATCATCTTAACCTCATGCATTTTTTTTTTAACTATAGCTATGATTAAGAGAACACATTAATCTAACTGCTTGGTGCAAGTGGTAGTTGCTGTCTTGATTTAATGCATACAACAAATTAGCTCATGTTTAAAGCTGTAAGGATTTGTTTGGGCTTCTCATAGTCTGTTTGCCTTAATGTTATCCTACCATGCTATCTTCTAAGTACAGGAAGTTTACTTGGAAATGTTTATTTATTTTTTTCAGTTGACCACAATTCCTTGAGATAATTGTTTTAGCATTGCCTTTATGGCTGGGCTGTTTCAAATCTATATAGCATACCAAAATTATCTTGCGAGAACCTGCTGAATTCTTGTTAGTTTTCTCCCAGGATCCAACACTTTAAAAATGCTTTTTGTCTTTCAGCTTTTTAAAATGCTGTTCTTTTCATCCCTGAGGTCATTTTCTGACAATAAGAGCTAGTGGGCTTCTAAGCCCTCTACTCAAAGCAGCTTCAAGGCATTTCCCTCCACCTCAGTTCTTTGTTTGATGAGTTTTCTCATGTCTACCCATGTCATTTTCACCAAGGTTCAGCACAGAATTTCAGTAATGATTGCTCAACAACTAGCCAGCAGTGGACTCCAGGCCTTCCAGGCCACTCAGATGCTGCAAACTGCCTTCAGACTGGGGAACCACTGCAGACAGAAAGAGTCAGTCCCTCAGAAGATGGAGAGAAGGGACCACTGCGACTTCCTATAGGAACTAGAGACATTGCATGGATGAGAATTGGGTAGGTCTGAACAAAATTAATTCATGATCCAGTTACAAATCAACTCACCACCTGCATAAACCGTTTTAGGAAAATAATGTCAGTACACACTGACAGTCTCCAAGCCCAAATATTACAGCAGTCACGCCACAAAAATCTATCTCTAGGTGGCACATCACATGACCATCAAAATACAGAATACCAATAAGTCATTTGTATTTTGGGGGACTCTTCACCAAGTATTCCCCAGGTTAAACTTCTCTTCCATTGTTACTGATAGACTGTGGCTTTGTGTAGAGGCCTATCCAGGACAAGGATCTATGACACATATACTTATCACGAAGTAGCCTATGACCTGAAGAGCTTCCAGGCTAAGCAGATGTAGCACTCAGCAGGAAAAAAAAAAAAAAAAGCCATGTTACCTCCAGTCTGAGGTTGGTGAGCTGATGGACAGATTTGCTCTAGGTTTCACAGTAATCACTGGCAGAACTGGGAAAGAATCCAAGGCCAGCATCATAACTATTAAACCATGCTTGCTCTCCTGGCATGGAGAGAAACAGAAATATGCCAGAGATGGAAAGCAAACGCCAAGTAGTAGAATGGGCCCCTAAAGTATTTTGTTCCCTGGAGAGAGATTAAAGTCTTGCAGTACATATAAACACCTGCCTAATGATGACAGAATTGAATTTATTGCTTCATGCAACAAAAATGCCTCAGAAATAAGATACTAGACTTACTATTGAGATCATCCAAAACGTACCACGTGTTGTAGTTATCACAAACTTCAGGTGATCAGCCTAAAACATCTGCAGCACATGTACTATCTGGTGAACACCAAGGCACAGCTCATAGAAACTCTGCCTGGGACCCTCCGGAGATTGTAAAGTAGCTGAGACATGATAGACTCGAAAGAACACCTCACTTCATGAACCTCCACCACTACCCCAGCACAGCAGCTCCAGTGGAAGCACTGCCAAATGCCTAAACTACACACCCTCTTCTTCAGCTTATCATGCTCGTCGCTTAGTGAAAACACATTGCTGAGGCTGGGATAATAAGTTTGAACAGAGACCTTAACACAGAACTGCTGCACCCTTTCCTTTGGGAGTTAGCCGTCTTCCACAAGCACTTAAACCATAAAGTATTTCTAAAAGAAGAATACTGGGCTTCAAAAATGTTAATCAAATGCAACATTTTAAACAAACAAATCTTTGTAATCCTTCCTGATACATCCACATGGTCAAAAAACAAAGCAGCTATAACATAACCAGCATTTGTTGGAAAAAGTAGTACCAGATTATAGGCTGCCCATACAAAACAGCTTACCAGCTTTACTGTGTTCACAGTTGGTATGGGTAAGGGCAATTTCCATTAAATTGTCTCTACCAAATTTGACAGTGATGTGAAAGGTGAAGTATTATAATTAATATATTGGCTGTAAAATCATTAAAAACACAGTACAAATGGCAAAACAATCTACACTATAATCATCTGATATTATTGGATTTCTTTTCTCTTCTGAAAAAAAATGTTTTCATGGCTTTTTATTGTTAGAAGATGTAATCAAGATGGTCACTCTTGACTGAAGAGAGTTAATCATGCAGGCTGAGGAGGAACCATATTTGCAGATCGTAAATTAGGTGAAAAGGATCCATATTTATTTATTTTCATTTCTTCTCCTCTGGGCAAAAATCCCTATTTTATTATCTGGAGCAACCGGCAAATATTTCAAAATACAGTCCTTACAAATTACAAATTTAACTTCACTCCTTAGATCGCAAGCCAACAACAGCTATGTGGTGGCTAAGCGAACGAAAAAAAACAAATAAATCTTTGCCCCCACTCACCCTTTCACCACCTTCAAAATTCTGTTCCTCTCAGAAAAACTTAAGAGAATGGGTGAACTTTGCAGTATGCCAGCTAAGTCAATGTGCATGGGCTATTTTAGATCAAAGGGAGAAACGCCTTCTGAAGTGCCAAGAGCTCCCTCACTATGACACCAAAAAAGTGCCAGCTCACCTTTTCTGATGGCTGAAATATTGTGGGGAGAGATGAGCTACTGTCTAATATAGGCAGGCCTGGGTCATTAGAGATCCTATAGAGCAGCAGCAGAAATGACTTACAGGTCCTTTTGGAAGCAACCTGTCCTGGTGCACAAAGGCAATATTCTTGCAGGGCAACAGACAGCATGTGCCAAATTCAACCCTGCAGCAACTTCAGTTTCTGAGCTGGATTGACAACAGGTTCCAAGTGAAGTGCATCACAGTTATGTAATTCCCAAGATGGCAAAGTCCACTGCAAGACCTGAGCAACCTCAGCGGTCAAAAAGCTTAAAAGCATTTTAATCTGATCACCTACAAACATGTAGAAAGTGAACTGGATTAGGTACATTCTCAGTTCTAGTCTTCTCAAAGTAACAGTAAAAGTGCTTGTTGCTTCCTTCACTTCAGTGACTACTACCCTGAAACACCTACAGCCCCTGTTAGTCTTAATTTTTGAGCCAGATGCTAATGAAGCAGGATCCTGGAAAAGTCTAGTAAAAACATTCTAGCCACCCAAACTTCTTGACTTCCAGAGGACTGAAGTAGCCACCCCTCTTTGCTTGTTCTCTGGAAGTACTATTAAATCTTTTTCTAACCTTTAATGGCTGTGATGGTGGAACAAGAGACTTTGGCACCTATCTGGTTCTTTTAGTATTCCTAGGAGCATGTCTGCCATATCCTTTCCTATCAGGAATGCCCCACAGGATGAGGCCAATGATCCCCTTGCCCTGTTTTGTCTCACACAGTGGTTGTTGCAGAAGTTGCTCAGGGAGAGCAGACAGAACAAGACTATCTGAGGTCTAATCTTCATACTCCTCCTGCTGTTAGATTAGGGACATCATAAGTAACATCCTTACCTATTGCCAAAAGTATCTGATTTGCACCTTTTATCCATTAATTTGTCATTTTGAATTTCTTGATATGTGTGGACTTCGTAATTTCTTGCAACAGTAAGTTGCACAAGTTTACCAAATGCTTTGAAGAAAGACACTTTTTAAAAACCCATTTTAAACTGTCTCCTATCAGTTTCAATTCACATCCCCAAAATGGTATATGACCTGGTACATAAGTTTAGCACTCATCTTCTGCACTGCCTTCTTGATTTAGTAAATCAACCCCAACCCTGTTCAACCTTACTCTCCAAATTGAAGTGAGAGCATATGCCTGCTGTCACATCCCCTTAATAACTTTAGATGTCCCCAAAAGCTTGCTTTTTTTTTTTTTTTTTTTTTTCTCATGTCTTTATTACACTCTTCTCAAAGTGTGGAGATCAACTACATGCAGCACTCAAGATGTGGGTTTACAAAGATTTTCTACAGTGGCAAAACAATGTCTTTGGTTGTGTTCTCAGTACCCTCCTGATATGGGTAAATTTGGCTGCAGCTGAACATTGAGCCAATGATGACAAAAGAGCTGCTAACTCAGCATGGCTTGGATTATTCTAAATAACCACAAAGTTGTTTTGGAGACACCCAAATTAAGTCCAGACAAGTTACTAGACTAACACAACATGGGATAATACTATGCAGAGATACATGCTTAAGCCCTGGAAGATAACTCCATTAATGGAGTTCACAGACTCCTAGATTTACAGTACTACACTCAGCTAGGTTGTCTACAATTACAGTGCATTGGATAAAAAGAACAGTCCAACAGTCTCCCCCATGCTTCTGAAATGTTTTCAGAATGATACCTCTCTTTTGAGTAGCTCTCCCCTCTACTTCCAAGACAGACAGAGCACTGTATGCACTGTGAACATCTCAATTATCAGTAAAAATCAGTGACTAACAAATTCTCCCCAATTTAAAACTTGTTTTCAATCACTGAGAAAATTTACCAGTACTCCATATGAAGACCAACGCATAGCTGCTATGTGACAGCAGAGAATGAGAAGTATGAACTACTTCCTCCTCACCCAATGCCGCATGTCTTCTCCCTCCCCATGTACACCACTGATGCACCTCAAAAAATATTTATGAGTTCTCATTCAAGTACTTCAGCTGATAAATTTAATATCACATTCCCTGGGGTAAGCAAAAAATAAAATATTGCATTGGCCTTCGCACATGTGGAGATTATATTACTTTACAATGAAACCCAGCAAGCTGCATGTTACAGTTTTTACCACAATCTCCTTGGTAGGAATGTTTCAAATACATTGCATATGTGTGAATACAATATAAGCATACTGAAATGCTTTGAACGCTGTAATACATCAGATACTTGAGGGAGCAGGGAAAAAAAAAAAAAAAAAACAATGCTTTCACCTATCCTGGCTCTTAAGTCTGTGTAATCAGTTAAATGCTTCGTTTGACACTGGTGTTTTCTAGGCCCATACAGCGCTACTTAGCTAGCCAATGTACAAAGCAATTTTCTAAACAGTTGACTACTCAAACATATCCCCAAAACTTCTGCAAATTTTCTGGCTAATTCATTAAATAAGATGTCTCTGTGAAAGCAAGCAAGCAGACAATACCGCTCGCTCTGTGCGTTATAGCTCCGAGAAAAACAGATTAGAGCCACAGCTGTACAACAAAGCCCTTTGGTTTATGCAAACACATTTCTACACGCCGTAAAAGTCGAAACATCTGACTCATTTGGATTTTACAAGGCTACAATGCTGGAAAATATGCATAAAAATCGACAGCATTCAAAGGCATTAAAGAGTTTCAGTCCCCCATTTGTTTCCTATGTAGCCGGCTCGCCGGGATCACGGCAGCACCTGCTCCTATAACTCTCCGGGCCGCGGACGCCCCATGGCCGCAGCGCTGCCGCCATCTTGTGGCGCAGCCGGGCAGCGCCGCGCCGCCATGGCGGGAGGGCCGCGAGCGGGGCCTTCGCCCTCTGCGCCCCACGGGCTGCGGCTCCAAAACAGTGCTTGGTTAAACACCCAGAGGCGACCGTTTACAAAAATAATGAAAAAAAATGGCAACCCAACTGATGCTGTCCGTGTTAAATATGCCCAAGTTGGTTGTTGGGGCACCGTGCGTACACGGGTTTGCCATAGTACCACAGTAACTGATGGGTCTAACTGCCTTCAGATTCATTCATCTGAGACTCCTGTATGCTTTATTTTTCAGAAATAAAGTAACTTCCTATGCTTAAAGCAAGGTTTAAGTGGTTGTGAATGTATGGCAGTTCTATAGAGCAAGGCTCAGGCAAGCTGGGGCACACAGAAAATAAACACGCATCACCCTTTCTGAACATTTCCAAGTGATTTGCCTACCTCTGCATAGGAGCACAACGTCAGAGGTCAAATCTACTGTCACCACTTTTTACCACAAAACCATAGGTGGCTTTTTTATTTTTTATTTTTTATATATACATATAAAGCAGCCTGTGGAGGACTAGTTTGCTTACTAGTTGAGAGAATCTTTTACCCCCTTTTGCTACCACCAGCTGAAAGCTGGAAAGTAAGGGGTGACAGTTGTTCAGACTGCTGATCTAAATCCAAATCTCAATTAGATGCTCCATTTAAAAACAAACTTGCACATTTTTGGCAGCCTCAAACAATAACATTAGGCCCAAACTGTTACTGGGATTCAGAGATAATTTCTCTTAACTAAAAATTATAGCACAATCAGGATAATGTGACATTCTCTACACTCTGTTGCCCAGATTTTATTAGTTCAAAAGATAAAAACATTTAAGGTTCCCAGGACAGATGCATTAGCTAGTGCAAATGTAACTGATGCAATGAACTAATAGCAACAAAAGAGATCGGAATTGTGCAACTAGCATGTAATCACAAGCTGAAAAGGAAATATTTTCCAACTCACTTCAGAACAAAATGTTCCTTCATATTGCTTCAGCCTTCTTATGAATTTGCAGTGAGGAATTGTTTTCAGTTGTTGCAGTATGTGTGGCCATCCAGGACTTTTTTTTTTTTTTTTTTTTAATAGAGATATATACACATAAATGGAGCTGAAAGAAATACTGCTTTTGTCTATAGGTCTGTGTTACTCTATTACCAGTGTGCTGCTTGCCTCCTCTCCAAAAGGTGCCTTATGAAGAGGCTACAGGTTGTGAACAGCTTGCCTGCAGATGCTGGCATTCTGGGGAACAGGGGATACTAAGCTGTAAGTGGGCACCTTCCTTCATGGAAGCAGGGAGTACATGGGAAGGGAAGGGAAGGGAAACGATTGGGCCTGGATGTTCCCAACAGAAATATACCTGCTCAGGATACATCCCCCCAGTGCAAAATTCCTCCGTGATTGTATATGAATCCTTTTAGACTCACTACACAAGCGGTTAACAAATCCATCTCTATCCTTAAGTAGTCTGGGAGAACAGATTGAGGCAGACCAATTCACCAAAGAATATGAATCCTTTAGTTAGTACTCCCCATTTCTGAAGAGGTTTAGCCCTTGTCATCCTTCTATGTAGACATCATGAAAGCAGAAACCTTTTGTGAAGACCTGGGAAAGAAGAGCAAAGTAACCTTGCATGCACTTAAAAGGAGCTTGTCACAAATGTGATGCTGAGCATATTAAAAAATTATTTACTTATTGACACTTTATTGAACAGCATTCCAACAATTGCTTTGCAGTCTAAGCAACAAATAAATGAAGTAAGCCTGTATTAGAAAAGGCCCTGAGAAATGCATGATGAGCACCTTATGCATCACAGGAACGGGTTCATGCCATGGCTCACATCGAGAAGGCCCACCTGGAGATACACAAAGATGGGGAGATTGCTCCAAGGTGGTGAGAGAAATTGTACGTTAAACTGCAAACAAGGAGTCAGGAATGTGAAGAACTATGGCAAAACTGAAATACAGATGGCATCCCATAGGCTTGAAGACCAGAAAAAAATGACACTACTGTTTGCAATGATCAGAAAAGGATCAAGACAGGCTAGTGTTAAGAGGAAATATTAAAAGATGTCATGATGAGTTTGAAACAGATGGCTAGGTAGCCATGAGGAAAGAGTCAGATTAATCTGAGATTCTGATTTGGATATAAAACATGCACATGAAATTGAAGGGTAAAAGTCAGTCACTGCAGAAGTGGGAATTGAATTTATATGTATTAAAAAGTATAGCAGCTTGCTAAATTCCATGCACATGAAAGTATCTTATATGTGTGCTGACAAACATTTTATTTTTCTACCCTGAAAGAAGCAATGCTGAAGAGTGTTACTTGAATATTGTCCACTCAAGTGGATGGAAGGAAAAAAATATATATTTTTATATATATATTTACCATATCTTATATTGATATACAAACACCTTTCATATGTGGTATCTGAGGGTGTTTCATTTGTTGTGGATGAGTTCTACAGCACATGACCTCCATTCCCTTAAACACATACTCTTAAAATTAGAAACATTTCAGTATTTTTCCCCATTTGCCTTCCTAAACCTGTCCTAAGTATCTGCATTATGTTATCCAACACACTGGCTGCTAACAGTATAATCAATATAAAAGGTTACTTAGGGGGCATGGCTTTTTTCAACTCTGTCCTCAAAATACAAAGCTTTTTTTTTTTTTTTTTTTTTTTTTTATATATATATAACTAGAATTTGAAGTCTTTCACTGTGGAAAGTATCTTAGAACCATTTGAATAGGGAATGAAAAAAAAAAAAGGAAAAAATTGAAGCATACTGGAATTATAACTTTTTGGAGCAAAAAAATCAGGAAATTTGCTTTAATAAACATTTGTCTGTATGTCAGCATAAAATATATTTTTTCAGTTTCATAACTTGATTGTAAAATTTTACAGGGCAGGAACTTCGCATACCAGACACTGGCCTAAATGCCTATTATTTCATTGCTGTTAGAAAAGAATATCTGACCACCTATTCATTGGTATTTTTACAAGAGTATTAAGGTATAAAGTAGTCTACTGATGTGCTTCAAACAGTAAAACTTATGATGATAATTTCAATAAGGCTACAGCAAAGATGAACAGAGTCCTGATATTTACTGAGCTAGAAAACTAATAAGAGTTTAAAAATAACTTCCAATCACTTAGGCAAAACAAAATCTAGGTTGATTTGCTCCACTTATTTTTGTATAACTCTGCTTTGTACCTAGTAATCTTTCAGCAATATGAAATATCAGGATTTCTTTTTAATAAACCAATCATGTACAAATAAAATTATATCAATTTGTAAATTTTAGGAAAATGTGATTATTTTCCTTATATAAAACATCCCCATTTTATGTAATACTGTACTGGTGGCACAAGTCCCAGTGAAAATATTTTAAATACTTTTGCTTAAATACTATAAAGTCTCCATAGCTGCTTTTGAACTGGAAGAGCAGGGGAAATAAATGCTCCTGCAAGTCAAGGTTACTCGCAAATTAGTTCTCACCAGTTCATATAATACTACGTGACCCAGACACTTTGGGGATTGAAAGAAGGAAGGAGAGTTACCAATGCTGGAAAGTTCAAAGGTCTTGTTTTACTTCCATAAAATTATGGAATTATCGATTCCAGCAGCTACGTGAAGCAATCAACACGGATTTAGGATATTCCACTGGTGGACCTTCATTCAGAAATAATGCCAATGCATGAGAAAATGACTCTGTAGGATTGTTACATACGACAGCATACTAATTACATCATGTGTTCAATTGGGTTATAAGATCCTAAAAATAAACATTTGCTTGCTGACCAATGCCTGGGGAAAAAAAAATAAAGTCTAAAATTAACCGTCTTTACTTAACTGTCTAAAACTAATTGCCTATAACCTTTGAGAAAATTTGCCACTCTCGTTTTCCTTCAGGCTATGTAAATCAAGCCACAGCGCTGGGCTTGTCTACCACCCAGTATCCGGTTCAATGGCCAAACACAAAGTTAAAAATCCTCCTGAGATTTCAAACCCCAAACACATCCGTTCCAGTGTAGAGGGCAAAACTGACCAACAGATCTATGCTCAGAGATCCTTTTCAGCACTGGATGGGAGATCTTGGTAAGGCCTTCAGAAAGCGAAGCACATTGTCTGCACCAGCCTTAGCACAGCAGACACAATGGGGGCAGGGGCAGACAGCTGGGATAAGTCCTACAGTGCAACAGAACCAAGATGGTGTAAGCAATTCTAAATTAGCAACATTAAACAAGAAAATGTGTTTTGCACCTGTGTGTAACAGAAAGTGTTAAGGACAGTGTGTTTTAATACCAAATACATTTTTCTGCATGTGGAATTAATGCTCCCCAGCCATAACATACTTTCAGCATTATATAAGATTGGCATATGTACTTTTCCCTTGGCAGAGCAGGCAGAATAAACAATGCTGTCCAAAGGAAAGGGTGGAGCCCTCAAATGCGGGTGCACAGCACAGCAACTTGCTGACAAAGCCATGCCCATCCATCCATCTTTCCTATCTCCATGATATTTTGTGTAAAACTCAGCAGCATATTACACTGGGAGCTCCTGCTGTGAATGAGTTGTCCTGGCAACAAATCCCTCCCAGTGAGCACTCGGGCTCCCACTACATTACAAGGACACCTACTTCCCCCCTAACCAAACTTGCACACGGCAGCAGATCACTACCATTATGCCTGACTCTATGGGACTGAGATAGTAAAGCAGGGGCATCGCCATGGGAAAGTATGGATGGCAAATGGAATTGGCTCCCCAACAAGAACCACAGCCAAACCCACAACTTCAACACAGCAGGAGCTGTGCAAATGCAGTGCATGGGATGGTCGAGTATCCAGATGCTCAAGAGTTTATCTAAGACCAAGAGGCATGTACAGGACACAGAACCAGTACTGACCAGCTTGACATGCAAATTGGCTCCAAAACAAAATGAGCTTTCCCAGTCACAATATTTTTATTTTGAATCCCCCATAGGCTATTGCCAACACTATCTAGGTGTCTGTACTTCACACCTTCAGTGATGTTTCTTCAAAGCTTTCCTAGCTTCTTCCTACACAAATACAACCCAAGTTAAGAAATCTCACATTGCTGGAAGTTATCCATCCTTACGGACAGAATCTTCCACATGTAGGCCTTAACTCTGACTAGGGTTTTGTTCCCGAAATGCACTACCACTTGGATGTTTTTATAATAGCCAGACAGAAAATCGAGCAATGATACTGCCATCTAGCAGTGAACACATACTTTGAATTATTTTTCTCCATAAAAGATGTTAGCAGAAGCACAAATGGGAAAAACTTCAGGTATTACACAACAGACTACCGCATCTTGAGTGTATGAAGGCAATTAACATTCAGACAACTTCTGTGTAATTTTATTAAAGGAAAAGGTTATCAGCTTTAACTTATCTCAGAGAGTTCTTCAAGATCAATCACTTCAGTATTACAATTCACCTTGGCACTTCCTCTTCTCAGTGCTATCCTTGCATTTTTCTCCTCCAAATGCAAATTAATAGTCCCATCCAAAGCTTCAATGTGGATTGGTACATGTGCTTCACACTGAAAGATCCCATCAGTTTTTAAGTTGTACAAACAGAAATTTAATGTTGAGTTGGCCTCCAGTGAATTTGTTTCACTTAGAATGGCATAAGAAGATAAATCCTAACATCATTTGCCCCTGCTAAAACAACCACAATTCTACCAAAAAGCTCCAAAACTTTAAGCAGGGTAGAGGAACCTCACGTGATTGTATATGTGCAGAAGGTAAATATTTCTACATGACTTACTTGTTTAAACTCCCTTTGTAGTCTAGGGCAAAGTCTATCTTAATCAGGTATCGCTCCCTTTCATTCTCCTGTCATGTTAGAAGTGTTGTTAAAAAAAATTGTTTTAGCCAAAACACAAACATCTGGAAGTGTTCAGTTAGCTTGCACAGGCTCAAAGACTTCTCAGATTTGAGCACACGAGTCCATGGATTTTATCTTGATGAATCTTCACCCACTGCCCCAGAGGAGCTTACTGGATTGCACATCAGTTGCTCCCAGTCCAAAGATACAAGGACTGGGCAGGACTTACTATTCCTATATGTATATATATATATTCTGGTACAGAAGCATCAATCTCTGCAGCACACAGGCCATTGAACCCAGGTACCAAGCTCCAGTTTGGGATTCCAAATCCCACTGTAGATTTAGCTATGATTGAGCACAGGACCAAGGCAAAGCAAACCATAAATGTAACTGGACTGCCACCAGCAGTAACATTTTATATAGTTTTCTCTAGCATGTAGCAGGGAACATTATAAAAATGCCAAGGACAAAGATGCCTAAGTATTTCACGCATTTTCAGAAAAACCTAAATCCGTGGAAGATGCAGTCCCTTAAAACAGGGCATAGGAAGTCTACTTTGGTATGTGCCTACGTACAAGTGATATACTAAAGGCTTATTAGCCAAACTAAACTGACAAAGTTTTGCAGTCTTTAAACTCTATTTAAAAAGGCATATTCATACAAGTTACACCATTTAGAAGCCTTTAGTGATCCAATGAGATCTGCAACCAAGGCTCTTACCTACAACAGAATTTAATTTCAATTATATGCAAAAAAAAAAAAGGTAATATTCATACACTTGTTGATACCAACTGTAACTTGTTACCAATTTACCCAATTTGTACCTCTACTTGCAACATGATTGGCATGTATGAAAGCATCACGAAGTTGCATTTAACACCTTTACTGCGAAGCTGCAGACCAGAGTTAAGGTACCTAACTTAAGCAATAAATATGCTTCTTGCTTTTAACCAGTCTTGGAACATGTAAGAAAACTTGAAAGGCTACCACAGAAACCTCTCAGAAATCAGGTCACCCAAATCTAGCTACTGGGAAGTTGTCCAAGAGTGTCATTGCAAACAAAATAGCAAAGCACCACATAAGATAAACCTTTAGTGAGAGCTGCAGTAAAGTGAATACACTTGTTGAGCCCAGCATCTAGATGCCTGCCTCTTCACTACACAAATGGCTGGGGATAAGAAGTAAAAGGGGCTACAAGCAATAATGAAAATTTAAGTTCAACAGCCCAAGAGGTAGATATGCATTCCAGCCTCCTCACTTGTACAGGTGCCCAGCCCCACATTGTCACTATACTCATGCCCTACTCACCAGTGTAACGGAGCAAATCCTTGAGCCCACTTAAGAGCTGCTCTTTGCAGAAAATGCAAGACATCCAAAACTCGCAGGAGAGAGGTGATCTTAAACCTGTTCCAATCCTGCCTCATTTCCATAAATGGAAAACTGACAAATGAGTTCTGTACCTTACCACTGTCAGTGAAACCAAGACACTGGACAAGTCACAGTTAAGCACTGCCTTCTTTGAGCAGTGATCTGAAAAATTTGGCTACCCTGACTGCCAAGAACTCCTGCACACCTGCAAGTGCATGTCAATCCTACTAACACAAAAGTAATTCCACCCACTATTTACTTCAAAACTGAGGGAAGGAAAATACACCTAGTGCCAAGTTAGTCTCATGAAAAAACAAACAAACAAACAAGGTATTTAAAGAATTCCTGCAACATCTCAGAAGATTTGGGTAACAATTAAGGCAGTTCTCCTCACTTATTTCAGTAGAGGGAGCCAAATTTTCATCACAGATGCAGCAGTACTTCAGACTTCCCCACACATAGTAGTCTGGAACCCATGCAGAAGTAGAGGCATAAGCACTGTCAGACCACATGCACGCAGAGATCACAATCATCTGTCAGCACTTATGCAAATCAGAAGCTGTGTCAAGTTCCCTAACCTTTATGTTATGAATATTAAAGGCATCATCATGGAAGAGGAGTGGCAGGGATTCCCACCATCTTTTTACGAAGCAGTTAAAATATTTAAGAACTATTCCAAGACCTTTAAGTCCTTAAATCTCATGTTATCCTTTACAATCCAAAGAATTATTCCACAGACCCATTAAACACATTAAACCCACACACTCTTGTCAGGCTCAAAGTTTATTTTTCATTTCTTGCACTTGAAGTACTCTTCGATGACATCTTTGGCCTGAGATTCCTTGCCATAGTCCTGTAACACAGAACAACCCATTATTAACATACAGATCCACTCTAGAGTTCATATTTTACTTTTAAAAGGACAACAGGACAATTGATTCTCTGACAATGTTTCTCAAGGTACTCCCCAAATACACCCTTCCAAAAAAGTAATCTCAAAAGAAATCACATCACCAGCTGCTTTCCCTTAGTTATTCAAGGACTATTCTACTTGATCTAAACATAACCATTAGTACAGATGCATGCAGACTTTTCATTTCTGCTTAAAGAAAGCCAAATAAAATCAGATTGTGAAACAGTAACAAGAAATATGTAAATACATGCATAAGTCATTACTGCTTATGGTGAAGATGTAGCCATCTCTTGGGACCTCAAAGACAACAAAGTCTTCAAGGCTCGTACTGTGGCTTTACTTTACCAGCATTATTTTACAATATGCTCTGCAAAACACTTTCAAGTTGAGCAGACATTATTAACTGGATTTTACTCTTTAAGATTCTCTTCTGGTAAGTTTTTCTTAGTTTTCCTCTTGTCAAGGGGCCACAAAAGCATCCTTATATTTACTGTTCACTTGCAGAAAAAATAAGCAAGTATCTTACTTTAACCACCACACAGCTGCAGCCCACCACTTTGCGAGGCTTTCCTTCTCTGTCGATCTTGCAAAGTCCTACCCATTCGCCCAGCTTTTTGTTGTCATCAACCTGTGTAAAATATTGCATCACATTAGAACTGGCAATTTCTAACATAACTGGGTTCAACAGAAAAGCTGCTGTACTCTCAGAAGTATTGGGTAACGTATGGCTGCTTTCCTCATAAATATCAGTAGAGGGAGCCAAAGTCTCATCACTGTACAGCTCCTACGTTTTCTAATTTCAACACGAAGTCACGTTTAAGACTCTTCCGACACTCCATCACCACTGATTAATTCTGTATCTCAGTATACAGGACAAAAGCTCACTTCAACTTTATAAGATACATGATACAAATCCTTAGCCATTTTTATGTCTGTGGTTTTAGCGTTGCTCACACAAGAACCACACAGAACTGAAAAGTCACTGCTGCTTTCAGAAATTGCTCAGATAAGCCATATACAGAACAGCACAGTGTTTCAAGGTTCAGCTCTTTATATGAAAGAAGTAGCTTAGATTGTTAGCACAGTATCCATTACAGACTTGTCTGAATTTTGGACACTCACCTTTATCAGGTTGATCTGGTGTTCTGCACAGAGTGCTTCAACTAGCTTCACGTACATGGGTTCATCACAATTTGAAGCCAGGACACAAAGATGGGCTTGGCGTCTGAAAAAAAGTAGACAGACAAATGTAGCTTCAAATTCTTTAGTAATTAAAACCATAACAAACAGAACTCAGCACATGCATTTGTAATGATTTTTAGTCTTGATATGCTTCTTTTGAAATACTAAAAGTACTTCTGATATAATTTGTAGCACATGTTGTTTCTCAAACACAACACAGTACTTATGCATTGTTAGCTTTATTATCAGATTCTATTTCAGTTTCAGAAGCTTCTAGAAACCCACTAAGTTAAATCTCAGTCACTGGAAAAAGATGTAATGACTGGAAAGACACTGGAGTCACATAAACAACTACTGTCTTTATTAGAAAGCAACAAAGTTACAAGTTGCTTTTCACTCTTTACCTCATATTGCAATAATTTAACATTAGGATTATAATTATCAAAAAAGAATCAATTTCTATGTCAAGTTGTTATAAGCTCTTCAGAACAATCTTTTTTTTACTTACGTCCAAAGAAGCTGTTATGACAGGGCCCCAATTCTAATTAGGATCTTTGTATACTGCAGTACAATGTTAAGAATATCAAAGGGATACCTGACAACAAAGAGAGCTGTATAGGTCTTCTATGCTTAATTTAATTTGACCACAGCAAATAAATCTTATGTTCTCTACAGCCTTCTTCACAACAAGCTTCACCAGAATGTTTCAGAAACTTTCAGAAACAGCTTCACAGCAAGAACCATCACACACAAACACACTTAAACCTTGCACATACATCATCCCCTGAACTCACATTACATAAGTTTGCATCTTAAAAGAACTCTTACCAACTACTTTTCAGCCAGTAAGTTCCATTTCTCTCAGTTAGTACTTTCTCTTGGAGCTTTTCGCATACAGGTTTGTCAGACCACTGTTATCACTCATAAGAGGAGTGAAGGGGTATCCGACAATTTGTGGAGTCATCACTCAAACACTGTAGCTTTACTTCAACATTAAGGCTATTATTAGAAGGTTGTGCCTATGCAGATGCACAGCCTACTTCATGCTACCAGAAACTGTAACTGTATTCTACAATTGACATATGAATGACAGATTTAATATCATTTTGATATAGTACCAAAACAATTATTTACAGCTACAATGAACAAAGCAAAGCTAGGAAAAAAATAAAGGCAAGATCTTTTTTATGAGAACTAAATCAAGTTTTCAAGGCAAGTCTGACATATGCATTAATCCTCCCAATTCAAATTTTTATCAATGTTGAGAAGATCACCATTTCCTAAAACACAAAATCACTAGGCCTCAGATTTCCACAGCTTCATACAGTCAATCCATTATCTTTACAAAATCAATCTACATGAAAATTTGATGGTCCTGGGACTGCAAAAATACAAAACCTAGTACACTAAGTGCTTCTATCCTCAAGTCATTGAGTTTTATCTCATTATGTTAAGATAACTAAAGGCATTTAAAAAAAACACTACAAAAAAAAAACACGGTTATGCCAAAACATTCAACTACAAAAAACTGGACTAAAAAAGCACTGTACTTATTTAGAATACTTCTTCACAATATACTCTACCCATTTTCCCTATTCACCACAGATTAGAGAGGAAATACTAGACACTTACTTGTCCAAGGCTTTAGCTGCTTCACGAATCCCACGAGCTAGGCCATCATGGATAAGTGCGGTCTTCAGCACTTCTTGGAGGGCGGTGTTAACGTCCATTACACCTCCAGCAGTAATGCTAAACAGAAGACAGACATTATTGCTCTGTCCATGCCAAAATCTTCACGCTTTTAAGCGGAAGCTTCCCGTTCACCTGCAAGTATCCAACCATTAAAAAAATTACAGCAGAAGAGCAAACCGAAGAAGAGGTAATTCAGAGTAAGAAAGTAAGAAATAGAAGCAGTTAGGATAAATTTCAAGAAACCCCAGCAACGTGCCAGCCAGCTTACACGCCCCTTACAAAGACTGGGGAAAGCCATGCGCACAGCCCCCTGCCAGCCGGAGCTCACACCCAGCGCAGGAAGGCGGTGGCGGCAGCACACCGGGGCCCGCCTGTGCAGCAGCCCCAGCAGCCGGCCGAGGCAGAGCAGCGCGGCACGGGGCGCTCAGGCCCGGCGCGGCCCAGGCGGCCTCCGTCCCTCCCGCCCCCCAACCCAGCCCCAGCCCCGCTCACCCTTCCTCGGCCATGGCCCTCTCGGTGGGTGCCGCTCCCGCCCGGCTTCCTGCTGCAAATACAGACACAAACCGGCGCCGTGAGTGCCGGCGGCCTCCCCGCAGCCCCCGCCCGGCGCCCCCCGCCCGCGATGCCCGGCCGGCCGCGGGGATGGAGCCCGGCAGGCCCCGCCGCCGCCAGCGCCACGCTCACGCTCACCCGCCGCCGCCGACAGCCGCACGCCGAAGAGGGGGCGGGGCTTCCGCCTCGCGCTCTTATAGCCGCCGAGGACCCCGGCGCGCGCGCGGCCGGGGGCTGCCCGCGGCGGTGCCTGACGAAAAGTAACCAGAGGGTGGTGGGGGGCTGCGCTGCTCCCCATGCCCTGAGGTGCCAAGCGCAGGGCTGTGAGGAGCAACGCTGCCCGCTCCTCACGCTGCCAGCCACCGAGGTTTACGTGATCGCCCCGAATTGTTGCCACTGACGGCTTGAAACTCTGAACTTCTCCGCTGCAGCTTCGAGACGTTCCCCTTTAGCAGCTCCTGGGGGCATTTGGCCGTGCCCTCTCCCTTCTTCTTCTGCAAGAAGTGGTTTTATCAGTGGGAACGTGTCGCTTCGTGTTGGCCAAACCCCAGAAAGCACGCAAACACACACAAATGATAATGCCCACCCTGTTTCCCTCTCCCCAGGGTGATGTTGTTCCCTATATCTACCCCTCAGTCCTCCTGCTCCCCTTAAACAGCCCCAAAGATTCTCAATCTAAAAAGGTTTTGTACTGAGTGCAACAATAAACCATTCCCTCCCTCAGTATCATCATAGACACAAGAAGTCTGCCAAAAGGCACGTTAGGATTGTTGGGTACATGCAATATATTTTCTCTCCACGAGATGGAAGTATGCACATCTGAAAGATCCCTGTTACAGCAAAGGTCACGATCACAGGGAAATTATAGTCCCTGGAGGTCAAATATGTAAGAACAGTTTTCCTAGAACAGTTGCAAGGCAACAAACCTGTTGTGTTATCTATATGTAGAGGGGAGGTGCTCATTGGCACTGAACTCTGTTGCAATGTTGGCATAGCACACTAGGTATATGTATATAATAATTAAAGAAAATATACGATCCAGCTTGAAAGTCCACGCCACTGTACAGTGTGTTAATGTGAACTCAGCATTCATGTGGGCACAGCACACTGTTGGCACTCCACCTGCTCTACCATTCTGTCCAGTTTCCTACAAGGAGTTGTGGTGGTTTTACCCAGCTGGGCAGCTGAGCTCCACCACAAGCACTCTCTCATTCCCCCTCCTCAAAGGGAAAGGGACAGAAAATACGATGGAAAAGGACTCGATGGTAGAGATAAGGACAGGAAGATCACTCAACAATTATCATCACAGGAAAATAGACTCAGCACAGGGAGATTACTATAATTTATTACCTGTTACTAACAAGTTACAGCAGTAACTAAAAAGAACAATCAACCAGTACCTTCCTCCTATCCACCCTCTTCCACCTCCTCCTCCCAAGCAGCACAGGTCCCCCACGGGCTGCAGCTCCGGCCCAGGGCCTGCTCCTGCGGGGGCTCTCCATGGGCCGCAGCCTCCTCCAGGCCACATCCACCTGCTCCACCGGGGGCTCCTCCACCCATGGGGGGGCTGCAGCGTGGAGATCTGCTCCATGTGGGACCCATGGGCTGCAGGGGGACAGCCTGCTCCACCAGGGACCTCTCGGGAACTGCTGCTGCCTGCCTGGAGCACCTCCTGCTCTCCTGCTGCACTGACTGGGGGGCTGCAGAGCTGGTTCTTGCTCCTCACTCATAGCTGTTGCATAACTGCAGTTTTTTGTTTGTTTGTTTTGCCTTTCTTAAATCTGCTCTCACAGAGGCACAAACAAAATTGCCTATTGGCTCTGCTCTGGCAAGTGGTGGGTCCCTTTGGAGCCATCTGGAACTGGCCCTTATCTAACACGGGGCTGCTGCTGGATTCTTCTCAGAGAGGCCTCCCCTGCAGCCCCCCACCACCAAAACCTTGCCACGCAAAATGACTTCAGGAGGAGCGTAAGAGTATGTACAAGGTGCTGTCACGTGATGTTCAAGAATTTGGGTTCTCACCAGCTAGCTGCTCAGGGCAACCCATTCCGACTCACTATCTCACTGCTTGTATTTTAAAATTCTTCTCTTATAGCTGCTACCCTCCGTGTTTCCCATTCAATTCCTTGACACCTCTGGCTGTCCCCCTTTCCACAGCAGCAGCCGCCTTCTTTTTACCCTGTATGATCAAAATGGCAACTGAACCTGGAGGGGCTTTTTCAAAGGAGTGGTACTGCAGCGAGTATATAATTATTCACTGTGTCTCAGCTGTCCTCTTCCTGCTGCTTTTTCTTTGTCTGTTTCTCTCCTGGTCTCTTGCTTTGGTAGCCTCTAATCTCACCTTGTGCTCACCCTGGAAACCACAACCCATCTTTTCTTCAGAATGCCAGACTCTCATGATAGCTTAACTTAACTGCCAAGAACTGAGTAATGAGGGGCTCAGACAGTGCACAGGACAGTGAGGCAGCCAGGCACTCAAAGGGTCAGCTTTTGAAAACTCCCAAGAAAGGTCCACAACACCACCAGACTCTGAACAATCAGCTCTGAATTTCAACAATCTTTGCCAAACTTACTTCCTTATTAAGTCTGTTTCTAGAAATGCAAAGCACAGGCAGCACTATAATAAATTTCTAGTGTCACAAGACAAAATTATCTCATTCCAAAACATAATTTCTCAGTCTTGCGGAACATCAAGCTGGAAGCCTTCCTGTAAATAACATTAGCACATATTCTACCCTCTTCTTCCTAAATTATCTTATTTCCTGGTCACATGGTCCAGAAAAACATTCTGCATCATAGATAGATGCCCTCAACTTGTAGAGGGCAAGTTACTTTTACTCATTTCTCACCCTATCTCCAGCTGAAGTCTTGCTCCCCAGCCCAGATGGGTGAGATGAGTATTTCCAAGCACCTCCAGGTAATAAATAGTTCAGAACAGCCAACCAAGCGCCACTACTCTAAAGTACAAAAGATGCATATAGCAAGTTTTAAGTGCCTGTAGAAAGTATGGTGAGACAATTCTAGGGGTTCAGAAAGAGGACAAGCTATGGCATTTCAACTCCAATGGAAGAAAATTCTGTGGTATCGTGACAACTGAATAAGAAAAAGTTTGCTGGTTTTTTTTGTTGCCTTCCACAGATTCTGTGCTGGACTCTCAAAGGATGGGGCTATCACATGGTTACCTTACATCAATTGTAAACTTTCCAACTACCTACATGCGCCACTATGACTTCAGGAAAAAAATACAAATATGATGCAAATAAGCACTAAGTGATTTCTGGATTGTAAGGTCAAAGTGTGTCTAAGATATCTGCAAATATAGTGTAAAATAATATAAGATACATATTCCCAAATGTGCTAAGCATTTCAGAATATCCTGGATTTCCACATGGAAAAGTGTTCTTAAAGCAATTTTCTTAGTATGTTTTTATCTTGCAGAATTGGCAATGGAGGTAGACTCTATTTGTAGTATTGCTCCAAGGCTTGAATTCTACATATGATTTGAATCTGAAATATATTTTTAAAGTTGCTGCAGACATGACATAAACAAGGCTTGTGTGCTTTTAAAAAATAAGTCTTCTTGTAAGACTTGACAGGCTTTTGTGACAGACTGGTAACAACTATCTGTTCAAAGGCTAATAAATATTCATATCTGGTTTTGTAGTTTCCTTTTTTTAAAATACAGAATTAACAAGCTTTCTGCCAACCATTTTCTTCTCACAACAATGAAAACTGTATGCATGCACTGAGAGTTCATAGCCCCGTTTCATTATGTGAGCCATAGCTCGTGCTGATCACAGTACATCACTGCTACATCCCATACTATGTCCTTCTGTTGCACACATGGACTTTGTGGAAATCTGATTCCACAGGCTTTACTGGATTATTCGTTACTTGCATGTAATTATTAATGAGAGGAAGACAAGGTCTGGAAAGTAATTATACTGCTGAATGTGCATCTGCACTGAAAAGAGCAAGTAGTTGGAATGAAAACTATTTCACCGCCTGAACATGGTTGTTTAGCCAAAAAATGAAAAGTTTTTCTGCACAGTTTTAATTTCTCTTTAGAAGTTTCTTTTATTATCTCTATTTATGCATCATGCTTTGCATACATGAATACTTTCTTATTATCCTTTTGTTGAAATCAGGATCAACGTCAAGTGTTCTTCCTTTTTGGGGAGGGTAAGGCTGCTCAAGGGGCAGCATCTGTGAAAATTTTTTATTTTTATGGCTTTTTATGGAGGCAGACAGGACAAAATCAAGGTAGTTCTCAGGGATTTTTTTTAACTTCACAGCTGTAATATATGCCACAAAATATATAATCAAAATATGGCTCAGCAAAGGAACTCATGACTGTCATTCTTTGGGACTGATAAATAGTTTTTCCTAACCTTGTGATAAGAAAGCAATTGTTTTCTTCCTGTTGCTGTGTGTGGGATTCTGAAGTTACATAAATGGAAATATTTGCCCTGAAATACCCCATTACGCGTCTTAATATTATAACTGGTGACTAGATGGAGTTCTGATGACATACTTAAAATAGTGCTTTTAAGAGTAATTACCGATTTTTCTCCTGAAGCAATACATTTTCTGCCTTTTATTATGGTTTGATAATAACAGCTCACTCTTGATATCCTTCCTCATTTCCCCCCTCTCCCCCTTTCTAATAGGGACTTGTGTCGTTTGTGTTGCTTCTTCCTCAGCTCCAGCCTGAATTTACTCCTGGCCAGCTGACAGGCACTAAATGTTGTGCCAATATTGCTGTTCAGCTCTTCTGCTACTCTTATACTGTTCCCATACCCTGCTATAGGCTGTGCGGGTGATTAGCCACCTTGCTTGCCCCACCGCTCCCAAGCAGCAATGCCGATTGCCCTTTGTCATGGATTCATGCTCGTGCTTACAAGGCGAATTAGCAGCCCTCCAGTAGCTGCCAGTCACACCTGAAGAGTCTTCGAGAGCAAAGCTGGGCCACAGCGGTTGGGTTTTCAGGAACTGCAACCAGCTCAGCCAGCTGTAGCGAAGCGGAGTCCCTGGAGCCCATCCACCCTTCATCCCGGTGCCGCTTACAGCACCGAGACCCGCAGGCACGGCGGGGCGCTTACAGCAGGGCAGGGCGGGCAGGAGGCGCCCCGCGGCCGGAGCATGCTCAGTGGCGGCGGCCGCCGGGGCCGCGGCTCTGTCCCGGCCTCGCCTTGCCCGAGCGGCGGCGCCCGGCCGGTGGCCGCTGCCTGCCGGGGAGGCGGCGGGGGCTCGCCATGGGCAGCCGGGGCTCGGACGGCGCGGGGCCGCCGCGGCCGCCAGGTGGGGGCGAGGGGCGCTGCGGGGGGGGGGGTGCGGGACGGGACGGGACGGGACGGGACGGGACCGGGCAGCCCGAGCGGGGCTGCTGTGTGCCCTGCCGGCAGGTGCTGCCCCTGCGCCTGCCTTCGCGAGGGGTCGGAATGGGGGTTGCGAGCAGGATTGTCAGCCCTGCTTTGCAAACTGTGCTGTCCTCTCGGCTCTTACAACGCATCCGCATGCCATTTCGCGTTTTAAGAAGACAGCACGCTTGGCGAGGAGTCGAGGAGGCTCACCAGAGAGCAGCTATTCACCATGGTTGCAACAGCTTCCATAAACTTCAGCTCGATGATCTGCTATTCAATCCTGGGACCTTTTTTCCCTGCGGAGGTAAACAATGTAGCCTGCTATTCTTTAGATTTTTATTTATTTATTTATTTATTTTTTTGCATGCTGAAACTTCTTTTAAAGGGATCGTGGCCACCACGGGACCTTTATAGCTGTGGACAAGCAGAGTTTTACTCTTCAGTTACGGGAATTCGCGGTGGCAGCTTGATGCTGTCCAGAATAGCTCAGAGCGCGTGTAACAGCGACCTGGATCCTGGCCATGGACTAATTTCATCGTCCCCATGACCGTAAAGGAGACAGCAGAGTAACGATACGAGAGGGTGTATTTGCTTGGTTTCATGTGTGCTCTGTCTTTCTGATAGGGCTTCTGCTCAGCAGCCATTTCCTGCAGTCACCTCTGTGAGGGTAGCTTCTCTGCCCTCTCAGCTCTGAGAGTCAGGTCTGCTAGTTGACATCTAGCTCTTAGTACGGTAAATCACAAATCACTGTGGGTTATACAGACAGGATAGATTAGAGATAGAAATGAAATATATTTTTTTTTTGCCCAGTGTTGCATAACAGTTTGGTGGTAGAGTTGAGATTAAAACTTGAGCTGTGTCCTGACTTGCATTTCGGTACCTTAATCGCTCAAGGACTTTTAATTCATATCACCCACCCTCGTTGTTAACTCATGCTTGGCCATCATTCGCTGTGTTAAACTTACTGACCTGGTAGCTGCAGGAAAAAATACAGTCGCTGTTCATGTTGAGTGAATGCAATGCTTAAATATGGGATGAAAAAAACTGCCATTATGCGTTTGCAACAGAAGTTCATTTTTCTCATGGTCAAGTTGTTCCCTGTTATTAACAAAAATGTTAACGTTATTTTTACTGTAAATATTCCAATGTACTGCGTGTACCTAAGTGTGCTGTACCAGCTGTCTAAGTCAAAAACTTGCCTGGCACTTTTTATCACAGATTATCACTACTAGGAAGGGACCCACAACGATCATTGAGTCCAACTCATGGCTGCACACAAGACCCTACAGAAATCAGACCTTATTGTCTGAGAGCGTTTTCCAAGTGCTTTTTGAACTCCGGCAGGCTCAGTGCCATGACCACTGCCCTGGGGAGCCTGTCCCAGTGCCTGACCACCCTCTGGGTGCAGACCTTTCCCTAACCCCCAGCCTGACCCTCCCCTGTCCCAGCTCTGTGCCGTTCCCTCGGGTCCTGTCGCTGTCCCCAGAGAGCAGAGCTCAGCGCCTGCTCCTCCGCACCACTCATGAGGGAGCTGCAGGCCGCCATGAGGCCTCCCCTCAGCCTGCTCTGCTCAGGGCTGAACAAACCAAGGGACCTCAGCTGCTCCTCATACATCTTGCCCTCCAGACCCTTTCGATGAGGACAGCAAAGATGATGAAGGGTAGACACGATACAGTAAAGTTAACAGACTTCTGTGTTCACCGCCTTCCCGTTGTGTGAGGGATCAAATCTTTGTAGGTAGCTCCACTGCACACCAGCTGGAGCGATCAGTATGAAGTCTGTTCACCTGGTCGGTAGTACAGCAAACCACAGAGTGTTTCCATTCATTGCAGAATTAATGTTACTTTTCCTTTGATCACGTATAGCTTAAATAGAAGTGGAAGGTGTCTTTGAATTGTTGCGGTGTTACCCTGTGAGCACCTACTGCCTTTGAGAAAGGAAATTGGTTTGTAACTGCACTGATAGAGATAAAAAGAATGTGCGCAAAGCATGAATGTTATTCACCTGAGGAATTTGTCTCCATCTTTACTGGTTGTGATCTTTTTTTGCAGGCAGAAAAAAAAGGTGCCAGTAACACGATTGTTGGCCTGATTTTTGGATGTTTTGCTTTGGTCAATTTCTCGACTTCTTTAATCTTGGGAAATTATGTAAGTATAATTGCAGCTGTGACTTATTTCTGTGATGACACAGGTTGCTACATGAAGATAGTTCTCTAAGGGTGAGAAAAGAGGTGTCTATTCAGTAGTACTCTTGGAAGGTTGTCTGCAGTAATTGGAGTCTGGCCAGTCAGTCTGAATTTGACCTAGATCTTGTCAGCACAATTTCAAAATTGCTCTTCTACAGTTTTTGAAGGCAACATAGGATGGCTGACATGCAACTTTTTTTTTCTCTGGTTAACTGTTTTGTTTGCTTCAGAATAATCTGCTCATCAGTTCTCCTTTAATTTACCTCTCTTACCCCCAGCCCACATTTTACTTATTGCACATATTTATATACTTTGTTTGATTTGACTGTGTTCTTAAGGTTTTCTTTTTCCTTTAGTCTGCTGCACCCTTCTTCTTTTCTGGTGTGTTGCCTTTTTCTTAACGTTTCCTCCTATTATGACTGCTGCTTAACTCATTTTCACCTTCCACTTCATCCAATCACAACCTGAGATAGACATCTCCATTTTTTTCAGCTTCAATTTTCATGCAGATTCAGGATTTTTTTCTGTCTGGAGCGATTATAGATAAATTATATAAGAACTTCTTTGGCTGGGCAGTCTCCTTTCACCCCATGGTGAAAGGTTTGTTCCTGATGATGAGGTGGCTCATCAAGGTGCCACACAAGTGCCATTGGTAAGTCCATTGTGGGTGCTTATGATGGCATTCAGCTACGGCACAACCTCACTGAATACTTCACAAGAGAGAGAGCGAGTGAGATCTGTCCTCACTTGAAGGCAGGTGAAGTGAACAAGTCTTTATCAACAGAGGTGGACAGTCCAGCAGGCAGAAAACTTAAGTGTTTCAGTGAAACTTGGCAGAATTCAGGTTTCAGTAATAATGTCTGAAACACAGGGGACTCTGTCCAGGCCTGAACACGAAAAAAACATCTGAAATACCTGCTTTCCTTAGGGGATGTTACAGCATGGAATTAGAACCTCAGGTGTACTTTGTTACTGGATTAAGTTAGTTTTATGGCATGCCTCTCATCATCTTTCGCTCTCTAGTGATGGAGTCTGAAGTGGAGGAAGATGGGGCTGTTTTTCTGGCAATAAATGGGGAGGCCTGAATTTACCATGTCCCCTATTCCAAAACTTCCTGCCTCAATAAATTTGCTTTAAAATTGGCTTCCATTGGCTTGAGCCATATACGTGACAGGTATTGCTGACTTGGCACTGCTGACAGTACTGGAGGGGGAATGTATTACTTCTTCCTTGTAATGAGGAATGCTGCTGCAATCCACTGCCCTGAAGAAGCTGCAGCATGCAGCTGTGAAATAGTTAACTGCACCATTGTCTTACCATTCTGAAAACTGGGTTAAGTCACTTAACCAGTTAGAATATTTTTAGGTTCAGTGTTGCGCGAAGGCACACAGCCGGGAGAATTGTCTCCAGATCTTTTAGTTAGGCTATAAAATGCCAAAAATGTTTTGACTTCTTAACAATAGCTTTGAGGAATATTTGAAATAGGCTTGAAATAATAATGTGGAAATGATATTTAATTTACAGCTTACGCAGATTGGTGCAAAATTCATGTTTGTAGCAGGGATGTTTGTTTCAGGATGTGTGACAATTCTGTTTGGGTGAGTAAAAATATATATATTTTTTTACATTTGTCTTCTAATTACCTTAATTCATATGAAAATATGTTTTCAAAACACAACAGGAAATACTTGAGCATCATTTAGGTTTTGCTTAGGTCACTTAGCTTTTGGCATCTTTACTTTTTATCTCTGCTTTGTATAGTGCAGTGAACTCTTCTCCATTTCAGTAGGTTTAAAGGCTTGTGTAGTACTTTGAAAGCCAAGGGGAAAGTTTCTCTATATAAAAATAACTTCCACAGTTAATGAACTGTAAGAAATCTGTCAAAGTCCAGCAGTAAAGGAACTACTTAGTGTTTTAATTGTTGCTTTCTTAATAAAGCAGCACTGAACACAGATGACAAGATTCACCTGTCAGCCAGTGAGGCTAAGCCACTCATTTTAGCAAAATAAAAACTTTATTAAAAACTAAATAAGCTCTTATTAGGTAGCTGTAATTCAATACATCAGACTCCTTGCATAGTTGCTTGGAAAAGCGATGAAATACAACAGAAGGTGGTACTGATCTTTTTCTTGGTTTGGGAGGGCACTACCCTTTTTCATTCCCTTTTCCAACACCAAAGACGGGGTAAAGGAGAAGGCTGTCTGAAATGGTTTGATAGTTTGAATGACTTTAGTAATATGATTTAAAATGATGTAGCAATAGGCAGTATTGGGTGTCTTGTAACTGTGCTCTTTAGTAAGAAGTTACGTTTCAGATCCTTTAGTGGATGACTTCCTGCATCTGGAGAGGTCTGTATTAACTTTTTTTTTTTTCTTCACAGAATACTGGACAAGGTGCCAAATGGTCCATTGTTCATTGGTTTTTGCTTTTTGGTAAGAGCGATGGATGCAGTAGGTTTTGCAGCAGCAATGACAGCATCATTTTCAATCCTTGCAAAGGCATTTCCTAATAATATAGCTACTGTCATGGTAAGTTCCAAAAGTGGTGTTACAGCTGAGTTCCCACAATACAGTGAATTTGCTATAGGCAGCCTAAAACCAGGAGGATAAAATATGCTGTTTCCTATGCAAGCGTATTCGAAGTTGTCACGTAGTTTTTCTTCATAATCCAGAATTATAATCCTAAAACAAGTTTAGACCTTAGCATAACTTCAGCTGAATATAAATAATCAAAGCAGTGCATGCTGCATATGTTTTGAAGACGGCTGGCTGAATCAATGGTAGTAGTTATTGGTTGAAACCAGGCTATTAAAACACTACCTAGCTACATAGGTTATCTATCTAATACCCAGACTTCAAAATAAATATAATTCACGCAAATGGTAGCACAGTAAAAATGATACATAAGTGAAAAGTGTGTTGTAACGAAGGTCTCCTTAGGAATACAATTAGAAATGTGACACAGCTGGTGGCCTGGTAGCTACCTTGATTCAAGACAAAATCAAGACAGAGTAATACCAAAAGACTTTAAATTGATAGTCCACACTTTAAACTGATAGTCCATTTGCCGTATTATATACCATGAAGTGTTGTTCTACATGAGAGTAAAACCTCTTCAGATTCATTTGTGTAGAATTACTTTTCTTGAAGGGACATGTTGGAGAGTTCTAGGTATTGTGAGCTGTGTTTGTAGTGATTGCAGAGGCAGGAGTCAGAAGGAGAAGCTGATGAGTTGCAGCAAGTTACATCCTATGGTAAAATCGTGAAGTCTGAAGGAATAGATGAGGGATTTTATCCTCACTTCCCACTGCTCTTCATGATAGTGCTGAAAAGTGAAGAGCACTTCTCCACACCTTACCATTTTGGTATTGTTTTTCAGCCCACCTTTTATCTATCCGTACCCTAAAGAACATGTTGGGGAGTTACTAAATGCAGCCACATCAGCCGTGTTGAAGTGGGAAATTCAGCAACTGTCAACGTCCTCCCTCTATGGGAGGGATACGTACACTGGAGAACACAAACAGGATCACTTTATTAGAATATCAGGCGTACCTTGTCCTCCCCTTACCTGTAATAATGCAGTGCCACAGCACCTCCTCCACTCGCATTAATTCATTAACTCAGAAGGACTTAGATGGTGCGTAGCCAGATTTGAACTGAAGTCTCACTGATCATAAATATTTTAGTTCTAGAACAACACAAGTAAAAGCATTATTTGGATGAAATTATGTTAACTTATGGGTACTCCATGTGTTGAAGCTTACCAAAATTTCTCAGATCTGTCCGGAAATGTTGAGGACTAGCTAGTTAACTGCTGTTACTACTTATTTCCTTTCCTGCTAGGAAAGGAATAGGCTGGGACCCTAGGCTAAAGGACTTGGCTGTTACTGACTGCACCCTCTGTAGGGGCGTTTGTCCCCTCTGATTTGTGTCAGTAAAAGTAGATATTCAACATTCACGTGTAGATTAATCCCTATGCTATCTTTGTGAGTCCTGTAAGTTACCAAAACTTTACCTGTGAGCAGCTATTACCACCAGGTGTTACTTGTTAAAAGGGGGCAGTCCAAGCACTGATTAATCCCGTGTTGAGGCAGGTGGTGGTAACTGATGTTGTAACACAAAATTTAAATGTAGTTGCATTATTGTTCTTTTAAAGTCAGTATCTTATAAAAGATAACAGATTACTTTGACTATAACTTAATAATCTGAGTTTTCCCTGCAGCAGTTTCACTGTTATTTCCTGCCCCATAGTCAGCAAATCCAGCCAGTCAGTTGTGGAGAGAAACCTTTAACTTGATGCATTCATCTCATGAAATAATGACTCATCCGTGTAGGCTCATTCAAGATCTACTCCACCACAAAGGCTGTGGGATCATCTCTACTTTCCCACGTGCTGAGTGGGAGAGATGATGACTTCAGCCTGGGTTGGCCTACAGATGCCTTCCATCAGTAGAGCGTTTGTTTTACCTCAGGACTTGGACACACAGGTGATAGCTATATGGCCAACCCTGCAGTGGGTTTGGGTACAGGTGGTTCACCTCAGTGAAGCAGAAGAGATAATTGCTGTCCCACAGACAACTTTAAATTCTATTTGCTGTCCCACCTTTTAAAGTCTGCACTGGCTGTTATCTCCTTTAGCAATCAGGTGCCTCTTTCTTTTACTAGCCTGACCATGTTATATTGCTCCTCAAAGAAGTGGTTTGCTTTTTATTGTTACATTGGAATTTCTCAGCATACTGACTTCTTTTTCTGTTTTCTTTTTCATCCTTTAGGGTAGCCTTGAAATTTTTACAGGGCTTGGACTAGTGCTTGGCCCACCTTTAGGTGGCTTTTTATATCAATCCTTTGGTTACGAGGTCCCTTTCATTACGCTGGGATGTGTGGTGTTGGTCTTAGTACCTGTGAACATGTGCATGCTACCAAAATACGGTAAGCACCCTTCTTCCTGCCTCTTTTGTTTACCTTCTTCTCTTGACTACATGTAGTCTATATATACATGTGCATATATATATATATGTATATATATATAACACTCCTTCAGAAAATTGTCAGCTTCTGGAGTCTTATCCAGCTCAAAGGGTTAAATTAACTTGTGATCCTGATCAGGCCCATGTTTTAATGCTAAATAATGCATGCAGTTGGCCTGGAATTAATCCAACATGTCATGTCTGTCTCTAAGATGGACAAACACTAAGAACTCTGGAAGTGAGCTGAGAGAGATTTTTGGTTTGTTGTATCTTCTCAGCTTCAGGGCCTGTGAAGCATCGGTTGTATCTTCTTAGTATCATCTGGTTGTTGTAGCTATTTGAAGATTGAGATTGGTTTTGCCTAGAACAAAAGAGTTTGACATGTTTGAGGGGTTAATAGTGTTTACGGGGAAACAATTGCAGGGAGAACAAAAGGGGGTTATTTGCACTGAATGATGCCTGATCAAATTAATGTGAAAGAATGTTAAAATTGATAAGTGAGGTGTTTAACTGAAGTGCTGGATGTCATACACATTTCATTAGATTTTATGTGATCTTGTTTGGACAAAATGTTAACTTAAAGGTAAGTCTTCGCAGAGGATGGCAATTGAAAGGTTCCAATTCTGTTAGTCTTCTCTAGGAGAAACTTTAAAATACGTGTTTTTTTCCTTTTTTTTTTTTTTTTTTTCATATAAAAGTCTTGGAGATTAACTTCATATATACCATCATTGACAGAAAATTTATGATGGTTAGCCAGATGATGCTAATGCTTTCTTTTTTTTCTAAGTGCTGAAATTATGCAGAATAATGATATTATTGGCCAGTTTGAAGCTGCATTAATAAATGTTAGCTCTGAGCTAGTAGATGCTAGTAAATGAACTTCAGTTTTATACATAATACTCTGAGATTACATTTGACTATTAAAGCACCAACAGCAGCAAGAAGAGAGCCTGATTTAGAAATGACATCTAATAGATCTGAAAGAAGCTTCCTGTCTGGAATACAGATGGAACATGTAGGAGACCTGAATGAGTAGTTGCTTAAAGAATGAGATTTGAATAAGTAGTTGCTTAAAAATTCAAACAGATCTCAACGTATAAATAACAATAGTTTTATTTTCAGGGTATGTTTCTCTTGTTGAATATGAATATTTCATCTATGAGGGATGTACTAAGAGATTTTATTCCCCCCCCCCCCCTTTTGTTTGTTTTAAAATGAAATGCGTCTATGAGATTTTCCTTTTAAAAGAGCTAGCAGAGAAATAACTGCATTTTCACATACCTAGGAATAGTAAGTGCTTTTGTTCTAGTTGAGTGGGAATACATGCAATAGTTGGAATCTAAGTTGTGTATTTCTCTTTTATTCACTTATCAAATTTGGTTTTTAGAATATAAAATAAGCATAATAGTCTAATACTGACTTTCTTTTGTTTGTTAAATTGCAAGCTTAATAGGACTAGAAAAGAGGAAATGCTGATTTTATTTATTTCATTTGAAGCTTATGCCGCTGAAAAGAATGTGACTTTTTTTCCCCTCCTTTTCTCCTGAAACAGATTCAACCCCTAGCAAGGAGTCCTTTTGGAAGCTCATTCTTCTGCCAAAAGTCTTACTTCTGTGTCTTACTATATTTTCTCTAAGTGCATGCTTGGGCTTTTTGGATCCCACAATGTCTCTGTTTATTCTAAAAAAGGTAAGTCTTGCTAACATGCAAGAAAGTCCTGACTTGCAGTGAATAAGTGGTAAAAACTATAGCTTAGTATCCCAAACAACATTGTCTTATCTAACTGAATTGGTTTAATTAGCTATTAATTTGATTTTCAAATGATTTGATTTCCACAGTGCTGATAAATCAGTTTCCATTTATGCCATTTGTTGCCACAGGGTCTCAGTAACTTTGAGTACATTTGGGGGCTTTAAAATACTTGCTTTTTCCTTTTTAATTGGCTTTCAACTGCAGAGGCCATTCTCTGAATGGGCAATTTTTATAAACTAGGGACTTTTTTGTCCTTTCTGAAAGCAACTTCTGTAAAGTTGCAACAGTCATTGGCAGTGTTGTGTCTCTTGATGGGTACCTAGGTTTTGGGGAGCATGGCATCACAGCCTGGCCTTCTCACAACAACGTCAAAGTGAAATTGGTTGCAACTATGTACCCTGCTAGCTGGGTTCTTCAGCACTCATTACAGAGACAAGTTTTTTATTTGCTTTTAATTAATTTCAATATTTGTATTTATTTATATATAATTCTATTTATCTTCCTAATACTGTTTAAGGTAATGAATTTCAAGTAAACGGTTTATGATTCTCTTCCTGCCTGAAATTAAGCAATGCTTTTTGAGTGGTTTACTTATTAATTGTTTTTCTAGGGAATACCATTTCACAGTTTGTAGTACTGCTGCTATGTTTCCCGGGTCTAGTTCAGCACTAAGAGCACCCATCCAGGATGGGGAGGAGGCTTGGTGCTAACCTCTTGCACCCAGAGAGACGTGAATGTATGTCTTCTGACACCCAGGCAGGATCTGTAATTATCCCACTGTAGAACACTGTGCGCTGGCATGGCTCGTTTGCTTTCTCTCTCCTCTGTGCTAGCAGATACTTGCTGTGAAATGACTGCAGCCTTCTTGGCAAGTGCTCTAACCACAAAATTAGAGTCGTTATTGTGTTCTTGCATATAGCAAGGAAATAGTGAATATTTATGTAGTCTGTGCCACATGAAACACCCTGGAATACCTTGTAACTGGTAGTTAAAACCCTAATTTGAGAGTCTAGCATGCATTTTATTCGTTATGCATTTTTTTTCAATATAGAGATGTTGCTGCATTAGGAAAATGGAGGCCTCGGGGTATTTGCTAAAAGCCTCTTAATCTCATAAAAATCCTTCTTTGGTTGAAAAGCCATAGTTGTGTTTTGCAGCACTGCTTTCTTCTAAGGTGCCCTGATTAGCAGTGGATGACTGCAGTGTTTATGCTTTTCTAAATGAAAATAAAACTGAAGATTGGAGAGGTAAAGACTAAATCCACCTAAACTTCAGTGCGTCAAGTGTCTCCTTCAAATTTGGCAGCTATCAGTGTTAGAACCCAGTTGCCCTGGTGTAGGGACGTAGCATGGTGTTTGTGCCTTGGTCAGGCCTTATCTGAGTTCAGTCACGTGAGGCTTTGCTGCTCCATGTACAGAAATGGAAGAAAACTGGATCTCCGCTGATGACTTCAAATACTTGCCAAACTGTGCGTGGCATCAATTAATACATAAAATCATGCACAGATGGCAGTTATGTGAACTATAATTCTTTGATTGCCCTTTAATGAATGTAACATACATGGCTTGTGTGTTGTTGTGTTTTTTTCCTTCTCGTAGTTCAAACTTCCAGCTGGTTATGTGGGCTTGGTATTCCTAGGTCTGGCACTCTCGTACTCCCTGTCTTCTCCCCTCCTCGGCTTCATAAGTGACAAACTGCCAGTGAGTACTATCCTGTGTAGTGGTAGTAGTGCACTCAGTACGTTTAGTTGGAACTGGAGGGCTTCCCATATGGAAGCAATGGACGTTGGCCTGCTGCTGTAAGGGATTTGTGTTTCAGGACCTTGCATGTCTGCTAAATACTGCCAACTTAAAGGTCATGTTTCCAGCCAGTGTGGAACAGATAACGGGAAAGCATTTTGCAGTTGCTCATGCTGTTGTCCACACCTAATTTTATCTTCTCCTGAGAAGAGGAGCAAGATCTAAAAGTGTCTGGGTGACAGCCACTGCTAATTATCAAGGAAAACCAGACTTGGAAGGTGTGCATGAACGGTGGTGCCAATTCTCTTGACTTTTTTGCCACCACCTGTCAGAAACTAATAATGGCCTTTGTATATGAGAATTGCATGCAGTGCTGTATTATATTTCTTATACTAAGGAAGAGTAAGACCTGAAATATTTTGCTGACAGAGCAGCACCATTACTCAGTATTCTGAAATCTCCGTATTAAGCAGTGATTGCATTGGTGGTGAGGAAACATGAATTTGGTAGTTCTTGGTGGTGTTCAGAACTGGTAGAGAAACCGGGGGTAATGGTGGTCTCTAGAGGAGCAATACTTCTTGGATTATTAGGAAAGACAAAATTGTTGCGTTAAATATTCACATTTTTAAATTGCATATCTCTTTTCTTTCACAGCACCTCAGGAAATGGCTGATGGTATCGGGAAGCTTAATAACAGCCCTGTGCTTTTTCATGTTAGGACCTGCTCCTGTGCTGCACATAGAAAGGTACAGAAGTGCCTCTTCTTGAACCTGTCTCCGTAGGTGATGTCTTAATGATGGGTGTCATGATTATAATCATATTTGTCTACAAGTCTATAATTTAGTACCTTTGACCATGAAATGGTGTGTGTTTTTTGTTTGTTTATTTTTTGTTTTTGTTTTTTGTTTGTTTTTTACTTCTAATATGAGATAATAACCATAAATCAGTGGAAGCATCTGAAAATTGAGGCGTAGCTAAGGTAGAAATGGCAGCTTCTTGAAATGCATCCTCCTCAGCATTTTGTTATGTTGTTTGCTTATGTTAATGGATGTGGTGGAACAAGTACTGCTTTATATTTTCCTTGCCTCCCCATTCTCTGACACTTACACTGTAGCAAACCAAAATCCTCTTTCTGTCTTACTTCTCAATTTTCTCAATTTCATCAGTAGTTATTAACTGTGGGTTTTGTTTGCGTGGCTATGCAGTGCTGTTGATTTTTCTTCTTTCTTTATAGATTACTGAGCTGTAGTTTTGTTTTCAGCTAGCCAAGTAGAGACTATGTCTGTTTCACCTGAACTCTGCATTGCCATAATCTTTGAATTAATTCACGGCAAAACCCTGCTACCTTTAGAAAAGAACTGATTAGTCCTCCTGTCTTGGGTTATATACTTTGTTAAAGGTGGTGATAGGCTTGCTAATATGCAGTTAGTCAACTCCTTCCTCCTAGACTTCTGCTTTTCAAATAAGCTAGTCTTCCTCTTAGACTTCTGCATTTCAAACCAAGCTGGTGAGAAAAAGAAATCAGTAAATTCTTCAACATTCTTTTCTTTGGGTATATTATATTAGAGTACATAATTTTACCTGCAAAATCCTTTACTTGTGCAACAAACTGAGGCTGGAGCTTGGATGTATGTACTGCTGAATTAAACTTGTCTGTCCACTTCTGTGTATTCCTCTTAAATTGAACTGCCTTTGATAGAGAAACGCTTGAGGATTTTTAAAAGCTTTTGCAAAGTCTTTTTTAAGCATAGAGCTTTATTTTTCAAGCCTTATTGTTCATGTACAATAAAACTCTTTTTGGCTTCAATAAACTTAGTTTTCTGGTCAGTCATGATGAGCTTATATAACAGCCTTCAGTCAGGTGGTGTCCTCATTTGAAAAGAGTCTTCAGCTGTTGTTTAAATGCCTCTTTTGCAGTCAGCTGTGGATGTTTGTCCTAGTGCTGGTTTTGATTGGCTTTTCCCTTGGCATGAGTGCTATCCCAGTATTTCCAGAGATACTGCAGTGTGCATAGTAAGTAACTGTCCGACACATCTTCCACGTTTCTAACAGTAGGAAGCTCAAGCTGTAATTTCAGAGGTGAACGCAAAGTAGGTTTTGGTGTGGCCTTTTCCCACTTTTGAGACCAAGGCAGCGAGTAACAATTAAATGTTTCCTCTACTCTTTTGTCTAAGGTTTTCTGACTGAGCACCCCGATAAGGCACGGTCATTATATTTCAAATAAAATTTTGTAAATGTGTACATCTGTGCTGCAGGCACAATGAATTGACTTTGTGTCATATGGGATGACCTGGGTGTGTTTTCATGTACGTATGATTTATTTAGTAGCCAGCAACTTTCAATGGATTTTTGGGCTGCGTTAACAGCTGCACGTAGAGGAATTGCACTTGCTCAAAATACAAGGTCTATGATTTAGCTTGGGAACAATGACCTAAAAGGATCTTGATTTACTGCTCCTCTAGAAACAAGGTCTTTTCTTCTTAAAAGCCACCTGTCATTGTTTTACACTTGCCATGTGAAATATGGGGACTGAGTGATGGTGTGCTGTTAGCAATCTCCCTCAGAAGACGTAAGAGATGAGAAGTAGCACTGCAGTCCTCCAGAGAAACAGGAAAGAAGAAAGTATTGGGTAAACAGTCATGGTGTACGCTTTTGCTTGTTAACTGTTCATGTTACGCGTATTTAAAAGAAGGGAGAAGCTTTACAGGAGAAGAATATAGTGAGGTGCAGCGATGTATTGCACTACTCTAACTGGGCTGTCTTTCTGCAGTGAGAATGGGTTTGAAGAAGGTCTGAGTCTGTTGGGGCTGGTGTCGGGGCTCTTCAGTGCCATGTGGTCCCTTGGGTAGGTGTACAGTCACCTTTTTATAAACTAGTAGTGTTTGCTTGTTCTCCACTATTGCTATCCGAAAGTGTGCTAATTACAAATAGAAGTCGCTCACCGCAGTCGTCATATTGACCTTCGTTCAAGAGGTTCTTGCTGAACAGGTGCATAGTGGACATGTGAAAACAAAGCTTTTTATCCTAGAAAGGTAATGGCCTCTGACCTTGTCTTCTTTGAAATGCATTGACTTTCTTATCAGAAAGCTTCAGTGATTAAGTGGATGTTAACTTACACTTTTGTATGGTCGTTTTGTTGCCAATGGATTTTTTAATGTGCAATATAGACAGGGGTGGACTCTGATTTATTTATTTTTTCCTCCTGCATTTGTCCTGGTTAGAATTATCTATTCTCTTTCAACCACAGCTGTTATTTGGGGGTCTGTGTTTGCTTAGCTTAGCAGAGGGTGTCTGAGATTCTTACCCAGTGGTTGCCCTAGAAATGAGTGCAAGATGCTACCTTCTGAGTGACTTCTCTGAGTTGTCCCTCAGTGGGAAAAGAGTCCCCCTCTTGGCAGTCACTGTCAGGATGCTTTTTCAATCAGTCCTTCTAGTCCTCTGTGGGTTTCAATGGTATGTATTTGCACCATTTTTGTAAGCCAGCTGAAGCGCTAGATGTCCTTTTTATTTGGTGTAGGGTTCAGTACAGATAAATGCAGCATAGTTTTAGCAAAACACAGTTTTCTGCTTCTACTAAACGTGGTTTTATTATGGCTTGTTTCGAGGAAGTCTCTCTAGCTGTACAAAGTTTTATCCTTTCCTGTAGCAAGTGTTGATATCGCGTAAGATCTTTCATAAAGTAACAACAGCAGCATAACCTTTCATGGCATTGTTACACAGACAGAGGTGCAGGGATGTTACGTAAAGCTCAGCTTTGTAATGACCACAGTAATGAGAACCACATCTGTCGCAGTGTGCCTTCCTACCTGCCTGTACCCATCAGTCTTCTGTCTTGAAGTCTGGAAGGTTTAAATTTTGAGAGACAAGGGTTTAAATTTCTTTTATGGTAGAAACAGTCTGTCTAGACACTTAGTTAGAACATTGTTTTTAATGGAGCCCCTAAGCCATCCTGGATATAGAAAAGAGTGCATTCTGCCCTCTGATATGGATCCTATCTCCAGCTGAGGAGGCAACTGAGAGGGTTTATTGGGGCTGTGGCAAACAAAGAATTAATACTTACTGTGGATTATAGGCAAGTCAGGTCTGTGGCAGACAACTGCTTTCTTGGAAGAGAATCAATGCAGGGAGGCCACAAAGTGCAATAAAACTTGTCCACAGAATATAATCTGTGTGTGTGTGTTTGTTTGTTTGGGATGCCATCACTTCATTTTGATTTGTTGCAGGGCATTTATGGGTCCCACTTTAGGAGGATTTCTAAATGAAAAGCTGGGTTTTGAATGGGCCTCAGCCATCCAAGGAGGATGGGCACTGTTAAGTGTAAGTAATCACAAACGTTTTGCTTTTTATACCTATTGCAATTAAGAACTATTGCATAAGTTTGTTGTTAATGTGATTGTAACTGACTGTTTCCTCAAAGGGTCTTGCAATTGGAATATTCTATATTGCTGAGGCCACAAGACGAAGGTATGCAGAGATATTTTTCTTTATTTTATTTAAAGCAAATCTTTGGAAGTTGTGCTTCCCTTGTTTCTTCACTTTCAAGCTAATAATGAGCAGTAAAAATATTGCTTACATACTTTGTCTTTATGCTTTACTAAATCCTCGCTGACCTGAACCTGGCAATGCCAGTTCTATACAAGCAACAGGACTGTGACATTAAAGAGCAAACCCTACTTATAGTTCCTGCAGGAGGATATCTGTGAGCTGTGTCTGTAGAAATGTGTGTGAAAGCAATAGTATATGTTTCTGTGCAATCGTAGGGAGCCAAATTAAATGATCCAGGTAGCTTTTTCCACATTATATGTGGGTTTTATGTCATAATGTTGGTATTGCATAGAAATATCTAGAGAATATTAAACCTGTTTCTTCCCTACCGTTCTTTTCCTTCTGCAAACAGTTCGAGTTCCAGCCTGCAAAATCCTCCTGTTGATAATGAAGAAAGAACTCATCTGTTGGCTAGTGAAACATAGCCAGAAATTATTTTGGTTCTCCATTTACTGTTGTGGTTTAACTTAGTGTCTGAGATGAGTGGACTTAACAGTGTTTCGTTATTCTGGAGTCATGATACACGACCCCCTAGTGAACAGCCAGTTGTGGTTTACTTGGAGCTGCATCACTGTTTTGAAACACTAAACAATGACTGCCTTTCTTTTGGAGGTCCTCATGTGGATTGGTTGCACTGATGAGTAACCCTCAGCTGTTGGCCTCTTTAATTGTATTCCATATGCAGTGTACCACTGTATGTGAAGAGGTGCATTTTCAAATGTCTGGCTTCTGTGCATTATTCTTGGATAAAGCTACTATTTTGCTACTGTGATTTTTCTATATTTTTTAGAAGAATGGTAATCTTGTAATACTTTAACTGATAACATAAAATGTTGAGACAGCATTTGAAATGGCAAAGCACTTAAGCACAATACTGTTTTCAATAAAGCAACTTTTTTCCTAAGTTTTGTGAATTTTCTTGGAAAGGAACAGTCTTTGTGTACCAGCAGTTGCGTTATATGAGTGTCTGAAAATGGGAAGCAAAGGTAATGAAGAGAAGACATAGCATCTCCACACAGAACTGATTTTCAGTCCTGAAGGAGACAGTGCACTCTGGGTGTGTGTATGTACAAACATGGTCGTATTATATATGAAGACTTAGTTTGGTCTGTGAGAGATCTGTTTTGTTAATAAATGCCATCTGGAATATTTGTACTAAATGAATCTGCAACAGTAAATCTATGAGAAGTTAGGGCTACTATTTTCCAACAGAGGAAAAAAAATATCTGCCCTTCTCTAGATGCTTAGCACAAAAATTTGCTCTGATAGCTGGCTGAACTGTGAAGCATTAGGGTGCAAAGAGCAACCTTCCTCTAGGAACATCCTGGCAGTAGCTCTGTTTCCTTTTGTATCCTTTTTGAGATCCAGAGTGTACTGCTCAGCCTAGTATAAAATGCCAGTCCTGCACGTGCTGATGGTGAGGCAGGTACGAAGGAGCTGAGAGAACCGGTGGAAAATGCCAAGTGCATAAGGTGCAAATCTGTAGAAATGAACTTCATTAGCTCTGCTGTGGAATTACTTGTTTACTTACCTGATCTGTGCTGCTAGAACTTAAGTGGCAGGAATTACCAGAACATAAATATCAACGAAAATAATGAGCTGTCCTGCAACTTGTGAGCTTTGCCAGCAGTCCACTAGAAATTGGTCAGGCTTAACTAACTGCTCTGGCACTACGTTTTCTCTTCCTTCTTTCATGTATACAGTGGAGGTGAAAACCTGAATTGGGATCCTGTTTTCCAGATTTTTTTCTTCAGATCAACTAATTCACAAGCGTGTTCTCCTGCCATGATTGTCTAGGGGTCCAGAAACCATGGTTAAAGGAGAGCAGGGGGGTCTCCTATGGGAGACCGAGCACTCCCACAGCCTGTGCTGTGCCTGTCTCATCAGATGGCAGGTCTCAATACCCAGTTTGCTTTGCTAACAGCTGCACAGTCTGTGAAGCTGTGAATAAGTGCTAGGTGTAGCCAAACAGCACACAGCTAGATCCAAGCAGCCCTGAGCCACTGCAGTGCCCATGCAGCAGCACCGGCCCCAGGACCAGTCCCCAACTGCACCCTACAGTTTGCGTAGCAATGTCTGTGCTGAGATTTCCCGAACTCCTCTGGCTTTCTTCCTCCTGTGACCTGGGCTTGCCTTCAACTTATTAGAGTAATGCCAGGCCTGAACACTCGGTGAATCTGGCTGGCAATGCGTTTGTTCAGCTGCAGCACGGCGGCGACTTCTCTGTCGGTGGTGTAACCATGGGGCAGGATTGGTCAATGCCTGTGGCTCTCCGGCCTTTGATGTTTGAGTCTTTAGGGACACCGTGATTGCATCGCATGGTGTCAGCTTTCTGTCGCTCCGGGGAATTCCCAAGTTTCTGCAAGACTTTCCCTATTAAAGTCCCCTGGCTTTGCTCCCCCTGTCCTCCTCTTGGGTGACTTCCAGACTTCAGGTATGGGGCTTTTGAGGGCTCGTGCCTCTGCTGTGGTTTTGATGCTGTCTGCTCTTGAGGCCTGGGCCCTGGACAGCTACATTGCAGCCGTCTATGAGCACAGCGTGCTCTTGTCAGAGGACACTGAAAAACCTACTTCTCCTGAGGAGGCTTTGATGCTGATGGACAGAAACATGGATGTTTTGGAAGTGGCCATCAAAGAAGCAGCCAGACAGGTATTATGACCTAGAGACGTGGCTTTGTTAAATGTTCATCATTGATATGGGGGGGAGGGAAATGTTCTTTGTTTTTGTATGTTGATACTAGGGTGCCCACATTGTTGTGACTCCTGAAGATGGCATTTATGGCTGGGTGTTCACAAGGGAGAGACGGTATACCCTTATCTTGAAGATATTCCAGACCCACAGGTGGACTGGATTCCATGTGCTGATCCTGAAAGGTATTGTCTCTGCTGTGTGAGGGGGAGTGGTCTGGTGGGAAAAACAGCTGTGTTTAGCAGTGCTAATGGTCCAGGACATTTAAAATTATACACAACTGCTGTGAGAGGAAGGCAGGTTAGACGTATAGTTGCCATCAGTAGCTTCAGACAGCTTCCTTTGTCGTTTTTCTCCATAGGTCTTTCTCACTTTAATTCTTTTGGGTTTTGGTAGTATACTCATGAAAGTCAAGATTTATTTAAAAGTAAAATAAATAAATAAATAAATAAAACAAATAAAAATGCTTGCAGATTTTACTATTTCATAATGCATTCCATGCATGCTGTAGAACGTTTCTGTGATTCTATGTTTGAGATTTAGGAACATTACAAATATTTGTGAATAAAATAACTGCTACTATTCAAAGCTTATTCTGCACTATTTTAGATTTATATTTTTTTAATCTTGACCCTAAGTGAACAAGAAGTATGACATGGTGGCCTTTTTATTCTGTTAACGTATTTTATTTCCATCAAATTAAAGCATAATCAGTTCTTCTTAACATCACAGCATTGTAAAGGGGAGGAAGGCAAAGTTTTTCCTTAATAAATCACACCATTTTTTGAGACTTATGAGGAGCAACTGAGGGAATTGGGGTTGTTTAGTCTGGAGAAGAGGAGGCTGAGGGGAGACCTCATCGCTCTCTACAACTACCTGAAAGGAGTTTACAGTGCAGATGGTGACACTCTTGAACATGAGGAAGCAACCTCAGATTCCAGCAGGGGAGGTTTAGACTGGTCATTAGGAAGAATTTCTCCACAGAGTGGGTGCTTAGGCATTGGATCAGGCTGCCCAGGGAAGTGGTGGCCTCCCCATCCCTGGTGGTATTTAAGAGACGTGCAGACATGGCACTAAGGGACTTGGTTTAGTGATAGGACTCACCAGATGTCCTGGATGATCTACAAGTTTTTTTTTTCCAACCTAGATGGTTTCATGATTCTGTGATATGGTGAAAGGTAATGGAACACAATGCAGAAGAAACAAATCCTGAGCAATGTCAAGATGGCAGCTGAATCAAGAACTGGAGCAGGATGCTGAGATTAGCCCTTATGTCGCTGTCACATCAGTGCTCTGCTGCACAACAGCAGCAGAAGGGAGAATTAGAGGGTGCAAAGATTCGCTTTCATTGTGAGGAAACTGCTGTGTTCCTCAGTTTTTTGACGTGAGATGAAGCCAGAGTTTCAGCATCCTAAATTTTGAAACAAAAACACCGTGTCCTGTTTAATAACAGAAAACAACTATATTGTATTAGGAGTATCTTACTTAAACCTACTGTTGTGATCTGTAGTCTTATTTTTGGCGTTTATACCAATTCACTGGTTTTGATGTCTTATTTCCTTCCTTTCCTGCTGCTTAGATTTTCTCCTTCACCAGTGCAGAAAAGACTGAGCTGCCTGGCAAGGAATAACTCCATCTATGTGGTTGCAAATATGGGAGACAAGAAGCCATGTAATTCCAGTGACCCAAAGTGCCCAGCTGATGGTCACTACCAGTACAATACCAACGTTGTCTTTGATTCAGAAGGGAAACTGGTGGCTCGTTATCACAAGGTAAAACAATTCTACAAAGTTTAGGAAGCATATGATCCGCGGGTGATTAAAGATTTGGAACAAAGGCTACTTCCCAGGCTTATGTGTATTAGAGTCGTTATTTAGCAGGTTTCACATGGTGAGTAAAAGTCACTGCCTTAAGATACCTTCACTCCTGCTATTCTGAAATTAATAGCAAGTAATTAAATAAAATTAATTAAACTCAGACCTCTGTTTTTACTGTTTCTCAGTAGGAAGTGACGCATGAAATATTAAAACTTTAACATCCTAAATTCTTGCTAACTAAATACAAATCCCCTTCGCTGGTGTAAATCAGAACCACGAATATTTGTGCTTAACTACTCTTACAATGGTAAGAATTATTTTAAAAATTAAGTAGTAACATGTCCACAGAATATATTTTCCATTATTTGTATTTAAGTGAATAAGTATCGTAATGAATATTATTCTGAATCAAATAATTTGATTTCTAATGTTTTGTTTTTGTTTTCTCTTTTCTTTCTTTCCACAAACAGTATAACCTTTTTGTGACAGAGAAACAATTTAATTATCCCAAGTATCCAGAATTTGTGACTTTCAATACATCATTTGGATATTTCGGCATTTTTACTTGTGCAGACATACTCTTTCATGACCCAGCTGTGGTCCTGGCAAGCAGATTTCAGGTTGACACAATTCTATTCCCAACTGCTTGGGTTAATACACTTCCACTTTTGTCGGCTGTCCAGTTTCACTCAGCATGGGCTATGGGAATGGGTGTCAACTTTCTTTCGGCAAATACACGTAACTCCACTTTAGATATGACAGGTAATGTGATATTGGTCTAATTGACCGTGTTCATGTGGATAACATTATATTTATTATATCTACATAGTCCATTTGACCTGGGCTGAAATACCCATAAGCTTTAGGCATGCATGTGCATGTCAACAAGATTATCACAGAATCATTGAATGGCTCGGGTTGGAAGAGACCTTAAAGATCATCTAGTTCAAACCCCCCTGCCAGGGGCAGGGATGCCACCCACGAGATCAGGTTGTGCAGGGCCTCATCTAACCTGGTCTTGAACACATCCGGGGATGGGGAATCCACAACCTCTCTGGACAATTTGTGCCAGTGCCTCACCGCCTTCTGAGTGGATTAGGACAATAGAACTTGTACAGATAAAGAGGAAATCAAAATACGATATGTAAGAGCTCAGAAATATTTTAAGATAGCTGGAACACCTTTAGTTTGTTAAATGCTCAGTTCTGAGATTTAACGCGTGTGATTCTACATCTTCTGACCCAGACCTTGGTGTTTATCTGTGTTTTGTTAGTGCGAAGGGCCAAACTCTTTTCCTCCACTAGGTGGAAGCCTAGTGCTGAGAAATACTCTTGTAAGTCTTGCAAATACTGCTTCTGGACTGGTGATCTTGTGAAGTTTTCAATGTATAGTTTTACTGAACAGATGGTAGAAGTCAAGCGCAAATTTAATGCTATTTTTTAACTCTAACAACTGAGAGAAATATGCTGGTGTTGCTGAAAAGCATCTTCGAACTTTACTTTCCAAATGAAAGCAAATATGGGCCATTACTGTTGTCAGTCATTGATGATCCTAAGATAGATAATTCATATTCTTTATGGATAGGTTTTATTCTGGGATTTAAAGATGCACCTGTGTAAATAACTTGCATAGAAGTGTGACTTTTGGTGATTTCTTTCCCTTACAGGATTGTTTTGAATTGACAGCGTTACAATTCACTTTAATCAGAAATACTGATTTCTGATGAAATGATTTCCTCTCTTCACGAGGAATATGTATTTTCAACCTCTTAAATCCTGTATAACAGCATAGTGTACTAATCTTGTCATTTACAAGAAACATCAGAGTTTGGTCTACATTCTGCTGATTGCAAAAAGCATTAGATCAGGATTGTAGTGTATGAAGGCTTAATTTAGTTTCAGAAGAGTCTGGTAAACATTAGAATAAAATCTGGCACATGTTCAGTTAGTGAAGACTGCTTCCTTGTACCATAAACACTTGCTTTCAGATTGCTTCCTGGTTTTGTGTGTTTGCAGGGAGTGGTATTTATGCCCCAGATGGTCCAAGAACATATTATTATAATACTGAAACAGAAAATGGTCACCTACTTGTGAAAGAGCTGATTTCACATCCACGTCAGTCTCCTGGCTATCCTCCTGCCGTTAACTGGAAGTTGTATGCCAGCAGTATCAAATGGCTTCCATCAAATGACCACTATTTCAGTGGTGTCATTTATCATGATCTCTTCTCCTTTACTGAACTCACTGAGCCTGAGGGAAATCGTGCTATTTGCCAGAAGGACCTCTGTTGCCACCTGAGTTACAAGATGACAGAGAAGCAGAAAGATGACATTTATGTTCTAGGTGCCTTTGATGGACTACATGTTGTTGAAGGAGAGTATTATCTGCAGGTAAAGGTTTTCTATTCTTATTTGGACAGGCTAGAATGTTCTTTTTGCTGCCCCTTTGCATTTGTCCCATATTTAATTGAGGTGGTTCAGAAGGAAGCATTTTTATGCCCCTCTCAAAACATTTGTTTTCTTCATGAGGTATTTTGACTTTGTTACTGATGTTGATCCTGCCTTTCTGTGTATATTATAAATTATGAAAATCCAGACTGAGTTATCTCCTATGCTCTAACACTTCAAGGTTTCCATATATGTGTACAAAAGGGAGAGAAGATGTAAGAGATCTCAGTGTCTTCATAGGGATGCTCATGTCACAAAAGAGAGACGTGGATTTTGCCATTGTGCTGATGTTATTCTCTAATGTGCAATTAGAAGAAACTAAATTACAGATATAACCTTTGCATCCAAATGGCTTGTCAGTATATTTGTCAGGTTCTTTTAAGTTTTGCAGTTAGACTTTTTGTTAATATTATATCTTGTCTGCTTCTTTCTAATTAACTGTAATTTTAATCATAATATCAATCAAAATATTAAAAATCCAACTCTTGATTTTTTGAAAGCTTACTGGTACTTTGATTTTTCTATACCCTCTCACCACAGGTATGCACACTGCTCAAGTGTAGGAACACAGACCTGAGCACGTGTGGACAGCCGGTGGAGACTGCACAGACCAAGTTTGACATGTTCTCTCTCAGTGGCACGTTTGGCACTAACTATGTCTTTCCAGAGGTCTTGTATAGTGGAGTGCAGCTGGCCCCTGGGGAATTTGAGGTACTAAGATACCATTGGGAGTTATCAGCCCTGTAAAACAAATAGTTAAAAAGCCACTGTGAGACATGGAAGCAACTTGGGAGATATCACTGTCCTCAGTTTCAGTAATTGGCCTGAGTACAGCAACTCCATTTCACAATTCTCTTATCACTTGAACAAATAACTGGAACTCTTACAGGCTGTCAGGAAATTCCCAGATCCGCCCATATTTCCCCCCAGTTCTCCTAGAGTAAAATCTTTCCGAAGACAGAATTGGTATGGCCTCAAACATGGTAGCTCCGTGTAAAAGACTCATATATGCCGTGCTTTGTCTTTTTTCTAAGACTTCTCTCAACTTTTTTCTAAGACTTCTCTCAACAATCATCAATAAATGTTACTTTGTGGTTGTCATACAATAATATTACTTTGTTTATGTTCCCGTTTACTATGCTTTTCCATAACTAGGTACTAAGTGATGGACGTGTGATAAGCCGGACTGGTACATCTAAGCCAGTTTTGAGTATAACGCTCTTCGGGAGATGGTATGAAAAGGACCCCCCACACACAGAGCAAGCTTCACCATGATTTCACTGCAGATGCTTTAAGATCTTGTCTGCTTGTTTCTAATTAATCATAATATTAGTTAATCGTAACATTAATGTTAATGCTAATACACATAATTGTAATGGCATTCTGTTTCTCAGGTTGCACTAACAACATAGCCATTGCACATTGATTTGTTTACTTAATTTCGCAACAAAAATAAATTACTCTGCTAGACAGTTCTGTATCTGTTTTTATACGATAGCTTTGGATTGTCATAGGCTTGACCTTTATCCCACTGGGAACAAGAGATATAGAAAATAAAGTCCACTGGCTTTAGTGGTATGGGATACAGACCCATAGTAAAGAGGATTTTGAACTGTTCAGGACACTGGTAGGGAGGGTCCCTTGTGAGTCAGTCCTGAAGGGCAAAGGGGTCCAGGAAGGCTGGATGCTCCTCAAGAAGGAAGTCTTCAAGGCACATGAGATGGCTGTCCTCGTGTGCTGTAAGATGAGCTGGTGGGGAAGAAGACTGACAAGACTGAACGGGGAGAGTACAAGGAAGTTGCTAGCATGTGCAGGGACAAAATCAGGAAGGCTAAAGCCAGGCATGGGCTCAACCTACTGCTGTTTCTACAAATATATTATTATTATTATATTATTATACAAAAAATGTTTTTACAAATATATTAACAATAAGAGGAGGGCCAAGGAGAATCTCTATCCCTCACTGGATGCAGTGGGGAACATGACTACTGAGGATAAGGAAAAGGCTGAGGTTCTCAATGCCATCTTTACATCTGTCTTTAATAGTCAGACCACTTATCCTTGGGGTACTCAGCCTCCTGACCTGTCTGCAGTGGGGAGTAAAACAAACCCCCCATGATTCATGTGGAAATAGAGACCTGCTGCTCCACCCGGACTGTCACAAGCCCATGGGGCCAGATGGGATCCACCTGAGGGTGCTGAAAGAGATGTGACTTCTGGGCCGCTTTCCAGCATCTATCAGCAGTCATAATCAATTGGAGAGGTCCCAGATGACTGGAGACTTACCAATGTGACGCCCATCTATAAGAAGTGTTGTAAGGAGGACCTGGGAAAATACAAGCCTGTCAGCCTGACCTCAGTGCTGGAGACGGTTGTGGAACAGATCATCTTGACTGCAATCACACAGCATGTGCAAGACAACCTGGGGAGCAGACCCAGCAAGCAGGGGTTCATGAAAGGCAAGTCCTGCCTGACTAACCTCATCTCTGTCTATGAACAGGTAACCCACCGGGTGGATGAGGGAAAGCCTGTTGGCGCAGCCTACCTAGACTTCAGCAAGGCCTTTGACATGGTTTCCCACAGTATTCTCCTGGAGAAGCTGGCAGCCTGTGGCTTGGACAGGTACACTCTGCTGGGTTAAAAAGTGGCTGGATGGCAGGGCCCAGAGAGTGGTGGTGAACGGAGTGAAATCCAGCTGGCGACCAGTGGTGTTCCCCAGGGGTCTGTGTTGGGGCCCATCCTCTTTAATATCTTTATTGGTGACTTGGATGAGGGAATCGAGTGCACCCTCAGTAAGTTTGCAGATGACACCAAGCTGGGGGGAAGCGTTAATCTGCTGGAGGGTAGGAAGACCCTGCAGAGGGACCTGGACAGATTGGGTTAATGGGCAGAGGCCAATGGGATGAAGTTCATCATGGCTAAGTGCCAGGTCCTTCACTTTGGTCACAACAACCCCATGCAGTGCTTAGTGGGTGATATTGGTGGTAGGGGGGATGGTTGGACCAGATGACCATGGAGGTCTTTTCCAACCTTAATGATTCTATGATTTTTAATCAGAAGTCAGTTCCAGAACTGATCATTCAGCTCCAACTCTGAATACACCCTGTTCTAAACCAGAGAAAATTAACAGAAACTTTGGAGTCAGAAGGTTGAAATTTGAAGTTATCATTTACTTTCAAAAAGAAAATAAGCCTCTTAAAAATGCAGCTTCAAATCAGATAGTCAGCTCAGCACACACGGTAATATGTCAGCATGCCGTGCCCTAAGTTGCAATTGAAGAAGGCTACTTGATCTTCGTGACCACAGTTTTACAGTGTGGTACATTTCCATTCCACATAACTATTGATAACTGGGTCACCTTTTTCAAGCAGTCAGGTGGATCCATATCAAAAATTCTCAAAATGAGCAGTTTCACAGGGGCACACCTGTTTCCCAGCTGAAATGGTTGCTGATGCTGATGTGAGGAGAGTCAAAAGTGTAAGCAGGTGCTGGCAAAGGCTGGCTAATAGCCTGAATGGACTGAATACACTTGTGTGTGCCAAGTGAGTGTGCTGGATTTTTTTGTGTGGTATTTGGCTGATTTTTATGTGAGGTTAATTCTGTTGTTTGTTTAGCAGGTTTGTTTTGAAATAAAATCATTCACATTTAATCTGACCAAAGTCATAGAATAATTAAATTATAAATAAATATACTTGCAGGGTGTGAAATACTTTGAACAAAATGAACATTGTAAAAACAAGATTTTTTACAGTCTGTAGATCCATTAAATGGTAACCCTATGTAATGGATACAACAGAAGTAATGGAAAACACTTTACTTGTCATGGAAAAAAAGTACTCTATCTCTGCATGTGTGTGTACACCCCTGGACACAGTGTCCTTTTACAGCCAAGCAGCACAGCACTGTGTTGGGCTAAAACAGCAGAGGGGGCTGATCTCAGCCTGGCCACCTGACCTGGCTGCTCTGCCAGGGTTGCGTGGTTTCAGGTGTGTCCCTTCACACAGGTTTTTCCATGCAAAGATTAGCACATAAGGAGTCATTTTCCAGGCAGCTTCTCTCAGCACAAGGAGCAGGACTACGATCTGAAGGCAGACTGCCTCTTTGGCTAAGCTGACAGCACCGAGTTGCACCCAGTGTCACCAAAGTAAGTCCTCGGTAACCACTGTCCTCACATGGTAGCAGGGAAGGAGGAGAGTGGGCTGGGAGAATGGAGGTGTGAAAAACAGAGGGAGATCTAAGATAAACATCCTCTCACAGTGCCCGTAGTTGTGTATAGCCTGGACTGCTGTAGTTTCGCAGGGGGTTGACTCAGTGGATATGTAGGTGATTTATTTATTTTTAACTCAGGTTAGTTCCTTGGTGCTGGGTGAGCTCCCAGTTCTGCAGGCAGCTGGCGGTGGTGCCTGCTGGCCCAGGCCCAGACACCCAACGTTGCTGTAGAAACCCCGTTCTGGCAGGCCGATGTCAGCTGCGTGCCTCTGTGCCTGCCTGGCTGCAGTAGTCACCCTTCCGGGCTGAATGTTTTCGTAGCTCTCCCTAAACACAGCAGAGTTTAACACTTCCTCCTTCAGACTTATGGCTCACTGCAGTTAACAAGACCCAGACAGGTTTCATTTGTTTAGAAAATCAGAGCAACAACAACAAAGTCTCCCAAGCTACATTACTTCAATTACCACTAACATCTCCACTGCACCCTTTTAAATGCTCATATTTAAGGCTCACGAATGTGCCTTGTGTCTTATCTACCAATGCACGTAGAGAAATACTTGATGGTGAATGTTAGTAGGTGCAAGTTGATGTTCTTAATGCTTGAAGCCATTGGTCAGCACTGCTCTTGCAGGGAACTCTGGTGCTTACGTTCACCCACAACATGTGATATTCTGTGATTCTGTGATTTCTGCTCTTCCTAGGAGATGGTTCTGCCATGGTAGCAGGACATAAGCAGGCAGTCTGCTCTGCTTCGTACTATTCAGGAAACTTTTTCTAAATGAGAATGCTGCAACTATTAGAATGTCAAAAGAAAAAAAAAAAGGAAAATGACATAAAAAAACACATTGGAACTGAAGTCAACGATTAAAAATGAAGACTGCTTTGATCAATAAACAGAATGATCCCAGGGTGAGGAAGGGTGAGCTGAGGAGCTGGAATGCTGTGGTGTGGGGTGAGCTGCCCTGACCTCTGCTTCAGGCATGTGGTGCCAAACAGTGAGGCACGTGGATAACAGGCTGGCTGGTGGCTTACCTGCTTGATTTCAGGAGCAAACATTCCCTCCAGGTGCATATTTGCTGGTGACAGGCTATTGGAAACTCACATACAGCTAAAGAGAAGCAACTGGGAGAGCCTCTGGGATAAATGCAAGGGACAGGTCTGTCACTGGCACATTAGGTACATGACATTTAAGTGCAGTGAGATGATAATGTAATGACTCCGGTCTAAAGAAAGTCTGGGATGCAAGCTGCAGATAATGGCACCTAGCACAGGAAATAAGGAATGTGATGACGCTAGAATAAAGCAAACAGTTTTTAAGGTCTTCAGTTTTGCCACAACAGCTCCAGAGGTGGCAGTGGTTTTTATAAATACATAAACACAAAAAGGAGGATTAAGGAGAATTTCTGTCCTTTACTGGATGCGGGAGGAAACTTAGTGACAAGAAATGAGGAAAAGGCTGAAGTGCTTAATGCCTTCTATGCCTCAGTCTTCAGCAGCAAAAACAGTTGCTCTCTGGATACCCTGTACCCTAAGCTGGTGGAAGGAGGTGGGGAGCAGGATGTGGCCCTTGTAATCCACAAGGAAATGGTTGGCGACCTGCTACAGCACTTAGATGTATGCAAGTTGATGGGGCTGGATGAGATCCAACCAAGGGTACTGAGAGAACTGGCAAAGGAGCTGGCCAAGCTGCTTTCCATCATTTATCAGCAGTCCTGGCTATCAGGGGAAGTCCCAGTCGACTGGCAGCTAGCAAACGTGACACCCATCTACAAGGGCCTGAGGGTAGACCTGGGAAACTATAGTTCTATCAGTCTGACTTTGGTGCTGGGGAGGGTCATGGAACAGATTATCTTGAATGTCATCACGCAGCACTTGCAGGGCAACCAGGCGATCAGGCCCAGTCAGCATGGGTTTATGAAAGGCAGGTCCTGCTTGACGAACCTGATCTCCTTCTATGACAAAGTGACACGCTGGGTGGACGAGGGAAAGGCTGTGGATGTGGTCTACCTTCAGTTCAGTAAGGCTTTTGACACCATTTCCCACAGCATTCTTGAAAAACTGGCTGCTCATGGCTTGGACTGGTGTACGCTTCATTGGGTTAGAAACTGACTGCGTATCCAGGCCCAAAGAGTCGTGGTGAATGGAGTTAAATCCAGTTAGAAGCCGGTCACTAGTGGAGTACCCCAGGGCTCAGTACTAGGGCCAGTTCTCTTTAATATCTTTATCAGTGATCTGGATGAGAGGATCGCGTGTACCTTCAGTAAGTTTACAGACGACACCAAGTTACGTGTGTGTGTCAATCTGCTCGAGGGTAGGAAGGTGCTTCAGGAGGATCTGGAAAGGCTGGACCGATGGGCTGAGGCCAGCTGTATGAAGTTAACAAGGCCAAGTGCCGGGTCCTACACTTGGGGCACAACAACCCCAATCAGCAATACAGGCTGGAAGATGAGTGATTAGAAAGCTGCCTGGCAGAGAAGGACCTGGGAGTATTGGTGGATTGGCTGAGTATGAGCCAGCAGTGTGCTCACGTGGCCAAGAAGGCCAACATAATCCTGGCTTGTATAAGAAACAGTGTGGCCAGCAGGACTAGGGAAGTGATTGTCCCCCTGTACTTGACTCTGGTGACGCTGGACCTCGAGTACTGTGTTCGGTTTTGGGCACGTCACTACAAGACGGACATTGAGGTGCTTGAGCGAGTCCAGAGAAGGACAACGAAGCTGGTGAGGGGTCTGGAGAACAAGTTTTACAAGGAATGGCTGAAGAAGCTGGGCTTGTTTAGGCTGGAGAAGAGGAAGCTCAGGGGCGACCTTATCACACTCTACAGATACCTTAAAGGAGGCTGTAGCGAGGTGGGGGTTGGCCAATTCTCCCATGTGCCTGGTGACAGGATGAGGGGGAATGGGCTAAAGTTGTGCCACGGGAGGTTTAGGTTGGATGTTAGGAAGAACTTCTTTACTGAAAGGGTTGTTAGGCATTGGAAAGGGCTGCCCGGGGAAGTGGTTCAGTCACCATCCCTGCAGGTCTTTAAAAGACATTTAGATGTAGAGCTTAGTGATATGGTTTAGAGGAGGACTTGCTAGTGTTAGGTCAGAGGTTGGACTAGGTGATCTTGGAGGTCTCTTCCAACCTAGATGATCCTATGCCTCTGTATCCACCTTTACGTGAGTGTCAGAGTTGAGCAAAAGTGTGTTACAATCAATGACAGAAAAAGTACAACAGCAAAAATTGGACTGTTCTTTCAAGTCGTGTTTAATAATATACTTTCATATTGGCATTATTACTCTTTGCATTAGCCACAGTTCAGTGACTGCCTGTGTGCTCTGCCAACTCTTCAGTCTGAGTTGCGACATCCTCACTTTCTGATGTTGTGATGTCCTACTTTTCTGTATGTAACCAGAGACATTTGATTATAAGGTAATGCTTTAACTGGCCAGCACTTCCTCCCTCCCTTATTTAAGTTAAACTTTGACCCTTCTTTCTTTTCTGTGTATACTTTCTTTTCACCATTTGTCTGTGACTCAGAGCATTCAAGCAATTGCCAGGCAGCAGCCATGGTCCCTCCCCGGCCTGTGGTGCACGCTGCGGTGTTTGCCCTGGCAGCCCTGCAGGCCCTGGCCTCAGACACCTTCATTGCGGCTGTGTACGAGCACGCTGTCATCCTGCCACGTGCCGCTCAAGAGACAGTTTCTCCTGAAGATGCTTTGGCCCTGATGAACAAGAACATGGACATCTTGGAAGGAGCCATCAAGGAAGCAGCCCAGCAGGTACGAGATGTATCCCGAGTGGTGTTAATCGTGTGTTCTCCTCCCACTGCCCCCACCCCCGGGATGTACTGATGGAGACTTCTTAACGGAGCCTCTTCTGCCAGGGCGCGCACATCATTGTGACTCCTGAGGATGGCATTTATGGCTGGGTTTTCACAAGAGAAGCCATCTACCCATACCTGGAGGACATTCCCAATCCAGAGGTGAACTGGATTCCCTGCACTGATCCCACAAGGTGATTCCTTCTGCAGCTGTTTGTCTGATTTTAAGCTGGTGTCCCATGGAGTTGTGAGCTGTTCCTAATAAATGCCTAGGAACTGCTAATGCTTTTGACATCAGGCAAGTTTCAGTTATAGTTGCATATCATATGAAGGTAAATCACAACCTAAGATTGACAAGGGAAACCTGTTAAAAATATTTTTAATTCAAAAAGAATTAGAGTTTAAAGACACTTTAAAGAGGTATTAAAAATATATCGAATTGGAGATTGGAGTTGCTAAATGTAGACAAAACCTTTTTTTTTTTTCCATTTGGAAAAGCTTTGATTCCAGAATATGCTGCTGCTTGTTGCATTTTCATTTTTTCCACGTTGTTTTGAATGGAAATAATTGGAAATTTTTAATGCTAGTTTTTGATTTGTTTTGTTGGTTTGTTTATAAATGCTGCATTCATATAAAAGCACACATACTGTTCTTGTGAAGAACTGAAAACTGGTTTCTGAAAAGCTAGTAACAGCGGTGATGAGGTCACTAGTCAAAGTCAAAATCTGCAAGTGATACAAACACAGAAAGTTTTAATCTTATTTTTCATGATTACAGTAAGGTAAAGTCCTAATTGCTAGACTCTCTTTGCTCTAGAACATGATATGTCACTCAAGTGTCATGTTCTAGCAGGACTGTGGTAACATGAAGTTGCACACTGGACTTTAGGCTTATACAGTATGCAGTAAGTGCTCAGTCACAGAACTAAAAACATGGTCTGGCTTTTGCAATGCAGCTTTCTTCACCTGCTCAAAGATGAAATGCTAAGACCCTGGTGTGACATCTGTAATAAGATTCCTCAATGGTCCCAAGAGGAAGACTCACAATGGAGAATGTGTGCTGGGAGAAGTGCAGGATGAGCAGCTTTTTACTGAGACATAAGTTAACTAAAATATAAGGATTCTTTCTCAATAAGTGAGGTGTGGGGGGTAGCAACATGTCTAAGCATGTCTTTATTCCAGTTCCTCAGTTAGGTTTTGTGAAGGTGATGTCTGTATCTTTCCACTGTCCTAAATCAGGTTTTTCATCAGCAGCCTTGTGCATAATGCCTGCCATCACATTCTGGCATGCCCTATTCCTTAGTGCTCCCTACATAACTGGCATAACAGTCCTTCTGCATGTTCCATCTCATGTATGACCTTTCACAAAACAACGGTGATGAGCGTGCCCTCCCCCAGCCCCAGGATTATCTACTCTCTGCAGACCCCATTCTGGGTGCCCAGTGCACTGGCAGGCAATCCAGCGATAGCATTTCCCTCTAGACACCAATGGGAAGGCTTCAAGGCTTCAGGACCTGCCCCAGGGCACAGAAAGCAATCCACAGGAGTACTGCAGCCACCCTATGTATGCCTGCCCTGATGTGACTGCAGAATCAGGGATGCTGTCAGCATGCCTTCAGTGATCCAGTGATGGGCACCATGGTCAGTACATCTTTTCTTATTTTATGTTATTTTTCTCCTGGTCTAAAACACATTAGATTTGCTCCAACACCAGTGCTGGAACGACTCAGCTGCATGGCCAGGAATAACTCCATCTATGTGGTTGCAAACATCGGGGACAAGAAGTCGTGCAATTCCAGTGATCCCAGCTGCCCCAGTGACGGTCGCTACCAGTACAACACCAATGTTGTCTTTGACTCAGAAGGGAAACTGGTAGCTCGTTACCACAAGGTAAGCAGTGGTCATGGAAGCCATTTTTTTCACATCTTCCAAAATGTCTCCATTAGGCAAGTCAATTTAATGCCAGTAATTGCTCTATGGCAAATACCTCCCTCGTATAGGTTTTTGCTATAATTTAAAATAATCTCTGTTCCTGTAAAGTATTGACACTAAATTTGTATTTGTAAGTTTCTAAAAGCAGACTAGAATGAAAACAGTTTGACTGATTGCTTGGGTCCAATGTTAGTTGGTTGACTGCCTCAGTTTAACTTCCTTTTACTGGAAATCCTGCTGCTTGAGCAACCCTAGTTTTATGTGCCAGCTTTTTACCAGAACACCCCTTCACGTTCCAGCATTTTAAAATGTTCACCTGCATCTCATTTTACATGAACAGTCTGATTTAAGGAAAACAGGCCCTTTCCTATCAATGTTTTTCTTACAATGTTTCAGCACAGCTTCTGGACAGCTTTTGCATAACAGGATTTGTGGAAATTGCTGGGAGCAAAAAGTTATGAGAGCACTGAAACATTTACAACAAATGAAAGTATCTTTTTTTCTTTTCTTTTTTCTTTTTTCTTTTTTTTTCCTTTTTAGTTTTATGTACCTCTTGGTGGTTTTATCCTGCTTGGCAGCCAAACTCCACCACAGTCCTTTTCGTTGCCCAGTATTGGGCTTGGAGGCTTGAGATAGAAATAGATTTGATCAGAGCGCTGTAGAGGGAGCTTACAGTTATCGTACTTAGTTAACAGTTGCTAGTCACAATGTTGTCTGGGTTGTTCTCATTATTTCTCTATGTGATCCTGTTTTATATGATCCATGACACGTTCTCCCTTTTACTGTATATCAAGCTGGAGAATTTGTTAAAGGCTGTGTTTGGTTTTGTCAGCTCACTGTGCGGTAAAGCACTGGCCTTGAGCCTAATCTGGAGAGAAAATACAATGGAAAAGGCTCAAGGGTTGAGATAAAGACAGGGAGATCGCCCAACAATTATTGTCGTGGGCAAAACAGACTCATCGCAGGAAGATTAATATAATGTATTGCCTATCACTACAGGCCTAGAACACTGAGAAATTAAAAGCAAAATAAAACCACCTTCTATGCCCCCAAACAACCCCTTCTATGCCCTCCCTTCTGAGCGGTGCAGGGGAATGGGGAATGGGGTCTGTGGTTAGTCCCTGATGCTTCATCTCTGCTGCTCCCTCATGGTCCCTCCCTGCCCCTGCTCCCTGTGGGGTCCCTCCCATGGATGCCGTCCTTCCCCAACTGAGCCTGCGGGGGCTGCCCACAGGCAGAAGCTCTTCAAGCACTGCTCCACCAGGGGCCTCTCCACAGGCCACAGGGGAACTTCCTGCACCTCCTGCCCTCCTTCTGCACCGACCTTGGGGTCTGCAGGGCTGGTTCTCCCACACTTTCTCACTCCCTCTCCTAGCTGCAGTTTTACAGCATTTTTTCTCTTTCTTCAGTCTTCTCTCTCAGAGGCTCAACCAGCATTGCTCCCTGGCTCGGCTCTGGCCAGCAGCAGGTCCCTTTGGAGCTGGCTGGAGCTGGCTCTGACCTGACACGGGGCAGCTGCTGGGCTCTGCTCACAGAGGCCACCCCTGCAGCCCCCCCCTGCTACCAAGCACTCACCATGTAAACCCAAGGCAACCTACTTGTAAGGGTCATCAAAGTTGTTTGGGGTTCATATACCAGATATATCACACTGACGTGGCTAGACTGAAGTCAGTTGTTTATTTAATGCACTTTGGACCTAGTATTCTACCTAGTTCTCCATGGGTGATGCCAAGATACTTGCTTGCTCACAAACTGGATGAGCCTAATGCTGGTCCCCCATGTGCCAACCAGGCATGGCCCAAGTGCCAAGTTCAGTAACGCTGAACCCACTTTCTGGCTCGGTTATGTACGTTTATTGCCTAGGCTGCCTGTATATTAAAGGACTCTTTTGGTTAAGGAGAACCCAAAGGAAGAATGGAAATGTTACAAAGCAGGGAGCATCACAGACTTGGATTCTTCTGTCAGCTGTGACAATTTACCTCCTCTTCATCACCACCACCTTTGTTTTCTTCTGTTTTGTGGTCACCTTTTGCTGTCTCATGCTTCCTTCCAGTACTGTTGTGTTGGTACATTCTGTCCATGCATCTTCACATCAAAATTACCAACCCACCAGATGCTCTATGCTCCTCTTCCATTATCATTTCTCTTCTATGTGCCTTTTGGCTCACCGGGTTTTTAAAATTAGGTGGGGAGATGGGAAAGCTAATTTTTAAAGGAGCTGCAGGTAGCTGACACAATAGACCAACAGATAGCCAGATGTTTTTTTTAGCTAGGTGCCAGGACAATACGTGTCTTCCCATGTCAACTTTTTGGTCACTACAGTGATCATACATATGATGGCTTCCATCACAGAATAAAAACCTGAAGTCATTCAGAACAGTTTTGCAGAATGACTCCAGGATATGGCAGTAGGTACCTTTAACTATTTTCTGGTTTTATTCCTTCCCCTATAGTATAATCTCTTTATGTCAGAAGAACAGTTTAATTACCCTAAAGAGCCAGAAGCTGTCACCTTTGAGACACCCTTTGGGAAGTTTGGCATTTTCACTTGCTTCGACATCCTTTTCTGGGAGCCTGCTGTGGTGCTGGTGAGCAAGCTCCAGGTGGACACGGTGCTCTTCCCAACGGCCTGGATGAATGTCCTGCCCTTTCTGACTGCTGTGGAGTTTCACTCTGCCTGGGCAATGGGCATGAGAGTCAATTTCCTAGCTTCCAATACTCACAACACCATCATGTCCATGACAGGTAATTAATTTTAACTCTGTCTGAAAAATCATTATAACCAGGAATCTTTTTCCCCTATTTTGCAAGGTCATTTTGCAGAGGACTATAATGTGTTTATCTGGAAGGTAAAGAGTTTAGCCAACAGATTTTAAACCTGGCAAACCCTGTCCCTACTGGTGCCATATATGGCATAGCAAAATTTCTGGTGTTATCTTTTCTCCTCCCTAGTTTCTTAGGAGTTTCCTTTTTTTCTTTTAATGCCTCCAAACAAGTAGTAAGTTACTGCTGCTTCTACATGAGTAGAAACTTCTGAAACTTAAGCTCTTTTCCTTTAGACCTCCAAATCTGTTCTTAAATGCAGAACTGTGTTGTACAGCCAATGCACGGCTCCGTTTATTCTGGACAAATGAAATACTCATTTGTAGCTGTATTAAATACAGTTGTGGAAAAGTGTTGAAATCATTTTTTCAGACCTATTGCAGTAACACTGCTAAGAAGTGTGCATTTTCTTTTAAAAGTTTGACACTGATTTTCTAGAGTTTAGCTTATGGGATAATATATTTCAGCTAGACTGTGCCCTGAGATCACAATATTGGATTGGGGCTTCTCATTTGAAATGCTTAATAGGTTACTGCTTGTTGTCCATTTTGTGTAGCTGAAGGGCAGAGCTCTTTGACAGTAATAGGCATGGCAGATTTTCTTTGATTTTCATCCATCACTTGGCACTGGCCAGGTGTGAATTACCCAAGTGTGGAGTCTTCAGATGGTATAAACTGAGCTAGACAGCTATTATCTCTTGCTGTGCCCATCAGGATGGGCTTGCGATGCTTGTCTGTGTGGTGTTTTGGATGGTCTCAATCAGTAGTTAGTCCTCTTACATCAAATTGCCAAGAAAGAAAGAATTTTCAGTCAACTCTGTTGTTACTGGGGAGGTCATGAATACGATCATAAGATAATACCATCTGCCTTTAGGCTATACTGAGCAGACCTCATGTAGAGAAATAAATGCTACTCTTTGCCAAAGCATGATCTCTATCTACTGAGTTAATAATAGTTGTCTTCGGTGAGAATAAAATTTCTACAATATTTATAAAAGACTGGATAAGCTAGCAATAATGACAATTAAAAGGACAATGTGAAGTGTTTGAACTATTTTGGACTGAAAATTGCATTCTCCTCAGGGAGCGGCATTTATGCACCAGATGGAGCCAGAGCTTATTACTACAATATGAAAACTGAGGATGGCCGTCTTCTCATTGCTGAACTAGATTCACACCCTCGCCTTTCTCCTGCCTCCCCTCCTGCTGTCAGCTGGAGTTCATATGCTTCAAGTGTAGAAAAATGCATACCAGATGAACATGACTTCAGTGGATTGATCTTCTATGACCAGTTCACTTTCACTGAGCTCACTAAGCCTGAGGGGAGTATCACCGTTTGCCAGAAAGACCTCCACTGTCACCTGAGCTACAAGATGGCAGAGAAACGAGAAGATGAAGTTTATGTGCTTGGTGCTTTTGATGGGCTTCATGTTGTTGAAGGACAATACTATCTGCAGGTAAAGATTCTTTGGGGGGTGGGGGGATGGTGGTTAGGAATTTTAGAAATTTTAGAAATTTTAGGAAGTTTCTTTACAGGGAGAAATCTTCAGCTCCTTGGGGCAGGAGGGGATAAGGACAATAATTTATTTCTTGTATGCTATGGTCCTGGTGTCCTATTAGTTAGCAACAGGAAGTAGTTGCTAAAATGTCCAAATATCCAAATGTGCCTTTAAATCCAAGAAACGCAGTGCAGAGGTCTCTCATCTCTCAACCTCTTTTATGTTCCCAGAGGCCACACGCTATTTTTTAGACATACAGTATTGGCTAAACAGGGAGTTACGCTTTAGTCTTCTGTTGTAAGTATCTGCAGTAAGTGTTATGAATCTCTCCTTTAATCTTTATCAACTGGTTGCTGTTAAAAAAATCACTTGATTATCTATATTTATGAAATGCTCTGATAATTTGGATTCATGAAGAAGTTAATATTTTGTCATTTTTTTCAAATTATAGCTATGAATTTTACTGAAATGGCATATAACTTTTACTTGGAATATCCACTCTTCCTCTTTTTTAATCAAGTATGTGGGAAGACACTGAGTTGCATCCTAGATAATAGTTTGTTTAAAGCTGTATTTTTTGCCTTCATAATTAAGTTATTGTGCCAGCAGATTAATTTATTTTTTTTTAGTTACTTTTCTCTGCCAGCAGGGCCTTTGCATACCAGCTGGCATAGACTCCAGGATATGTAGAGAGGTTTTAGCCAATGAACAGCTCAACTAATGCATCTAAGAAGATAGCTTGAATAAAATCAGTTCTTGGTGAGCTCACTTGGAAAATCTATTTCAGTGATTGTGAAAGCTGCCAGATGGTCTCTACCAGTACTGAGTATGATAGAGCAGATAGGAATTTCTACTTTTTTGTTGTTGTTTTAATATTTTTTTTAATTTCTTCAGAACACACTGAGAGAATTAGATTTTTTGTCTGCATATTTGCATTTCAATAGGAAAGCATATTTGCTGATGAATAATACTTTGGTTGTTTGCAGCTATGCTTCTTCTGGCTCCCAACACCTGGCATGAGTAGACAAAACAGTTCCATCATCTGGCAGCAAAGCCAGCCAGTGTTACTTGAATCTTCACAGAAGTGCTAGCCCTATTTCATATTTCATCATAGTGTCTCTAAACATTTATCAGCTTTAAGATGGAGAATGCTTATGGTTAAACCATAAGGACAAAAGGAAAACGTTACCATTCCTACTTTCCTTTATGTGCTACAGCTGCTAATACAAAATTGTAACAGAGGATGCTGACTTCATTACATGGTCATCTATTACAGAGTCATGGAATGGTTGAGGTGGGAAGGGACCTCTGCTCAAGCAGAAGCACCTAGAGCCAGGTTGCCCAGGACCCTATCATAGAAGCATAGAATATCCCAAGTTGTGAGGGACCCACAAAAATAATAGAGTTCAACTCCTGGCACCCAACACAACCACTCAAAAATCAGATCGGATGTCTAAGAGTGTTGTCCAAACGCTTCTTGAACTCCAGCAGGCTCAGTGCCTGCACAGTACCTTCACCTGCACAGTATAGAAGTGCTTCCTGATGTTCCAGCAGAACCTCCTGTGTTCTAGCTTATGCCCATGGCTTCTTGTCCTGGCACTGGGCACCACTGAGAAGAGCCTGTCCTCATTCTCTTTGCACCTTCCCATCAGATATTTGTAGACATTGGTAAGATTCCTCCTGAGCCTCCTCTTCTCCAGGCTGAACGGTTCTAACTCTCTCAGTCTTTCCTCACATGAGAGGTGCTCCAGTTCTTTGATCATTTTGGTAACCCTACATTGGACTCTTTCTAGTATGTCCAAGTGTCTCCTGTATAGGGGGTAAGGGAGGGGGCAGACAGAACTGGACACGGTATTGCAGGTGATTCAGTGTGATACTGCAGTATTCACCAGAAGTTGGATGGAGAATAATGAAATTCAGATTTCCCACAATAGACTAGACAATCTAATGAACTGTTATTAGCAACACGTACGCATACCAGTAAGAGGACTTGTGTGTACGGTAATCCAGTGCACACATGAGGAGGACTTGGTTTCATTTTCCTAAAATTTCCATTCACAAATTCATCTTAATAAGACTTGTGAGAAAGGAATCTTCAAATAAGAACTGGCAACTAGAAGAATTAGTGGAAATGCCACTGGCCTGCAGGAATCAAATAAAGAACTCTGGTAGTGCTTACATCAGAAACAAAGGTTATTTCTAACTATTATGGCAGTACAGGTGTGTAATACCCTCAGTCAGGTCAAGGGTGAAAAAGTAAGCTACAACTGAAGTTTATGAAAGAGATTTTGATTTAAGATTATAAAAGAAATTAAGGGACTGACACCTACTCCAACACGCACAAGGTTTAATGGCACAAGGCTTTTATATCAGAATATTTCTGTCTTGCTTAATATGTTGTCTTTTTTACTTCCCCACAGATATGCACACTGCTCAAGTGTAAGAGCACAGACCTGAGCACATGTGGGCAGCCAGTGGAGGCTGCGCAGACCAAGTTTGACATGTTCTCCCTCAGCGGCACGTTTGGCACTAACTACGTCTTTCCAGAGGTCTTGTACAGCGACGTGCAGCTGGCCCCTGGGGAATTTGAGGTAATGGGGCACTCCGGAACTGGTTCATGTTAGACTTTCTGTGGACTAGTAGTGGAATAACTACATCAAAACAGCCAAAAAGAACTTTTTCTTAGTGAATAATCAGACATATTTTATACTTTTCAATGAAGTCACTGGTTGCCATGATATGGTCTGATGTACCTTCTTCTTGTTTTCTTACATCCTTCTGAGCACTTCGTTTGTTCATAGTAGTATTTCTCTAATTATGTCTTTCTCTTATTTTTTCCAATCAGGTATTGAATGATGGGCGTTTGATAAGTAAGACAAAACCAACAAAACCAGTTGTCACTGTGACACTTTTTGGTCGGTGGTATGAAAAGGATCATCTATAACAAGACCCACAACTGACAGCCTTCCCGTGATGTTACCATAACTGAAGCTGTACACTAATAGTCTCACGTCCAAATGAGATACTCTACAACAATAATCAGGATTGTTTCATTCTTCACATTGAACAAACTTCTCAATGTGATTTGTTTAGGAAAAAATCGGCAACATTCTTTTATTGCTACCATTTATTGAGAAGTAACTATTTCTATATTATAAGAATATTAATCTTTTATTAGTACAAAATAGCAGTTGTGTTTCTCTCACTGTTTTCTGGAATTTTTATTTTTCTAGCCCTCAAATTCTGTATTTTGGGACAGAAGATAAATTCTTACTAAAATTGCATTGCATATTTTATAATTGCAGATTGCTGAGATCAGTAAATAAAACACTGAAAGATGCAGTTTGTGACAGCTCCATGCAACAAAGCTCAGTAATGTTTTGTCTCTGATATGCAGCTCCTAATGCTAATTACTTTACAAGTCTATTCTTTTATCACAGTTACACAATTCTTTCTTCTGTTTGTGTTGTTTTGTGTTTGTTGTCTTTATGCCAAAGGTTAACATTGTGTGGCATGTAGCAGCACAGAACAGTGCATCATGGAGGCTAAGCTAGAACTCCAATCAAAGAGCCCACCCTGAGCCAAAATCTGTTGTCTGTTCTTGTACAGAACTGAAGATGAATCATCATTTTTCAGAAATCTCTGTTAAACCAAAACTTTAAACTGAAAACCCAAAATATTCCACTTGCCGGTTCTGAACAAGTTTGTCAAGACCTTCTGGCTGTACTGGATACAGTGCTGGAACTGTGTGTAGCCAGAAAAGAGGTCACTGAGTGACAGTGTATGTAGCAGCTTCTTCCTCCTATCTTTTCTATTTCTTCCTTGTCATGTAACACCAACATATGTGAAACAAGCCTTACCCTTTGCTTCTTGATCATAATGATGGGTGGTGCTGCCCTGCAAGTTCATTAACTGTTGGGATTAGGGGGTTTAGATTTCTACTAGATACTAGCAACTCCTGGTGAGAAAGCACTATTCATGTTTTTGCTTCCTCATCTTCCCCTGTGACCAGGGGAAGCATATCCTCTTCCTTTAGCATATTGGTGTATAGAGATATGCATCTCTTTCTGTGGACTTTTAAAAGGGGTCAGACACCCCTATAAGTCCCAATTCCACTTCCTTTTTCCCCACACAGGCACCATATCTGGTCCCAGCACAGCACTCTCAAGGTCTTCAGTTCCTCGTACTTTGGTTACAAAGTTGATAAGAAGGTAGAAATGCAAATCCTATCTGGACTCCAGCACTAGTTATCACTGCTGGGCACCATATGACCTTTCTGCTTTCAAAGACAAATAAATAGTTGTGACACAACACAATATCATGAACTTGTTCATCAAAATCCCAAATCTTCCTAACCCTATACCGTGCTCTGACTCATGGAAGCTCAACATCAGTGCTGCTAGAGCCATGCTCTCTCAAAACCTTCTTCGCTGTTTCAGTCAGTGGTTGCCTGCCCCCAGACAGATCTCAATTTAGCAAGGGTTATTCACTCTGATCCTCTTCCCAGGTATACAGACTCAGTGCAGACACTCCTTGTCCCCAAGGAACCTGGCGGGTCATGATGCAACTTGCCTGAGGAAAGGATCTGAGTTTAAAGGACGCTATGGTATGCAAGGAGGTTTCATCTTGCAGTGTAGAAAGGATGTAGTGGGAGCATGTGGTGAGGCTGGGAGGCAGCTCCTTCAGGACTGGTACAAGTCTTTTGGCTAAGGAAATGGATGTGCACGTAGTATATGGTCCCAACCCTGAACCTGGCAAGTACTTTGAATTTAGGATTTGGTTCAAAGACCACTGCTGTCTGACTAGGTAGATTTACGTGTTTGAATGTTGAATGTTTTCTCATAGAAGGCTGGCATAAGCCATTATTGCACTAAATTCTTTTTGCCGCAAAGATTGCATAATATTCATAATCATGAAATGTTTTGTTGTATGAAGTGAGGCAGGCATACAAAGTATAATCCTTTTCAAATCTACCCATTCATCCACATACCAACTCACTGTGCATAAAGATAAGTCTGTGCGTAACCACTGATAACAATAGACTGTTCTTCCAGGCCAGTACAGGAAAAAAAAAAAAAAAACCAAAAAAAAAAACCAAAAAAAAACATTTCTTTATCTGACAGCTGAATCAGGAACAAAGAAGGTAAGAAACCTTAGCAAATGTGATTTTTTCTGCATGTGCAGCTTCAGATTCAAGATTTTCAATGGGGTGATCTGTAGATGTAACTAAAGCAGGGTGCAATGGGCAAAATTTAGGAATTATGGCTCCCAAGGACAATGCTGCTCTAACAGACATCTTTAAGGACTAGAGATCCGCCGAGCTCAGTTATGGAGCGGTGTGCTAACAGGTTTGCCCAGACAAGCAGCCTGCTGGCATCCCTGCTGTGATGTGGAGCGGCCTCCAGAGGCCCCACAGCCCTGAGCCAGGGGTGGCACAGGCGGTGCCCAAGCACCCACCTCTTGCAGCCCTGCCTGCACCCCACACCCTGCACTTTGGCCAGGAATGTGTCTGTTCCGGTCTTTGCTGTGATTTCCTAAACTCCTCTGGCTTGTTTTCCCACTGTGACCTGGGCTTGCTTTCACCTTATTAGAGTAATGCCGGGCCTGAACACTCGGTGAATCTGGCCGGCAATGCGTTTCTTCAGCTGCAGCACAGTGGCGACTTCTCTGTCGGTGGTGTAACCATGGGGCAGGATTGCTCAATGCCTGTGGCTCTCCGACCTTTGATGTTTGAGTCTTTAGGGACACAGTGATTGCATCGCATGGTGTCAACTTTCTGGCACTCTGGAGAATTCCCAGGTTTCTGCAAGAAATTATTAAAGTCCCCTGATTTTGCTCACCCTGGTCCTCCTCCTGGGTGACTTCCAGATTTCAGGTATGGGGCTTTTGAGGGCTCATGCCTCTGCTGTCCGGTTTTGGTGCTGTCTGCTCTTGAGGCCTGGGCCCTGGACAGCTACATTGCAGCCGTCTATGAGCACAGCATGCTCTTGCCTGCTTCTCCTGAGAAGGCCTTGATGCTGATGGATAGAAATAAGATTTCTGGATGGAGCTGCAAAGTGAAGAGGAAGATTTTGTCAGGATGAAGAGTACATTTGTTGATGTCTTACTGAAAAGTCAAGATGATTAGCCAGGTTATGTTCCTTCATCCTCACAGGCACGATGCAGCTTCTAACAGTGGACTGTTAATGAAGCACCTGGAGCTATTGTAGTAAAGTGCTATTTCCAAAATATGCAAAAAAATACTCTTTGTGAGGAATAAAAATTGCTTGCTATAAGCAATTTCTAATTAATTACTGTGAAAAAAATTGCTTTTAATAAAATAGCAAAAAAGGTTTGTTGTTTAATTAATCTTCACAAAACTAGTTAGTACTTCAGCTCTAGACAGAAAGATCAGAACAGTTCAAGGGTTAGTGTATACTACAGTGTGTACCTGGGAGGGAGGATGCTCTAAAGTACTCTAGCTATGATAAGTTATTAGCCACAAGAGCATAGCATGGCAAGACCACATAGCTTATAACTGTATGTGATATCAGGTGCAGCCATGCTCCACTGCATGCAAGTGGTCTGCCCTCAGCCCTGGCTGCATTTTTAACTGATAGAAGCCAAAGAGAGCGAGTTTGTGTGGAACAGTGTGCCCTCACCATGAGAGCCTGGGCTAGCGCAGAGATCAGTGTGGAAGCCTGGAGAAAGATGCGAATGGAGCTTGTAAGCGATCCTTCTGTGAAGACTCTTGTAGACCTGTGTTGCTCCTAGCACGTTCTCTTAGCCATTTGTTCACCTTTTGTTTATGACATTTTAAATTGGAAATGATCCAATTTATGCAACTGTTTCTTTCTCTTCTTACCATAAATGAATGTTCTTGAATGTTGACATGCACTGTACTTCCCCAGATTACTCAATAGAAGATTACTTCCAAAACAAACCTGTTACAAACTTTACTCCTCCTCTTCCCATCTACTTTATATTCCTCATGACTCTTCCAGACTCAGAGCATTCAAGCAATTGCCAGGCAGCAGCCATGGTCCCTCCCTGGCCTGTGGTGCATGCTGCGGTGTTTGCCCTGGCAGCCCTGCAGGCCCTGGCCTCAGACACCTTCATTGCGGCTGTGTACGAGCACGCTGTCATCCTGCCACGTGCCACTCAAGAGACAGTTTCTCCTGAAGATGCTTTGGCCCTGATGAACAAGAACATGGACATCTTCGAAGGAGCCATCAAGGAAGCAGCCCAGCAGGTATGAGACGTATCCCGAGTGGTGTTAATCGTGTGTTCTCCTGCTGACACCCCTCCGTGGGGGGGTACTGATGGAGACTTCTTAACGGAGCCTCTTCTGCCAGGGCGCGCACATCATTGTGACTCCTGAGGATGGCATTTATGGCTGGGTTTTCACAAGAGAAGCCATCTACCCGTACCTGGAGGACATTCCCGATCCAGAGGTGAACTGGATTCCCTGCACTGATCCCACAAGGTGATTCCTTCTGCAGCTGTTTGTCTGGTTTTAAACTGGTGTCCCATGGAGTTGTGAGCTGTTCCTAAAAAATGCCTAAGAACTGATGAATTTTTTAATCTCTTAAAAATCCCAAATGCTGTATAAATTAAATGCTTCAAAAAGAACTCTTAATTAAATGTAATTGAAATATGCAAGATAAAAAGCATTGAGACAGCTTCACTTTTGAAAATTAGAAGAGGAGGAAAATGAGGAAATTTTAGGCAACATCATTATTTTGAAATCATGCAAAAGCTTACCACTTCTGACTACTCGAGAAAGTTTTCTGTAACTATAAACCAGTTAATTATCACGGCAAAAGCATGGATTAAACAATGTGATTCAGATCTCAGCTCATGTGGCTGGGATGATTTCTTAATCAAATGGCACAAAATATTTCTCTAGATTTGAATGAAATGCCTTTCAGGAATCCAACTACTTACACAGTCTGCTATGGCATACCAGGCTTCTCTGAATGTGTGTCAGCAGGGGACACCAAGGGGATAAGGGTTGCCTCTCAACTAAGATTTAGTATTCTTCTGTTCTGGGGCTTTATGTAGCAAGATTTCAAGGGTCTGTAAATGTTGTGACCACTCTTTACCAATGGTTTATAGGCAGCTGCCTTAAACAGAGTGAAGAGTTTTTAAAAAGGTCTTTTGAAACTGAGACTCAGATTTTCCTGATAATTAATTTTTAAGTTATTTTAAGTTTATACCTATATATTGGTTTATTCTCTCCCTTGTTTTCTGAAGCTGTCCGTAGCTTTGTTTGTATGTTAGCTGGGAATTATATGCACACAGAAAACAACAACTTAGTTTCTTTAAGGGTACAGGAAAGAAGAGCACAGGGAACCCCTTTTTTAAAGCTAAAAGACACCAGGAATTTAAAATGATGCTATGAACAGAGAGGAGAAAAAGAACAGAAGCGATCTTTCCCTTTTACGCCACCTGGGGATATGCAGTTAGTGGAATAGTAAGTTTGAATACATTCCTTATTCAAACTTAAACTTGTAATTTTGTTGTTGATGTTTTTGTTTATTTCATATAAAACACCTTAGATTTGCTCCAGCACCAGTGCTGGAACGACTCAGCTGCATGGCCAGGAATAACTCCATCTATGTGGTTGCAAACATCGGGGACAAGAAGTCGTGCAATTCCAGTGATCCCAGCTGCCCCAGTGACGGTCGCTACCAGTACAACACCAATGTTGTCTTTGACTCAGAAGGGAAACTGGTGGCTCGTTACCACAAGGTAAAGAGGCACTTCTGCATCACTCTGTAATTGATCATCAGTATACATTTCATCTCTTTGGCACCGATTTCAGCAGATTTATACAATAACGTTAGGTAATTGTAGAGTGACAGCCAATCCAATGCAAGGCTCTTGTGGCCAGAGGGAAGAGCAGGCAAACACTTGATCCATCGGGCACTGTTCCCAGGAGCACCGCAGCTGCAGAAGGCATGCTGGCTATCAAATGCCTCAAGACTACATTAATGAGAGCAAACTGGAATGAAACATTGGCACAGTTGGCCATGCTCAGTAAATCTTAGCTGGTTCTCAGCACGGTTTTAGCCAAACCAGGCAGCACTTTCTCAGGTGATGCCTTGACAGCATTTAGCAGTTAGCATTTGCTCAGCACTGCTGCCAGTAGACATTAGGGACACATCCACCTCCTGCTCAACAAACCTCTGGGTGAGGGTTTTACTTCCTTTGACTCCCAGTCACCACTGAGCCTCCTCTGGACATCTCCAGTGGCTGTCGAGGAAGCTTTGAGATTTCCTTTACCCAAAGAAATCTCAACCCACAGTTTTGCTTTAATCTCAGATAAAAAAGTGGCAGCTAATAATATTGCCTTATTTATAGTTTCTGATATGCCATTTTCTTTGCCTGCAGTACAACCTATTTAGACAAGAAACACAGTTTAATTACCCTAAAGAGCCAGAACTTGTCACCTTCAAGACACCCTTTGGAAAGTTTGGCATTTTCACTTGCTTCGACATCCTTTTCCGGGAGCCTGCTGTGGTGCTGGTGAGTGAGCTCCAGGTGGACACGGTGCTCTTCCCAACAGCCTGGATGAATGTCCTGCCCTTTCTGACTGCTGTGGAGTTTCATTCTGCATGGGCAATGGGCATGAGAGTCAATTTATTGTCAGCAAATACTCACAACATCAGAATGTCTATGACAGGTGAGTTGCCCTGGGGAAAAGGGGAATAGTCTTCATAGTACAGGATTCAGAAGCAGGCAACATTGTTTTAAAATAGCTCTGGAAAACTGTATTTCAAGAAGATTAAAAATATTCTTGATGCTGTATTGAATGCAGTAAACCACTACTGGCAAGAAAATGATGAAAGTTCAGGGAGAGGTAAAATTAGAATGACATTAAATTTTGGTATTTCAAAAGCAAGGTTTTCTTTCAGAAATGGCACAAATATTCAGTTAAATGTTCACCATCTTGTGTAGAGGCAGCATTTTTTTGTTTTTTAAATTTCAATCAACAGTTAAATGGATAAAAATGTTTTAAACAGAACTTAATAACCCCCCCACAAAAAAAAAAAAAAAGAAAAAAAAAGAAAAAAAAAAAAGGAATTCTCCTTTGTATTGAATAAAGCATTTTCAGATTTTTGTTGCTGATGAAGAATTCGAGATGATATATTTTGGTTCGATATGAATAGATGTCTACTGCCTTTTCTTTTTTCTGTTAACTGAGAAAACATTGTTCTAGCTGCATATGTAGCTACTCCCCAAAGCAGAAGTAAAAGCCACAAAGGAACATTTTTGTCTGCCGTTAAAATACTGCGTTGAATTTGGGCACTGCTCTAGGTTTCCTTTTATGAAATGTAATTATGCCCACAGTTTCCTTCTTGGCATATATATCACTTCCAGAGCTCTAATTTCTGTCATAATTTATGTAAGTCATTAAAAATATATATGGCCTTGTGTGAAATTGCCTCTGAAGGCTCAGATTCAAGATGCAATGAAGCAAAAAATCTTTGGATTTTAGATTTACATTTTTTTAAATTATGATGTGTATTTTAGTGTCTCCACACTTTAAAATTCTTCCGCAGTTTTCATTAACAAGTTGTCTGAAGACAGCCTCGTGTTTACAGGTGACAGAGCCCATGGTGCCACCCGCCGGGAGGTGGTAACAGGGGGTGCCGTGCGTGTCCTTTGCAGGGAGCGGGCTGTTCACGCCGGGCGGAGCGGCCGCCTACTACTACAACAGTAAGACAGAAGAGGGACGTCTCCTGGTAGCCAAGCTGAGTGCACGACCCCGTCTTTCTCCCACCTACCCTCCTGCAGTCAACTGGAGCTCATATGCTACAAGTGTCAAAAACTTTACAGAAGATAGCACTTTTCTGGGAGCTGTCCGGCGTGATATATTCACTTTCAGTGAACTCAAGCACGAAGATGGAAATTATACAGTTTGCCAGAAGGACCTCTGTTGTCATTTGACCTACAGGATGTCAAACAAGAGCAACGATGAAATTTATGTACTTGGTGCATTTGATGGGCTTCATGGTTCTGTCATAAAATACCACTGGCAGGTAATTGGTTCAGAAGGGTTGAGAATGGGTTGTATATGCCAAAATTAATGAATCATTCCAAAACACTTGCTCATTCCTGCATCATAAGAACTTTTTTTTTCTTCTATCAAGTCCAGCTCTAGATTACTGAAATCCTACTGCATGTTACTTTTCTGTATCCTCTCACCACAGATATGCACACTGCTCAAGTGTAAGAGCACAGACCTGAGCACTTGTGGGCAGCCGGTGGAGACTGCGCAGACCAAGTTTGACATGTTCTCCCTCAGTGGCACGTTTGGCACTAACTACGTCTTTCCAGAGGTCTTGTACAGCGACGTGCAGCTGGCCCCTGGGGAATTTGAGGTAATGGGACACTCCAAAACTGTTTGACACAAGGTTTTCAAGGCTGTGGTACTGGACGGGAAACTGCTATGGCAGCTAAGTCAGAACCATTCCGGTTCTGCAGAAGAGGACAGTTAAATGCATGTACTGAGTTCATCCTCATCGAGAAGAACATATAGATGCTAAGGCTGATAATCTCTTCAGTGTTTTCTTTAGCAAGTATGCATTCCCACTTCACAGCCCAAAGCTATAAATAGCAGCTTTCAATTAGTAATGAGTATTATGCATAAGGGTAGAGATCCAATGCAGTTAAAAATACGGAAAGGTATTTTTAAGTAATTTGTCAGGTTTAATACTTTTTTTATATGAAATTTCATATATTTGTCAAAATATGTTTCCATTCATAAACTTCAGATTACATTTATGTAAAAGACTAGATGAAATCTTGATTGATTTGTAAGAGTTGTTTAATAGCTTGCAAGAGACAATGAAGGCAGTGGAAAAAGCTCATAGAGCTTTAGAGGAAACAAGTTTATCTTATCGTATACATGCGTACTACTGTCATAGAGGCTCTAAAAAAGTTACAGGTACCCATAGGTTGTGTACAATGATTTCAGACAGATCTGTAAAAAGTAGCTAAGAAAAGCAACATATGTCCAGTAGACCACAATTCTTTTTACTTCCATCTGGAAATTGTTTAGGGGTCTACAAATAAAAAAAAAAAAGATTTAATATTACTGTCCTAGATATAACCTACATCACCATGTACAAGTAACTAATGAAAACATAACAAACCAGCTATTGCCACTCTTGTATTCTTTAGAGATAGAGAAAATGATCTTTCTTACAAAGATGGAGCTGGAAGGACTTTAAAGACTTTCAGGTCCACTGAAATGTGGGAAGGCAGAGGCAGAGCTGAGCATGATACTTCAATTTTCTGAGCTCTGTTTCAGTGCCTGAAGTGCAAGAACATTTCCATGCATGAAACAGAGAATTTTCTTTAAAAAGTTCTGTATATAATTATTTGACCACTAAGGCCTATCCCTTTTGTACCATGCAATACTGCTACTCTGTTAGTGGGTAATAGAATCACTCTTTCTCTTTTCATTTAGGTGCTACCTGATGGACGTCTGGAAAGTAAGAATAGCACATCAAAACCACTCTTAACAGCAACACTTTTTGGAAGACGTTACGAAAAGGACCTGAAGCATCCCCTGCGAAACTCCCCATAATGTAACTCCTTAACTGTTACACAATTAGCATAGGCAGAATGAGAATTTCCCACGGTGACCATGAGCTCCTCATGATTTGTGGCAGTTATCCTGTATCATTCCTGTTCTGCAGTCTTACACTTCTGTTTAGCAGTTGTAGCAGTTGGGTTTATTTAGGAGAAAGAGATGTGAACACTCTGTTGTGTACCTATATCAGTGGTACATCATTTAAATAGTGCTTGAGCCAATGCAATTATTATTTATGCTCAGTCAGATGAAGTCTCTGATTAGATTTTTTTTTTATTTTCAAAAATATAATGTAGGTTGCCAGGATAACACTAGTCAGACACTGATACTAAAATGTGTGACGTGAAGTTTGCCAATTTAATGCTGAACAAATCTTCCCCAGAGAAGCCTTGTTGTCCCTTCCTGTTTTTCAGACTGCATGAACACTGCATGAAAAAGTGTCCATGTTCCTCAGCCTTACACACCATTCAGCAGGGCCTTCCTAATGCTCAATGGGCCTTGATGGCATTCAGACCAAGGTACTTAACTATGAAGAAAAAAACAGCTTTGTAATGGTTTTAGGTGCAATCTCAGAGAGAGAAAGTGGTTCTCCATGACCCACACAGACACCAAGTCTGCTCCGTAAAGGACCTTCAGTTCTGCAATCTCTCTGAGCTTGCATGGCACACATGGCAATCATGGCATACACATGCTGGGTCCAAGCATTTCAGATCATACTTAAACATAGTATACTAGAACGTTCCACTGGGTATTTGGAAAATTTCTTCAAAACTCTGGAAATGAATGAAATATGTAATGTTTTAGTACCCAAGACACATTTGACCATGTAGTATGAGAAATGTGCATTATTTGGGACTTCTAGATGTTATTATATCTACGTCCCATTACTTGGGTCATGTGAAACTTGGCAGCCCTGGGTCTGGTTTATATATACCATGTTCTGCAGCGAATAGGCCTCATTTCACCATGTATGCCTTGGAGTGCTCCCTGCCTTAATACTTATCCCATAGACTTTTGCATCTACTGCCCTTCATATCACTGGCATACAGCATGCACTATGCTTAGCATTGAGCTGCCCTAACTGTGGCACAATAGAAAAACTCTATGGCTTCCCACCACAAGCACACCAACATACGTTATCCAGAATTTGTTGTAATCCTCTTATTTTTGTTTTCCTTGTGGTGCTGATTCTCAGCGTCCAACTTTGGAGATTCCTCCTAGGATTTGTTTCATCCTGGAAATAAAATAGCTGAGTTTATATTCAGGGGAGGGATTGTGCTACTTGGGAGCAGTTATTCAAACTTGCAAGCCCTCAGGGTTGTGCTTCCTTGTGGCTTGTCCAGCATCTCACCCTTTTCTCACCTGGCCTAAGGTTGTAACCCAGGACAGTCCTTCATCAAACAGGTTTTGGTCAAGCGAGCAGTTGACTCCTCAACAGCAGTACTGTTGGGTGTGTAATGGGTACAGAGTTCATAATATCCAGATGTAGAAGACCATGCTGATGGGTGGGAGCTGATCCCTGCTCCCCAAGCCAGTCTGGTACACTCCAGGAACTTTTATGGTTTGTAACCAGCAGCAATTTCTGAAGGACAAACAAGAATAAGCATGTTGGTTATGAAGACCTGCAGTGTCAACCTGTTGACCATGTAGGTCCATTGGTTTGCACTGGGTGTGATCAGCCACATACGTAGAGTGAGAAGTGTCTCTGCAGCTGAGGAGCCAGGAGCTTTGCCTTGGGGGTGGTCCCTAAGGTGGTGCTTTCCCATCCACTCTCCGAGTGCTGCTCACTCATCCATGTGCCCCTAAAGAGGTAAAAGAGTAACTAAAGCCTCACAAATGCTCTGAGAAAGGCAAGTGCTACCCTGACATTGAAACTCTGGTACTGAAAATGACCTTAAAATTTTAAAAAGGCTGCTTCCTGCAGCCCTCTTACCACACAGGTGCTGCAAGAGCTGCAAACTCCAGGGACCTCCTTCTTATGCACCCTGCCACTCACCTCCATCTCTTACTCAGCTGCACCTTCAGCACTTCAGGCAAAATATGCTTTTATTAACCTGCCTAGATTTACTAGCATGGTAGAAAAAAAAAAAAAAAAGAGAGAGAGAGGGGGAAAAAAAAGAGGAACTTCTACTGTAGCTGCATGTGAACATAATTTGACTTCTGTTTTTGTTGTAGTCAAATCACCTGAATAAAATATTATTTCACTGGTTGGCATCAATACTTTTACATGTTAATCCAAAAAAAAAAAAAAAAGAGTTATTTTGGGACGTTTTAGATGTTCCATGCTTCACAGATCATCAGTGTCACTCGCAAAACAGCATTTTTCAAGATGCTCATACTCTAAATCCCGAGTATTTCATGCATTCCAAATTGACATGAAATTTATAATAATCTTTCTGAATCTGGAGAAGAATGCAACAAATCCCGTTCACCTACAAGAGTTTGCGCTGAATTCTAAGAAATTTAACCAGCTGCTAGGTAGAAATTAGAAAAGAGAGAATTTAGTTGATCTTTTGTGAAATAAATAAATAAACATACAAACAAATAAATAGCCTCTCTTATGTTTTCCTTAGGGGAAAGTATTTGAGTTTCTGAAAGATCAAGAGTGTTTGCTGACTCTGGGGTAAACATGCCAAAGAAGAATCAAATTAATTTTTAATGTAATTCATGTCTGTGACTCCACCCCAAAAGCTACTCCAGATGGTATCCTCATGAACTCCATCCTTCTTGGAACTGGAAAAGCTTTCTCTTCTCTTGTCAATACGCTTCCTTGGTGGTGGCCAAAGCAAACAAGACACACCTTTACACAGTGTCTCTGATCATACAGAGAGAAAAACAAGTCCTTAAGAGGTTTTACTGATGCAAGACTTCAGATGAAGGTAGAAAAATACTGCATTAAAACTAATGTAATCCAAATCTTATGGCTGACTTAAGTAAGACTGGTAACACCTTTGGGAAAATTTAAGCTCTGTGTAAAATCTAATATATTATATTGTCCACATTGAATTAAGGCAAGCAGATCTTGAGCAACAGTAGAGTGACAGAATCAAAATAATCTGTTATTTTTAAGAGAACAGGACACTACAGCCTTGTTCTTGTACACATATTTTAATCATTATAACCTCAAGTTATCCATTAAATAGCATGGACCAGTGAGGCACAATCAGAGATTGTACAACTATTAGCCACAATAATACAATACTAAACATTTATGAACAACTCATGTTATCATATGTGAATTACCGACAGTAATCATTCCTAAGTACACAGATTCAGTGCAGATTTAGTTGATGACAGACAGAAAGGCCATGACCTGTGTTTGAGATGAAGAATTCATACATTTCTAATTAACCAAGAACCAAACTGTAGCCCCCACCTCATCCAGATATTGTTTGCCGGGTCACTGTCCACCATCAAAGCAGGAAAACTGAAAAGAGCAATGACTTGCAAAGGTTAATAAAGGTAATTATTATAAGGCTTACCACAGCTAATATAGGAACACTTCTCAGTGGCTTATTGAAGTCTGTAATATGTCATGGAGACCATAGAGAAGTAATTACAGCACACCTTCTAAAAATAAACCTCTCAAAAACTGATGCTGTAGACAAACAGCACTTCCTACAGAAGCCACAGATATCCATAACAGTCTTACCTAGTGTCTACCTGTGTATCAGCTAGAAAAAATAGAGATGATAGGTCTTGTGAAGCAGAAGCTTAGCTTATTGACAGCAATATCTTAATTTATCTGTCAGTTTAGAAAAAAATTGATAATTAACAAAGGCACTTGGAGCCTCCATCTGTGAAAGTATTAAAATATTTACAACAACCATGCAATATTTTAAGTGTGTAAGTCATACTTACACACTTATCTGAACTGTCTGTTCAGATATTCTCATGGCATTAGTGAATTTGTACTAGAAATATGTACAATATAAAAAACACACTGTATCAATTACATGATTATAACTCATCATCATTTACTGCTTTTAACATTAATGTGTATTTTGATGACCTCCTAGCCTTGTAGCATTGATGGTGTAAGGATGCAGGAGTAAAAAGAAGTGTAGGAAGGAGTTAATATTTTTTAATGGCAGAACAAGACCAACTAAAATTGGAATAATCTGATACTGTGCATAGTGAAGGTTACTACATATTCTATTAATTGAAAAGGAATCTATGAAATAGAATTGACAATAAAATATTTGTCTGTAAATGTAATTCTTAACTAAAACAAAGCAGGAAATAAGGAAATAAGGAAAGATATTTCATCATATAGACCATAGTAGCTTTCAAATACCACTGAAATTTATATTTTATAATTTATAATTTAATTTTTATAATTTATTTTTTAATTTATAAAAATCTTTCTGAAGTTGGAGAAGAATGCAACAAATCCTATTCACCTGGAAGAGTTTATGTTGAATTCTAAGAAAGTTAACCAGCTATGCACTTATCTTCCAACCTGCTAGGTAGAAATTAGAAAATAGATTTCAGTAATGAAAAATACTACACACAGGTGTAACTTCTTTTCATTAAAGTTGTGTTGACTTATTGAGGAATTATAAGCATTAGTGAAGAGCTAAAACTTGGCAAGGAGCTGAACTAATTGTTTGCATGAGGACTACCATGTGCTAGGATGTGAGGTTCATATCTGCGCCTCAAACCCTAATTCCCTCAATCGTCTGTGGGGAAAGCAAAACGTCAGCTGCTGTTTCAGGTGTAACATAAACATATGCCCACTGCTTGTGTTGATAAAATTTTGTGATGAGTATTCATGGGAAAAAAAGCAAGGAAGTCTCATAGTTTCAGAGAAAACTGAAGTATTGCAAAGCCTTAATGATCATCTAGGGGCTTGTGCAATTCCAGTGATTTTGAACCCTCACTGTGAATGCAGAAACTTTTTCTTTGAATTCTTTTTCTTCCTCACAGACACCAATCACCCAAAATATCCAGCTCAGTTTAATTTTCAGGCAAAACTTCACTAGTAATTCCTGTCAAATTTATGAATAGCTTTGAAAAGATCAAAACATCATTCTGAAACATTTATGAAAATCTTAGGGTAAATATATAATAACAAGAAGCTTTGACATTTTAGCACCAAGTCCCTTAAACTGAGCAAAAAGAATAGAGTGAACTTTAGGCCTAGTAAGGTAGTCACTGCTACGTCATCAACTTTGTAGGATATACTCCCCAATCCTTGTTAGAGACCTTCCAAAGTTTTTCAGATAGCATTTATTATTGTACTAGCTAAATACTGCTATCTAACATCTAACATATCTCTCTTTCCTTTTTTCAGTTTGTCTCCACTAAGGGCCAAACATCTTAACTTAACGATCTTTTTATTGAGGTCTGATAAAGACAAATGGGGACAGTGAAGTAGATGTACTACTACTAAAATCAATGTTGGTACGTCAGCTTACATCTGCTGATTGTGGATCTGCAGAGAAAGAGATGTACATCTAGTTTTGAATTCAGACAGCTGGACTCCGTCTTCTTTTCAGTTTACCCTGCAAAGTAGCCCTCACACCACTTAGCAGGGCCTGGCCAGGTTTGGAAGTCATTGGCTCTGCCCGGGAGAGATCCTATAGATCATGATCCATATAGCTCTCACCTTGGCAGCAGTTAGGTTCACCGGCCCCATAGAATTCCTAATACTTTGTTTTGTCACCCAGCTGACGAACTGAAACTGTACAAAAATTGGTCAAAAATGTGCAAACATTTGTTTCCTTCCACCCCCTACTTGGTTAGTAGTTATCTTCTCTAGTTTTCTCAGAGATGCTCTTACACTGAGTTGGACACAACAGGTAGCATAACCAAATCTCCAACAATATGAATTTTAACAACAGCAAGTACCGGATTCTGCACCTTGGACAGGGCAACCCTCCTACACATACAGACTGGTGAATGAGGTTGGAGAGCAGCCCCACAGAAAGGGATCTGGGGGTTCTGGTCAACAGCAAGTTGAACATGGGATGGCAGTGTGCCCTGGCAGCCAAGAGGGCCAGCCATGTCCAAGGGGCATGAAGTATGGCATTGCTAGCTGGTTGAGGGAAGAGACTGTCTTGCTGTGCTCTGGTGCCACCTCACCTCAAGTACTGTGTACAGTTTTGGGCACCACACTTTAGGAAGGACATAAAATTATTAGAGAGTGTCCAAAGGAGGGCTACCAAGATAGTGAAGGCTCTAGAGAGCAAGACATATTAGGAGCGGCTGAGGTCCCCTGGTTTGTTCAGCCCAGAGCAGAGCAGGCTGAGGGGAGGCCTCATGGTGGCCTTCAGCTCCCTCACGAGGGGAGCGGAGGCGCAGGCGCTGAGCTCTGCTCTCTGGGGACAGCGACAGGACCCGAGGGAACGGCATGGAGCTGGGACAGGGGAGGGTCAGGCTGGGAATGTTCTGCACCCAGAGACATTCTGCACTGGGACAGGCTCCCCAGGGCAGTGGTCACGTCACTGAGCCTGACAGAGTTCAAAAAGCACTTGGACAATGCTCTCAGACAATAAGGTCTGATTTCTGTAGGGTCTTGTGTGCAGCCATGAGTTGGACTCAATGATCCTTGTGGGTCCCTTGCAATTTGGGATATACCGTGATTCCAAATTGCAAAAGCACATTATAATTCATTCCCGGAAAGTTATTGTTTGAAAGAATAATTATGTTTGCCCAAGCAGAAATCAAATATATCTGACACGGAGATAAAAAAGGGAAGAGCAAGCTGTTAAAACACTGCCATTAATGCACAATGATGTACTTCCTGGTAGCAAGACTGAAAGACAGAAAGGTTTGGCAGGTGTGGGTAAAAGTACGTGTGGTGCCTTTCATAACAGATGTCATTTAGCTATACCTCGACTATCAGATGGCTTTATTTATAAAGGCCAGAGTTTTAAAACAATAAAACTTAAGTTTGATCATTCACATTGCTTAGCAACAGGTTTAAACATTCATTTATGTTGAAGACTTCCTAAGACTTTCTTTAATGTTACACTAGACATTGCAGATTGTTTATTCATGTTGACATTAGCCTCTGTTTGCAGGGATTCTTCCAAGTTCAGCATTAGACTAAATCAAAAGTAAGCATGCAGCCTCTCTCAGTTGGGGTTCCTACAACAGTTACGTCATGTAACCTCTCTTGGATTTTACCAAGAGTCTTAAAATGCCAGTTGTTTTTTACTGAATCTTTTCTTACAGATCATTGCTCTTCTTTCACCAAGGATGCAACACAGAGCCCTCCTTGATTTTCTAAGGCTTATCATTTGATGATATCTTCATATCTTAAGAACATTTGTCATTGCAGCAAACTAAAGAATACAAACTAAAGAATACAAAATTCTACAAACTAAAGAATAATTTCTATCCTCTTGCATAGAGAAGGAGATGAAGTGCAAATAAACTGATGTTTACAGTAGCCAAAATTACTTGAGATGCAAGAATATATTACATATTACAAAAATACTTTATATATTTAAGAAGCATTCAAAACATTGTTATCACTGACTTCAGCTGTAATTGCAACCTACTTGTAAAAATCAGCTCTTGGCATGAACCTAGGTAATGAAGACGATGTTCAATGACCCACCTAATACCATGTGTTAACAGATGCATACAGAGCATAATAGAAGGGATGGAAATGAGAACAGGGACCTGTACAAGGGTCCACTTAGAGCATTAGGCCATGTAGACACACAGAGCAATGAGACTTGCAAGGAACAGAAGAAGCAGCAAAGGTTGCAGATGTGAACAACATTGCTCATCAGAAAAGGGAAAACAGCAACAAAAACAAAACAGAGAGACACACAGAGAGAGGGAGAAAGATTTACTTTTTCTTTTTTTCCACCAACCATCGCTTGCAAGAACATAAGTTATGCAGGCTGGTGGAGAACCATCTAAGGATGTAAACCTCCTGTTCCTGCCATCTGTTCCTTCCAGTCTCACAGGTATTGTGCAAGAGATGGATAGCAAACAGGAACTTGATAGCAAATAATAAATCAAATTCAAACTGAATCCATGAGGTCCTTACCTCCCATTTGGTGATCCCAAAGCATATTTAAATGACATACATGTATATCAGCTACTGAGGAAACTGTTCTGGTGAAAAGTCAGACTGCCCATGCATATCTTCCTGAGATGGGGCAGCAGAGGGTGGGCATGAAAGGGCACAACTTCTGAAGCTGGTAGTTTCTGTGTAGGTTGAACTGCTGCACCTATAGTGACATGGCACCAGAGATGCTCGTGCACAGTGCTGCTACTTCCTGCAGCAGAAAACAACTGCAGAAGCAGAAGATGGCACAGGTTGGTTCCTCCACTTAAAAATGGCCCATGGTGCAGTAGCGCTGGCATCTTCAATCTGTTGGGCTTACGGATGGGAAATTAGAAACATTCAAATTTACTCAATGTTTCTAGGCAAACAACATGCACCTATCATAGTAAAATCTAACATTTGTGAAAAGTGGCAGAGAGTACTGTGATGTGAGTCCTGTAAGCAACAGATTGCTTATTGACATATAAGCCTTTATGGGCCATTTTATTTTTCAATGGCTTCCTGTAGAGCAGCCACCCCTCCAAACCAAAACGTGACATTCCAAGACCTTCCTTTCACCAAGAGTTGTCCCTCCTGTTCAGTTCCATGTCCCCTGTGCCACCTTGCCAGGCTCATGCTTTCTTATCTCTCTAACCTGCCCCAACACCAAGTCCACAGGGAGATGCTGTGACCAGAGCCACACACATCATGCTCAGGGCTCAGAGAAACCTCAGAGTTTACTCATGCTGGTAAATGAGCTGTGCTTTAAAAACAAACAAATCAGACTGCTGCTGATTTACAATTTGGCCATATTTAGGTATAGTTCCTCTGAGATGGAAAAAGGTATACATAGGGAATCAACACCTTTTAAGTCCCTGATGTAAAGGGCATTGTAAACAGCAGGGCATTGTAAATAGAAGATAAGCAGATTTTTTTTTTTTTTTAATCAAGAAGAAACAATATATATTTTTTTCTTTTTTTCTTTTTTAAATCTCTCTTGTTCTCAGATACTGTTGAAGTACTGTGTTTGGATTTCTTTGAAAGTCTTGGATAGACACATCAAATTTTCTAAAATAACTCAAATTGCTAAAGCTTGTCAAAGTCTAACAAATTTGAAAGTAGAGCCCTGAGTTAGAAACCATGAGGCTATCTTAGTAGCAACAGTTCAGTGCTGTTAGCTCCATCTAGGCTTTAACCATAATAAACATGCAGTTTTCTTTTGTATGCTTCTTTCCATGAGCCTGGCTTTAACTTATTTCAGATTCATTCATCTTTGCATATGCAACCGGCTTGTGACAGAACAGATTTATTGTCTGCTTATCTTTTCTGAATATTTAATACCTACGTCATTCTGTTGCTGAGATGTTTCCAGCAGGCTCTAATCCAGAGTCAGACCAAAGCAGGCAGCTGCCAAGCTGTGGGCTCCGTGTGGGATGAGTCACTATTGTGCTGTATCCGCAGGTTGCGCCGGTTCGTGATGAGGAAATAGCTCCTGAGCAGGTACAGTCTTACTTTCTCACATACAGATAGCTGCTAATATGTTAGTTTAGGAAATTATTATTAGTAGTAGTATTATCGGTGATGAATTTTCCGTGGCTAGCACTTATGATTCTTTCTGCACTGAGCAGCAACTGCATCAACAGTAGTAAGACTTTGGAAGTGGCTCAGAGGATCATTTTAAAAGCTGTTAATTCCCAATACCTCAAAGATATCTCAAAGATATGCTAATTCCCAATACCTCAAAGAAATACCTCAAATACCTCATAGCTAGGGGGCAAACCTGTTTTCAGGCACAGCTACGTATGAGGAGCAATGCTCTTCACTTTCTGTGGAGCTATTCCATGAGGATGTGGAGTGACCTAGCTGGGATCCTATGTGCTTGCTGCTCGCTGCCTCCCTCCTCCATTTTTGCCTTCATATTGGAGGTGGTGTTTGGGGGCCACCAAAATGCCTACAAACTGGCCACGGTCCTGAGTGTGCTGCTTTGGGACTGGTGGGTGCATGGGGACAGCAGAAAGGCACAGAGAACCTGACTTGCTTTGGCACCACGGCTCGGGGAACTTGCCAGACTCCTGGAGAGAGCACCAAAGGGCTGCTCCTGCCCTCCGGGGAGCTTCCTGGTGCTGGTGTCAGGGGCAGTATCTTCTGCTAATAGCAGGGCTATAAAACATTTACAACCCTTCCTGTGCAGAGTGAGTTTCTTGGGTTTGGACAGATGTGTTTTGCGTTGCTGTAGAAACATATTTTATTTTTTTTTTTCTTGCTAGAATCTCTTACTTCTCTGTGCATTTCAGAGTTGCATTTATCTCATTTTGGAGGTTGAGCCTAAAAAATGCACTTTAAGAAGCTGCATAAACATCATGTTTCTCTGTATAAACAGCTATTTCTACTTGGCAAGGAAAAGTAATGTTTTGCACTGAAAAGTAAGAATATAAACAATGGAAAAAGATCTAGAGGTTGATCAACTCATCTGTTCTTTAAATTTCCCTGTTATAAATCTGGTCTAACTTCAGATTGTCCAGAATTACACCAGGTTTGCAGCAATAATGTTCAGCTCAGTAGTTGGTACCTCTTCCCATTTAATCCATATAATTAAATATTTATTTTGAATTAATGGCTTACTGGCAATTTGTGCATTTTCCCCAGATTTCAAATGTACAAATGGAAACTTAAGAAGATAACTTCTTGTAATGATGTGCTTTTTATTTTCTGAGGACTGCATAAATGGTGAGTGGAGTTACATACTTTAAAAATTCCTCTTCAACCATGGGGCCATCTCAGATAGTAATTTTAAATTCCTTAGAGAGATCCAGCTTTTAAAACGAACCATGTGAAAATGAGAAACTTTCCTCTGTCTAATGGATACTGCAAAACAACATTTTCTGCCAAATGACCAAACCATGCCCACATAAATGTAAACAAGATCCTCAGCTGAAATCACTGCTGTCCAGCTTTTATATATATATATATATTTTTTTTTTCCCCCATGGGAACTGTTCTCACTCCTTACACGCATTCTGCTCCTTCCTATTTCTGGTGTCCTTTCCACATTCTTGCCAAAGTTCTTCCCAAAGAAGGACAGAACCATTTTTGAACACGTTTAGATGAGTTTGAGATCTGGCAAAAGTACTATTTCCATTCCCTGGGATTTTTTTTTTTTTTTTTCCTTGTCTTTTCTGTTTTAATAATCATATACTTATTTTTTATTTTATTTTTATTTTATTTTAATGTAGAAAACCCATGTATGATAGGCTACGTGAAAACATCTCTTTTTCTTGTTTTTCTCTGTATCCAAGAATCTGAAAACTAATTATTACAAAAATGTAAATCTTGCAAAAAAAAAAAAAAAAAGCCACAGCAATGATTTTGTAGACAAGTCTTCATTTTGAATTTTGACGTATAACTGTTTTACTATAATATTACAGACTCAGAAGACTGTTGAATGGTGACTATTCATGTGTTCTGAGGATGCAAATATAGAGCTTGATATATACCTCTATAATACTGTAAACTGGAAGTCTGAGAATATTTTGATCCACATCAGTATTAAGCAGCAACAAAATGCTTATATGAAGCAGTTGCACCTATAATATTAGTACCTGTTACCAGCATTTCTTTGTTGCTCTAAATTATTTGTCAATTTGATATTCTTAAATACTTAATTATCTTGGCATCTTAGAAATTGCTACGTTCATTTCACTAAACATTTCACTATTACACACCACCCCTGCCCATACTTGCAGCTTTGTCCTTCTCCCTTAGCCAACTGAGATTTTGGTAGGAGCAGAAGGCTGGCCATGGGAGGTCCTGGAGGATCCGTCCTTTCTTCTGTAGGGTGAAGTCAAGGTGAGAGCCCAGCTACACTCGTGTCAGGGGAAAAAAAGAAAAAAAAAAACACACACACACAAACAAACAAACAAAAAAAAAAAACACCTGTAGTATGACCTTTCTACTTTCTCTCCATTTTTCTTTTCAAAATATATTTAAGTATTTTAAACTATATAAACTATGTAAACATTACCGATAGCTATAGCTAGAGAGCAAATGTGGCTTTCCCCAGGGGTTCTACACTCGAAATGGCTGCTCTTAGATTTGTTGTTTGAACTTCCCCTCCACCAGCATACTCCAATGATGCACAGCACAGGCAAACAAGAAATGACTGTCATAAAGCTATCTGATGAATATAATAACCCTACAACATATCATCTTTATCAGGTTTTGAGCTCTTCCTCCTCATTTTATTCATCTGCCTTAGAACTCCTAACCTTTCCACAGTCCTGAGCAAGTTTAAAAAAAATCAAGTCGCTTACTGGAGAAATGTCACATGTAAAGAATGTCACATGGAAGAATGGATAGTAAGTCAGAAACTGGAGAAAAGCACCCACTGGCCAGACTAAAAATCTGACTGTGAAAAAAGACAGAAAAACAAAACAAACAAAAACAAACAAGCAAACAAACAAACACAGTTTTCCTAGATGGATGCTAGCTGAAGGAGCAGAGCTGCTCAGAGCATAGATACGCTTTCCAGATTGTCTGCCCTGATTGTGGTGGCAGTGGGATCCCAGAGGATGTAGGGATTTGGCTAATTGCTGCTTCTGAAACACGTGAAAGCTCTTCTTGAAAGCACATCAAAGGAGAGCTGCTTTTCCAGATCAGCCCCATGAGATTTGGCCACCGTACTTCTCAAAGGAGAAGCATGGCAAGAGAGCAGTGTGTGCGTGCATCCATGTATGTCCTTTGACTAAGTCCCTATAGCAAGCTGGCCATCAGATTTCTTCATAATTATGAGTTTGGTACAAACTGAGGCAATGTCAGCCTGTTCCCCTAAATTTTACCTTCCTAAAAAATGTGTTTGTCTAGATGGTAATTACCAAGTCCTCAAAGTCCTCAAAAATTCAGTCCTCAAGAATTCAGTCCTCAAAGAGAAATGTCTGGCTCCAAGGAAGGCTCACAGGCATGAATTTCAAAAGGGTGAAGACTCCTCTCAGAGGCAAACATTAGGGTGCCTAGAATCTCTTTGACATTTCTCCAGCTCTAAGTAATCGGATCTGTCCCGTCTCTATCCTGTTGACTGTCTCAAGTGATTTCTCACTCATCCGGAAAGTTTTTTACACTTTTTTTTAGTTGGCAAACTCTCTTCCCATTGCAAGGAGAACCTTGCATTGTAACACCCCAGTCTTCAAGAAAAATAAAGGAACCGAGTTGTTTGAATAGGCTTGAATTTTTGTGCACGTAATATGATCATAGAATCATGGAATCATTTAGGTTGGAAGAGACCTCCAAGATCACCTAGTCCAATCTACAACCTAACACTAACAAGTCCTCCACTAAACCATATCACTAAGCTCTACATCTAAACGTCTTTTAAAGACCTCCAGGGATGGTGACTCAACCACTTCCCTGGGCAGCCTATATGATGAAGCAGCTAAACCAGGTCATGGACCATAGTTGGCAAGAAGCATAATCTTAATCTACATTGTTGTATATGGCCCCGAATGGGTGGGCTTTAGGTGATGATCACCATATTAATAGTCTGTGATGTTCAGCAGCATCACAGTTGTTTCAAAGGTCTGCATTGTCCTTTGTGCAGCATGAAAAGAATGATCCTCATCAGTGACTCCAGTACAGTCAATAATAGCTGTTTACTTTAAACACCTTTTCAGTAGCTGTATTTTGCACATAGCTGTTAACTGATTAGCCTGTTATATTAAACTTGTTTGTTCAGTAGAGTAAGCAGAATTAGGCTGACAAATACACATCAAGTCAATTTGTACACAGTATTTCAAGGGAAATGTTACATATTGCTATTAACTACCAAAGCTTACAGAAGAAAGACTACATGACAGTTTTTGTTCTGCTCCTAGGCAATCTTGGACTGCTCACAAAGTGACCACAATGTTTAATTAAACAAGTAAACGTACTTCAGATGAATTAAATGTACCTATAAATAAGGTCTGTTAAACAAAGATGAGTAGATGACAAAATATAGAGTATGAGCTACTATTAACAGCTGCTTCTGAGACAATGGGTCAAGAGTGCCATTCATTACACCCAATATCCTAAGCAGTATGCTGGGAGCTCTGGGAGGCTGTTCTGGATTGTGTCTATCCTCTCAAAATATATGATACCCAGAACAGGTACGATGATGAGCAGCCTCAGCTGCCTTTTGAGGGCATCTTTAAAAGGAAAGATGCAACTGAATGAGCAGAAAACAAATGAGCACCAAGAGCAGACTTCCACCTAGCATCAGGAGAGAAAGGTAGGACAGCAGTTTCTTTAAAGGGTGCTTCATATTGTATCATATTTTAAGCTAACTGCTCATTGTAATTAAGGGAATTATCCTACTTTCTTGTTGAAAACTTCTTCAGCCCATTTGGATAGTTTTCCACAGGAATTTGGATTTATTTTGCTTCTGTTTTCATGCAAAACACACTTGAGCAGAATTGCACAATTTGTTCTTTTTTTTTTCTCTTTTTTTTTTTTTTTTCTCACTCCTTTTTTGGATGGAGTTTCTTCTTTCAGTTTAAAAGCAACAACTACAACAAAAAATCCCCTGAAAATAAGTGTGTTTTTTTTTAAAGAATTTTTTTTTTTTTCCATGGGAAATCATATTCATTTAGGCTAAACAGTTGCACTGTCAGAGAACAAAAGAAAACAGAGACAACAAAAAGTTGAAGAGGAAACTAGAAGTAACACCTTAATTCTTTTTGTTTGGCTTCATATCCCATTTTACCATATTTGTTTAGTTTCTTTACACATAAAATGAAGGTAAAAATCTATGTGACACATTTCCAATCTAAATGAACTTAAACTTTTCTTTTCTTTTCTTTTCTTTTCTTTTCTTTTCTTTTCTTTTCTTTTCTTTTCTTTTCTTTTCTTTTCTTTTCTTTTCTTTTCTTTTCTTTTCTTTTCTTTTCTTTTCTTTTCTTTTCTTTTCTTTTCTTTCCTTTCCTTTCCTTTCCTTTCCTTTCCTTTCCTTTCCTTTCCTTTCCTTTCCTTTCCTTTCCTTTCCTTTCCTTTCCTTTCCTTTCCTTTCCTTTCCTTTCCTTTCCTTTCCTTTCCTTTCCTTTTCTTTTCTTTCCTTTTCTTTCCTTTTCTTTCCTTTTCTTTCCTTTTCTTTTTAATTCTGTACAATATATAGTTAAATTGTCATTTAATATTTTCTGTTGTGAAATTTTGGGTTAATAAAAATCCAGCTGGCTGTGCTTTCTCTATTTTGGGTGGAAATATGCCAAAAGAAGGAATAATAGGTAGTATGAAAATACTGACTAAAGGTGAAGGAAAAATATGCAAAATCTGATATTTACAGAAAAGTGTAAAAGAACAAAGATTGTTTAAAATAATTAGCAAGCAGAAAAAGAGGAAGCAAGATGCACACCAAACAGTAAATGTACACACTCAGATTCCATCTGTCCTGTATTCCTGAAGGTACCTCCTGGGTACACTGCATCCCTGGTGCTCGGATGCCACCACCTAAAATGAGACAGCCAATGTCTGGCACTAGAAAGTCTGTCTGTATAACACAGGCTGTTCATGGTAGCTGTCAGGGGTTTGCAAGCTATAGTTTATCATCTACATTTGACTTCTAGTTAGCTTTAATAGCGCAATGTGCTTGTAAGAAAATTTGTTTCAACAGGGAAAAAAATACTTTATTCTGTTATGTTCTGTCTAAAATAAACACAGGCATCAAAGCCCAAAGCAAATGGGTTAGGTGGTTGAATTGCTGTGTCAGTATTTTTCTGACTTAAACAGTCACGTTATATCATAATGATACTGAATAGCATATGGTGATGATCTTTTTCATGATAATATTATTTTTCTATTAATTAAAGGAAAACCAGAATGAATGTTCATTGCCAAATGCTTGAATACTTTCATGAAATGCTTTTGGAAAAAAAAAAAAAAGAGAGAGAGAGACTAGTAAAATAGTCAAATTACTGCACTCACAAGAGAAGGACAGCAATATTTGCATCCTAAATAAGCAAATAATGAAGCAGACTAAAGCAATGTTCAGCAAATATTTCTCTCCATGTCTGTCCTTCTCCAAAGCAGTATCAACAAAATAATTACACATAACAATGCTAAACTACTACTGCTGAAATAAACGAGAGCCTGACATTAAAGATGTTTACGTAAATGGCATTTAGTGCTTCAGAGTAGTCAGGCTCTTCCATTACATTTGTGCAGTGTAAGATCAGAAAACTATTTCTCCTCGTACATTTTTTCCCTACATGCCAACTCAATCCTACAGGATTTTACAGTAAGACTTGATCTGGCCAAGCAGTGCCATCTGCCTGAAAATGAGGTGTTCATGGAAACATTTTGATTTTGCCAGGTGTACAACAGGTTCAGCCCCCTCTGTCGGGACAGGTCTGGAAGAGAGGCTGCCAGCCTGCGGGGATGAAGACTGCCACACACGCAGGCCAAGCAGCCCAGAACAGGCTGTAGGGAGGGCCCAGGGAGGGCCCAGCCCTGTGCCCTGGGGTCTTCTGAAGGCCTGATGGAGCCTCGATGCAGCAGAGGTCTCCCTGCCATGCCAGGAAGGCAGCTGAGAGGTGCCCATGTCTGTCCTGCGCCCAAGCTGTGAGGTTAATGCTGATGTATAACTTCTCACTTCGTTCCTGAGGCTGTGCTGAGCATGTTTGCTGTTCACTGGGCAGTGCTCTCCCCTGTGAATGTGGGCTACCCTCTCGGAAATCAGACTGCATCAGGCCTGTACAGCAGAAAGATGTCCCTCTGGTTTTACACAAACACACATTTTCATTGGATGTCCTCAAAAGGATTCTCATCTCTATATTTGTGGCCAGGCATTTACATGTATTTTGTGCCTCTAAGACCAAGGCTAACCCATTTCCACCACCAGGTACTCAGTGCTCACCAGCCCTGTGCGTGCACAGCAGTATTTTTCCTCTCCCAGCTACTGTTGCACAGCAGTTTTTTCCCTTTCTTAAATCTGCTCTCAAAGAGGCCCAACTAGCATCACTCCCTGGCTTGGCTCTGGCCAGCAGCAGGTCCCTTTTGGAGCCAGCTGTAGCTGGCTCTGATATGACATGGGGCAGCTGCTGGGCTCTGCTCACAGAGGCCACCCCTGAAGCCCACCTGCTACCTAAACTTTGCCAGGAAAACCCAATACATTGCCCAGTGCAATGGGACCCACTGTTATTCAGGCATGAGGACACCCAATTATACATTTTATTTTATCAAATGAGATATGTGCTTCAAGGGAAATCTTATGATAAAAGTCTTGTTCTATTAAATGTATAATTGCAAAATAATTTCATCTTTCATAAGTAGTGAAATGTGAATTTTCTACACATTCAACTAGATGAAGGTGTTTATGATTGCTCTTTTCTTTTTTTTTCTTCGTTCAGCTTCTCTCACAAAGAAACGAAAAAATGGCTGTAAATGTCCCTCAGCATTAGGACATGCCATATAAGCTGTGCCCTATCGCTGCATGGATTTGGTACCTCAGTAAGGATGCAACTGTGTTGTGAATCTGTAAATGGCTCTTGCATAAAGAGCAGCTGGTCAAACAGTATCCGCATTTCCATGTATATCTTCATGGTTTGCATTATTCTGGCCACAGTGTTTGGAAATCTGATGGTTATCATCTCAATATCACATTTTAAGCAGCTCCACACGCCTACCAACTTCTTGATACTTTCCATGGCCACAGCTGACTTTTTGCTGGGATTCCTCATCATGCCTTGCAGCATGGTGCGCTCTGTTGAACACTGCTGGTATTTTGGCGACTTCTTCTGCAAGATCCACACAAGCATGGACATTATGCTGAGCACAGCTTCCATCTTCCATCTTTCTTTCATATCCATTGATCGTTACTATGCTGTGTGTGACCCTCTAAGATACAAATCAAAGATAAATAGTTTTGTTATCCTGGTCATGATATTCATAAGTTGGACTGTCCCTGCTGGTTTTGCTTTTGGGATGATCTTTCTAGAACTAAATCTGCTAGGAGCAGAAGAGATTTATAATCACATCCATTGTGCAGGAGGATGCTTTGTCTTCTTTAGTGAAACTTCAGGTGTTGTGGCCTCCGTAGTGTCTTTTTACATCCCTGGATTTGTTATGCTGTACGTCTATAGGAAGATATACTCTATAGCCAAGAGGCATGCAAGATCCATTGAAGCAATTAGCCAAAAGAAGAGATGTGAAATGAAGCACCACATTTCATGCTGCAGAGAAAGGAAAGCTGCAAGGACATTATGTATAATAATGGGAGTATTTTTTATATGCTGGAGCCCATTCTTCTTCTTTACAGCAACTGATCCATTTATGAATTATATGGCTCCTCCTATTCTCATTGATGCTTTGGTTTGGTTTGGTTATTTAAATTCTGTATTTAATCCAATTGTTTATGCATTTTTTTACCTGTGGTTTCGCAAAGCATTAAAGATGATTCTTTTTGGAAACATTTTTCAAAGGGACTCTTCAAGGATTCAATTATTTTTAGAGTGACATCCTTTAAATGGTTGGTTTTCTGGCTTTGAGATCTTGTCTAGAGGCTGACCTCCAGGAAAGAAGAGCTGAAAATGACAGAAGAAACTCCTATTTGCTTGCTAACTTATCAAATTTGGTCAAGCAGATAAGAAACGATTATGTTTTATTCTTTCATTCAAGACTGGGAATTATAGTGTTTTGCTATAGCTATTTATATGCCATGCAGAGGAAAGCAAAACCTGGGTTAAAAAAAAAAAAAAAAAAACACAGCAGCTTATTAACTGTTTTTAATCATTAAGAAGTGATTCTGATACAACAGGCTATATTTTTAAAAATATGTATTTCTGGTTATTTGCTGTCCTCTGACAAGATCAGAAAAGCCTTTCATTTTGAATATACAGACATCTTTGAGTAGAAACCCAAAGCTTTTAAGTTTTGTCCCTCCACTTCAGTATGCATGCAGAAGTCTAAACAGGCCAATGTACAGTTATGCCAGTATGCTGCACGGAGGGAAGATGGGAAAAAGAGAAGTCATGCTGCTCCTTCTCTTTCCATTTCAACTAGTGCTTGTCACTTTTGTCATTTAAAGGCTTTCCTGCTTAATGAGGTCAAAAGCGTCTTTAATAAGATCAAAGATATTGTGGAAAACACAATAAAGGAATAAAAAGCAGTAGTGAAAAGCAACACTGAATCTGACAATGCCAGAAAATGATACTTTTGTAATTAAAATTTTGATGTAAAATATCCACACATTTACATCCTTCAGAACTTTATATAGCTTGGATATATTGATATTTTGGCTTACAGCAGTGCTGTGACAGCCAGTGAGGGATCTATATAAAGAATTGATATAGAAATTCTATGGCTTGCCTGATCGTATGGTGGGTGGGGCAAGATGGACATGGAAGCACCAGGAGGAGTGGCAGAAAAAGAATCATAGGGATGGCTCGGTGTCATGGAGCCCGGGTGAGCAGGCTGTCAAGATTACATCTGTGTGCAGCCTTTCTGGACACCCAAATTGGGACAGAAAGGACAGATGAGGAAGTCAAAAGCTAGCACATGGTTACCAGCTGAAGAAGGCCGATATGCTGTCAATTTTTTAATCTGTTAACTGGCTTTGCTAGAATTAACATATCACCAAACAGAAGGAGGTAATACCTCTGGCCTCGTCCTATGCCATCCGGTTGGAGTATGGAGGACTAGTTCTGGGAATGGACAGTAAAATGTTGGTATCTGAGAAGAGGCTATGGTGAAGTTGATGACTTGGTATTGAAGAAAAAGCTATGTTCAGTGGCAAATGGTGTCCTCCGCTCATTTTGCTGGGATATGTGCATGTTGTACATGTATCTTGTCTTTCTTTTTTGTGTTCTGTAGAGCTCTGAAGCATTCAGCACTGTAGAGCATAAAAATTCAATGATGCTACATTTCAGCAGAGCAAACTATCCGTATCTAAAATTGTCTCCTTTACGCTGTCATCTTGTAAGTTTGCACTCTATAATGACATAAAAATGAACAATGACTGAAATATGCAACACCTCAGCTTTTGTACTGTGGAAGATAATCCTTGGTAGTGACAATATGACCACTTTAATTCTTTATCACAGAACAATAAAAAAAAGATTAAAGAAACAAACAAACAAACAACAACAAAAAAAAAACACCTCTACCTTTCCAATAAATTTTCCAATAAATTAATGGATAATTGTCTTTTTCTTCATCCCTGGTGAGTTTTGTCTGATGCAGTTCATTTTCTAATGTTCAGTGTTAGTTTCTGAAGTGAATTGTGTGATCACTAGAATATCTTGATCTCTCTTGAAAGAGCAGTTTCACGGCTGCTGCCAGGTGATATCTCCCATTTTCTGATGGTGTTATAGATTGAAGGAATTTCCCTAAAAGGAGTGTTGCTCACCTGAGGCTTTTAAAGTGTATTTAATACATTCAGCATATGTTAACATAGACCCTTCAAGAAGTTAAAGGAGACATAGCTCTTTTTTTTTTTTTTTCTTTTTCCTTTCATCCACTATATGCCTGGCATAAAAAGACATCACTGTGTAACACCAGAGACAAGATTTTTGCTGCTTGTGGGCACAGGGGTGGGCAGTCATATTTTCCTTGAGTAGCAACAGATGAGAGCATCAAATCATGCCGAACTCCATTTGATTTCTCCAAAGTCCGTCTGGCCCATGCAGTTCTGGTACAGCTGGAGGCTCAGAGAGAATTGCAGAAATTGAGAACTGCACTCTCACCATATTCGTACTGTGCTCCTGAAGCACCCAGTTCAGGCTACTGTTGGCCTGACTGCTAATTCACCTACTTCTGAAAAAGAGAAAAACAACCACAGAAAAATAACCCTATGTCATTACACTTTTAAGATCTGCTATGGTTGAGCATAAACTTTCTTGGGTGTAAACGATGAGCAGTCAGATTGAGCTGAATTTTGTACTCTGCTGAGAACATTTCCACTGCCTGGAATGTATCTTCAAGATATTCCTCAAATACTTTTGCCCTTTGATCATGAACTGAATGCACTTTAATAAGAAAATTGTGTTTATGTTGAAAGACTTTGAACTCAAAAGCAGAGTAGTCTTTTCCAAAATGTTACAACTATTAACCTTTTCAGTCTGGTATTTGCAGCTCTTGCAAATGCAACCACATTTTGCACCTTTCCCCAGCTTTTCCTTTTATGCCATGTTATAATCTTTTCTTCCTTTTTCTTTTTTTTTTTTTTTTTTTTTGTTGTAGAGTGTTGTCATGTCTAGAGTGTTGTCATGTTTTTCTAATAGGTTTATAAATATCATCCTCTGCTCGAGACAGCAGAAATGTTACCCCTCAGAACCTGTAACTGTCAAAAACATGATCCCATCTGATTATCTCAGCTTTCATTGGTAAGCATTTGCTTCTTCTTTCTAAATGATTGTCCCACTCTCCTGAAGACTGATAATCATCTAACCTAAATTGTAGGCATCTAAGAAGCACTACATCTGCTTTAGTCATTTGTATCTCTCTTTGTACTCATTGTAGAAAAATAGTCACCTTCAGAACTTGTTTTATCTCAGCAACTTATTCAAGTCACTGTTTAAGAAAATTTTTCAAGTCACAAAGTTTAAGAACATTTTTTTCTCTGGTGTCCTATTACCTGGAGGTGGCATTTTCCCAGAAAGCTTCCTTGCCTTCTGTTTACAGACTGTCTTCTTTGGCAGAGCAACTTTAATGAAGTCCCAGGTTACTTTCTCTCATTAGCTCTAATCATAGGCAACACAAAGTTATTTCTCACTGTGAAGGGGACATACAAATGAGAGGTGTTAATGAGGCCATAGGGTCTCTATTCGAACCTGGGATTTTCATAAATTAGGAGAGCAGAAGAGAAATGCCTCTTACTGTTGTCCAATCAGATCATGGATTAGATCTAGTGATGCAGAATGTACCTAACTGCAATCTCAAAGAGTCATCACATAAATGTAGTGCAAAGGGTATTGTTAAATTCCTTATCAACCCATTTAATTAGTGACCTTATTAAACACTTCCCAGATGGCTACCTTTTTCAAAACAAATGAATCTCCAGTGGGTGATTTTGTATGTTTCAACTTCCCTGAAAACTTATGCAAAGCAATTATTCCAACATTATGAAAGGATCTGTTTTGTTGGTAAACCTATGCCTACTCATTTTGTAACCAATAAATACATCAGATTTACATCACCTGCTTTCATGCTTCAAACAAAACTGACAGGTTTCTTGCAGCTAGTTTAGGACTCACAGATGACCACCTGTCCCCTGCTATGGCCTCATACATATGGCCTCCAGCTGAGTATCATGGACTCCCCCTTGGTCACCAGATTCAGTAGCACAGGGCAAGAGGATGAGCACTGACTGTTTCGGCAGAATCCTTCCTGAAACCTCACAAGGCAACCATTGTTCCAAAATGGAGTATTTTAAACAGCTAGATAAAAAAAATACATTAGTGCAGTGTTCAAACAGAAAGAATGAGCTCTCAAACTGTGTAAATATTGTAAAGCGTATGGCTTTTCTTAGATCATTAACTTCTCTAGGCTGTACAGACTGTACTCTCTTTCCTCCTGTACAATACATTAATACTCATTCAACAAAGAAGAGAGGAGCAGAAAACACTAGGTAGTCAAACACAAGATACTTAGTATTCTATGAAAGGCTTTTATTTACATATTTTTTCTGATCATCTTAGTTATCTACAGACTTCAGTGTAACTGCATCATCTAAAGACCTAATTCAGAAAATTACTATGCCTATATCTTAGCACTTTTGGACTAGTTTGTTTTCATTAGACATAGCCTAGATTTGATAACCTTCTATGATGAAGTGACTAGCCTGGTAGATGAGGGAAGAGCACTAGATATTGGCTACCTTGATTTCAGTAAGGTTTTTGACACTGTCTCTCATTAGTTCCTCATAGACAAGCTGCAAAGGTATGAATTGGTCGAGCAGACTGAATTGACTGAAAGAGCAGATTGAAAACTGGGGGAATGGCCAAGCCCAAAGGGTGGTGATCAGTGGTGCAAAGGCTACACCTGGGATCAATATTGGGCACAGTCCTCTTTCACATCTTCATAAATGATTTGGGTGATGGGCTAGAGCATATCCTCAGCAAGTTAGAAGATGACGCAAAACTGTGAGGAATTGTTGATAGAAGAGGGATCATGTTGCCATCCAGAGAGACCTTCACAGTCTGGAGAAGTGGGCTGACAGGAACCTCATACATTTCAACAAGGAAGAAATGCAAAGTCCTGTACCTGGGGAGGAACAACCCCTGCCACTAGCACATGTTCAGAGACACCCAGCTGAAAAGGAGCCTGACAGAAAAGGATCTGGGGGTCCTGGCAGACACCAAGTTGAATATGAGCTAGAAGTATGCCCTTGACACGAAGAAGGCCATTGGTATGCTGGACTGCATTAGGCAAAGTATTGCCAACAGGTGGTGGGTGGTGATCCTTCCCTTTTACTGGGCACTGGTGAAGACACGCCTGGGTCCAATTCTGGAATTCTCTGTAAAAGATAGATGTGGACATACTGGAGAAAGTCCAATGAAGGGCCATGAAAATGACTAAGGGACCGGAGCACGAGGCAATAGGCACAAACTGAAACACAGGAAGTTCCATCTGAACATCAGGAAATGCTTTTTAACTGTGAGGATGACTAAGCACATAAGCAAATAAGACAGATTTCCCAGAGAGGTAGGGGAGAATATTTATTGCAAATTCATCCTTAGAGATATTCAAAATCCATATGAACATAGTCCTGGTCAACAGGCTATATAGGTGGCACTGCTTGAGCAGGGCAGTTAGACAAGATGACCTTCAGAGATCCCTTCCAATGCTGACCATTCTGCAGTCCTGTGATTCTATTAAGTTGAATAGAATATTTAATAAATAGAGTATTTACTAAGTTTTGCGTAGTGTTATTTAGTCCTACATAACTAGATTTTTCCAACAGAAATAAATTTCCTTCTTTGTATTTTTCTTTTTAAAGAAAAGATCTTTCACCTTCATGTTGCTGCATTAAATCCCGCATAGCATATAGGTAACTGAAAATATTTCTGTGACGTCCGTGCAATAGCCTTTTTAAAACAAATTAATTTCTTAAGACACGCAATCCACAGTTAAATGGGAAATCTACAACCCACTCCTAGATGTTCAGTCTTCTTATTTCCCATAGTTATAGGGAAAGTTAGTCTTCCTAAGCATTACAATCACAGCATACTGACCAAAAGATATCTATCTGTTAGTTAAAAAGAGATCACTGAAAACAGGGTGTTGTGTGACTTATACTCTTTGGACTTCCTGTGTTAGCAACAGTAGAAAACAATTCTTTGAGAAAATTTGGACATCCTTAATGTTTTACTGAAGCCACTTCAGGGGAACAAAAGAGATTCATCTTCACAATACATTATTGGAACTATATTTCATGTTACTAATCAAATAGTTCTCTCCAACCAATACTTATGAACAACATGGAAATAACAAAGCACAACACAAAATAAACACATGGGCTATAACAAAACCGAACAAAATAAATAAAATCAAACAAAACAATGACTACACAGCTTTCTCACCACACTGCCCGTACAGCAGTACCTGGTGTAACTAATTCTGAAAGACAATTTCTAAGGTCTTTTCAGCGGCCTTCCTTTAACCCAGTTGTAGATCTTTTTTCATAAAGATTTCAGTTCCTGTAAATTTGTTAGCTGTTGTTAAACATTTCATTTCTGAAAGGTGTCAAACTGCTCAATACTGTGTGCTGCACCATGCTGAAAAAAGGACTAATTGGAGTTGCATGGGACACTGCTGTCTGAAGGTAATGCTTTTTGACATGTAGCCTCTTTCAACATCTATTTGTTTGAAATCTAATATAATTTGGTCTGCACAGATTTCTGAACAGGTTTATATTTTAGTCACTTCTTTCAATTAAGGATCGTCTGTGTGAAACTTGCATATCTCTCACATCGTTAGTTAAAAAAAGTTTCTAGGCATGCTTGTCACAAAAATGCTGACAGATCTCAAAGATATTACTGTAGTACACCATGACAGTTTTACTGTGTTTTTTGTTTGTTTGTTTGTTTGTTTGTTTGTTTGTTTTTTCTTGAGTCAATAAATTATTCTGCTGTAGAGATTTGTATTTTATTTCTGGTAGAAAGTTCCCTCATTTGCCTTTAAAATGACTGCCATAAAGGTAGACTCCATTAAAGGTTTTTGCATTTCCCGTATTAAATTCTAAAAACAATGATTGTTTTCTGCAATGTTTTCATGGCATACTGTATTTCTCAGTCAATAAGAATTCAAGCACAATTCAGCACAGCCTCTGCTATGCTGAATAGCATTTATATTTGGACTTGTAATGCATCTCCTTATATATGCACAAGGGTCAGCATTAATATCTGAATATCCACCTCCGATCTCAGAGGACTCAATTTATTCATATCAGTAGTGAATTAATTTTGTCTTTTCTTGTAAGAAATTATATACTACCTTTCATGTGGTTTATTTATTTGTTTATTTATTTAGAAATAATAGATTGTCCAATAACAGGTGACAGATTGTTCTAAAATTACGCTTCTTTGTATCCATCTTTATTGTTCACTGAAGTATAGGGAACGTTTATTGTACATCATACAAAAGCTGTGGCTACAACCAGCATGAGAGAAAGTGCTGTTGTGTCCCATTAAATTAAAAGATAATAATCTTATGTTTATTAAATATTTGATTTCAAAATTTAATTAAAAGTTGTAACTATTCAAAACAAGTTAGGATGCGTCATCTGCTACAATAAAGAAAAAACATAGCATCTTCCCTTCACCTCCACCTTTAGCCTCTCTTTTCAAATACTGTTTCTGATATGACTTATTGCTATCTCAAGTCAACAAAATAGCTAAATTATACATGAGGGTAAAGGGATTAATACAGAAAACAAAAATAATGGTCTTGGGAATACAGATACTTTGTTTATCTCCCGTCTGTGTAAATCCCTAAATTATACAGCTTTTTTTATGTCTTTTTTTTTTTTTTTTTTTAAACTTAAAAACTACTGGGAATTAAGTGTAATGCCATAAAAGAAAAATAATTTTCCACATATCATTAATCTGAGCAAAGTTTTAAAGAGGGTTTACCTTTTACAGATGCAATGTTGCTGGACAATAACAAAACCGGAAAATGTCTACTTAAAACATCTATTGATGGTACTACTAAAATGGATGCAGGTAGGATTAGCCTATAAAACTGACTGACAAGCATTATTTCTAATATTTTGATGCTCTGTTTCTGTATTTTCTTCATTTGAGGATGATACCTGTTGGAAAATTCAGTGGACTAAGATGCTTCCCCAGTTCTTTCTGAATGGATTCCTTCTGAGTCCAAAATAGGAATAGACATGGAAGAAATGGATCTGGTTCTCTGCAGACAAATTAAGTGAAATTTTTACTCTAAAATAATCACTAGTGTATTCATTTATAGCTACTGCAGCTTGACCACAGTCTACTATAGGAGACAGGATTGAACCCTTTTGGTTAGTGGAACGATAATTATGCAAAACGTGTTAAAACTGATTTCTACCAGATGTCTTCATTGCTAGTATGTTATGGTCCACAAAAGATAAATGTTGCATCATAAGTTATTTGGAAAATGGGGTTTTGGCAGCTGATTTGTGACTCATAGGATGAGCATTGAATTGTATAGCTCACTAACTAAAACCTCTGCGAAACCCAAGATATGTGAGCTGGCAAAACATTTCTTCTGTAGAAAACATCAGTGTTCTAGGACTGAAGAGACAAATAATTCCTGTACAGTGTTTGAAGACTAAAGCATCTTTTCCTTCTAATACTCTAAAATGATGGATATTAACATCTATATATAATGTAATCACAGTATTTTACAAAATATTCTAGATACAACAGAATGAATTAAATAAAATTGTTGTTATCCTGTAGCTTATTTAATTTAAAATGTAATTAAGTTTACTTTCAACTGCCTTGTTTTAAATGTTATTTGCAATGAATTTTTAATAGCTTCCAGTTGTCATGTCCTATTTCAGAAGAATAACAGGTTGCAGTTCATCTCTATTGAAGCCAAGAGAAAGCATGTCTCTGAATTACTGCATTTTCCTCAGTAATTTAATTCATGCTCTTGACTAACTTTGTCTTGTCTTCCAGTTTAGGACTTGGAATCTTCTGGAAACTCATGAAAATTGTATCTACGTATATGTCTGCATATCCAACAGAAAAATCTGATCAAGGATTGATTATGCTTTCTGTGAATACCTCGACAGATTTGACTGATTGCTCTGAGTTTGGGAACAGGTCCTGTCCTGGCAGCTCCAGGTCACCTGGAGCACGAGGGGTATTGTATCTCTTCATGACTGCAGCCTTCCTGCTCACCATCTCAGGGAATCTGGCCATAATTGTTTCCATCTCCTATTTCAAACAGCTTCAGTCCCCGACCAATTTTCTTATCCTATCCATGGCCGCCACGGATTTCCTACTGGGCTTTGCCATTATGCCCTACAGCATGGTGAGGTCTGTGGAGAACTGCTGGTATTTCGGGATGGCGTTCTGCAAAGTTCATTACAGTTTTGACCTGATGCTGTGCTTAGTTTCCATTTTCCACCTTTGTTCCATTGCTGTGGATCGCTTTTATGCAATTTGCCACCCTCTGCATTATGCCTATCTGATGACCATGAATGCCATAAAACAAATAATAGCAGTGTGCTGGTCAGCACCCGCAGCTTTTGCTTTTGGTGTTGTTTTCTCAGAAGCTTATGCTTCTGGAATTGACGGCTATGAAAATTTGGTAAAATGCTCAAGCTTGTGCCCTGTCATGTTCAACAAAGTGTGGGGAGCTGTTTTATTTACAGTTGGTCTATTTGCTCCTGCTTGTGTTATGATAGGGATCTATTGTAAAATTTTTGTAGTCTCACAAAAGCACATATGTGAGTTGAGCCAAGTGCACAAGCACACAAAAAGTGATATGAAAAATGAGCTTTCTAAGAGTAAAGACAGGAAAGCTGCCAGGACTTTGAGTGTAGTTATGCTGGGTTTCTTAATATGTTGGTTTCCTTGTTTTTTTGCAATCTTAATTGATCCATTTTTAAACTTCTCTACTCCTGGACCTTTGTTTGATGCTCTAACCTGGCTTGGTTATTTAAATTCTCTCTGCAATCCATTAATATACGGCTTTTTCTATCCATGGTTTCGGAAAGCATTTAAATATATTGTAACAGGCAAAATATTCAATTTGCACTTCCGTACAACAAAACTTGTAGCTGAGGAGCAGTCACACTAGTAGATTCTAGAGCTGACAGCCGGTCTAAAGGTGAAAAAGAAACAGTGGATTATTGGGTATTCATGGTTCAGTGACCAGTCTGAAACATAAAATTTGAATTTTGCAAGACAGTACTGTAAAATTATCTCAATGTCTATTTCCTTAATAAAATCAGACTCTTTATATTTTGATATTTATTTACCACCTGTGCTGACTCTTACTGCCTTGATAGTGTTTGAGAAGTTAAGTTGTTCTAGAATCTCCTCATGCATGGTTTTGTTATTTCAGGAAGTATACAGTCCATAAACTCAATACTTCACCTAATTATGTATGAATACAGCAAATCTTTCTTGAGGTTCACCATCAATAATCTCCTAAACTGAATACATTTCACACTGATATGGTGATAGTGTATGCCATCCTTTTGTGATTTGAGTGTTAATACATAAATGTATAGAGTCTGCTGTTATTCCCAAGCAGATATAATTTCAGTATAATTTTGGCTTAAAGTTGCTCTTTTCTCCTGAAATCAGTAGAATCAGGTTTGCAGCCCTTATCCTCAGTGTGTGCAGTACCCAGGAATGAGAGCCACTCACACTTGTATGTACATGCTTGTGCTTTCTTAGTTTTAACGTCAGATTCCAGATGTTATAAAATATCCTTGCTTATAGCTCACCTCATATCCCCTCCAGCAAATGAGCACTGAACTGGAGCTTCTAGTAAGGTCTTTGCCATGCTAAGCTCCCCCCGAAGTCAGTAAGGAGTCACTCACTGCAAGAGTTCACATCAAACAAACGCTTCAAGCAAGGTAGGCTGAGCTGTCATTATTGAACACAGCTACTGCAGTCCCTTTACTGTGCACACTTCCTCCAACGTGCCTTTCACAAAATGCGTACAGTGCATACTATACTTTTATTATAGTTGGACTACCAATAAGCCACTCCCATGTTTAATCACTTGTTGGTTTATCTCAGCTGTGTTGGTATAGCATAGTGGCAATAGCTGTTCTTTTTTTTTTTTTTTTTTTTGCTGAACACATTCTGTTTGGATCTGAAAAACCTCAGTTTCACCCTCACCTTGAAACATTTGAGACAGAAAGGACATGGAAGCTCGCAGTCTTATCTGGGGTGGTGCATAAGGCTCTCTCTAACTTTTCCTGATAATAAACATAAGCCCCAAGGCTTTACAGATAATACAAATGCTCTCTCTGTGAACTAGATGAACAGTTAGAGCCAGGAACAGAGCAGGACTTAGTGCCAGAAAGAAGTGAGGCATCTAGAAGCTGGATAAGACACTGCCCCATGTCATTGCTCGACAGGTGTCCAGGGAGCAATGCAGACCTCTCGATGAAACAGTGAGGCAGTGCGAGTGGTACCCAGGGAGAATAACGATGCTGAGCTCCAGTTTGCTTATGGCCAATGGCTCTGGAAAGCTGGATCTCTTAAACACAGCCCAGTGCTGACATTCAGGTTTGTCTAGACTCATCTTAATCTTATTTTGTTCCTGCAGTTCTTTCCTGAGGGTCAGCTCTGGGGCAGCTCTGGTAAAGTGTAGAGCAAACATTTTACATGATAACTTACTGGCCAGGGTACCATCTAGGATGCTATCAGCAGGAGCTTACTGCTGAGCCCCATGAAATACACAGTGTTTAGGGACAATATAGAAAGTCCTCAGTGTGCTGATGTCGGCAGGGAGAGGGAGCTCCATGCCAGGCAATGGGGGACATTACAAAGCTGGTGTCATAGCCAGATGTTCCAGGTCATGTCTGCATGTGGCTTCTTTAGACAAGCTTCTTTGCCGTCAGATCACCCTTTGTGTAAAAATAGAAGTGCATACCTGCACATAGCACAGGCGGAAGTCAATGAGAGGTTCACAATGAAAACTAGCAAATGTTGAAGATCCCTGATGTCCTTCCAACAGTGAAGTCATGCTTCAGATACAGAATCATAGAATAGAATAAAGTCATAAGGTTGGAAAAGACCTCCAAGTTCATCTGGTCCAACCATCCCCCTATCACCAATGTCACCCACTAAACCACATCCCTAAGCACCATATCCAACCTTACTTTAAACAACCCGAGGAATGGTGACTCCACCACCTCCCTGAATGAATACGAATGAATATGAAACATACCACAAAACATGTGATGTAACACTAGACTTGAAGGCAACTACAGACCCTTTTTAAGTGTCTTCACAATGTTTGCTGCCAGCAATGATCACCACTGAACTCAACTATTTGGCAGGTGAGTTTGAATCCCTCCTGCTACTTCAACAGGAATGCATTAAGTTAAAGTTAGGTGTCTAATTAAGTCTTTAGGTCCACGTTAAAACATTTCTGAAAATTCTCCTACATATTATATGCCTAGCTGGTGATACATGATGCAGTCAGAGACATTATAAGTAATGATTAAATTACTTCATTAACATGTAGTATAAATCATTCATAGTCAGCCCATTACATTACTTCTCCTACAAAGACAGCATTTCTTCCAGACTGCAAATCCTCAGAGAATGACTTGCAGTTATCTAGGAGGCTTCAGTGTGTCATATCCTTTTATCATCCAGAGTGTGCCCTTGGATGTTAAAGGAGTATCTAAGGAGTATCTGCTTAGTCAGCCTTCCTACACAACTTTCAGGCTGCAGCTGGACCTGACCTACCAGAGCAGTTTTTCTGGCCAAAATATCTTGCAGATCTGTCATAGGGTCGGGCTTAGTTCCTGGATGACTTTGCAGAATGCCATGCTGTTCCACCTGCTCCTGAACTTTACAGTAGTCCTAAACCTGGTGCTAAACAAAGCACTGTTTTGCATGAAACCTAGGGCAGCAGAGTAACAAGTGTTTTTTGCAGACCATGTCTGCTGGTGCACAGAACTAGTGTCTGTGGTTCTTACTATAACATTCACCACAGTCAATTCAATTTGGTACACATTTATATTCAGATACAAAAACTGCAGATCTCTTCAAGTTTTCCCCTCTTTAAATATCATGGTAAGCTTTTTTTTTTTTTTTTTTTTTTTTTATGAAACACATGGTCACTCATTAATATATTTTTTTCATATTTTAGCATGAATTGTAGTCTATATCAAATCCAGGCAGTGTTCCTCTCCTCAGGACAGCAACCAGAAGCTTCAGAATTTTTATTTATTTATTTATTTTATCAAGAGATAACATTGCCTCGGAGGATATATTTGCAGTCCTTCATTCAGGAGGGAGTTCAAGCTCCTACATCCAGGTGGCAAACCTGACCTGAGAGCTGGAACATCCCAGGTTGAACATGCAGGGCAGTTTAAGAGCATCCTGGCCAGCTAATCCAGACTCTGCCTCCCTCTTGTTCAGCATCTAACAGCAACTTTCAGAGACATCTTCAAATTTGGTGATTTTTACTCAAATAATTGCTGTATTTTTTATTCTTAAGTGGTTTGTAACTCACCAACTGGCAATTGTTAACTTCAGTGCCTGACTGTGGTCAGAATAGTTCAATTCACTGGCTTTTGTTCACTTTGTTGTTGTTGTTCGCTTGTTTGTTTGGTTTGATATTTTGTGTCACAGCCTAAATCGTGTGAAAGGGTTTTCTACCCCCTTGTGGAGTCTACACGCAAAAGCAGCTTTAAAAAAATGACAACATACATAGAATCATAGAATCATAGAATATCCTGAGTTGGAAGGGACCCTTAAGGATCATCAAGTCCAACTCTTGACACCGCACAGGTCTACCCAAAAGTTCAGACCATGTGCCTAAGTGCACAGTCCAATCTCTTCTTAAATTCAGACAGGCTCGGTGCAGTGACCACTTCCCTGGGGAGCCTGTTCCAGTGTGCAACCACCCTCTCTGTGAAGAACCCCCTCCTGATGTCAAGCCTAAATTTTCCCTGCCTCAGCTTAACCCCGTTCCCGCGGGTCCTGTCACTGGTGTTAATGGAGAAAAGGTCTCCTGCCTCTCGACACCCCCTTACGAGGAAGTTGTAGAATGTGATGAGGTCTCCCCTCAGCCTCCTCTTCTCCAGGCTGAACAGGCCCAGTGACCTCAGCCGTTCTTCGTACGTCTTCCCCTCCAGGCCTTTCACCATCTTTGTAGCCCTCCTCTGGACACTTTCCAACAGTTTCATGTCCTTTTTATACTGTGGTGCCCAGAACTGCACACAGTACTCGAGGTGAGGCCGCACCAGCGCAGAGTAGAGTGGGACAATCACCTCCCTTGACCTACTAGCGATGCCGTGCTTGATGCACCCCAGCACACGGTTGGCCCTCCTGGCTGCCAGGGCACACTGCTGGCTCATATTCAACTTGCTGTCTACCACGACCCCCAGATCCCTCTCTTCTAGGCTGCTCTCCAGCGTCTCATCGCCCAGTCTGTACGTGCAGCCAGGGTTTCCCCATCCCAGGTGCAGGACCCGGCACTTGCTCTTATTGAACTTCATGCGGTTGGTGATCGCCCAGCTCTCCAACCTATCCAGATCCCTCTGCAAGGCCTTTCCACCCTCATTCGAGTCCACAACTCCTCCAAGTTTGGTGTCATCAGCAAACTTGCTCAAAATACCTTCTATTCCTACATCCAGATCATTTATAAAAATATTGAAAAGTACTGGCCCTAAAATGGAGCCTTGAGGGACCCCACTGGTGACCGCTCGCCAGCCTGACGCAGCCCCATTTACCATAACCCTTTGGGCCCTGCCCGTTAGCCAATTGCTCACCCATCGTATGATGTTTTTATTTAACTGTGTTTTGTTATTATTTATGCAGTCAAATAAATAAATAAATAAATACTTGGGTTGCAAAACACGAGACGAAAAATTTCTGATAAATAGATTGATTTATTTTTCAAGGTCTGCGCTCGGTTTTATGTTGTACCTTAATACTGCAGAGCACTTAGCAAGTGTTTAGCATCAGGTCACAGATATAACTGTGGTTCTGGAGGCAGGTGTGTTCTGGAGGTGAAGAAAGTGAGCAACAACATAAAACATACAAATGGCAAACAACGTAAAACATACAAGTGGCAATTCCCCAAAGACACTGCCATTACATTTCCAAAGTAAAATCTTCAATATTTAATTTAAAGTTTTTGGTTTATAGACATTAATATTTTGTATGAAAAATGAAAATATACTAAAGAAGTCATATAGTTTCAGGTAGATTAATGCACAATAATCAGTGTCCAAGTTAAAAATTTTTTTGACACACACACATACACACAAAAATCAACCCATAAATGCTTCAATCAGCTTTATGTAAATTAAATAAATGAAAGTAACTGTTCCATGAAACTCCCGACAAAGGGGCATGTACAGATGTGAACAGAAAGTAATTCATTTATTCTCCCTTTTGCGCAACCAAATATCATCTTTAATTGTCCAGCAGGACCAGGGAGGTTATCGTCCCTCTGTACTCTGCTCTGGTGAGGCCGCACCTCGAGTACTGTGTTCAGCTTTAGGCCCGTCACTACAGGAAGGACATCGAGGCCCTGGAGCATGTTCAGAGGAGGGTGACGAAGCTGGTGAAGGGCCTGGAACACAAGTACTGTGAGGAGCAGCTGAGGGAACTTGGGTTGTTTAGTCTGGAGAAGGGGAGGTCCAGGGGAGACCTTACTGCTCTCTACAGCTACCTGAAAGGAAAGTATGGGGATCTGGGGGTCGGCCTATTCTTGCAGGTAACTAGTGATAGGACTAGAGGGAATGGCCTCAAGTTGTGCCAGGTGAGGTTTAGGTTGGAAATGAGAAGACATTTATTCTCAGAAAGAGCAGTCAGGCAATGGAATGGGTTGCCCAGGGAAGTGGTGGAGTCACCGTCCCTGGGGGTGTTTAAGGAAAGGTTGGACATGGGGCTTAGGGACATGGTTTAGTGGGTGGTGTTGGTGGTAGGGTGATGGTTGGACCAGATGATCTTAGACGTCTTTTCCAACCTTAGTGATTCTGTGATTCTATGATTTTCCTAGTGGGTTGGTTGTGAGTCCATCTTCATGGCTGCAAACAGCAACAAAGCATTGATGAGGCATTAGACCAACATAGCAAAAGATATGTAATTTCACAAGAGACAGCCATGAGTCTTCTTGGCTATATATAAATTGAGAACATTTCAGTTATTCTTGTGAGAAAGGAATGTTTTCAGCTGTGTTTTAATTGCATGTTTCCTCCAAAATACAATAATTAGAAAAAGAGCACCAAAGAAGCTTTGGATTTTAATTACAGAACAGATATTTAAACACATTTGCTGGCTCGCTCTGAATCAGGATATTTTTCTAACTGAAACTACACTGGCATAAAGGAAAAAATAAAAAAAAAAAAAAACTTGAAGTGCTGCAGAGAACATAAAGCACAGACAGATTAGATGAAATACTTTGTCTCTAGATGTATGGAAGTAACTAAAGCCCTGTAGAAAAAAAAAAAAAAAAAAAAAAAAAAAAAGGCCAGAACTCTGAAATAATAACTACTGTAAAATTAGTTTTATCCTACAATTTAACAGCTATGTAGACCATTAAGCTGGCACTCTTTTTCCTTTGTTATTGAAATCTTTGAATGCTCTCAGCATAGTCTGGAGAGGGAAGGTGAAGCCTGTAGGTGCAAGTGTACATTGAGGTACACTGCAGGTACCTGATGCTGGTGGAGCTAAGAGACAGATTTTGTTCCCATGTCCATCAATTCAGATGCCTGCACTTGTATTTGTCACATTTGTCTCTACACGTGGTCTAAAAAGACTTTTTTCTGACAGTCGCATTACATCCTGCCACGTACAGCCAGATCTACCAAATCATGCTGGTACAGTCATGGTCTCTTCTGCAACATCTTGTGATACAACTGTGTGTAGACCTCTCCTTTCTGCCCGATTTCTCTCTCTTGATCATAATTACACCTTGCTTGACCCTTTGCATTACATGACCAGAATGACCATGCCTAACATAGAAGGAATTTTCTTAGATAGCTAGTCAGTTCTATTCTCGTTTGGCTTTAGCATGGTTTTCTGAGTTAAATGTTGACATTATTGGAGAATATATGGCATCCATTGCCGGCAGTAGCTTCTGTGTTTCTCTCATACTTGACAAATGCTTCAGAGTAAAGGCTTCTCCCCTTGCTTAATCTTTTCCAGGCACACTGATGATAGAAGTATGAACCCATACATTTTCTGCAGCAAGAAAACATTCCAGAAAAATTTCCTCTGACAAACAGATCAAAGTAAGAGAAACATTATGTGTAATCATAGGATATTTGTCTTCTTTGTTAGCTGCCTTTCTTACAGTAGTCCATCTTTTTCCTGAATTGATCTGATCCATTTGCTTCCAGATCAATTCAGGAACTGAAAGACTGGCACAAATTTAGGATAGGGTTGATGACCTCCAAATCTTTACCCCACAGACACTCACCTACAAGCAGCCTGGAAGTCTAGTTTTGTATTATGTCAACTTTTCGTATGTTACGGTGATGCCCCATTTTTCAAAGCTTATGGTTTTTATTAACTTCTCAGCACCTAAGTGTTTGCACAATGCTGCCTGCTGGCTGCATTATTTCAGTTTTGCCTACATTATTTATGTGTGTTTTTTTTCTCCTTTTTTTTTCTCCTTTTTTTTTTTTTTTTTTTCCCAAAAAAAATCTTTGAAAATTGTCATGGCAGGTTAACTGTCAATATTCAGACTCTTCTATTCACAGTTTTCTTTCTGCTGCCTCCCTGTAAAAACTTGGTTCCCAGGTCACACTCTTTATAGATGAATTAGCAACTTCTGGGATTGCTTTCAGAAAACTTTGAAAATATTTACATGGGTTCTTTTATCTTTACAATACTTGCATATATTTTCAAATAAAATATCAAGTAGCCTGCGGGTGGACTTACAGTTAGCAAGATAGTACAATATCCTAGGAAATGTTGTGTCTGGATGCTAGGAAATAACCCAGCATACTGACAAAAAGACAGGATGCATTAAGCAGATTCTCTGCTGTGTGTACAGAGACACAAGCTATGTGGCATGACACTGAGGAACCATTGTGCCCAAGGGCCAGTGTGAACTCTCAAGTTTAAGCTGCTTGAGGTAATTATTTAGATACCACTGCCTGAAAATTAGCAACCAAGTCATGCTCTTAGTCAAACTTTCCGAATGAGCAAGGGGCACAGAATGGAGCCAAATCACTTTTTCCAGATGAAAATAATCCACAGTCCTTATCTAGTCACAGGACTGTGGACATTGTATTACAAGCACTAGTAAACTAACCTCAGCTTTTTGTTTTCCTTTTTTTTTTTTTTCTTTTCTTTTTCCTTTTTTTTTTTTTTTTTTTTTTTAAAAAAATGCAAAATTTCAATTTGTAACTGAAAAATATTGTAAATCGGGTTAATTTAAGGTATGATGTTCTAGCATCTGAAAAATTGCCTCTCTCCATGTGCATTCCATCACTAATAAAAATAGCTGTTCATCAAATTCTTTATCTATGAAGGTGGGCAGATTCACCCAGAGGAAACACAGGTTAAACTTAAAACAAAGAGAGTACTTAGAAAAAAAGGGGGTAAATCAAATACTACTACTACTACTAAAATCTCCTTGTGATGGGGTCATATTTGTCAAAGGTTTCATAGGCAAAACTTCAATTCTGTCTGCCCTTTACCTACAGCTGGGACACCGAAGTAATTGTGAAATGTCTGTCATGCAGCTGCTCTGTTGGGTAGGTATCAAAAGAGCATGCTCCTACTTGGGGAAGCAAGACCCCAACAATCCAGCACACCTGGCATTTCTATTATTATTGTGGGCAGAAAAGTGTGTTGTGTTTTTTTTTCCTCATTGTGACAAGTTATCAAGAAACAATATCTCAAGTAAAACTACCAACATTTGACCTTACCAGGTCTGCCAGGAAGAAAATGCGTGTTTCTAAAGGGTATGAAAGTGATGCTTGATGCCCAGGGAGCAGTACGTGACCAGAGCATCCCCATAGCCTTGCACAATGCATTAACAAGGAAGAAATTGTGTGCAGTTATATTGGCCACTTCTGCTTCCTTTGGTGGAAATTGCAGGAAGCGAGCAATATCTGCCTGGTCTGGGATCAGCGGTCTGGCTGCAGGCCAGAGCTGTGCAGAGGCCCTGAACCAAGGGCTGACAGGAGATGGGGAGGTTTTCTTCAACGTGACATGTGCTCTGCTGCTCCTTGCTCCACCCAGAGCTGCCCATGCCCACGGGAGCAAAGTGCCCACCTCTGCTCACTTTGTGCCACTAAAAAAATTGTCCAACAGAGAGTCAGCTTCGCATGGGCTGCATCCAGAAACTTGAAAGCGATTTGATGCTTCTCACAGACTGGACTCTTGATGCCTTGTATCTCAGTATTAATTTGTCATTCATCTCAGTATTAATTCTTCATTCATTTTGTTCTGCTGGTACTTTGCAGCACAGCACCTCATTTCCCCTTCTCTCTTCCATTTTTGACAGCTTCAGATATCTAAAGTTTCTATTATTTATTTATTTATTTATTTATTTTTCTAAAATGTGAATTAACAGGCTCTATTAGCATGTTAGAGGTTTCGATTAGATTATTCCCAACTGAAATGTGTTTTGTTCACTGCAAACAACAGCAAAGGGAATTGGGAGCTCTGGGGAAGAGCTATAACAGTTGTACCTGTGGCCCTCTTTTGCAGACCTGGGACTACCTTTAAGACCTGTTATTAATGAATTCTTCAGAGAACTATTCAACTAGAGTGTGTCACATACAACTTTTTTTCAGTTGGCCAAGTGAGTATTTTGACTTTTTTCACAGAATCACAGAATGGTTTTGGGTTGGAAGGGACCTTCAAGCCCATCCAGTTCTAACCCCCCTGCCATGGGCAGGGACACCTCCCACCAAGTCAGGTTGCTCAAAGCCCCATGCAGCCTGGTCTTTACCTTGTTCTGTTATATCTTTTGCAATTCCTCTGTCCATCACAAAACACTAAGTTCACTAAAATTATGCTTTGGCATCACATTCAGCAAAAATGCTTGGGCAGAAGAAAATGATGAGAGGAAATATTTGAAGATGATGAACTAATGGCCCTTTTAACTTTATTATCATGTTTTTTTTTTCATTTCATATTTGGTGCAAAGAGAAAAGGAGATGATAAAAGAATAACAAGACCAATAAACTAAAAGAAAACAATATATTTTGGGTTAAGACAATCCAAAAATAAAACAAATATACGAGTTGTTCATTTCAAAGAAAACAGATAAAATATTCAAAGATATTCACTTTTTGTTTATTAACTTCGCAACTAAGATAACTTTTATTATTATTATTATTATTATTATTATTATTATTATTATTATTATTATTATTATTATTATTATTATTATTATTCATTCTCTAACCCACAATCTCTTTGATTTTAATCCTTTATCTGATTAATTTGAACAAAGATGTTACAGATGCCAGTGACTTCTTCTCCCTCTATCTTCACTTCCACATGTAATACATTTGAAGATGTCACAGTTAAATCACAGAGGTACCATTTCTGAATCTGCTGGTGTGTTCTACATGAGCACTTGAGTGGACAGAACATGGACCAGTATAACCAAGAACAAAACAGCATAAAAGCAAAAACAACTTAAATCCATATGCAGCAGGTGGAACAATTTCTTGTCAGGGCCATGGAGAAGAATTTTCCATTGTTATAAAACTGAAGGCCAAACGCTGCTATTTGTATAAGAAAAATGAAGAAAAAGTAAATGCAGTACCCAGTGGAGACCCCTGTCTGCAGGGAAGGGCACTTAGCAAGATTTTAAATGGCTTAGTGAGTATTTACACTAAATACATTCCTACATTTACCAAAAATCTGCAGTAATGGTAATACACTCATATATGATATGCTGACTTCTTCAGGAATGACCACTGCTCACTATGATGAAGGAGAGTTGTTATAGCTAGAAGACTGGAGTTTTAGGTTCACTAGCTCAATGGATGCCCATAGTAAGCCCATCACCTTCTCGTTGTATTATATTCTATTTAAGGATCACAGACTGACTCTTTCTGAAGTTGTGAGCAAAAATGGGCAAAGGGGCACCAATGAAGGCTATCCTAGAAAGTCTGTAAACCTTCGAAACTGCCTTGTCCTATTTTAAGGAGTACAGACTTCGAGGTTACCTGGAGGAACTGAGATCTTAGAGGTTATGCACAGCAGTTTCAATAAAAAAGATAGTGGTCTGTGTACGTCTTCACTGCAGGAGACTGAGTCATATCAGGCAGTACACTTTTCCTTTCATATTTTGTGTGTGTGTGTTTTCCTGCTGATTACTAGGTTGTGTAGTGCATTTGATAAGAATTCAGTTTGAGATTACATCCAGAAATGTTGTCTGAAAGAGGAAGGGGAAAGGACATCTTGAGAATGATTGGCATTTTCCATTTTATGATAATATTCTTTCAGAGCTGATACAAGTTAAAAAGCTCTTCCTGTTCTGAGCTGTAAAGACCTACATTGTCACCATCTGAGCCTTCTCTTAATCATGAACTCGTCTCTTTCCACATGACCGCATGAACAGAGAGGGGGAAAACGCAAAGCAAATTCAAACAAATAATGTGTGCAGGAATGGCAAGCTGAGATTCTTTCGTTACATGCTCATCTCTTTCAGGGTGATGATAATCACTTCAGAAGCATCATGATGGTTAGCTAGCTAGAGGGAGGACGTATTTTGACAAGGTCACAACTGTACGTCAAATTTGAATGACAAAATGTTTGAGTGAGAATGATATTCTATTACATATATAATACAGGAAGAATGAACACTACTGAGAATGTCAGAGCACCCGGGACAAAGGAGCTATTGTTAGTATCAAGAGCTATCCAAAAGCCTCTGACAATCTTAACATAAATGCTCATTTATTAAAATGGGGAAATAGGAGAAGGAGAAACACATCTCTTTGAAGTTTTATGGCCAGCCTCCAACTAAGCACAGTGCTATATTGAACTAGTCCCAATTTACACCTTTTTGCACTGGGATTTTTAATGTCCAGGCTAGCCAGGAACGTTTCCATGGGGTGAAGGTCAGCAGTGCCCCAGGATGTGCTGGTGTTAGCTGCATCTTCTTTCAGGGACATCCTAAGAGAGAAAATTCAGACAAATCTTGAGATAAATAGTCAGAGATTCAGCAGCAGCTGAGCATGCATTTGAACTGCTTTTTATAAAAAAGCATTTTTTGCCCAATACACAACAGTCTCTCTCTGCCCCTGAGGTATATTAGTCATCTATAGAGACACTCTCCCAATCTGGTTTATATAAGGTGTTGACTGATCTCACGCTTTCCACTCAGACAATAGACGTGTACTTAGAAGAGGATTTCAGTACACTGCAGCACAGCACCTATAACACAAAAAGAGATTTTGTACTGTAAGTATTCCTGATTAAAAAGCTTTATTGCTGCTGGGAAGGGTAGGAAGAGTGAGGATAATGTGCAGCTATTATACCAGTCATTTCAAGGAAAAAAAAAATACTGAAAAATGTGATGTATTTAACTGTAGCTGTCTTACTGTTAAAAATCATACCTTTCAGTTATCTGATTTATTAAAAGACTACTGGAATAATCCATTATAAGCTACTAATGTCTTATATTTCTTAAAGCTCTATTTAAAACTTAAATAACTTAAACATAAAATTTAAATAGCATTATCATAAGTAAAAAGCAATGGTAATATTTAAGGCGTATAATATTTCTCTTTGCCTTGCTGAATATTTGAATATTTGTTGTCACTCAAGTGGATATGCCCATAGCTAAGACACCATAACATGAGCAACTTGCTCTGAGAATTTTTTCCTTTGTAATCAGATGTTGCTTATTTTGTAATAACCACTTCACAACTTTGACTTAATAAAAGGATTTGTAACTAAATTGGAATTTAATTTCCAGGGAAATTCACAAGAATCAGTGTGCTATTATATTAAAGTTAGCTTTAACATGCCTCATGAGCTTTGGTTTGCAATGCCTGTTATTCCGCAGTAATTTTCCTTCTAAGGCAGAATTTCTCTTTACTTATTGATTACTCACACACCTCTGGATTTGCTGCATTCCCTGCACTACTACTATTGGATGGAAGAAAATCAAGCCAAAAATACAGAAAAAAATGATGCCACCAAAATTCAACACACTGATCTGAAGCTTCAACAGAGATACAAAACAGAAAAAACAAGCTTTTTTTTTTTTTTTTTTTTTTCCCCTCAAAATATGGAAATGGTCCACTAGCTTTAATAAAAATATTTGATTAAAAGGCATCTCTCCCTCTAACCTGCATTTTTATCTTTTTTTTTTTTTTTTTTTTTTAGGTAGTGATTCGGCACCTCTGCTGGAAGCCAACTCCTTTTCCAGGCTTGTGGCAAAGCTGGGGAAGGCACTGGGAGTGCCATGAGCTCAGCCCAGGGCCCTGGTGCTGAGAAGGGGTTGCTCATCGCCTTTTGCTATGAGGTGAATGGCTCCTGCTACAAGACCTTGCATCCCTTTGGGGTCCAGCTGGCTATTTATCTGACCTGTGCCTTGGGCACGCTGATCACAGTGCTTGGGAACTTACTTGTCATCATCGTAGTTTCCCATTTCAAAGCCTTGCATACCCCCACCAACTTCTTGCTCCTATCCCTCGCCCTTGCTGACCTGCTTCTGGGGCTGACCGTGCTGCCCTTCAGCACTATCCGGTCTGTAGAGAATTGCTGGTATTTTGGAGATGACTTCTGTAGGCTGCACACCTTTCTGGACACGCTTTTCTGCCTCACCTCCATATTTCACCTCTGTTTCATTTCCATTGATCGGCATTGTGCAATCTGTGACCCTTTGCTCTACCCCACCAAGTTCACCGTAAGAGTGGCCTGCATGTACATTGGGGTGGGGTGGGCAGTCCCTATGGTCTACACCTCTGTCTTCCTGTACACTAAAGCCATTGCAGAAGGGCTGGGACATTTTTTGCAAGATAAGCCCTGTGTTGGTAGCTGTCAGCTGCTGTTCAACAAGCTCTGGGGGTGGCTGAACTTCCCAGTATTCTTCTTCCCTTGCTTCATAATGATAGTTTTGTACGTAAAAATATTTGCTGTTGCTAACAAGCAAGCCAGGTTGATAAGCAACATGAAGAAAGGTTTTGAGTCTCAGCTACACATAGGAGCATCTAAGAGTGAAAGGAAAGCAGCAAAGACTCTTGGGGTAGCTGTAGGAATCTACCTGCTGTGCTGGCTGCCCTTTACTATTGACACCATGGTAGACAGTCTTTTGGATTTCATTACTCCCCCAGTTCTGTTTGACATCCTAATTTGGTTTGCCTACTTTAATTCTGCCTGCAATCCCTTGATCTACGTGTTTTCCTACCATTGGTTCAGGAAAGCCATGAAACTAGTCTTAACTCATGGAATCTTTTGTTCCAGGACATCTAAAGTAGACTTGTACCAATAACAAGCAGGGTTTTTGCACACACTGTAGAAAATACTGTAAGCTATATCATAGTATTTCTCATGGTTATCATTTAACATCCAGTCAGCTAGTGTTTTTCTTATTTTCTGTTTTTCTTAAAATATCTGGCTTGGGCAGATCCCAGATTTAAATAGACACACTGTTGTATGAATGACCTTCCCTTGTTAAGGTCTTGTGTTTGCTATGTGATGCTGACAAATGCTTGAAACTTGGTTGTAATCAGCCAGGAAAAAAAAAAAAAATAAATAAATTCCTTTTTCCATACTGTTCCTGCCTGTTTCTGAAGATATATATATATATATACATTTAAGCAAAGCAGGTGGTGCTGACTTAGCAAGTTACATAGGGTGTATGCCAGTTTTTAAGAACGAAGAGTATAAGGATGCAACTACAGATGAGATCAAAGCCTACCTAAGGTAGTGGCCAAAAGCAGATGATAAAACAAGATTAATCTGGTATTTTTTACATCATTTTCCTAGCCCACAGTGATATGCTCCTGAGCTAAAGGCTACAAATGGGACATACACCCTAAATTCTTTGGTGGTATCTATTCAGTCCTATGGAAACTTCACCTGTTTCATCAGTGTGTGCAAGGTGACTGCTCCATGCCTTTGAACACCCTTTTGGCCCTTCTCTGTGTCATTTTCGATCCTACTGCATAAAGGAAATAGAAGAAGGGGGGAGAGGGAGGACAGGAATTGCACAGGGTACTAAAACTCTAGATAATAATTGTTATGACTTTATTTTTGTTGCTCTTTGAATTTATTTTCCCTGATAATCCTAAAATTCCATATGCTTTTTTGTTTGTTTGTTTGTTTGCTTCCAGAGTGGGTCTGCTTATGGACATAACATATGCTTATGCTCTTGTGCTGAGCATAAAATGTCAACACAGATTCTCAGTTTTCTTCAGCTGTGTTTATGTGATTCCATAAGGCCAATTTTAAAACTGACATCTGATAAGTTGAGATCTTTGTTCAACACCAAGTTGCATGGTAAAATTTTGTACTATACATAATCAAGTTATTTTCTACCTCACTGTTATGAATATTTTATCAGAAAAAAAAATGTAGCCAGCAGCAGTAACTCTTCTGTTAAAAAAAAAAAAAAAAAAAAAAAGCATATAAATAACTGTAAAGATTTTATCTTTTTATTCTGCTAATGGTATGTAAAACTATTATTAGTTTTTAATATTTTTCAAATTACAGTGCAACTGCCTTCTAAAAAAAGTCATTCTTATAGTCATCTTATATTCAGTTGCATATTTTCTGAGTGACAAACACTAAGAGAAGAAACAGATATTAGAATCTATTATTAGAATTAGAATTAGATTAGAAATAGAATCTATGATTCTAAACACTAAAAGGGGAAACAGCTACAGAAAGGATGTAACTAATAGTAAGAGACCTGCATAGACCCAACAGCCTGCTGAAAAGCATGATTAATTTTTTACTAAATTCAGTAGGCAGTTGAATCAGGCCTATGTGTAGAAGAACAAAAGAGAAGTTGCACAGGAGATATTCTGTAGGAAATCAGGGTAATAAAGTGATTATTTTTAAGAGATTTAAGTGATTGCATCTGCATATTTTAATGTATGTAATAAAATAAACTAAATATTGAAGGCCTTTTCACTCTTTTTTTATCATATTGTTAAGCTCTTTTCATGGTAAGAAGGGTTTCCTCTACCAATTGAAAATGAGCTATTGTTTTGGGATGTTGTAATCTGTTCTGACATCTGATTGTTTCAAATCTTTTTATGGTTTGTCTATACTCTTAAGACCTCAGCCAGAAAAAAAAAATCGATGAAAAAAATCAAAAAATGGTATTCAAAACACTTAAAGCTCAAGCATATATCTAGAGGAATGAAAGAGAAAGAACACTTAAGTGCTATTTTCAGGGATGTCCTAAATGGAGACTGACCATAAATTGTCTGTGTTTTTAAATTGAGACATTTATGTAGCCTTACTTCTGTTGTTAGAGTATTTTGCAATCTCACTTCAGTCTCTCAGTGTCTGAGAGACTCCCCCATTTGCTATATTAATCTTCATTGTTTCTTAGGACAGAAACCAAAGACTCTTCTCTTTTCTACTCATGCTGCAGCAGAAGGTAAAAACCTCAACCCTACTGCACACATCTGTAGACTTTCTATGGTAAAGGTCCCAAATCCAAGCTAAAGAGAGAAACAGAAACAGGCTATTAGAGAAATCCAGGTGCCGAATTACCATAGAAATATATACAAAATCTGAAGTACATCTTTAATGCACTGTTGTGGAATAACATAATGAACATTGTGAGACGAGTTTCGAGATTAAACTCTTCAATGTAATGTGCATAGGTAGGTGTCTATAATTACAGCAAATGTAAAATGTATATAACTGATTATAGTTATAGCCAGAATGGCTGTTTAAGCTCTGGCTGTAGTCAGTGGACATCTAAGGATATGAATCACTTGCCTAGTGGCACTTAAAATGCTTTAGTGAACCTGAGATGACTACACAGGATTGGCATTCAGCAGGGATAAGTAGCAACAGGGAGCCAGGTAGAATATATATGATCATCTAAAATGGCACCAGACATCCATGTTTGGGGCATCTAGCTTAAGCATTGCATGTCGTAGAAATTTAGACATTTAGCTAGATAGAAATCTGCAAGCCTTAAATTGAACCATGTCATAGGGGTATCTTAAAACCATCTTTCATTGACACCTTTTTCTTTTGAATTCAATGCAGCCAAAGCAATAGAGAAAGGGAACTTCCACTGAGTTTACTGAGTTTTTTTTTTGTTCGTTTGTTGGTTTTTGTTTGTTTGCTTGTTTGACTCAGAGATGTTTTCTACCAGTCCTCAACAGATTACTGTCATAAATGGATTCAATTGGCTACTTCTTTTTGGAGTCCCATGGCATAATCTGTCTTTATATTTTTCTTTTTTGTATGAAAGTGGATGAGCCTCATTCCCTTGATGGGTTACCATTGCCTATGTTGCAGCAGAAGGTTTATCACACTACGAGGAGATGGTTACTAGATCTCCTTTTTGGCTAAAGAACAGGTTGGGACAATGGATAGAGGGAGAAGAACCCAGCCTATTGGTAACTACAGTGGCCAGGCAAACAGGTGAGGCAGATCTGGAAGGGGCCATGATCACTGTCCTCTTCTTCATTGCATTTTAAAGCAGTGACATTTTTATAACCACACCTCTTACCCCTTGCCTTTGATGTTTACATAGCCTAGTTTTATCATGATTCCTCTCTGTGTTTATTTTTCTCTGTGGTTTTGAAAAGCAATGAAGGCAATTATAAATTTTAAAATGACAATGATGATGAGCTGTAAAATGATGGAGATTGGTTGCTCAACAATGACCTCATTTTCAAAATGAAAACCTATCAGATTGTATCAGAGTCAGTTGCTAACCTCAAAGTCCATAGATTTTATTTTTTAATATCTTTTCTTTTGTAGATTTGTGTTTCTTTATCCAAACAAAATATTATCATTTAATTTTATGCCTTGTATAACTCTTTATCATTTTGAAACAATCTGGCTGAAGAGAAAGACTGTTTATTTCCAGGAACCCCTGTTAATTAAAGACTAGGCTTTGCAATAATAATGTCAGCTCATTTCACTAGCGCAGATACAAACATATTGTGACCTTTGAGAATTAAACAGCAAGGCAAAGAAAGATTTAAAAATAAGTTGCTAGTAAACCTTTTCTTAAACCTTTTTTTTTTTTTTTTTTTTTTTTTTTTTTTTTTTTGGAAGCATTATTAGTGTGCTGGGAACAGATTTTTTTCTCTGGTTATTTAAAATATGTACTATATGTTAATTGCTGTTGCTGTTGAGAGTAAGTACCAGTCTAATTAACATGCAAATGGTCAATTGAGTTTTTTAAGCAAATTTATAGGCCGTTCTGCGACGTAATTAGCCCACAAGCTTGCTCAGGCTGGAAACAGTCATCTGCCAAAATTTGGAACAGCATCTGGTGTAACAGGAACCTAATCTCATTTCAGGATTTGAAGCTGATAGCGTAATTAAATCAGCAAATGTAGACAACAACAATAACAGGAATTCTTCGTGCTGATGGAATGCATTAACAACAACTGTCTGAGAAGGCCTGCTAGACAATTTGCCGTAGGTAGCAAATACAGGTAGTATGGCTCTCTATATCTAACGTCAGAGGCACATGAATGAAATGTGATAGCAGAGAATGACATTTGCCCATAAGGTAAATTATGCACCGCATACACACCACTCACACCTGAGAGAGAGGACACTCATTAGAAATACAAAGACAGGGTTGGGTTTCCTCCCTGTTGCGTTGTCATGCGTCATGCAGGCATGAAGAGCTGCTAAGTCCCTGTGTCACAAGCAGCTCTGACGCCTCTGCCACCCTGTGCTCCCTCACCCTCCACCCAGGGACAACACCTTGTAGGAGCAAGAGGACGCCAGGATGGAGGCAGGAAGGTGGAGTAGACCATGGACTCAGACACTGGGTGAGGAGGAAGGGGTGTCATTTCCAAATCACACTACATTGGTCTTGGTCTAATTTAAAACACTTTCAAATATCATATACCACGATAAATACGAATAGCATATTTTTGAAATGACACCCTATTAGTTCAGTTTTACATGCAATAACAGGAATAAAAAATGGCATATACTTTGATCTTCACAGTCAGTGAATATCCAGAGCATCCTCCATGGTATCTGCTGAATATTCAGAATATCCTCCACGCCGTGTCTGTTCATGCCATGGTCTCAACATTTGTCCCTTCTTTCTCCAGGCCTTTTCCAATTTCATATAATCAATTGATCATGCTCCAAAAGAAGTAGGAAATGTATTCTGTAAGTAGGTGAACATGTGGTCTGAACTCAATACTCAGGTAACACAGAGGTGGGAGCTGTGGGAACTACGCTAATGGCATGAGTTCATAAATAAAATTGTGTAGCAGCACTCCTTTCTTGCAGCACTGAATATAACACTTAGCAATGGCTTCTTCACAGTTCCTGACCATACGTTATGCACCAGTGAAAACACTCGTATTTGCTAGCAAAAGAAATTATGCAAAAACTGAATATACTGCCATTTTAGCTAAAAGGGTAAATCAGAAAACAGATAACATTTTCCCAGTGTTGTTTTAAGGACCCAATCTATACCAGTACTCAGTCAATAAATAGGACCTTCTGGCTGGTCTCTTAACTGTATCTTATTTTGTATGATTCTATTATAGAGGCCATTTAAATATTTTCAGAGTAAGGACAATGTTGTTATGGAAAGGTTGTATTATAATCCAGCTTCCCTCCCAACCTGTAATATCTTTGTAGCAACTGGTTACATTAAAGAATAACAAATAACATCACAAACATTTTTAGTTATTAAACAATAAAAGGTGAATACTAGGTGAGCTAAGACCCTGTAAGAACCAACATTTTGTACATAAAACACCCAGTGTCTCTAGGAAAGCATTTCCATAGAGAATGAACATTGATCTATGACTGTGTATTACCTCCAAACTACAGAAAGAGGTACCAAAATGGTGATCTGCAGATAAAACATTGTTACTCATAAAGGCACTCTGCTCCATTTATTATTACTATTTTATTATTGATATTGGAAGTACATATTTGAAATGAGATAGTAAAAGATGTATTGTTTTCTGGGGAAAACTGACAGTGAGCCCAGCTGAGGCTTCACAAAGCAGGAGTGGCCTGGCTTGGTCAATAGAGTTTTTATGACCGCAACTTGGAGATAATAATAAAGGCAAGGCCTTAATTCAGAAGGGAAGTGCATTACACTCTCATTAGTGCACCGTCTAGTGGGATAATCCTGGATAATCTCCAGTGTTTCAGCAATGTGGGGGTAAATTTTCCAATGCAGCACTGCTAATCAAAATGGCATATTATAACTAGAATGAAGTTATATATAGTCCTGCATCAAATGAGAAGACAGGCACGTCACAATGTTTTTAGATGTTTCCAAGCATCAATTAACTTAAATATATGTAGACTTACTAGTGTTGGAGTTGACATTGTCTTTCATTTGAGCATTCTTTGAGAAACATTAAAAAACACCAATGTAAAGGGTACTTTTTCAGACTTTTTACTTCCACTGCATTGTGTTTGTATTTTATTGGACTTTATTAGTGTTACTTGGTCACAATGTTATTAAGGTTTTCACTGCTCAAGTTATTTATAAATGTTAGCAATGACCGAGATCTGTGGTGTAGCAGAAGTAAACTCCCGTGCCTGTGGTGCAGCTCCAGGGGAGGAGGAGGAGTGCACTTTCCAACTTCCTCAGGCCAGGCTGGGTGTTGTAGAGGAGATGGCATTCCCTGACACCAGTACTGTGTGGTTTGCTCTGCAGCATTTAATGTGTGAGAGCATCTCACAGATTAAGCAGCCCAGCCTGTGGGGCTCTGGGGAACATCCGATCCTGTAATTTTCCCTTTGAAAAGCGGAGCAGGATCCAGTAGCATTCCTAGCTGCCGTGCAGGCCTACAGGCTCATCTGTCGCTTGTTCTCAGGTAACTGGGTCAGCCCCATGTCCCAGCTTCTGGCTCTGCCTCCCATTGCTTCAGCTTTTTTAGGCATCTTTAAACATATTTTTATTTCCCGCTCACCTTCATCTTACATCTAAGTGCCCACCTACTTCCATACATCCATACAGATGTGGTGATCAAGACTGAAGGTCATGCAGGAAACTAGCCTAATGACAGTGCGTGCTTGTTTCCCTGTGCACACTTTCTCCAGAACTCCTGATGCATCTTTTCCTGACCTTACATTCTCACATCCCCCTTCTTTTCCACTCATGCCGGACTGTGCTTTATGGAGAAACTGGCGAGGTGCACGAGTGCATTTTCTCTGTGGAGCGTCCTTTACACACCTGAGACTGTGTGAGGTGCGAGAACCATGAGGCCGGCCTGCTGGACATCCCTTCCCACCCGGTTAGATCAAAACACTCTCTACGAGCCTACAAGCAGTCAGATACATATATTTTATTTATTTTTGATGCTAAAAACTGGAAACCTTGGTCTTTACAAACATTGTGTGACGGGTGACAAGCGGGCTGCCCCCACCGCCCCTCGCCGCGCCCTCCACCCGGGCTGAGGCGGCCACACGGCAGCGCCCCCTGCCCGCAGCCTTCCTCTTCATCCCCTTCTCCTTCCTCTTCCTCCTCCTTCCTCCTCCTCCTCCTCGGCCGGGCCCTGCCCAGCCCCGCGGCCGCTCCTCCCCACGCCGCCGCCGTCATGTCGGGCCCCCGCCCAGCGGCAGGACGGGGCGGCGCAGGGCAGCCCGGCCCCGTCCTCCCTCCCTTCCCCTCTCCTCCCCTCCCTTGCTCGCCCGTCCTCCCTCCGCCGCCCCAGCCGTGCCCGCTGGGACCAGGCTCGCCGGGGCCGGGTAAGGGCAGCGGGAGCGGGGCCGCCTCCGTGCCCCCTTCCCCGGGGGGCTACCGGGGGGGGCAGCGGCGGGGAGGGAGGCTGGAAGCGGGGAGCCACGGCCTGGCGGTCAGGCCTCGGGGGGTTTGCGCTGCCTCCTGCCCGGGGTAGGGGGGTGGCATCTGGGGGGGCTCCGTGCCCGCCCTGGTGTCGTGCCCGTGGTGGGCAGGTGGGGCGGGCAGGGCAGCCCCTGGGCGCCGGGTTTGGGGTGGGTGCTGGCGATGGAAGGCAAGGGGAGAGTCGCCCTGTCCTGCTTGTACGTGTGCCTGGTAAGGCAGCGAGAGGCATCTCTGCTGGCCTTGCGGGAAAATGCCAAGTAATGCTGCTGCTTGGTGGCTGACAGTGGAGAGAAACTCAAAAAAAAAAAAAAATATCAGGAGCTATATTTCATCCTCAGCATCCCGGTAGGCCGTGGAGAGGCCTGCCATGGCATGGAGTGCCATGGGGCTGATGTGAGCGTGTGGCCCACAGCGATGGGGCTGCCCCCGGGGAGCTGAGGGCGTGCAGCCCGCTGATCCCTGCTGCCGGTCCCTCCGTGGCTCCCCGTGAGGTGTTGCGTGTCTGTCTCCAGCACGAGCAGCTTGCTGCCTTGCGACAGCTCTCGGGTCCCTTCTCATCCCTCCTGGTCCCACCGGTGTGATTCCAGTCCCCGGCGTTCGGCCTCCTCTTGGCTCCTAAGAAACGCAGTTCCCTCTGCTGAGGCATTTCCCTGAGAACTAACGTGTTACTAAGCTCCTATGTATGCGTGTATGCTCTTCCTCTACTTAGTTCGTCATAAATATTGATCTGGATGAATCGGACAACGATAAGCACGTTCTTTTTTTAGCCGTGTATGGTCCAAGAGGCCCAACAGTATTCCAGGCCTCCCTAATTTTATTTTACACCGGAAAGTTTTAACGCTTATGCTGTAAATGTAACTCTTACGTCTTTGTTGGAAGAGAATTATTTCTAGGGAAATGACCATAGCGCTGACCGCTTACACAGTCTAATAATTCTCTTTTATCTTAAAAACATAAAAATACATGTAGTTGTGGTGTAAGTTTGTTGTTGATGTGTTTCAGCATGACTAGTGAGGCAAGGCCGAGGGAGTTGGGCAGACTGGGATAGGAAGGTACTTTCTGACATCTTCTGTGTGAGTGTTGCCGCATTAGAGAGAAGCAAATTTTAATCAAACTTTGCTTGCTTTTTTGTTCCCTCTTTGGATTTAAGCTTACTTCTACCTGAAACCAGATGATAAAAGACAATCTGGAAAGTTTATTTATTTATTTTAAGCAGGCAGAGAGGAGTTAACCTTGGTGCTGTTCTGTTTGCACGTTCGTTATGCTCCATAGTTTTGTGTTACAGAAGCCCCCAGAGTGCCTCTGTGGGACCAGGCATCCAGCACATCAGGACCTGTAGAACACAAAGTGGAAAACGTGGTCTGTTTCGCCAAGTATTTTAGTCCAAGCACGGGGGGGAGAAGATGCATCCAGACACAATGAACTTACCTCACTCATTCACCCTGGAGAAAGTAGTGACAGCCAGTAGTGACAGCATACCTTACAGTATACAGTCTGTCCCTTGTACAAGAGCTTTACGGTTGTTGGTTTTATAAATTTAATTTTACTGCAGAATTACTGCCAAGGTCAGCAAAGATGCTCTCTAAAGAGCGTGATGTGTTTTGGGCTGCCTTATAGAGGAGCCAGAGTCACTCTGTGGATGCATCCTGTCTCATCTCAGTATTGGCTGGTAAAATCTGCTGAGGTGGGGTGGGCTGAGCTATGCCCTAGTGCGGAAATCTTACTAACTGGTGCTGTTACTGTGATGCAAGTCTTCTATAGCTAACATTGTGACTGTTTGGTCCAGACTGGTGTTTTCACCCTATTTGAAAGATGTAACTATTTATTTTTTTTTTCCCCTTTTGGGCAGAGAGTAGTTTACAAAGGAAGGCACATTTAGGAATTGTTTAGGAAAAGCTTTGTTTCTGTGACCTTGTTTAAAAAACAAAAGCACATCTAAGAAATCCACATGACTTGTCTTGAGATATTTAAAGGCACAAAATCCTAATTCATATTTAAATTTTCAAACATGTTAATTGAATGCAAAATGTAGTTTTTGCATACTGAAAGTTAAAGATCCGTGTAAACATTTCTAGGTCCTGATCCTAAAGTATTGCTTAAATAGTAAAACCATTGCTTAAATGTTCCTTATCTTGATGTTGTGTATTGGTAACTTTTGTAGGAGAAGGAGAACTGTTAGAATATCTGATGGAGAAAATGCAAAGCGAATCTGTTTTGTATAAGATGCTTATTAACTCTAGCTTACCAGAGCCTGTAGTGGAGTTGGGTGATGGCTGCTGAGCTCCAGGGCATCCTCTGCTCGTCAAATCACATCATTTTGTCCCGAGGAAGCTTTCAAGGATGGCGCCAGGGAGCTGCTTGGTTGTAGAGATCCCACTTCTTTGGTCAGCAGAAAGAAGTCTCTGCAATCAGCAGTGATCTTACTGGAAATAGCCAAGGGAAAAATGGATTTTTTCTGTGCCTGATAATCACTTTTCTAGAAAGCAAGTCGATAGTAAGGTGCATTAGTGGGTTGGGATAGTAGGAATGCCTGTGATAAGTAGGAACTCGTTAATGTAGAAATTAGGAAAAATATTTACTGGTCCTTTGAATACTTTAAATTTCATGTATGTACAGCGGGGTATTGCTTCAAGCAGTAAGTGTTCTTTTTTTTTTTTTTTTTTTTTTTTCACTTGTACCACTCAATTCTTTGGACTTTTTTTCAGAGGTTTGACAAGCCTCATTGCCTCTAAGCATGATCACAACCAGAACCAAAGATGGCAAACAGAAGATAAAAGGTACAATCAAAGTCTCGCACCAGGCTGAAACTTTTAGAGGAACTGAAGACCACCACAAGTGTAGCTGTGTTCCAGTTTGAATGCAAAGTGTACTTCCCTGATCTGCACCATCTTATTAGTTCCCATTTAAAAAGTCATGCAAGCAGTAATACCAAAATGCTTCATGGTGGAGTAGTTAAACATTGTGGAACCGAAAAGGGATAATTTCTATGGAAATGCAGAACCCTGATGAAGGCTCCCGTTGCCCTTGTCTAGAAGGAAGTGCTTGGTACTTCCTTCTAGTTTATTTTCCCTGGTGGTTGAAATCCTGACCCTTGCCACTGGCAGGACTCCCCTTGACTTCCTCAGGGTCAGCTGTCGGTGTTTCGGAGGGGTGTGAGTAACTCGGGGCTAACAAGTGAGGGGTGCGTGAGTGGAGGTGGGGGTCTGTCAGTACGGACGCCTGAGTTGCTGTAACTAGAATGAGGAAGAAGCTCACACTTCCCGTTTGTGGGTGTGTTTTTGTTGAGGGGGGTGGGGGCTGTTTTTTGTTTTAAATAAAAGTAAATAGAAATTTTTCCATGCCTTTGGCCTGCTCTGTGGCTGGGAAGTGATGAAAGCTGATGGCTGACCACTGAACCCCTCTTTCCCGTCTGTTCCTCAGACTTGTCAGAGACCAGGAGCTTACCCTACCACCAACTTGTCTTATTCCTGTGCTCTGGAATACCACTGCGGGTGGAAGAGTTTGTATGAGTTGAGACAGCTGTGAATTCACACTGCTATCCTACAACATGACTATAAATATAAGTGTTTTTCCTTGCCCGACCCGATGCCCTTCCTTTTTCTTTTTACTGTAACTTTTTCAAATGACCCAGTGGACTTCTCAAAGAAGCAACTTGAGAAACTGAAAGAATATTCGCATTTTAGACATACAGTTGCTTTGTTAGAAACATTGTCACACTACCTGCAGTTGTATGTCAAAAGCCAAAGCTGTTTCATGTTGTGGAGAAGCAGAAAGCTTTTTAAATACCAAGTTCCATTTAGAAAATACAAATCAATTGGGTCAACTGTTATCGTTTTGTGCGTTGTTAAAATGAGAACTATAGAAATAGCAGTGGAGATGTTCAGCTGCCAGTTACAAGTGGGTCACAGACTCAGTACTATACAGCGTAATCTAATTACAGTTGTAATTTTACTCCTCTCACCTATTCTAGATAGGGTGCTGTTTCTTCATTAGAGAGGACTACACGTGCTAACCTGTATCCTGTGGACTTCACAGTATTATCATCTGAACATCCTCTCATTATGTGTTGTTTGGCTGCCCAGCTGTGTAGCCAGAAAGTTGAAAAGCTCCAAGCCTTGTGTGTTTTATAATCTGTATATTGATGGAGCACCACAGTAAAGGGCAATGCAGCTTCTTTAAAGATACCCAAATGCAGCTATAGAAATTTTCAGGACAAAAAAAGTCAAGCACTTTCCTTTTGTCAACGCTTGAATGGCTGAAAAAAAAAAAAAAAGTTACATGCAGCTGCCTGGTGAATACATATGTGAGGGGAGAAAAAACAGCCCTAAAGGACTGTTTCAGTTCTGCAATGTTTTTGCACAAGATGATTGGTCTCTTGCTGGCTCTTCTGCTCAGCAACTGCATTTTAATGTTTAACTTTTAACATTAAATATAATATTTAACTAAAAAGTATTTTTAGCCAGTACTGGCATTCCAGTCAGCATGCTGCTAACATGTTTAGGAACAGTTGTAACTTCCAAAAAAGAAAAAGCAGTGTCAACAGCTTAGAGAATTTCTCTTTTTTTGAACTGACATCTTTTAGGTGTCTTATTTGGATTTTATGTCTGTGATTGACTAAGTAAAGAAATTCTATAATTTCAGTGGGAAATACAATGTACTAAGCTGTCGAGCCATTCACTTGCTATAAATTTTACAAGGGTTTGGGCTTAAAATACAGATTCAATGCAATATTGCCTGGAGTTTCCAAAGAGATCAAGGGTTGTTATGCTAACTTTGGTCCAGACAAGTGGGATTTAGGCTGTCTGACTTCAAGCTTTAGCCTGTGACCCAAAATAACTTGCATCTGCATGCAGTACACACTAAGATAGGAAATACACTGCAGAGTGACTTGTGGGTGACTGTACAGCAAGTACGTAGAAGAATGCAAATACTCTTGCTGTCTCTTCATCTGCAGGCAGATTGTTTATTACTAGGGGATACTTCAGGGCCTGAAGCCTCCAGACAGGAATTGGGACCCTTCCCAAGGACATGGAGGGTTTGTCTGCACGGTAGCAGCAGCTCATTCATCTAGCACAGGTAACGTGCCCTGCAGGGCAGCACTTGTGAGCCAAGCCTCTAGTTGTATCCATGGTGCAGTTCTGGCACGGGACGTTTTGTGGGGCTGACCAGTGCAATCTCTTGGCAACTCTGCCAGGAATGGTGAGCACAGGAAGGTTTGGTTTTCTTTCACCCACAGCTGCTCTCCCAGACAGTCATGTGAGAACAGGCCTGTTGTAAAACAACTGGGGTTTTGCTGCACTGTATTAATATATGGCATTTCTGAAGGTGAAAAAAGTTACATTTGGCATCAAGAGTTGTAAATTAGCTTCTTGTGTTCTGTTGTTTTGTATTACTTTTTCTTTAAAAAGTTTGTAAGGACTTGAGTGGCTTGAGTTTGCAGACCATACAGCCGGTATCACACTTGACAAGTCAGTTGGCTTTCTCACTCTGTTTTAGCAGTGCCTTTTAATGAGAAGCTGATAGCCCAGGAGAAGAGCACTCTGCATAGAAGGCGCACGGTCTGGGTCAAACAGTGGGAAACGCAGGGAACTGTCGAGGTTAAAATGTTAAACTAGTGAATGTGATGTGCAGAGGATTGGAAAGGGTGAAATAAACGAGGCGTGACCTGTCTGAAATTGTGGGTTTGAGTGCATATGCTTGATTAGTCTGCGTCCTCACTGCAGAGTGGATGAATGCCAGTTTCAATTTGCACATGTATCCTTAGCTAATTTGGATTTAGAGCATCATTGAACTTGGGCTGGAACTGGGGCTGTGATGAAGGAAAGCAGACTGGGATGTTTGCAGTTAGTTACATGCTGTGTAATTGCCTGTGTGCCCTTTTAGGGCAAATGTATTTGTAAGTATATTTGTGTTACTGATTTTTGGCCTTTTAAAATAAGGTATGATAGTCCTTGGTGCAAAAGACACCCCTACAAATGCATTTGTGTACCCAGACTGCAAAAAAATGAGTTCATCTTGAGAAATACAGCAGCTGAAAAGGTATAATATAGCAATTCACAGAATTCAAGTGAAACTAATTACAGCTAAAACTGAAATTGGTAAAGTCATTGGTGGTAGGAGGACACAGGATGCCTCATTCACTCCCATACCTTACAAGAAAATGCCATTGTTTTTCGCAGCAATTTAACATGCTGTGTTGTTTTGGTGGGATAAGTAATATATGGTATGGAAATAACCATGCAATTGGTTTGGGGCGTAATTCCTCAGAGGTTTTGGCACTCACAGAATAAAAGTTCAACTTTTTCTGTAATGGCAACAAATGAAAACGCATACTTTTCCTTTGCTTACACCAGGGAAAATGTTAGAAGTTTGACAACAGAAGTAGTTTTTGTGATGTAGCAGCTGTAGAGTAATTGCAGATCTTAAGCTGTGAATTTTAATAAACTTAACAGTTATCTTACTGTGGGAAATTTTAAAAGGATGTCACGTGTCACATTTGTATTTAGCACTTACTTAAGAAAAGTTTTGTTGAATTCTGTTTTGAAGTACTCTGCAGAAGAAGGTAAATGTTAGTATATGGAGTTTTCTTTAATCTTTTCCGCTATATTTTTTTTTTATGCTGATGAAGACCTTTGTAAGTGAATGAGCAAAACGTAACTCTCTTTTCTGGGTGTGATTTTAGGTGTGCTTAACAGGTGGAGACCCATTTCCATCGTGGATGATCTTGACAGTAAATCTTCTCAGCCATGTCGTACAGTGCCGGCTTTGTGGATCCTAATCAGCTAGCCCAGCGCATAACTTCTAACATCCAGAAGATCACACAATGCTGTAAGTTGAATTTATGCACGTTGATACGAAACTTCAATAGTGGCGCCCCACGTTCTATGTTAGTTTCTCAGACTCATTCATGGGAATTCACTCCTTGACCTCACCTGCTCATTTGACATGTTTGTGGCACACCACAACGCAGATGGAGACCTTCAGATGTGTGGTTGAATGTGATGTGCACTGGAGAAGTGCAGCATCACTCTGTATTCACAGAACAAATGTATAATTAGTAAGACGGCTGCTGGTAAAAAGCCAGTTTTGTTCTGGCCAGTTACATGGCACCTTAAGATTGTAGGTTGGGGTGTTTGCTGAACAAGGATTGCCTCAAATATTTGCTGGAGCTTGAAGTGCCTATCAGAGACTGAAGGCATGGCCTTACAGCTTGCCCTTGGAAATACATACTTAATGTGCAAGTAAGGTTATGCAAGCGTTAACGTGCCTTTGCTCAGACTCATCCCACCTAATGTTTTAGCCACCTAACTAAAGTGTTAAAGTTAGAGGTAAGTTAGGGCAGTTAGGGTTCTCAGTTGTATCCTCGTTTCTCCATTTTCAGTTATCTCTCTGATAGGTTTATTTTATATGAAAAGTAAATATAAATTGATTTTGTGAATTATGCAAAGAGTACTGTTTGTCGTAAGGGAGCTAGCCATCAACAGCTAGGTTTTGGCATGCGTGGTTGTAAAGTTTTGAAGGACTTCATGCGTGTGTAGGATTAAAACTTCAGATGAAGTCTGATCAGTTAAGTGTATCAGTTTTAATTAAAACTTTGATCTTTGTTTTGCTAGACAAATTTTAGGAGTTGGTACTTGTAGCACAGCTTGGTGACACAGATTGGGCTGAAATTTCTTTAAATCTTTATTTCCTAAGTCATTAAATCTTTTACAAAGAAAAATTTTAGTTTTGCTTTATTGAAAAGTTTCTGTACATTCGGGTTCTGTTCCCTCAACTAAAAATTGGCTCTGTAAGCCCTTGTGCTTTGTTTCCTGAAATCCTCTCAGTCGGTTCTGTAGTCTTTCACTTTACAGCATCATGGCTTCTTCCAGAGGCATCTTCCAGCCTGTGGTAGACACATTCGTTTTATTGTTTTTGTTTTGTTCTGTTTTTTAGCTTTCCCCTCAATTATCTACTTGTTTTCAGGTTTAGATTGGGCCATCTAAGGGCTTGAATACTTTTTTAGCTATTATTACTATTAGCTATATTCCTGATTTAGGCAGTACTGTGCTTCAGAGGTTTCATGATAAAACAGCTTTATAGGAAGCAGCATTGGTTGGAATTAAAATATTTACAGTAGTACTTTACAACTTCTAGGTTGAATTGTTTAGCCCTGCCAAAAGTAATGCGTTTGATCTGGTTCTTGGTTAACCGGCTTTAATATACCACACATATAAAAGATCAAAAGCATACATTAAACATCAAGCACTTCGTAATGCATCTGCATGCTACCGCTGCTATATTGATACTTGTGTTCCTTACCTCCTGTCTTTCCTAATTCGTTAGCCCACTGTTACTGACCAACAAAGGTCTGTGCTGGTTAAGCACACCAGCAGTGAAATCAACTGGAGGTATTTGTTTTTGGTTTGGGCTGTTCTGCGTTAATGGAGAGGATCATTTAAATCAGGTAACAGCTGGGTTAGCTTAGCACTCTTTTAACTTTAAGGAACAGATTTTATTGATCTGTTGATCCAATCATGCAGTTGATTTATGTTGAAAGCGTGTTAAGAGTTGTAGATTGCTTTTGCCTTGAATAAGCTGCTGGTAAATTGGTACAGTTGATGCTGGTTGTAATAGGCTCTCCAAGTTTCCTTGGGAAAGAGTGCACTGATTGGTGATTTTTAAGGACCCTGAAGCTATAAACTCTCTTGGAAACTTAAGCCAGGAAGGCAGCTGGATGTCTCAACCTCTAGAAGGTTCTATGGAAAGATTTGCTCAGCTGTTCTTTAGAAAGCAAGGATCCTTGCTCTGTTTTACATTTCCAACACTTCTGTAGAAAAAAGTGATTATGACATCCCATAACAACGTCTGGGGAGTGGAGTCTACTTTCCTCAGCCTGAAAAGATCCAAACTCATGTTTTGCCTATCAGCACCGTCTGTGAGCTGAGATTGAGGGAACTAGTCTGGAGCGTTTCTCTATGCTGTTTGTTAAAAGCAGTTGGAATTGCAAAAATAAAGGCTTCAAGGCTCTCTTTGGTATTCAGTGCAGAGTGGCAGGCCTTAGGCAGAAGAGGCAGAGAGGTATAGAGAGCTCCAGCCTGTCTGGTTTGCAAGTGGTGTACCTATTATCAAGGTTTTTTAATCAGTTTTATTGAAGGAGCAGTAATAACAGAACGTGGTTTCATAGGTCACACTCTCACCTACATGGTAGCATAATGACAGCTGCTATAACGTAAGCAAAATCTTTTTATCTTCCTTCAGGATGTACCACTCTCAAATACTTCGTATTGGTCGCTCGTTTACTGCAACTGGATAGACAAGGGAAGAGAGTAATTCACAGAAGCGAGATGAGCCAGCAAAAAAATATTTCTTTATGGCAAACCAAGTCCCTCCTGCTTACAGATTTTTGCCAGGGATGTAGGGATATAATAGGAATATGCCTATTAAGGTGAGAGCATTGAGTCTATTTTGTGATTTTTTTTAATTTTTTCTCAGTACAAAACAAAATCTGATCTTTCAGCAAATGGAAACTTGAGATTAAAATAAGTAAAACAAAAAGCCTAATTTAAAAGCTTTAAAATATGTTTATTTCAGGCTTCCTGAAAGTGTGACGATGAAGGTCAACAGTTATTTGAATCTGACGGAATAATTTTTTTTGTGTGTAGCAAAAAGAGGGAAAACATTTGGTTTTCAAACAAGCTCCAAATAGAAGCAGATTGGGAGTTGCATTAATTTACAAGGGCAGTTGCACAGCTGTAAGAGTAGGAAAGATAGGATTGAAGGAGTAGGAGCCCCTTCTCAGCTGGAGAGATTTGTGCACTTGTGACAGGGACTATGCAAGATGAAGTAGCTAGCTGTGGGTTTTGTGTTGTTTTCCCCCCCCACACACACACACGTTCTTCTCAAGCCTCTCTCCTATGTGTGGGTCATTGAGGAAGCAGACTTCTGTGCTTTTGCTTTGCTTCTAAGTCGTTTTTGTTTGTTTTTGCACAGAGCTACAAAATTTTGTACAATGCCCAAAGACCAAAAATAGCACGGGCTACGTAGGTAACTATTGTGGCTCCACTGATGTCTGCAGACTGTGCTTAGGAGCTGTTGCTTTCGAGGCAGTACAGCAGCATGCTGCATTTTGATAGAGAGCTCAAAACAAAGCCTGGTGTTGATAAAGCACAACCAGTCTTTGAGTTAGGGGAATTTCCGGTACAGAAGCTAATCAAACAGATACAGAACTCACACCAGTGCAGCTGAGGCACTCCTATTCCCTCACTGCTCCTCCCTTCCCAGCTCCCCGAATTCATAAAGGTTGCGGTAGGGTTTCGCCCAACAGTAGCTGTGAAGTTGGTAAGAATGTCATAATCTACCCTTGCTTGGTTCTGACAAGGTTAGCGATAGAGTATTTGACTTGTTCTTGTACACTGAAAATCAGCCCTGCTGGAGAAGCACGTGCTCAGCACACCAAAAATGATTTAAAAATAATAATAATAGTCATTCAGTAGCCAAAATCAGATATGGCTGGGGTGAGTCTGTCTAGCTTTGAGAGATTCTTTCTCATAAAGACTCTTGCATTCAGCTGACTACTTATTTTCTGTTTGTTGAGGCAGCACAATCATCAGTTCGCATAAAACACATTCCCAAAAGGTCGACCTCAACTGGCAGAGATGGCCTTCTGTGATTCTTTTATCATGTGATGCCTCTCCTGTGACAGCAAGTTTGTCTAATTTCTGGTACATCCCAAGCATTCTGTAGGCCAGTATTTTCACTGGATGTTGTTAAAATAGGAGCTGAATTACATGCATCATATGACTTTCCATTTTGCTTTATGTAACTGTAGAAAATCATAACCATAGACTAAGCCCTGAGGAATATTAGAGTTCTGTTCTATGCCTTTTACAGGCTGAAACATTCATGAGAAACTGTTTCTTCCACCATGTTTGTATCACCAACAGATTCACATGAATATTTTTCAGCTAAAGAAGGACACAGATGGCCATGTGAAAGGTAAATAAAATCACCGAGGTGTTGAAATCACAGCCTGTAAGAAAACAGAATTCTGTTTTGTCTATGTGTACAGTGTGGTTTTGTACAGGTGTGATTTTAAAGCAAGTAGGGCTTGCTGAGACTATAACAATGGTATTGCTACAAATTTCCAATTAGCTGCAGTTAATGAGAACTGGACTTTGTGGGAATTAGTTGAAATATACCTTTTTTTTATTGTTGGTGCTGTCATCAGGAAGACTTCTTGGATCTAGGGTGAAATTTCACTCTTTAACTGATTTCAGTAAAACCAGGAAAAGGCTGGTTACTTAAGGAGGTTAAGTTCTGGTCCTTTGCATTTCCTTTTGTGGTCTTTCCCAAAGCTGAGGAATTGAACTTGATTGAATCTGCTATATCCAAATCGTAACCTGAATGTAAAGGGTAAGAGGAGGAGGAGGGATTCAGATACTTGAGATCTTCCTAAATGTGTTTCTTTCTGTAATGAGGTGAAGTCATGAAGCCTCACAGTTCTTTTAGAAGCAAACCATCTCTGAAAACTTTAAGCATGAATTGTGTGTCTGCTGTTCCTAGAGGCTTTGTTCGGTGTAAAGTAGCTTTTATATTTGTAGTATGCCTAACAGATTTGTTTATGGATTTGGAGAGTTTTTTTGTTGTTCTACGTTTTGTCTTGTTTGTTAAAACATGATGGCTCTGTGGGGAAAATGGCATATGAAACTGTGCCTTATGTGGATGACTGCACAAGAGGGAGAGGGATTTATTTATGTTGGTAGCAGAATAGAGGAAAAAATGGATCTTCCATGTAGACCCCAGAGCACTATTTGTGTCAGTGCGTGCAGAAAAGGCAGAATTTGCCTTGTCCTGCATTGTTTTGCTGTGCCGTAGCTGACTAGTTTAGGGAAGGTGGGGAAGAAAGATCTCTGTAAATTAAGCCATTTTAATTTGGAAGTGATTTAAATAGGGATTGTAAAATCACTGTGCAGTTGCAAACAGCACTATGATCGGTGGAGACATTTGCAATTTTGTCTGAGCAACTGTTGCTCCAGCAGGTCAGTGTCTTTCTGGTGCTGGGCTCCTCATGCTCCTTCCTATCCCTTGACAGTCCATTTTCAGAGCCTCTCTAAGGTAGTTAAAATACTTCATCCAGTTCAATTCTGTTGGATTTTCCTCCTTTGTGGGCAAGAAAAGAGGAGAATGCATGGCAGTTTGGTTATCCAGAGAGCCCTCTATCAAATGTCCCATAAAGCTGGTGTGCAATATGCTGCCCATCTGTAAGGGCTGTGAATAAACCCAGGGCCGTGGTTGGCTGTAATTGTCCCCTTGAGTGACAGGTATTTCCCTGTGCTGGCCAGGCGGTGATGTTGCGTGTCCCAGCTTCCTTGTCAATGCCTGAGTAAGCTTCCTGTGTTAATGGCCTGAGCTCTTAATGAACAAGCTTTCTTTGCCTAGGTGGGTTGGGGTTATGGTGTTTGTGCAGCTATTGGACGCTGCAGAATAGCGCATCACTTACAAAACATAAATTATTCTTTAGAGAAAAGTTCAGACTTCGGGGTTTCAGGGAGTTTCCAGGGAGAATTTAGGCTATGAATACTAAGTGATTGCAGCTTGGTTTAATGACTTCCCCTCAGCTGAGCTGTAATGATTGATCACATGGTCAAATATTGTTTACCCAAAAACGTGCATTTAGTGTGCTTTACACCCACATTAGGAGAACAGGCATTACTTCAATCCCACTTGACGGTTTCTTTGTAAGACTGTTGGAAATGCTGGTACTCTACATGAAATGATTACAGTTCAACTGAAAGAACTGAAGGCAGATCCTCAACTCCAGACACCGCTACTTACATGTATGTTTCTGGTCACTTGGGGGCATGATTTTATTTAAAAATGTGAGAAGCTAATAAAACCTAAGAGGAAAGAGTAGAAGACTTAGTGTTTTCTCACTCTTTTGTACCAATCAAGTCCTCAGTCCTTAGAGCTCTGAGGACAATCTTCATTCCATCCCTCATTTGATTAGATAAATACTTCAGGTACTGTTCCTCTGCACTGATGTATTACTCTGTTTTAAAATAATCAGTGTGATACATTCAGTTAAGACAGAATTAGATAAATAACTTGAAATCAAATTGCTGACTTTTAGATAATTGCAATTAAGTGTGCTCTTGGAGCAGGTGGGTTAGTTTTTATTAGGTTAGGGTTTTTTTGGCTTTAATTACTGTTGAACTCTTACTCATGGGCAAAGTAGGGTTAGCAAGATGTATGGCACAGGAGTGTTGGTTTACTTGAAATCTTCAGTGAACGTGAACTGCACTAATAGTTCTAAAGAGGTACTTCTGCTCATTGCAGCAAACTCCAATATGCTGATTTTATTGCAACTACACCAGGCTGTTTGTTATATGCAACAGGGTTTATAAAAGATCAGTCCACGAATGTTTTTGCGGTATCTGTCCTTAGCCAAGTAGTTTCAGTCAAAGCACAGAAGGAAAACACATTGAATTGGATTTGAATAAATTGAGGAAGTCTGTCACCCCCAAGCAAAAGCTAAACAATTTGTAGTGGTGTCATTTTTACAATTAATTCTCCTGTTCCAATAATGTGCTCTGAAGTGACTCTGGAATTGATTGGATTCCACGCAGTCTGCAACCGGGTGTGCTGTTTGTTGACTCCCTTGGTCGACTGGAAACGAGTAGGTAACTTCTTCATAGTTACCCAGCCACTGGTGTTGTGTGTAAGATCTTTGACAATGCATTTCTGAAAGGTAAGCGTGCTGCTGTTGTACACCGTGCTTATTTGCCCCGTGAAGCCGTAGCTGAGCCAGAGCCTCATGTGGAGCAGACTTTCCCTTTTGTGTGTACGAAGGAGTGCTTTGCTGATCCTGTTTATTCTCTTTGGGCTCAGGAGCTAGAATAATAACTAAAAATCAGTGACCTTAAATCTCTACTGATAGTTTCAGTCCTTCTGAATTTAGATCTATGAACTCTCTGCACTGACTAAAACCCAATCTGCCCCTTTTTTAGTAAAAGACAGCGGCAGGGGGGTGACCCCTCACTGTTACAGCTCACATTCAGGAGCAGCTGTAGGTGCTGGCTGAAACAGCGCTCCTTCTTCCTGTGACGGGTCCTAGGCGTTGCTGTTCTGCAGTGCAGATTTCGTTGTACCTGCCCTGCCTGCTTGGCTGGTTGTTGTCCTCTTTGTAGGCTGATACCTGGTGTTTGCTGCTCGTGATTTTTCCGTGCATGCCCAGTGGGCGCTGCACATCCTGTGGAATCATTAGGCAGTAGCTTTATTAAATCCGGCAATGTGGTTGTTCAGGCTTGGACTGTAGCACTTAGGGAAATTGCTGCTCCATGGCTACAATGCAGTGGTGTGTGATCCAAATAAGAAGTGAGTTTCAGGCTGCGAAGTGGTAATAAGCAGCACTTATTAAGTAATTTTTTTCCCCCAGTTCTACGTTTCTGTGTTGTGGCTTCCTTTTAAGGATTCTGTGGGCTGTGTTGATACACCTCACTTCTCAGCTGTGAAGCTGCAACAAGATGAAGATGTTCACAGTCAACTGAGGGTTTTGAAGTTTAGTTTTCTAAATGCTAGACTGAGTAACATAAAACTGAATAGGAAAGTGGCTGATCATAGGTAAGTTGGGAAGGCATCTCTCCTGTAGTTGGAGTTATTGGTTAGTGCTCCTCAGGAGCACTAGGGACCATCTAGGGATCACCAGGAACTCAGGACCATCCTCAGCGTCCCTTGTCTCATGCTAGAGATGAGTGTAGTGCTTGGACATCTCTCAGTCTTACCAAAGAAGGTGGGTGACCTGCTGTCCTCTCATCATTCCCCTCTCAGTGGATGAAGGCCTTTACAACGTTAGGATTTTACTCAAGGATTTTTTTTTTTATATTTTTTTTTCCTTCTGCAAGAATACACTGGTGTTACAGCCTGCCTAGTGATGGTTAGTTCTCAGCTGGGGATAGTTGCATTTGCTCCTATATTGATAGAGGCAAGAAGTTGTCTACATTTTGATCTTTGTTTTATTTATTTATTTTTATTTCAAGTTGAAACTTCCTATGTGATTTTAAACATTATCACATTCAAGCAGCAGAACAATCAATTATGTGGGTTAACTTGGAGTAATGGAAAAGATTTTGCAGAGCCATCTGAAAAATAAGGGAAGGCAAGGAGAAAGGAGGTAAGACTTTCTTCTTCCCCAGCCAGCTAAAAGTCAGCGGTTAGTCAAGTATGGTGTGTGATCCAATATTTGAAATACGTTTTATCTATGGAATAAATACCATGTGTTGCAAATCTGTCAGGAGCATGCTTCTCAAATAATCCTACCTTTACAAAAAATAAAAATAAAAATAAAAATATACATACATATTTCCACTGTAAATCTCAATACCCCTGCAATTCACATAGGGAAAATGAAGCAGCATTCCTATTCTTTTCTGTGCCCTTTTTTATTCTCTTCACCTGGAGGAAGAGCTTCCGCTGCATATAAATGGAACCACTGTTTGGCCTAGTAAAAGTAAACACGAGCTGGCTCTGAAGTAATTTTCTCCATAGGAATTCAGGTTAGGTCTTAATTGTTCCTCTGGCTCATCATTAACCATGGCTGACCTGTTCCTGAGCATGTGACTGCTCAGAGTGGCCGAGTACCTCTCAACAGGTAATTGTTACGTTTTAGGAAGTACAGGTAAGGAATGCTGGAAGAGGAATGAAAAATCTTACTAATATAGTATTGCTACTTTCTAATACCTCAATGTGAGGTGGAAAGATTGCTTCCTTTGGCAGGTGAGATGGCAATTGCTTGGAGAAAATGCATTTGGATCAAGTGGTGTTGTGCAGCCTGCTTCCTGCAGGACTTCCCGGTTTCGGTGGCTTGCTGCCAACCTGGGCTGACAAGGTGCTGCTCCCCCTGGGGTTGCTGTGTGAGCTCTGAAAGAACCACTGGGCGTCCCTCCATGCCAACACCTACCTCGACCTTCAGCGCAGGGCTGGCCGCAGTCTTTAGCCTGCCTCTGACGACTTCTGAAAAAATGACTGTGTGCACACAGCGTGTGTGCTTCTGCAGCTCCAGAGCAAAGTCCAGCAGCTACTTCTGCATATGCAAGGAGCACGAGCTAAGGCATCAAGCTTTGCACTGGAATGGATTCAAGTTGTGTGCAAGATCCATTCAGGCTCTGTCATGGGATTGGTAGTGCCCAGAAGGGCAGAAAGGACCTCTGGTAGAAAGATTTACTCCTGTTTGACTACAAGTTCCTGGTCGTTGCCACAAGGTGTGGGAAGCTGGAACAATCAGGGAGTAGGGAAAGAAAAACACCTTGAGGGATGAGGTCACCTAGGAGCCAGTCAAAACTGTGCTTGTATCTTTAGTTTCTGATGATTATCAGTGTATTTGTGTATATAAGGCCCTATGGCCTTATGGTTTAGGCCTGTGTTTCAGCTCTCAGGGACACCTGAGTGTCAGAGCCGATGAAATGAGAGGCACCTAAGGAGCAGCTGGGTGCTTTGCCACCCTGAATTCCCTGCACAGGGGCAAAAAGCTGGTTAAACAAGGAAGGCATTATGAATGCTGTGATCAGGGGTGAAGCTGGAAATTTAGGGGCCTCTGATTTACAAAAAGTACTGCTAAGTTTCCAGCAGTTTCACTTTTCCTCTTCAGTGCCAAGGCCATCTCGGTACTTGCTTCCGAAACAGAACAGCAGAGGTGTTTCTGGCTTCCAGGAGGAGAGGCTGTGGCTACCACGCTTTCCTGCTGAGGAAGGGAAGGGATGGTGACTTTTACCTGAAAGTTCTGAAGCTAGTTCTTGCTTAAAATCAAATTCTCCTAAGATCACCGTGTGTATGTCTGAAGGAACAAGATGCTTCACCTCTATGATCCAGGTGGCACTGTCTTAATCTATTTCAAATTCGTTTTTTATCAATAAATTTGTACGAGTTCATGTGTCCAGACAAATGTCTGTGGTTTAGGCAGTTTTACAGTTATATCTATAATGTATGAAATGTCAAAGTGAGAATTAGCTACAGTAAGAAATCTGTAATAACAAAATCTATAAGACAATATAAGAAAAACTACAGTGTATGCAGGCTTAAAAACTTATTTCTTATATTAATGTGAAGGAGTACAAAGGATGGATTTCTTTACCTTGTAAACCTGCAGGTGTGTACTGTAAATTTTGCAGGAAGGTTAGGTCAGCTTTGCTTTCTATATTCTACTTTCCCTACCAACTTGTTTAGTGGCCATACAACACGACAAGCTTTTGGCTTTCTTACGAAGACAGTGTCAAGACTGCTGCTGAAGACTTGGCAAAAGTTTACTTTACCTTTTTTTCTGTAGGCTTACTTGTATAAGCAGTGTTTCATGTTTCAAAGTGCTGTATAGTTCCCATGATTGAAAAGTTGAAAAAGAAATGTTCTTTGTTTTCTTTCTAAATAATATCCTTGTGAAAGGTTAAGGAGGAAAATCCTAAATTAAAGGAAGCCCAGAAAAATTGGTGTCAGTTCAGTCCTTGATATGTACATTCTTTTATTTTATTTTTCCCGGACAAATTACAAAGCCTGTTAGCACTTGGTTATTTTGATGTTTCTTGATGCTGCTTACAGGATTCTTGGTAAAAAACGTGTTTTAATTTTGTGCTGAATTCTTGAATCACGAGACCTGAACCGGGATGAACTTCCCCCTGCCTAGAACCGTGTAGTGTCCAGCCAAGTGCTGGCTTTTAATTTCCTCTCAATCATCTACTTGTGTTCATTTTCAGAAATAGGGTAAATATCTAATTAAGCTGATATGAAAATATCTTAAATGCAGGCTTTCTTTCAGAGCATTTCTCAGGTGTGAGCCCTTCTTTTAAAACAAATTTCACTTTTCCATTTGTAGTTAAATACCTCTAGGTGGCAGTAAAATACGCTACTCTTTCTGTCTGCAAAAATTGATGTTAGGACAGTGCTTGCAGGTGGTTTTTACGCCGTGTGTAAACACAACCAGACTGAGCCCTTGAATCGTAGGGGAGAATGTCTTTGATCAAATACAACTGAAAGCAAACTACTCTCTAAGCTTACAGATGCTAAAGCTTATCACTGAATTCAAAAGATAAGCGGACAGTCACATTTTTTAAATTTTAAACAATGTATTATACTTAACATAAAAAGAAAGCTTAGTCAAAATACTTAACGTAAAAAGAAAGCTTAATTAGTCAAAACAGCTGTTTACCAGTACACGTGGCCACTGGTGCCTGTTTGGGCTCAATTCTGCACAATGCTTTGTGCAGAAGCATTGATGTCCAGGAGGCTGCACAGAGCTTCCTTGCCCCAGCAGGTACCAGGGAGAAACTGATTCCTGGTGGTAGGTTTTGACTGTAGAAAGCATTCAAGAATTTTCACTTATGTTTTGGTGGTTTTCAGTTCAACAACAGTGAAAACTGTGTGAAACCCATCTTACACTGCGGTTTCTCTGATTAAATTTTAGTTGTGTCCTCTCAATTTCCCCCAAAGACTTCTGTCTTGAAATACTTGATTTTAAACTCATATAGAACTTGACTACCAACTTCCCCATTATGTTTGTATCTTTATTACCTGGATGTGCACAGTGGTAGAGGTGTACCAGTCTGCCTGGAAAGCACCACAGAAATACAAGGAAGACAAGTCTGATCCAAACTGTGGATGAGCAAAAATAAGTTATTTGGTATATGTATTCTCTCTTTTTGGAGTATATGAGGGTGTTAAGCCAAGATAGAGCACACTGAGAATTTTGATTTTGTAGTGTGATAAAAACTCAATGTCCTGAAGTGACTGCCCACTTTCCCCCTGGCTTTTTCATGTGAGAGTAAATTTAGTAACCTGAAAAAATGGCTTAGACGTAGCATTCCTTCTGTAGTTCAAAACTAATGCATTGGATGAAATACACTTAAAAATCACAAGTGGTTTATATCCCACATCTAAAAATGTAAGTACATATCGAGAACAATGATCTCAAAATTAAACTTTCAACCTGGATACCTTATTTACTTTTTTTTTTTTTTTTTTTTTTAAAGTGTGGTAGGCTTGTGAATGCTTTGTTGCTACCTCTTCATTGATGCACTGGTTCTGAATTACTTGTTTGTACAGTGGTGTCTTATGAGTCTTTAATTTGGCTTTCCAAAATGACATGCATAAAATATGATTAAACTAGAAAAGAATTGTGCTACTTATTTACAAAATTATAACTAAAACGCCTGATTTATACTAACTGCATTAAAACTGCTGACCTTTACATTGCCTATTTCTACCTAGACAGTTGAATATATTCCCTTCCTTTGTAAGAAACCCTAGGCTTTGTTTTTGACTTGGCACAAATATTTACTAGCTGTTCTGGGACTTCTTAGTGGAATCTTTTTAGTAGGTTTTAAAAAGAAGTCTTGAATATCAGTTTCTGTCAACTGTTATTGTTTTAGAACCATTAAGCAAAAATGCATAAAAATAAGTTGGAAATTTATGTGCACCATTAAAATTTCTCTTCCTCTTCACAAACAGCTGCTGAAATACAGAGGATACTACATCAGCTCGGGACACCACAAGACACACATGAGTTGAGGCAACAGCTGTGAGTACTTCACATAAAAACATTTAATTTCATTGCATTGTAAACAATCTCCTGGAAGGTGATCAGGTGTTTTTTTTTGTTAGGCAGAGTGCTTGATCTCACTGAGAAAATTGAGTATAGAGAAATATTTGAAATTTAAATGTTGAGAAGCCTTTTCTTTTTTCTTTAAATTAATTTTGGATAGCCTTTGTACACTAGTCAGGTGGCTTACCCGTGTACACTGCCTGCAGTACCAAAACATGTACAAAGCTTATTCTGTATGTCAGCAAAGGAAAAGCAGCAGGACCAGAAAGCAATATCACTGTTGAAAAAGCAAGCGCTCCCCCAAACCTCCACCCCACTCCACAGCCAGCTCTTCAAATCTGTCTATATCAGTTTCACAAGGTGACGTATTCATTTTTTGTGGGCTTTTTTTGAGATACAGTACTGGTGGAGAAAGGGGAATGTCTTTGTAATAAGGAAAGTTACAGTAAGAAATGATACTGTAGAATAAAAAAATAAAAAAAAAAAAAAGAAAAAAAGAAATAAAACTGAAGCACAGATGCTGTGCTTTATACTTCAGTCACCTAAAAGTGGGCTTTCATGAATATGCCAGTCAGCTGCTCTCTACTTCTCAGCTCAGTCTAACAAACTAGTATGATTTTTTTTTTTAATCGACCTCCTTTACCACATTAATCTCAGCATCATAAATGCAAGTAAATGATGTGTTGTGCAAACCCTGTGGGTGAGAAAGTTGGCAGTCTTCAGTGTGGCTAACGCTGCACTGTGGCCATTGAATAGTAGGAGGAAGTGTGTATTGGACTGAAGGCATTGCATTCATTTTGTGTGAACAGCCAAATTGCTTCGTGGTAGCCTGAGTTCAGGGTTCATAACATTAGCCAGGTACAACCCACAGTGGATGCCCTACTGGGGACTGAATCAACATACACAGTTTGTGCAGTAACCAGGCAGGATCTAGACACAATTTCACAACTAAAAATGCTAGCAAATGTTTGAAGGATTCTTTCCAATCCGTCCATGAAGGTAACGTGTGCTAAGTTTCCTTGAGTTTTCATATGTCACTTCTTCACTTTTCTGAACACTTGGCCTTTCCTTTCATGTGCTTTCAAATTATTGACAGCCTCAGATAGACAGTGGGAGAGCATATTTCATGTTTAGATGCTCACAATAACTGGGACCTTGTTGTTACATGTTAGAGTAACAATCAAGAAACCTTTAAAAAAAAAAAAAAAAAGAACAGTGAAGAAAGTGAGCAATTGTACTGTCAAACCAAGAAACATTCCTTCAGCATCTGTCTCACCTGGAATCTGTGGTGATCTATTGTCACACGCAGTGAAGAGCAGAATAAAATGGCTTCATGTACTTCAGTGAACAGTTACTTCCACGGTTTCTGAGAACTGGTGAAATTCAGACAGATTTAACCAGCAGCCTCTAATGAAACTTTGCATTTGGTTTTAGGCAACAAAAGCAGCAGTACACAAACCAGCTTGCCAAAGAAACTGACAAATACATCAAAGAGTTTGGATCTTTGCCTGCAACAAGTGAACAGGTATAAAAACAAAGAGCATGGCTTGTTTGACTATCATGTTGGCTTATGTAGAGTATTTGAGTGACTTCAGGCTTTCAAAGCAGTGTTTAGCTGGTCATGACATTTGCAAAACAGAGACAATCACAACACAAGTATTTTTGTTGCAGCCCAGACTTGTTCAAAAGTTGTTTTTAAGTATCAGGAATGAGGTAGTTTCACTGAAAGGATAGGAATCAAGACCGTGCATTGTGCCTATGATTTTTGGTAGCTGGCCACTTAGTAATCTGTAGCAGTGATGCCAGCTCTGACTCACTGGGTGCTCTGAATGCTTCCAGTGGCAAGGAGTTGTTGCTTGCCATAACTGTGAGGCAGGTGGGCGGATACATTTGCACACCATCCAAATAATTTGTGCACAAATGATTTCTGCCCTTTATATCTCAGATCAGCATAGATGTTATGCCTTGTCCATGGGCTTTTCCTTTCTTAGGGTGAATGGGCAGAAGGTGTTACTAAACCAATTTCTGCAGTCTTTAAGCTGCTTCTTTCCCAGGTCTGTGTGAAATTCAGGCAGGAGATTATCTCTGAAAAGGCACGCTCCTGTTAGCACACTCCTGACTACCATCCTTTGTTTCTTATTGTAAAGAAATCCATAGCTTAAATAAGGGAAGACCAACAGGATCCCAGAAAACATAGATGCAGATTATTGTCACTAAACCAACTTGCTTAGTCTGTGACTTGTTATCAAGGAGCCTTTAGGAAAATGAATTGTCCCAAAACTGTTTTCAAATGGTAGATTGTGTTCTGTGCGTGTTCTGCCTGTCAAGTTGTGAACTTCTGATGGTTTTATAACTTGGTTTTAGTATTAACCTCTAGTTCAGGCATAGAGGTTTTATGCTTTAAGACATTTAATTTTTATGCTTTATGGCATTTTCAGGCTTTATGCTCTGTCTTGAAACTGAAAAGTTGGCAGTGGGATGTTTTACTCCTTTTATCATGAGTGCTTTCATTGAAGATAACTCAATGAAATACATAGATGTTGGGTTGATGAATGGAAAGTTAAGGCCTCTTACAAATTTGGAAGGAAGGGTTGGTGTGATGTATGTATTTAGGGAAATTGAGGCTGTCTGGAATGCCCTGTGTTCCTTTTCCCTCCCTGACATCTTCCTCAGAAGAACAAAACTAGAAGTTAGAACATGTATCTTTGGAACAGTTTTTAAGGACTTATAAGGGAGTGTGAACCCACTTCAGTATGCCATTCAATACACGTTTCCAGTGTTTATGTAAAACAGGTGTGTAGTGCTCTGCCCTTGCCCTTTTTTCTTTTTTGTACCCTTGCCTCCATTCAGTCTGTTCTGCATATTTTAGAATTCACAGTATGAAAATATTTCACACTTAATGACTGAGTTAATTTAATAATTGAGAGATAATAAGGAAGGTAGAAGGTTTCCCTGTATCAGCATATGGAGTACTGTATGACCTGTCCCTGCCCATGTCCAGCTGTTAAATGAAACTACATCATGGGTTTACTCTTTAAATGGCTTAAATTGTGGCAGAGTTGCATGCTTCCAGAGGGAAGGAAGGTTTGTCCATGAAAATGGTTTTGTAGGCAGCATTCCCTAATACCCATTTAGGAAAAAGAGTCTGTAACTTAGCATTGAACAGCCTGCAAATGGCAGAGTTCTGAAAAGCCTGAGCTCATTTGACTTTGTAAAACTTTCTCTCATCTAGCGTCAAAGAAAAATACAGAAAGATCGTCTTGTGGGGGAATTCACCACAGCACTAACAAATTTCCAAAGGCTGCAAAGGCAAGCTGCTGAGAAAGAAAAAGACTTTGTAGCCAGAGTAAGAGCCAGCTCGAGGGTATCTGTAAGTATTGGGAAATATGCTATTATGCTCTGTTTACGGTGGTGTTGGTGGTGTTCAGTGTCAAACTTGGCTCTGTAATGCTTTTTACAAGGGCTCATATTTGACTGCAGATACTGCAGAACATGTGCAATATAAGCGTAGTGGCTTTCGTTGCTTACTTCTATGCATAGCTAAGTTACATATTTCATTTTATAGTAAAGGCTGAATTGCATTGAAATGATAACTTCTGAAATTTTTAACTTTTTCCTTGTCTTTATCACATAAAAGCAAGGACTGCCCCTATGTTTGTACATTAGCCTTGCAGTAGATCTTGAAATACTTTTGCTGGACATTTAGATATCAGGACTTTTCCTACCAGGAAGAACCACCTGCTGGATCTCTATGCAGTATTGATGTGAAGAAGTGTTGAGAAGCTGAGATATTCCTTGTTAGCATATCAATTTTGCCCTTTTACTATGTACCAAATACATGCTGCTGTAGTTGTAAATTTTAACAGGCATTTAGTGAGCTGAATGTTTTTGCTTGTACTTCAGTTTTATGCATGCATAAAGCAAAATTGGGCAATGAACATGTTAAATCGTGTTTCAGTTTGTAGTTGACTTATAAATCTTGTAATATTTTCTCATTGTCGAAATGCTGACAGTGCTCCTTTCAGGTCCATAATGTTTTTACTTTTTTTTTTTTTCATACACCAATTGTAGGGCGGTGCTCCTGAAGACAACTACAAAGAAGGAACACTTGTCTCTTGGGACACGTAAGCTGAATTTAAGCCTTAACCTAATTCAAATTAATAAATGGCCTGCAGGGAAGAGTTGCTGACTTTCTGATCAGTCGCCTTTTTCAGGAGGGAGTAGGAATAGGTTGGTTTTTAGTCAGGGGCTTTCTTCCACAGGGCAAGTGTGGAGAAGTCTTCTCGTTGGGATAGGTGGGAAGAAAAACAAGCAGTTCCCATTATCTTCCACTCCCACCCCCTTTTTTTTCTTTTTTTTTCTCCAAGCTTCAGTTTCAAACATCTCCTTAGGCTTCCCCAAGTCCATGTCTGGGCTTTGGGACACCCAAACTTAGGAAAGCACAGTCTGTGAATAGAGTACAACTGTTAAGTTTTGGTTGATCACGTGGGATCTCCTGTTGCTTTCATACTCTACAAGAACTACACGGCAGTCTCAGATTCTGTTGGTGTTGGTCATCTTATTTTTGCCTAAAATGGATTTAAACTCTGCACTTCGTAATTCAGATGAAACTTTGTCCTTGCATTCATGCTTGGAATTTCCAATGAGCTAGCTCTATGCTATGTGCAAATTTGCTACAGCAGCAGCTTCCTCTATCAAAGATGTGATTGTTAGACCTTCCCTGTTGGCGAGGCATGCAAGGCTAAAAAAGTGTGTTTTGTTAACTGATAAAGTTGGTGCAGTATGTATTTGCCTGTCATCTTATTCTTCTTATTCTGAGTTATTTCTCATGGTGACTTCTGGGTTTGTTTGGTTGGTTTTTGTTTTGACAGTCAACCTCAAGCACAAGTGCAAGATGAAGAAATCACAGAAGATGACCTCCGTCTTATTGAGGAGAGGGAATCTTCCATTAGGCAGCTAGAGGTAAGTGTAAGTGGTTTTACAGCAGATCTCAGAATATGCTTTAAAAACAAAACAAAATAAAAACAGTTTTATACTGGTATAAGCATTAATTGCAGGCATAAATAAATCCTTGGGGAATTGGGGTTGGGGACTGTTTATGGGTATTTTTTTTCTTCAAATCTACAAATACTGTCTTTTATATGGTATGTGAAATGTGCATTAGAAATCTACTGTAGAAAAGCCAGGTTTTGATACTGTGCCTAACCTCAGTGGTTCAGTTGATGATTAAAATGTGATTGTTTGTTTATGAGGAAAAGGATTATTGCTGTTGTGTATTGTTGTTGTTTTTTAAACTATAAGTGAAGCAAAGCTGTGCCTTTCTATCCAGTTATTCCCAATGTGTTGTTCATCATCATTTTCTAAGTTTTTTTGTTCATTTGTACTTTGAACACTTCTGTAAACAGTTGTGCTACTTCATTCAAACTTTTAATTAAGGGCTCATCCAAAAATTAAAAAAAAAAAAAAAAAAAAAATAGCATCAAGTTGTAATGTACACCAATTGTCATGCGTGCTGAAATAATGACATCAAGAGACTTCCGTGAAGATAAAAGGAACTTTTCTAGGTGACCTGGAATGCACATCTCTAGTCTTAACAGCAAAGATGCTGTAACTGGGATTTATCAAGACATACAAATCTCCATTCTGTTCTAAAAATAAACTTTGTGATAATCTCTCCCTTGCCATTCATATAAATATATATCAGTCATTAGTTGAGAAGAGATTGCACAGTGGCAAGTTGACATTTATGAATTCATTGTAACCAGATGGCAATAGGTTAATGTCACATGCTTACAGTGTCCTGATTTCATGGCATAGAGGCAATTTCTATAAATTGTGGTGCTTATGACATTTGTGTGTATTTAATGGGTATACTAAAGCTAATGCAAAAAAAAAAAACACAATGCATATGCTTTTATACCAGTTTAATCAAAATGAATCTATTAAGCCAAGCTGGCATGTACCTGTTCTTTCAGTTAATCTGAGACAAACCTGTGTGTAGATGAGCCCACAGCAGAGAGATCCTCTTTGTGAAGTGATATGAAGTATTCTTTGTGCACGGTCATCTTCAGTTGGTTTAATTATTATAAACGTTGACTCATAATACAAAAAGTCTTCCAAATAAGTACTATTTTTTTTTTCCCATTTAGAGTAAAGAACCTTGGGCACATATTCAGGAGGAAAAGGAACAGCATTTTTATCTAGACCTACAGAGATCTTGTTTTATGGTATGACAATTAATGTGATGTTTCCTTTCAGGCTGATATTATGGACATCAATGAAATTTTCAAAGACTTAGGAATGATGATTCATGAGCAAGGTGATGTGATAGGTAAGTCCAATTCAAATATTCTCTGAAGAGTTGTTATTCTCTGTCTCTGGGAAGCAGCAGTGTAGTACATTCTTTTGCTGGAAAAATTCCTGTAATGTAAAGGTTAATGCTAAAGCAAATCAGGTGCAACCTAATAATGGGTAGACTGGCTGAGGTGATGGGGGATCAACTTTAAAAAGTTTTTTTTAAAACAGTTTAAATGCATGGTTAATTATGTCTTTTTTAAATGTGTATAAGGAGTGTTTAGTTTTTGGAATTGTGTGTTCATGAAATTAGAATTTGTGGGGGGAATTTTAGTGTGTTGACTAGTGATCTGCAGCTTCAGCAAAAATTCCTGCTTTACACTCCAGGCAGAAAAGCTTATTCTTTTAAATAAATGTGATTGTAAAATTTGTTTTCTGAGTTTGCTGCTAAGCCATGCTGTTTTCTAAACCCAGAATACATTTGCTGGGCATTTTCTGTCACCTTATCCCATAGTATTTTTAAGATCCCCTCCTTTTTTTTTTTTTTTTTTTTTTTTTTTGAGTAGAGGTTAGAAGTCAGTAGCAAGTTGGATGACAGAAAAGTACTGAAAGTTTTTCTTCTGGTAGTTTTCCAAGTCTCAGCCTAGCTTGTAGAACAGGGGGCTCTTACTCAGATGAATTCAACCTGGGCGTTTCAGAAATGAACTCAGGCGTAAATATAAGAAAGGCCAACTTCCATAGTGGAAAAAACTTTGGATTTTGGATTTTTGGATTAAAAATGTGGATATTGAAGAAATGGGCATTTGGGGGGTGGAGGCAGCTGTGACATGTGCTCTCAAGTTTATTTCAGCATTCCAAACCTTTGACTGGGATATGACTAACAAAAATTTGAAATCTTTTCTTTTAAAATATAGACAGCATAGAAGCCAATGTGGAAAATGCAGATGTACATGTGCAACAAGCAAACCAGCAGCTGTCAAGAGCAGCAAACTACCAGGTAATGTAGTTTGAACTACATCGGTTAGAACTACCAACGGCTGGTTCTGTTTAACTGTTCTTTCTCAATTGTCACAATTTAAACTTAATTTTGCAGTTCAGAATTTGATTTTCATTTTCCTCAAAGCTCTCCTGAAGGTGTTTGTTAGACTGTGATGGTATTGCTAGGTCACTGAAACAAAAGTCAGTGACCTGAAAGTTTGGGTTTCCTGTGAAATTAGCTAGGTTGTTTCAGAACACCTGGAATTTTACTGTTATTTAAAAACAAGCAAACAAAATCCTTTAACAACTCAATAAGGAAGAAGATCCTTCATGTGGGGAATGAGTCTCTAAAGGTCAATGGAGGAGTAGAGCAGTCCTCTGAAGAGGCTGCCAGCTAGCATTAATTTTTGCTGTATAAAATCTTCTTGAAGCTGTGTATGTCCTGATTCTGTTAATTGCTATGGTGATGCTACAAAAAGCATTTCAAAAAAAAAAGTTTGAGAGTTTGAAAAGCCCCTTTGAAAAGACCTTTTAATGTGACTTCTTTCTAACATTTTTGGCACTTGTTACTAATAAGATTATTTCAAGTAAATCTTCCCTCTTTAGTCAAAGTTAGTCCTTAGATGATTTTATTATTATTATTATTATTATTATTATTATTATTAATCCTCTTGTGTGTTAGCAGTAGCTAGGACAGTACATTGATGACAAAATGTCTGAAGGATTGCTTGCAGATCTCTGGGAGAAAGAAGGATTCACATCCTTGAATTGTATTCCAGGTGGCAGTAATTGGCACAATGCATCATTGTGTGTGACTGGTGGCTCTTCTGATAATGACAAAATTCATAAAGAAAAAAAAAAAATAGTAGCAGTCAAAATTTTCTGTGGAAAGTGTTAGCTTTGGGATTGAAATTGAAAATTAAAACTTTGTGCTAATGTACCTCGAAGAGGAAAGGATGAACTTCTTTTGACCTGAAAGGAAGGTTATCAAGGCTTTTGACAAGCTTTTGTCACATGGGAGAACTGGCTTGGGTTTGAAAGAATTGTGTAGTATGCTTAGGATTTGAACATTACAAGGTGTACAAGGAAGTAAGATCTCCATGTCTTTATTTCACTACCTTGACTAAGTAGTGTTACAGGGAAAAATGCTTTCCTTCTATGCAGTGTTGGTAAGAGGTGGTCTCCAGGATGGAAAAGAAACCAGGAGTGTAAGAGTTGTAGGGAGAGAATCTGGCAGCAGATGAGGAAAGGAGGGGACACTAACAAAGGGCTGAGTTCTAACAAGTTAAATAATTAAACAACTGAGGGGAAGAAATCTTAGGCTGACAATGGGAGAAGTGGTAGCAACACAGCAAGATTAGCAGAAGAGAACAGATAACTAAGAAACTTAGTAGTCTGCGTGGTACTGGGCAGAGAAGTTGCTACTCCAGTGAAAAACCGGCACAGTTTTTTTTCTGCAGGAAAAACAACAAAAAAGCAGACATAAAGCTCTGCTAAAAACAAGGAGCAGAGCCTGGCTTTGCTTCTGGGGCTGTGACCTAGAATCCCAAGATTTGTTATCATCCCTTGGCTACTAGCAAAAGCTTGCAAAACCCACTAGTAAAGTATTCTAATTAATTTCTTGCTGCTTCAGATAAAGGATGATAACCTACTCCTGGTCCTGGCTGCTCTGGAATCTCAAGCTATATGCTGTGTGGGAGATGAAAGTTTTGACAGAAAGTTTTGGATGTGCCTAAAACTTACTCTATATTGTAATGACATCTCTGTAGTTGAGTCTCTTACTCACAACTTTTTTTTTGAGCAGTTTGAACCTAAGAAACCTCACAAAAACAACTTTTAAATAACTGTGAATAGAAGCAAAGTCAATCGTGTGAAAGTCTAAAACTGCAGTCCTTTGTCCCCTTCTTTATATACATTTATACTCTTTTAATATTTGTTATAGAAGGCCATTTCTGCCTCCTCCTGCAGATGGATTGTCCATTTTCTTCTGTACAAGGCCACCTGTTTTCACACATTTTCTTTCCCAAGTGTTATAATTATAAATGTTCATTGTCTAAGTTACTGCATTCTCTTTGCTTAGTTTGTTACTTATGCCAGAAAACACTATTGAAATCATTTTCCTGAATAGCAGCAGGACCATAAAGACATTTGAGTTGTTTTCTAATACTGTAGTGCAGTTTTCAATCAACTTTCTTTTCTCTATTTACAGCAAAGATCTCGAAAGAAGATGTGCATCCTCATTAGTATACTTGCTGTTGGAGCATTGATTCTTGTAATTGGCCTATATTTTTCTCTAAAATAAGTATCTGGAGAAGGTGTTGTAATTGATATTTAAATTATGAAAGGAAATTTCTGCAGTCATGGTTTGCTGATTGTGTAGCTAAGTAAAATAATGGTTCTTCTGTACTTCATCACACTTATTTTTATAAGACTTTGTTTTAACCCGAGAAGTAATGTTCTCAGTTCTACTGTCCATATAACTACCTGCCCTCTTGGATGTGAGTGCTGTCTTACCAGTAAAACCAGTCAGCGCCATAAACTGTTCCGTTAACTTGAAAACCTCTTAAAGTTTAAGAGGTTTTTATCAAAATCCTGGTAACTTGTATAGAAGGAAGGTGGGGGAGGAGTGGATTATCTTTGAGATATTGCTAAATGTTGCTGCCAAAACAAACTCCTGAATTGTTGCTTGAGGCAACTAATTCACAACTCAGAATTTAGTTTTAAGCTAGTAATGTCCATCTTTTTTTCTGTTCCATCTCACCTACCTGCCCATTTGATATGGGTGGTTCAAAAACAAAATGTGGGTTGCTGAAGTTGATGTGATCTCCCTTTTTAACTGAAGCCTTCAAATTAAGCCTTCAGTTTGCCTCTAACCTTTCAGATGCTTCATATATCTCTGTATTCAACATTAAGTGTGGTTAAGCCTGGAAGCCTTCTGCAAAGGTAGGTAGGGTGGATGATGTGATTCTTTGGTTTTCTTGTTTCAGTTTTTGCATTAAAAATAAAGTTTTATGTGCATACGCCTGATATCTTTGCATCTGAAGTGTGTATCAATGAGCTTGGCTAGATGAAAATAAGTTCTAGTCTGTGAGTTCTTTAATTTACTGGGAAGAATAGAAATTCCCAGCTTCCTAACTGCACTTGAATGTTACTGTTCTGAAACTGTCAGGATTCAGTTTCCATGAACAGATCTGATGTTGTGTGAGGTCTTCCATACAGATGAAGAAAAGATTACAAATTAAATTCCAAGTTCAATGGTCATATTTAAATATAATTTCTTAATCAGTTGAACTTACTCAAACTGCTTAAGAAGTGTGATGCTTATAGCCTTTAATATGACCTTTTTCCTTTTGTGCCATTTTGTACTAATATATTAAAAATGTAACTGAACACTTTTTTCTGCCAATTGATCTATTTGCATTTTTAATTGACATTGATGAACTAATCTGAAAAGTGTACAGATGAAAAAATTGATTTGTATTTTATCAAGTTCTTGTACACTCGACCGATAGAGAAAGCACTGTTTACATAGTGAACTATGAAATGTTGTTTGGGAACAATCTAACTGTAAGCGTAAATAGACTTCGGAATTGTAACTGTGCAACCAAAATAAAGGTCTTTTAAAGAGTACATTTTTCTAGTAGCTCCTTTTTTCAGAATCTGTCTTTACAAGCATTTTGTCTTCAATGTTATCTCTTGACAACTCGAGAGAATTCCAGCTCTTCTGCTGTTCCTGTGATACTCTTCACTTAGAAATAGAAATGGGTCTTGCCTCCCCACCTCTGTGACCCCAGCATTAGGGAAGGATGCTTGCTCTATATGGCTGCTGACACGGGTGTTAAGTTATCCTTTGGCACAGCATGAAGCTTTGGAGGGACAGGAATCCATAATCTGGGAAGAAGACTTGTGCTGCTGTTCTTGGATCCCAAAAGCAAGGGAGGAAAAATAAGTCCTGTGGACCTGTGGTCTACTTAACGTGGAAAACACCTCTGAGACTGAACGGGGAATTTAATTTTCATGTAAGTTGCAGTATGGACATGGGTTGTGGTCCCAGCTGCTGTACTTGTGTGGCTGCCTTTGTGCTAAGAGTGAGGCGAGGACTCTACGTACCTTTGAGTAACCATCAGATATGGTTTGGGGCACTGGCAGCCGTGGCAATGCTAGCAGTAGTTGTGCTGATGCCTTTCTTTGGTTCCAGGCCCCACTGGTCTGAACTAGAAGAGCAGTCAGCACTTTGAATAGCTTCCTTACTAGTGAAGTAAAACTGACTTTGGAAGTTTCTTGGCCTTAATGTTTAACAGTCTTTATGCTACTACAAACAGCTGCAGGGAAGAATAGCCTGATCCTACTTGCCCAGGAGATCCTTTCCTCTATGGCAAAATGTGATGCTTCTGTCAGTGACTGTTTGAACACACTGACGTACTTGGTGAGGAAATGCAGCACTTCAGCAGCAGTTCTTCAGCTCTGACTCCTGGCAGATCTGCTCACATTTTGCAAATTGTGTTTATCCAGCAGTAAGCGACTGGAAAGCAGAATAGACAATGCTTAAGGTTTCACCCAGTAGGAGCCACGCAGGATGGGACAGCAGTTTTGAGTCACAGAGATTGTGAGTTGCACAGCATTGCATTTCTCATATCCATGCTGTGTTCTTGCTCTTCTGTGTTTGATTTGTCTGAATGTCTTTATTGTCATGTGCAGTGGGTGCTTTATTTTCAGATAAATTGTGCCTGATCTGTTCAGCTGCTCTCCTGTCTTAGCAGTTTAGGCACTGTCAGGGAGAAGAGAGCGCTGCTGCAAACTGCGGTGCGTGTCTTGCTTGCTTCATTCAACGCCTCCTACTCATAAAGACAGCTTATTGGGTGGGTGTCCCTCCCTGACACACTCCTCAAGAGAAAAGCCTTCCTTTCTTCAGTTCTGGTGGAGGGGGAGCACTGGAGGCCCTTACTTCTGGAATTGATGCAAGGCAGGCTAGACTGCTGCTGCCTCTGCTGCTGCTGTGCTGAACAAGGCAGGAGGTAGGGGGGAAGCCAGCACAGTAGTGTTCACACGCAGGCTCCTGTATCTGATGGAAAGAGAAGCCCACAAGGCCTTAATTGCTCATTAAGAAGCTTGGTGCTCTTAATTTTCAGTCTTCTTTAGGCAGAAAGCGTTATGGTGGTGCGTGTTTGGTTGTTTTTTGTTTGTTTGTTTGTTTGTTTTTTTTTGCTTAGCATGCCCATCTTGGGAGGCATAAGTATTCATTTTTAAGTTACTCATAACGGAGCTCCTCTCTTGTCTTTTCCCTCTTGTGCATACTTGCTCTCATCTATACAAAATGCAATTTCCAAGTATTTAAAAAAAAGTGTTGATACCTGTTAAAAATCTAGTAAAACATCTGGATACAACATGTATGAGTCAATGTTTTTAGAACAAAGATTTTGGCTGTTCCAAATTATCCATCAATATCTGTCAGATTAGCAAGGCCAAAGAAATGCAATCAAAGCACTCTTCATTTTGCTGAAGGAACCTGGTAAGAATAGTTCCTTTGTAGTTATCTAAACCACACACCAGGGGTGCCTTTCTGTTCTTTCCTGCTTTTCTAAAGGACTGGAAATCACAGGGGCAGACAGCTTTGTAAAGGCTTTCTATTTTTTTTTTTTTTGTTGTTGTTTTGTGGTTTTCTTGTTTGTTTTCCTGTACCTTCCCCCTTGGAAATCATTCTTGATAATCAACAGGGTACACAATATTGCCAAACTATATCCAAGAGCCTTCTTAGGTCACCCTCACGTCCACTGTGCATAGTCAGCAAATGTTTGATGTCAGAGATAAAGGTGGATTTTGGGCATCCAAAATAGTTTGAAACCACAAAACAATATTTAATCTTGGGAAGAAAAGGGTCAAGAGATAGGGCAAAGGGATAAAAGTGCATTATCTGTCAGCAGATGTTAGAAAGACCAAATGCTCTTTGTAGCTGATCACTGTTTGGGGCTGTTTCAAGGACTGGTTGTGCTGCTCAGAGTCATGTTTGGAAAAGACTTGCTTTGCTTCTTAGCCCTGGTTGAACCTGTTGGGTGCTTTCAGGAGCAGAAGGTTAGTGAGAGAGGAAAGAGCAGAGACCTCTTGTTTTGCCGTACATCAACATTTGATGACTTTGTTTCTTAGGATACCTGCAGTGGTAAGTGATGCTTAAGAGAATAGCATGCAGCTTTCCTTTCAGTTTGCAATTAAGTCCAAGCATCTCACGCAAAGCTGTTTTGGAGTGAGGAGTAATTATTCTCTGATGAGGTGCCCACCTGCAGAGCTGCTCTTGGTGCTATTGCAATGTACAATTTCAAGAGTAAATACCTGAAAATGATCAGCTTTCAGGCACCTTTGTCCTTGTACGTGTCTCCCTCTGACGTTGCTCCTAAAGCTGCAGTAATTTCTAGAACCGAAGGATTCGCTTAGTTCTTTGCGTGCCCTGAACACATTGGGTGATCAAGGAAGCCAAGTGTTTGCATAATAGTAAGGGACTCTACAAACCCAGAAATAACCAGAAAAAAGTTACATAATATTCATTTTTGAAAGATGTGTTGTATTCACTCAAGTAGAACATCATGAGAGCACTAAATGATGCCATAACTTGATATTTATACAATTGCTGGTGTACTTTTCCTACAGGGGATTTGAATGTCTAGGCTTGAACACAGCTGCAGTGATTTTGCTCCTGTTCCAAATGCTACTTGGAAAGTAGCAAGCGCAAGGGAAAATATCACACTTACTGATATTTGTAAGAATACTCTGAACAATGTTTGCTCTTTAATAATCATGTCTTTGTCCAGAAATACAGTGCTTTTCTGCTACTACTGATATTTTTCTGATTTAAGAAAAAAATAGATTAAAAGGCTTGTTAGCACAAGATAATAAATCAGATTGCAGCTTTGTTTTTATTATTATAACATTTTTAAACATGTCTTGCAAAAAGAGGGAGAGAGGGGAATAAATTGCTAGCAGCATGATTCATTTTTTCTTCCCCCCA